>NC_135815.1:66311496-66911496 GCF_964213995.1 Mustelus asterias | reverse complement strand
TTCCTAATTCTCTCCTAATAGCCTCATAATTACCCTTCCCCCAGCTAAAACCATTGGCCCGAGGTTCATGCCTATCCCTTTCCATCACTAAGGTGAACGTAACCGAATTGTGGTCACTATCACCAAAATGCACACCAACTTCCAAGTCTAGCACCTGGTCTGGCTCATTTCCCAGCACCAGATCCAATATAGCCTCACCTCTAGTTGGCCTGTCTACATACTGAGTCAAAAAACCTTCCTGCACGCTTTGAACAAAAACTGACCCCTCTAACGAGCTAGAGCTATAACAATTCCAGTCAATATTAGTCAAGTTAAAATCCCCCATAACAATTGCCCTATTACTTTCACTCCTAAGCAGGATTGACTCCGCAATCCTTTCCTCAACCTCTCTAGAACTTTTAGGAGGTCTATAAAAGACTCCCAACAGGGTGACCTCTCCTCTCCTATTTCTAATCTCCGCCCATACTACCTCAACAGATAAGTCCTCATCAAACCTCCTCTCTGACACTGTGATACAATCTCTGACCAATAATGCTACCCCTCCCCCTCTTCTACCTCCTTCCCTACTTCGACTAAAACATTTGAACCCCGGGACCTGCAGCATCCATTCCTGCCCCTGCTCTATCCATGTCTCTGAAATAGCCACAACATCGAAGTCCCAGGTACTGATCCACGCTGCAAGTTCACCCACTTTATTGCGAATACTCCTGGCATTGAAGTATACACATTTCAAACCCTGCTCCACCCCACCTCTGCAATGCCGTGCATTGCAGTCCCCATCCATGCATCCCTCACTTTCAGCCCCACTACTCAGGATCCCTCCCCCCCCCCGAATCAGTTTAAACCTCCCTGCATATCCTAACAATAGAGGCACAGAGTACAAAAGCAAAGGAGATTATGCTAAACTAGTGTAAAACATTGGCTCGGCATTAACTAGAGTCCAGTCCTGGGTGCCACACTTTAGGAAAGATGTTAAGGTATTAGAGAGAGTGCAAAAAAGTTTCACGAGAATGGTTTCAGCGATGAGGAATTTCAGTTACAAGTTCAGATTGGAGAAGGAGTCTGTCCTCCTTGGAGAAGAAAAGGTTGAGAGGAGATTTGGTCAAGGTATTAAAACTTATGAGGGACCTGTACAGAGTAGATAGGGAAAAACTTATCCGCATTAGTGGAAGCATCAAGAACAAGAGGGCACAGATTTAAGGTAATTGAGAAAAGAAACAATGGAGACACAAGAAAGTTTTTCCACACAGCAAGTGGCTAGGATCTGGAATACACTGCCTGAGATTGTGGTGGAGGTAGTTTCAATCAAGGCATTCAAGAGGTAATTGGATTATTATCTGGAAAGGAAGAATTTGCAGGGTTACAAGAAGGCAGGGAGTGGCTTTAGGTGAATTGCTCATTTGGAGAGCTGGCATAGACACAAAAGGCTGAATGGTCTCCTTCTGTGCTGTAACAATTCTGCTCTTTCAGAATTCCAATTTAACCGATAGACAATATTTTCATGAAACCGTTCAACTGAAAGATGTCACATCTGGCAATTCAGCACTTCCTTGTTATGCACTATCGCATCATTCTGTGTTGAAATTTGTTGTGGCACTTGAACCCACTATCTGACTGAGAGGTGAAAGTGACATTATCAAAACTGATGTGTGACACTTAAATGTGTAAATACTGTTAAAGTATCATGTACATCTGAACTGTCATTGTTGTAGAATTACTATGCTATTTTTTTCTGAAAAAGGAAAATTAATACACGCATCTTATTATATACCCAGCAAACATATTACTAACACTATGCCATTATTTCAGTTCACTGAAGATACAGTATAAGATTTTTTTTAGAAAAATCAGGCTATAAAATTAAGTAATGTGTTCCGCTCACCATTGTCCTGATCTGTAATTTGTAGGTAACCTGGTTGAGATGATGCTTTGTCTGTCTATCTTTGCTGTTCTCCACCTTTGGCTGTTGCATGGCTGGATCATGCTGCCTTTATACCCACTGTGACTTGTCATATGCACCTGTACCTGACGCATTGGATTAGGCATTGCATAAACATTAGTTCAACTGATGCAATTATCCACTCAGCCAAATCCTGCTCAAGAACAGATCTGGTAGATAAACCACTTAACAACAGTTCAATTTCTCCTCATCCCCACATTCAAGAGATTAGAGAAAAGTACCAGCAGCTCCAGATAATTTCAGTCACTGTGACATTGAAAACGAGAGGATTATGATAATAAGACAATTCAGACAGTCATTTCAAACGTTGTCTTCCAAATTTGATCAAGTACAAACCTGGAAATAAATATTAAAGGTTCGTGACAGTACCCACATTTCAAGATATTAGGTGCAGTCTTGCCACCATCATTCCTCCCAAAGTTGGTTCCACTGACAGCCAGACAGGGAACAGCCAGCAGAAACAAGAAGCTTCCTCACAGGAACAAAAATAGGAAATAAAGAATCAGAAGCACAAACAAGTTAATTTAACCCATTATATCTGCACTTGTACTTTTGTCCATCCAAGCCACCTAACATCTCACTCATCTGCTTACTCTTCATACCCTTTATATCTCCTTCTTTCAAGAATCTATCTTTAAAATAATTTGTGGACACTTTTTCAACAATGACTGTGGCAGAGAATCCCTTAGATTAGAAGATATTCAAAAAGGGAGCAAGACAGAAGGCCGAAAAACTACAGGCCAGTTAGTGTAACATCTGTCATAGGGAAAATGTTAGAAGCTCATTATTAAAGAAGCAAGAGCAGGGCACTTGGATAAGTCCAAGGTGATCAGGCAGAGTCAACATGGTTTTGTGAAAGGGAAATCTTGTTTCACCAACTTATTGGAGTTCTTTGAGGAAGTAACATGATAAAGGGAAACCAGTGGATGTACTGTACTAAGATTTCTTGAAGTTTAGAAGAGTAAGAGATTACTTAGAATCATTGAAGATCCTGAGGGGTCTTGATAGGGTGGACATGGAGAGGATGGAGGTTCTCTTGCAGGAGAATCTAGAATTAGGGGTCACTGTCTGAAAATAAGGAGTTGCCCATTTAAAACAGATGAGGCAATTTTTTTCTCATGAGTCTCTGGAACACCTTCCTGAAAAGGAGGTGGAAGCAATATTTTTAAGGCAGATGCAAATAGATTCTTGGTAAGCAAGGTGGTAAAAGGTTACAGGGGGTAGAATTTTTTGAACCAGTCTCATTGGTTGCTTTGTAACACTGGATGTTAATTGACCATATTTTAATGAGAGCAAAAACCTTTACAGAATTGCCATAATTTCTCTTGAGAGAGTGATTTTTCATTAAATTTTAGTCAGTTGTATATTTTGCTCAAATAACATGCTTTATTACTTTTTGATCATAGTGGATGGCGGAGCAGACTCAAGATGCTATAAGGTCTATACCTGCTTGTATTTATGTTCTTTTGATTTGTTGCACTTTGTTTGACCCATGGGAACCGTGGTGCACCAAAAAAGTTTCTTTGTTGGTTAAAAAGAAAAAGGAGGCTTATGTTCGGATGAGACGTGAGCACTCGGGTAGTGCACTAGAAAGCTTTAGATTGGCTAAGAGGGAGTTGAAGAGCGAGCTTAGAAGGGCTAAAAGGGGACATGAGAAGACTTTGGCGGATAGGGTTAAAGAGAATCCTAAGGCGTTCTATAGGTATGTCAAGAACAGAAGGTTGGTTAGGGCAAGTTTAGGGCCAGTTATAGATGGCAGAGGGAAGTTATGTGTGGAACCGGAGGAGATTGGTGAAGCATTGAACCAATATTTCTCTTCGGTGTTCACGCAAGGGGACATGAATATAGCTGAGGAGGACACTGGGTTGCAGGGGAGTAGAATAGACAGTATTACAGTTGATAAGGAGGATGTGCAGGATATTCTGGAGGGTCTGAAAATAGATAAATCCCCTGGTCCGGATGGGATTTATCCAAGGATTCTCTGGGAGGCAAGAGAAGTGATTGCAGAGCCTCTGGCTCTGATCTTCAGGTCGTCGTTGGCCTCTGGTATAGTACCAGAAGATTGGAGGTTAGCGAATGTTGTCCCATTGTTTAAGAAGGGGAACAGAGACTTCCCCGGGAATTATAGACCGGTGAGTCTCACTTCTGTTGTCGGCAAGATGTTGGAAAAAATTATAAGGGATAGGATTTATAGTTATTTGGAGAGTAATGAATTGATAGGTGATAGTCAGCATGGTTTTGTGGCAGGTAGGTCGTGCCTTACTAACCTTATTGAGTTTTTTGAGAAAGTGACCAAGGAGGTGGATGGGGGCAAGGCAGTGGACGTGGTATATATGGATTTTAGTAAGGCGTTTGATAAGGTTCACCATGGTAGGCTTCTGCAGAAAATGCAGATGTATGGGATTGGGGGTGATCTAGGAAATTGGATCAGGAATTGGCTAGCGGATAGGAAACAGAGGGTGGTGGTTGATAGTAAATATTCATCATGGAGTGCGGTTACAAGTGGTGTACCTCAGGGATCTGTTTTGGGGCCACTGCTGTTTGTAATATTTATTAATGATCTGGATGAGGGTATAGTTGGGTGGATTAGCAAATTTGCTGATGACACCAAAGTCGGTGGTGTGGTAGACAGTGAGGAAGGGTGTCGTAGTTTGCAGGAAGACTTAGACAGGTTGCAAAGTTGGGCCGAGAGGTGGCGGATGGAGTTTAATGCGGAGAAGTGTGAGGTAATTCACTTTGGTAGGAATAACAGATGTGTTGAGTATAGGGCTAACGGGAGGACTTTGAATAGTGTGGAGGAGCAGAGGGATCTAGGTGTATGTGTGCATAGATCCCTGAAAGTTGGGAATCAAGTAGATAAGGTTGTTAAGAAGGCATATGGTGTCTTGGCGTTTATTGGTAGGGGGATTGAATTTAGGAGTCGTAGCGTTATGTTGCAACTGTACACAACTCTGGTGCGGCCGCACTTGGAGTACTGTGTGCAGTTCTGGTCCCCACATTACAGGAAGGATGTGGAGGCTTTGGAGAGGGTGCAGAGGAGGTTTACCAGGATGTTGCCTGGTATGGAGGGGAGATCCTATGAGGAGAGGCTGAGGGATTTGGGATTGTTTTCGCTGGAAAGGCGGCGGCTAAGAGGGGATCTTATTGAAACATATAAGATGATTAGAGGTTTAGATAGGGTGGATAGTGATAGCCTTTTTCCTCTGATGGAGAAATCCAGCACGAGGGGGCATGGCTTTAAATTGAGGGGGGGTAGTTATAGAACCGATGTCAGGGGTAGGTTCTTTACCCAGAGGGTGGTGAGGGATTGGAATGCCCTGCCAGCATCAGTTGTAAATGCGCCTAGTTTGGGGGCGTTTAAGAGATCCGTAGATAGGTTCATGGACGAAAAGAAATTGGTTTAGGTTGGAGGGTCACAGTTTTTTTTTTTTTCTTAACTGGTCGGTGCAACATCGTGGGCCGAAGGGCCTGTTCTGCGCTGTAATGTTCTATGTTCTATGTTCTATGAATGGGATTTTTGAGACAATCAGGTTTCGGAATCGCCACCAAATTTCACCATGGCCTGTGGTGTTTTTATTCTGTGGACAAGTGCCATCGACAGGAGTACTTTCTGCTTCTTCTTTTCAATATTGTTAGCCGGAAAAAAATAATGCATGCACTCTGCGTATTGGGCCCAGTCTTCAATGCTTCCATTGTCGGCTTCCAGTTTACCAAAAGGGGGTATTTTTCTTACTGTTGGATTACTTGTCTCAACAGTAAAGGTTGTCCGGAGAGAAGAAAAAAATTCATTTTACTCCTCATCACCAATGTAATAATCTTACCGAGACCAATGTTGCGTTACCCACACCCTTTATTTATAACGTGCACAAAGTACCGCTCCTGCGACTACAGTGTAGGTCAAGCCCTGGAGTCCTTCGACTGTTAGTCTGAGTGGAGCCAGCTGGTTTTAAAGCCTCTGCTACTCCTTCCCTTTTGGAAGAACCTCCACTCACTTAGTTGGGGAGATCGTACTCTATGAGGCCCACAGAGAGATCTATTGATGGTAGCACAGTGGCAAGCACTGCTGCTTCACAGCGCCAGGGACCTGGGTTTGATTCCCGGCTTAGGTCACTGTCTGTGTGGAGTTTGCACATTCTCCTTGTGTCTGCGTGGGTTTCCTCCGGGTGCTCTGGTTTCCTTCCACAGTCTAAAGATGTGCGGGTTAGGTGGATTGGCCATGCTAAAATTGCCCCTTAGTGTCCTGAGATGCATAGGTTAGAGGGATTAGCAGGTAAATGTTTAGGGATAAGGGGGTAGGGCCTGGGTGGGATTGTGGTCGGTGCAGACTCGATGGGCCAGATGGCCTCTTTCTGCACTGTAGGGTTTCTCTGATTCTATGACATTCTATCCCCTGTGGCCATCATAACAAGGGGGCACCTGATTGAAGTGTATAAAATCATGAAGGTCATAGACAGGGTAGATAGGAAAAAACCTTTCCCCTTACTCGAGAGGTCAATAATTAGGGGGCAAAAAATTTAAGGTAAGGGGCAGGATATTTAGAGGGGATTTGAGGAAATCACCAGACGGTGTTGGGAATCTGGAAGGAACCCTCACAACATTTAAGAAGCATTTAGATGAACACTTAAAATGCCATAGCAAAAAAAGCTATGGACCAAATACTGGAAAATGGTCCAAAGGGCCTCTTTCTGTGCTTAAAGCTCCATGACTCTATGATTATAATTCGTCGAAATTTCATTTACTGACTGAGTCACTGATGGGTCCCTACCAGATTTTGTTTTAGCTCTAAAGCCTAAGTATGAGAACACCAATAGCAACTAGTAAAAACAACTTGCATTTATGCATTGCTTTTAATGTAAAACAATCCAGAGAGATGTCATGGAGGTGGAAACAGGCACCAAGCTCTGGTGTAAAAGGTAGAGGCATTCAGGGAAGGCATGGCCACAAACATAGATTTTTGGCAACCTTTTGAAAGTGGGGATAGAAATAGCAACTTTGAGGGAGTTCCAGAGTGTGGACTGTAAGATCTGCCACCAATGGTTTGTTGAGGAAGTAGTGGAAAAGAGACCAGAATTGTAAGACCCAATGCTGCTGTGTGGAGTTGGATGAATTGGAGAAAGGAATGTGTGAAGCTATAAAGCAATCTATAAATGAGTACAAGGATTTTGAATTAATGCTTTGGTGCAGTCAGTCTGTGGAGCTTGAAAAAGATGTGTAATATATAGGGGAATAGGATATAAGGGCATGGAACTAGTTGGCCAAAGTTACCTGAGGGAACCAAAATAGCACAGCATACCCAGAAGTAATACGCCATGCAACACAACATATATTTGAGTCAATTATCATTCACAGAGTTCCGAGCCTCTGCAAGACCAATTTGCCAAATGACGGAACTCATGGCACTGCAATTACACATGGTCTATTAAAGAGTAGGTCAGGTTGCTCATTCTGTACCTTTTTCATTTATTATCCATTTTGTTTTATTCATTCATAGGACATGGGATTATTTTCCTTCCAACACCAATATTAACCATGTGAATACCAAAAACAAATCTCATTAAACCAGATTTATGTTTCCAACAGATGAGTGTATAGCTAAATGAGAAAGACCATTCTTAAAGCTCATATTCCGTTGAATACATAAAATGTGAGATCAAAAAAGGAACAGCGGTAAAAGAAACATGATATTCCCTAGTTCAATCATTCTAATTCAGGTTTTATTATGTTCCCTCCCAGCACATATGAATCAGGAAATGGAAAGTAATTTGTATTTTAGAAAACATGTCCTTGGAGCGAGATGAGGTCAGACAGACCGATCTCTGTTTCTAGGATCTTCATTTCCAAGCTAGACAAAAGCCAAGGCAAAATAAACAGGAATATAATCAAATTAATGGCTCATGTAATTTGGTAAAACATTTAGAATGATCAACGCACAACAGGAATACACTGTGTTGTCTACAGAATGAAAATTCATGTCTAATATTTTCAAGTAAGTTAAAACTTATTTTCACAGATTACTACAGTGCAGAAGAGGCCCTTCGGCTCATCAAGTCTGCATCAATGTGTGAAATGCCCTGACCTGCCCACTTGCCAGCACTTGGCCCATCGCTTTGAATGTTATGGCGTGCCAAATACTCATCCAGGTACTTTTTAAAGGATGTGAGGCATCCCGCCTCCACCACTCTCCCAGGCAGTGTGTTCTAGACCGTCACCACCCTTTGATTAAAAAAGCTTTTCCTCAAATCCCCCCTAAACCTCCCACCCCTCATTTTTAACTTGGGTCCCCTTGTAACTGACCCTTCAACTCAGGGGAACAGCTGCTCCCTATACACCCTGTCCATGTCCCTCATAATCTTGAACATCTCAAACAGATTGCCCCTCAGTCTTTTCTGCTCCAATAAAAACAACCCAAGCCTGTCCAACCTCTCTTCATAACTTCAATGTTCCATCCCAGGCAGCATCCTGGTGAATTTCCTCTGCACCCCCTCCAGTGCATTTACATCCTTCCTATAATGTGGCAATCAGAACTGCATACAGTACTCCAGCTGTGGCCTCACCAAAGTTCTATACAACTCCATCATGACCTCTCTGCTTTTGTAATCTATACCCCAGTTAATAAAGGCGAGTGTGCCATATGCTTTTTTCACCACCATATTTACCTGCCCTTCCGCCTTCAGAGATCTATGGACAAACACGCCAATGTCCCTTTGTTCTTCAGAACTTCCCAGTACTAGACCTTTGATAGTATACTTCCTTGTCAAATTACTCCTTCCAAACTGCATCACCTCACACTTTTCAGGGTTAAATTCCATCTGCAACTTATCCGCCCATTTGACCATCTCGTCTGTATCTTCTTGTAACCCAAGACAGTCAACCTCACTGTTAACCACCTGGCCAATCTTTGTGTCATCGGCAAACTTACTGATCCTACCCCCCACATAGTCATCTATGTCATTTATATGAATGACGAACAATAGGGGGCCCTGCACGGATCCCTGTGGTACGCCACTGGGTCACTGGCCTCCAATCACGAAAGCAGTCGTCTGTCTCACCACCCTCTGTCTCCTACTGCTAAGCCAATTATGAATCCACCTTGTCAGATCACCCTGTATCCCATGTGCATTATAGAACATAGATAGAACATAGAACAGTACAGCACAGAACAGGCCCTTCGGCCCACGATGTTGTGCCGAGCTTTATCTGAGACCAAGATCAAGCTATCCCACTCCCTATCATCCTGGTGTGCTCCATGTGCCTATCCAATAACCGCTTAAATGTTCCTAAAGTGTCTGACTCCACTATCACTGCAGGCAGTCCATTCCACACCCCAACCACTCTCTGCGTAAAGAACCTACCTCTGATATCCTTCCTGTATCTCCCACCACGAACCCTATAGTTATGCCCCCTTGTAATAGCTCCATCCACCCATTATCCTTCTTAATAAGTCTCCCATGTGAGACTTTGTCAAAGGCTTTGCTGAAATCCATGTAAACTACATCAACCGCACTACCCTCATCCACACACTTGGTTACATGCTCAAAAAATTCAATCAAATTTGTTAAGCATGACCCCCCTCTGACAAAACCATACTGACTATCCCTGATCAAACATTGTCTCTCCAAATGGAGATAGATTCTCTTCTTCAGAATCTTCTCCAATAGTTTCCCAACCACAGACGTGAGACTCACTGGTCTGTAGTTCCCTGACTTGTCTCTACAACCTTTCTTAAACAGTGGGACCACATTAGCTGTTCTCCAGTCCATGGCACCTCCTCAGTGATGTGGAGATGCCGGCATTGGACTGGGGTAAACACAGTAAGAGTTTTAACAACACCAGATTAAAGTCCAACAGGTTTATTTGGTAGCAAATGCCATTAGCTTTCGGAGCACTGCTCCTTCGTCAGATGGAGCGGATATCTGCTCTCAAACAGGGCACAGAGACACAAAATCAAGTTACAGAATACTGATTAGAATGCGAATCTCAACAGCCAACAAGGTCTTAAAGGTACAGACAATGTGAGTGGAGGGAGCATTAAGCACAGGTTAAAGAGATGTGTGTTGTCTCCAGACAGGACAGCCAGTGAGATTCTGCAAGTCCAGGAGGCAAGCTGTGGGGGTTACTGATAGTGTGACATGAACCCAAGATCCCGGCTTAGGCTGTCCTCATGTGTGTGGAACTTGGCTATCAGTTTCTGCTCAGCGACTCTGCGCTGTTGTGTGTCGTGAAGGTCGCCTTGGAGAACGCCTGGAGATCAGAGGCTGAATGCCCGTGACAATCTTTGTGGGTTTATGTCACACTATCAGTAACCCCCACAGCTTGCCTTCTGGACTTGCAGAATCTCACTGGCTGTCCTGTCTGGAGACAATACACATCTCTTTAACCGGTGCTTAATGCTCCCTCCACTCACATTGTCTGTATCTTTAAGACCTGGTTGGCTGTAGAGATTCGCATTCTAATCAGTATTCTGTAACTTGATTTTGTGTCTCTGTATGCCCTGTTTGAGAGCAGATATCCACTCCATCTGACGAAGGAGCAGCGCTCCGAAAGCTAATGGCATTTGCTACCAAATAAACCTGCTGGACTTTAACCTGGTGTTGATAAAACTCTTACAGTGTGACCTCCCCAGTGGCCAGGGAGGAATTAAAAATTTGGGTCAGAGCCCCTGCAATTTCCTCCCTCGCCTCCCACAACAGCCTGTGACACAATTCATCCGTACCTGGAGATTTGTCCACTTTTAAGCCCGCCAATACCTTGTCACTCCCCATAATAATTTTCTCTAGAGCCTCACAGTCTCTCTCCCCGAGTTCCATAACTACCTCCTGTCACATGAGCAGTCTGGAAATGGAGGGATACAAACAAATGGTCTAGTTGGACCAATGAGCGGCACAGGCTTGGAGGGCCAAAGGACCTGTTTCCTGTGCTGTACTGTTCTTTGTTCCTCATTCTCATTGGTGAAGACAGATGTGAAATATTCACTTAACACCCTACCAATGTCCTCTGCCTTCACCCACAGATTTCCCCTTTGGTCACTAATTGGCCCAAATAAGTTAAAATTTCTTATTAAAATTTGGGTCCAATGAGGTTACGGTATAAATATTTATCATACATTGGGAGTAGAGGGATCTGATATTGTGTGGAAAATCCAAAAGTATGTCCACCTGTCACATACAGAAGGAGGCAAGACCAGATGCTGATGTGTAGAATTGCAGGAGGATAGAGCAAAGCTATTAAGCAATCTGTAAATGAGGTAAGGATTTTGAGTTTAATACATTGGGTGCAGACAGCCTGAGGAGTTTGGCAAAGATATGGATTATACAGATTCAACACATCAGGTCTATACTCTCTATAAAGCAATCCAATCCGTCTTATCCACTTGCCCTATCCCTGTAGCCCACATATTTATTTCCCTTAAGTTCTTGTCCAATTTCATATTGAAATCATTCATCTTCCCTTCCACAAACCATGTAAGTAGCAAGTTCCAGGTTCATAGAATCCCTACAGTGCAGAAGGAGGCCATTCGGCCCAATGAGTCTGCACCGACTACAATCCCACCCAGGTCCTATTCCTGTAACCCCACATATTTACCCTGCTAATCCCCTGACACTAGGGTCAATGTAGCATGGCCAATCAACCTAACCTGCACATCTTTGGAGTGTGGGAGGAAACCTGGAGGAAACCCACGCAGACACGGGGAGAATGTGCAAACTCCACACAGACAGTGACCCGAGGCCAGAATTGAACCCGGGTCCCTGGGACTGTGAGCTAACCACTGTGCCACCGTGCCGCCTTCACTTCCAAAAGCAAATATGGTAAATGGGGGTTTTTGCCCAGGGGTAAGTTGTAGGTTCACTGCTTTTTGGATATTTATAAATTACTTGGATAATTGATTACAGAGTAAAATTTTAAAATGTGCTAATGATCCCTAACTTGGAGGAATGGCAAACAATGAGGATGATACAAATCAACTGTAACTAGATATAGATCGAGGAGAATGGCCATACAAGAGGCCAAAGAAGTGGCAAATTTTACTCTGTATTCAATTATCCAAGTAATTTATGAATATCCAAAAAGCAGTGAACCTACGACTTACCCCTGGGCAAAAACCCACCATTTAACATACTCGCTTTTGGATGCAAAGGCGGGTTGGGCAGAATGTCTGCCTTGGTGCATTGGCACTGTGTTTAAATAAATAAATAATTGAAACAAAAAGCATCCCTCCAGCTCTCACTACTCCCACGCACTTTCTATGACTCATCCATGCCAACCCAAGCCTTCCCACTTATTCCCTACGGTTCCCCATATCCCCCAAGCCTACCCTCTATCCACCACCCTTTAGCCTAACCCGTTACAGGCCAAATCGCAGAGTACCTCTGGATATTTCCTTGACAGCTGGACAGTTCTTTGCCAGCTTGACAGTTCCAATGGGTTTTTGTATAAAACATGAATAATCATGTTTACTTTTAACAATCTCAAAGTGTGCCTTACCTCTCAAAAATGGTGCTTTAGCTCTTTTGATATGTCCTGGGACACTTTTGCAAGAGGTATCTTACCTCTCCAGAGGGGTACCCCAGCTATCCAAACAGATCTACCCAGTTCAGACCTCCTGTTACCTGTTCTAATCTGCACACTCCAGGTTTCACACTTCGATCTTCCAAAATCCCACATCAATGGAGGCAGCTGGTGATCTAAATGGTCAGCTGCCTCAACGAGTCATGCATGCGCGAACCACAGTCCAATTCTATTCTCACCTGACCTAATATAAAAGTGCTGGGTTCGGAGACGGGACCCAGAATTTTTGGCCATTTCCAGGATTTCCACCAGGACAGATAAATCTCTGTTGTGGAAAAAATCTGGACCCGAGTCATATAAAAGCAAAATACTGCAGATGCTAGAAATCTGAAATAAAAACAGAAAATGCTGAATAAACTCAGCAGGTCTGGCTGTATCTGTGGAGAGAGAAACAGAGTTAGTTACACGTCGACATGGTCCTTCTGCAGAACACTTTTCAAAATCATGCTATTTATAGTATATTGTTTTCTCATCTTAGTGCTTCCAAAGTGCACCACTTCACACTTCTCCACATTGAACTCCACTTCTGCCTGTTTTAATATCATTTCTATCTCATTCTGAAAGCTATAACCATCCTCACCACAACTGACGACATAGTTAAGATGAAAGAGCAGAAAGAGGTCAATCATCCCATCGAATCTGCTCTGCCATTCAATGAGATCATGACTGATCTGATATAATCCTCAACTCCACTTCTCTGTAAAGATTTCCACAGATTCACTACCCTCTGAGAGAAGAAATTTCTCCTTGCTGTTGTCTTAAATGAGCAACCTCTTACTTTGAGATTATGCCCTCTGGTCCGAGAGTCTCCCACAAGGGAAAACAACCTCTCGGTATCTACCTTGTCAAGCTCCCGAGAATCCCACATATCGCAATAAGCTTGCTTCTCATTCTTCTAAACTCTACAGGCCCTATCTACTCAACATCTCCTCATAAAAAAATCCCCCCATACTCGGGGTTAACCTAGTGAACATTCTCTGGACTGCCTCCAATGCCAGTGTGTCTTTTTTTAGATAAGGGGACCAAAACTGTTCACAGTATTCCTGTGTGGTCTAACTAGTGCCTTGTATAATGTTAACAAGACTTCCCTATTTTTAGACTCCATTCCTGGGGACTTATCAGTCTTTAATCCTACGAATTTTCCGAGTCATTTTTCTTTAGTGGCAGTTAATGAATTTATTTCCTCCCCTGTTTTGCCCATTGACTGTTAAGTATTTTTGGAATGCTATTAGTGTCTTCTACTGTGAAGACTGATGTAAGGCATTTACTTAACTCCTCTGTCACTTCCTGATTTCCCCCATTATTATTTCCCATTCTCTAAGGAGGCTATGTTCATAGAACATAGAACAGTACAGGCCCTTCGGCCCTCGATGTTGTGCCGAGCTTTGTCCGAAACCAAGATCAAGCTATCCCACTCCCTATCATTCTAGTGTGCTCCATGTGCCTATCCAATAACCGCTTGAAAGTTCCTAAAGTGTCCAACTCCACTATCACAGCAGGCAGTCCATTCCACACCCCAACCACTCTCTGAGTAAAGAACCTACCTCGGACATCCCTCCTATATCTCCCACCATGAACCTTATAATTATGCCCCCTAGCAATAGCTACATTCACCCGAGGAAATAGTCTCTGAACGTCCACTCTATCTATCCCCCTCATCATCTTATAAACCTCTATTAAGTCGCCTCTCATCCTCCTCCGCTCTAAAGAGAAAAGCCCTAGCTCCCTCAAGCTTTCCTCATAAGACCTATCCTCCAAACCAGGCAGCATCCTGGTAAATCTCCTCTGCACTCTCTCCAATGCTTCCACATCCTTCTTATAGTGAGGTGACCAGAACCGCACACAATATTCCAAATGTGGTCTCACCAAGGTCTTGTACAGTTGCAACATAACCCAACAGTTCTTAAACTCAAACCCCCTGTTAATAAACGCTAACACACTTTAGGCCTTCTTCACGGCTCTATCCACTTGAGTGGCAACCTTCAGAGATCTGTGGATATGAACCCCAAGATCTCTCTGTTCCTCCACATTCCTCAGAACCCTGCCGTTGACCCTGTAATTCGCATTCAGATTTGTCCTCCCAAAATGAATCACCTCGCACTTATCAGTGTTAAACTCCATCTGCCATTTTTGGGCCCAGCTCTGCGTCCTATCAATGTCTCTTTGCAGCCTACAACAGCCCTCCACCTCATCCACCAATCTTGGTGTCATCAGCAAACTTACTGACCCACCCTTCAGTCCCCTCCTCCAAGTCATTGATAACAATCACAAATAGCAGAGGACCCAGCACTGATCCCTGTGGTACACCGCTGGTAACTGGTCTCCAATCTGAAAATTTTCCATCCACCACCACCCTCTGTCTTCTATGCGATAGCCAGTTACTTATCCAATCGGCCAAATTTCTCGCTATCCCACACCTCTTTACTTTCTTCATGAGCCTACCATGGGGAACCTTATCAAACGCCATACTAAAATCCATGCATACGACATCAACTGCTCTACCTCCATCTACACACTTAGTTACCTCTTCAAAAAATTCAATCAAATTTGTGAGGCAAGACTTACCCTTCACGAATCCGTGCTGACTGTCACGGATTAAGCTGCATCTTTCCAAATGGTCATAAATCTTATCCCTCAGAATCTTTTCCATTAACTTACCAAGCACCGAAGTAAGACTAACCGGCCTATAATTACCAGGGTCATTCCTATTTCCTTTCTTGAACAGAGGAACAACATTCACCACTCTCCAGTCCTCTGGCACAATCCCCGTGGAAAGTGAGGACCCAAAGATCAAAGCCAAAGGCTCTGCAATCTCATCCCTTGCCTCCCAAAGAATCCTAGAATATATCCCATCTGGCCCAGGGGACTTATCGACGCTCAGGTTGTTCAAAATTGCTAATACACCTTCCCTCAGAACATCTACCTCCTCCAGCCTATCAGCCTGTATCCCACCCTCATCCTCAAAAACATGGTCTCTCTCCTTGGTGAACACTGAAGAAAAGTATTCATTCATCGCCTCTCCTATCTCTTTTAACTCCATGCACAAGTTCCCACTACTATCCTTGGCCGCCCTAACCTCACCCTGGTCATTCTTTTATTTCTCACATAAGAGTAAAAAGCCTTGGGGTTTTCCTTGATCCGACCCGCCAAGGACTTCTCATGCCCACTCCTAGCTCTCCTAAGCCCTTTTTTTTAAGCTCATTCCTTGCTACCTTGTAACCCTCAAGCGACCCAACTGAACCTTGTTTTCTCATCCTTACATACGCTTCCTTTTTCCTCTTGACAAGACATTCAACCTCTTTTGTGAACCATGGTTCCCTCACTCGGCCATTTCCTCCCTGCCTGACAGGGACATGCCTATCAAGGACACTCAGTATTTGTTCCTTGAACAAGCTCCACTTTTCATTTGTGCCTTTCCCTGACAGTTTCTGTTCCCATCTTATGCTCCCTAATTTCTGCCTAATCGCATCATAATTACCCCTCCCCCAATTATAAACCTTGCCCTGCCGTAAGGCCCAATCCCTCTCCATTGCAATAATGAAAGATACCGAATTGTGGTCACTATCTCCAAAGTGCTCTCCCACAACCAAATCTAACACTTGGCCCAGTTCATTACCCAATACCAAGTCCAATGTGGCCCCACCTCTTGTCGGCCTATCCACATATTGTGTCAGGAAACCCTCCTGCGCACACTGTACAAAAACTTCCCCATCTGAACTATTCGACCTATAAAGGTTCTAATCAATATTTGGAAAGTTAAAGTCACCCATGACAACTACCCTGTGACCTCCACACCTATCCAGAATCTGCTTTGCAATTTCCTCTGCCACATCTCTATTACTATTTGGGGGCCTATAGAAAACCCCCAACAACGTGACCGCTCCTTTCCTATTTCTAACTTCAGCCCATATTACCTCAGTAGGCAGATCCCCCTCGAACTGCCTTTCAGCAGCCTTAAACTATCCTTGATTAACAATGCTACTCCTCCACCTCTTTTACCACCTTCCCTACTCTTACTGAAACATCTATACTCCGGAACTTCCAACAACCATTCCTGTCCCTGTTCTAACCATGTCTCTGTAATGGCCACAACATCGTAGTCCCAAGTACCAATCCACGCTCCAAGTTCACCTACCTTATTCCGGATGCTCCTTGCATTGAAGTAGACACACTTCAACCCACCTTCCTGTCTGCCGGTACACTCCTGCGATCTTGATACCTTCCTCAGTACCTCACTACACTCAACACTGGCTTCTGGACTACAGCTCGTTTTCCCATCCCCCTGACAAATTAGTTTAAACCCCCCCGAAGAGCCGTAGCAAATTTCCCTCCCAGGATATTGGTGCCCCTCTGGTTCAGGTGCAAACCGTCCTGTTTGTACAGGTCCCAACCTCCCCAGAATGTGCTCCAATTATCCATGTAACTGAAACCCTCCCTCCTACACCATCCCTGCAGCCACGTGTTTATCTGCACTCTATCCCTGTTCCTCAACTCACTATCACGTGGCACCGGCAACAACCAGAGATGACAACATGGTTTGTCCTGGCTCTCAGCTTCCACCCTAGCTCCCTAAATTCCTGTTTTAAATCCCCGTTCCTTCTCTTACCTATGTTGTTGGTACCGATGTGTACTACGACGGCAGGATATAGATAGGCTGGAAAATTGGGGGGAGAAATGGCAGATGGAATTTAATCCAGATAAATGCGAAGTGATGCATTTTGGAAGAACTAATGTAGGGGGGAGTTATACAATAAATGGCAGAGCCATCAAGAGTATAGAAACACAGAGGGACCTAGGTGTGCAAGTCCACAAATCCTTGAAGGTGGCAGCACAGGTGGAGAAGGTGGTGAAGAAGGCATATGATATGCTTGCCTTTATAGGACGGGGTATAGAGTATAAAAGCTGGAGTCTGATGTTGCAGCTGTACAGAACGCTGGTTAGGCCACATTTGGAGTACTGCGTCCAGTTCTGGTCGCCGCACTACCAGAAGGATGTGGAGGTTTTAGAGAGAGTGCAGAGAAGGTTTACCAGGATGTTGCCTGGTATGGAGGGTCTTAGCTATG
Source organism: Mustelus asterias (assembly GCF_964213995.1). NCBI lineage: Eukaryota > Metazoa > Chordata > Chondrichthyes > Carcharhiniformes > Triakidae > Mustelus > Mustelus asterias. The sequence continues at coordinate 66,893,907 of NC_135815.1, read as the reverse complement.
AGGAGAGATTGGGTAAACTGGGCTTGTTCTCCCTGGAAAGACGGAGAATGAGGGGAGACCTAATAGAGGTGTACAAAATTATGAAGGGTATAGATAGGGTGAACAGTGGGAAGCTTTTTCCCAGGTCGGAGGTGACGATCACGAGGGGTCACGGGCTCAAGGTGAGAGGGGCGAGGTATAACTCAGATATCAGAGGGACGTTTTTTACACAGAGAGTGGTGGGGGCCTGGAATGCGTTGCCAAGTAGGGTGGTGGAGGCAGACACGCTGGCATCGTTTAAGACTTCCCTGGATAGTCACATGAGCAGTCTGGGAACGGAGGGATACAAACGAATGGTCTAGTTGGACCAATGAGTGGCACAGGCTTGGAGGGCCGAAGGGCCTGTTTCCTGTGCTGTATTGTTCTTTGTGACTGTTCCCCTTGGCCACTCTTCCTTTTTATATATTTAATGAGGCTCTTACTGTCTGTTTTTATGTTATTTGCTGCTTTACCCTCATAGTTTATCTGCTCCCTCTTTGTTACATTTTGGTCATCTTTTGTCGGTTTTTTAAACTTTCCCAATCCTCTGGCTTAGCATTAATCTTTGCCACATTGTATGTTTTCTTTTCAGTTTAATACTATCCCTAACTTCCTTGGTTAATGATTTATCCCCTTCCTAGAATCCTTCTTCCCCACTGGGATATATCTTTGTTGTGATCATGAACTTTTTTCATAAACGTCTGCCATTGTCTTTTCTGCTAAACTCCTTCCCCAGTCCGCTCCAGCCAACTCTGTCCTCATGTTTTTGCAATTATCCTTATTTAAGCTTAGCACAGTCTGACCCAAGTTTCTCACTTATTAAATTTTGCCATGTTATGGCCACTGTTTCCTAGGGGTTATTTCATTCTGAGATTGTTTATTAAACCTGCCTCATTGCACAATATCAGATCCAAAACAGCCTGATCCCTAGCTAGATCTATAACATATTGTTCTAGGAAACGGTTCCGAATACATTCTACGAATCCTTCCTCATGGCTACCTCAACAAATTTGATTTTCCCAATCCACATGAAGATTAAAGCCACTCATGATTAATGTGCTGCCTTTTCTACATGCCCTCATTGTGTCCTGATTTATTCTCTTAAAGTATAGCTACTGCTAGGGGGCCTATAGAACATTACAGCGCAGTACAGGCCCTTCGGCCCTCGATGTTGCGCTGACCAGTTGTACCAATCTAAAGCCCCTCTAATCTACATTATTCCAATATCATCCATAAGTTTATCCAATAACCACTTGAACGCTCTCAACGTTGACGAGTCTACCACTGCTGCAGGCAGGGCATTCCACGCCCTTACTACCCTCTGAGTAAAGAACCTACCTCTAACATCTGTCCTATATCTCTCACCCCTCAATTTAAAGCTATGTCCCCTCGTGCTAGCCAACACCATCCGAGGAAAAAGGCTCTCACTATCCACCCTATCTAATCCTCTGATCATCTTGTATGCCTCTGTTAAGTCACCTCTTAACCTTCTTCTCTCTAACGAAAACAACCTCAAGCCCCTCAGCCTTTCCTCATACGATTTTCCCACCATACCAGGCAACATCCTGGTAAATCTCCTCTGCACCCTTTCCAACACTTCCACATCTTTCCTATAATGCGGCGACCAGAACTGTACGCAATACTCCAAATGCGGCCGCACCAGAGTTTTGTACAGTTGCAGCATGACCTCCTGGCTCCGAAACTCAATCCCCCTACCAATAAAAGCTAACACACCGTACGCCTTCTTAACAACCCTATCAACCTGGGTGCCAACTTTCAGGGAGCTATGCACATGGACACCCAGATCCCTCTGTTCATCCACACTACCAAGTATCTTACCATTAGCCCAGTACTCTGTATTCCTGTTACTCCTTCCAAAGTGAATCACCTCACACTTTTACGCATTAAACTCCATTTGCCACCTCTCAGCCCAGCTCTGCAGCTTATCTATGTCCCTCTGTAACCTGCCACTTCCCTCCGCACTGTCTACAACTCCACCGACTTTAGTGTCATCCGCAAATTTACTAATCCATCCTTCCACGCCCTCATCCAAGTCATTAATAAAAATGACAAACAGCAGTGGCCCCAAAACAGATCCTTGCGGTACACCACTAGTAACTGAACTTCAGGATGAATATTTCCCATCAACCACCACCCTTTGTTTTTTTATAGCTAGCCAATTCCTGATCCAAACCACTAAATCACCCTCAATCCCATGTGTCCGTATTTTCTGCAAAAGCTTACCATGGGGAACCTAATCAAACGCTATGCTGAAATCCATATACACCACATCAACCGCTTTACCCTCATCCACCTCTTTGGTCACCTTCTCAAAGAACTCAATAAGGTTTGTGAGGCACGACCTACCCTTCACAAAACCATGCTGACTATCCCTAATCAAATTATTCCTTTCCAGGTGATTATAAATCCTATCTCTTATAATCCTTTCCAATACTTTGCCCACAACAGAAGTAAGGCTCACCGGTCTATAATTACCAGGGTTGTCCCTACCCTCCTTCTTGAACAAGGGGACAACATTTGCTATCCTCCAGTCTTCTGGCACTGTTCCTGTAGACAATGACGACACAAAGATCAAAGCCAAAGGCTCTGCAATCTCCTCTCTAGCCTCCCAGAGAATCCTAGGATAAATCCCATCCGGCCCAGGGGACTTATCTATTTTTACCCTTTCCAGAATTGCTAACACCTCCTCCTTATGAACATCAATCCCATCCAGTCCAACAGCCTGCATCTCAGTACTCCCCTCAACAACATTGTCCCTCTCCAGTGTGAATACCGACGAAAAATATTCATTTAGTGCCTCTCCTATCTCTTCAGACTCCACGCACAACTTCCCACTCCTGTCCTTGACTGGCCCTAATCTTACCCTAGTCATTCTTTTACTCCTGACATACCTATAGAAAGCTTTAGGGTTTTCCTTGATCCTACCCGCCAAAGACTTCTCATGTCCCCTCCTGGCTCTTCTTAACTCTTTCTTTAGGTCCTTCCTGGCTAACTTGTAACTCTCAAGCGCCCTAACTGAGCCTTCACGTCTCAGCTCAACATAAGTCTCCTTCTTCCTCTTCACAAGAGATTCAACCTCCTTAGTAAACCACGGTTCCCTCACACGTCTGCTTCCTCTCTGCCTGACAGGTACATATTTATCAAGGACGCGTAGTAGCTGTTCCTTGAACAAGTTCCACATTACAATTGTGCCCATCCCCTGCAGTTTCCTTCCCCAACCTATGCCAGCTAAATCTCGCCTAATCGCATCATAATTTCCTTTCCCCCAGCTATAACTCTTGCCCTTTGGTATATACCTATCCTTTTCCATTGCTAAAGTAAACGTAATCGAATTGTGGTCACTGTCACCAAAGTGCTCACCTACCTCCAAATCTAACACCTGGCCTGGTTCATTACCCAGTACCAAATCCAATGTGGCCTCGACTCTTGTTGGTCTATCTACATACTGCGTCAAGAAGCCTTCCTGGATACACTGGACAAAAACCGACCCCTCTAAAGTACTCGAACTATAGCTTTTCCAGTCAATATTTGTAAAGTTAAAGTCCCCCAGTACAACTACTCTGTTACTTTTGCTCCTATCCAGAATCATCTTTGCAATCTTTTCCTCTACATCTCTGGAACTTTTCGGAGGTCTATAAAAAACTCCCAACAGGGTGACCTCTCCTTTCCTGTTTCTAACCTCAGCCCAAACTACCTCAGTAGACGAGTCCTCATCAAATGTCCTTTCTGCCACCGTAATACTGTCCTTGACTATGTTGTAGGGAAATATCCCTTACCAGTGCAGAATAGAAGTTGAGTCGCAAATCAAGGTTCAAAGCGTGTCTTTATTGTACAATTACTGGGATCCCAGGGAGACCCCCGTAGCCAGCTCAGAAACAGTGGCTTGGCCACGTTGATCTCAATTAAATCACATCAGCTCTGGATCTTTATAGGGATCCAAAATTCGCGCGGGAACATTTGATTATGCCTTTTTTTACACAATGTATAAAGTGGTCTGTCAGTTTCAAAAGTCCCTAGGAAGTTTCATGGATTAGCATTTGTATGGTGTGTGTTCGTGTTAATGGGATTACTTGGTCCTGCCCCGGTGTCTAAATGCGTTTCCCATTACTATCTCTATGTGTCCTCTTATTTAAATTGGTCCTATTGTTCCGTGTCTGTGTTTCCTGCTTGTGAGATTGAGTGTTAATGTCATCCTGTCCTGTTGGGTGTCTGGGGTATTTCATTCTTAACCTTTTATCCTTATCTCTTAGTTTATCAGATTTTTATGTCTGCCTTGGCCGAATTGGTAATATTTCAGTGATAGCTTGGTTTTGATAACCCACTCTCTGTCTCGTTTCATAGGGATCTTGATCTTCCTTGGCCAGTTTAAAATGCAGCTATGCGCTGTTGCTAGGCAGATTAGGGATCTTCCGTAGTTTCTGAAATTCGTGAGTCTCTCAGCTGTGCAGGGGGAGACCCGATCGAATATCCATCCGGGGGTGCCCCTCTGCATTGTTGGCCCGTTATGAGTGGTGCCAATTAGTCCAATAAAAATATGTTTGATGATGCAAATATGGTTTTCTGGAAAATTTCCTCCTTCAGTCCCTCCTCTCGTCCAGGGGGTGCCATTCATGGCTGACCCCCCATGGACGACCTTCAGAGGAACAGTGATTTGTACAGCTGTTGTCCTTGCCGTTGTTCCTCCTCTTCTGGGTCGTTGTTAAGTTCTTGCATCTGGATACTGGCAGTGGGTAGCATTCTTGATGTAATATTTGCACATATCACTTTAATACAGGTTAGGCCAAGGCAGAGTGTGAACAGGATGGCTACTACTAGGATCAATCCCTTCATAATATATGCTCCCCAAACTGTGTTAAACAGCCATCCTAACCACCCATCAGTCCCTGTTAACCCCTGTTTAAAGTTATCCAATTGCTTTTGTATCCCGGACATGGCTGCTGTTATGTTTAGTGTCTCGTCGTGTACGTATGTGATGCATTTTTCCTTGATGATGGTGCATACCCCCCCTTGTCTGGCTAGCTGATAGTCCACCGCATATCTCGTTTGTTGTGTGTATAGTCTGAGTTCTGCGAGTTCTTGGTCAATTGCGCCTAATGCTTGTAGGGTGTTGTTTCCTAAAATGGTCAGTCCACATATGAAGAAGTTCCTATTACTGGCACTGATCACCCCTGCGGCGCCTCCCAGGGATAGTGTCCCCAGAAATCCATATCCTAAAGAAGACCCTAGTGTGACAGGGGCCTGCCAGTCGGAGCAAAATTCTGCGCTGATGGCCCTGGTCACTATGCGTTTCTGGACATGCCCTTCGCTTGGGCATGGAACCGTGAGAGGTCTGATTGTCCCTACGGAAAAGAACCTTGGAGGCCTGTCTGTGGCCGTCATATATACATTTTTAAATAAAACACGTACCCGTCTTTAACCCGATAACATGCATTACCCCGGTGTCGTTTGACCGCATGGCCCCATCTTGTGGAACCTTCCCTCCCCCTGGACTGTCCACTTGATTGTACCTCTTGGTGAGAATCAAATGGATATGTCCCTGAGGCTGAGCTTACGTGGGTGCTGTTGCACTTGCCACACATAAGCTGCCTACCCGCGGTGACTGCAATGCATTTTTGTTGCTTGCAGTCACAAGTGAAGTGTCCTTCCCGGACCCGGCACTCCTGGAGAGCACAATGTGCCTCAGCGCATGAATCATTTTTAGGGACAAAGGCATGCACGCACCCCCATCCCTCTCCCTTAAAACATTGTGGGTAGTTCCCATGTGTCTCCTCCGGTTGGGGTCCCGTCCCCCTTAGAATTCCCGGCTCAGTGAGCTCTACACACCTTCCTTGTATCCCTTGCTTAAAGTACCCAATATGTTCTTTGCAGGGTGCCCCCGATGTGTCAATAGTGAATAACTCTTGTGGGAGCCACCCTGGTGTTGCGATGAATAGGGAGTTTACTGATCGCGCTGAGGGGTAACAAGCGGTCCTATTCCCATAGATCTGGATGTGTGTTTTCAGGAATAGGTTTCCTTCCATGATTGGTGGTTCTGCTCCCCTAACCCCCATATGTTGGAGTGTATTTACAATGGTCAGGGTTATTATCAGATATGTCCCTGTTCCCATATCGCTCTTTTTTTTTCAACAGTATTTTACAATTACAGTATATACAGAAAATAAACAGGCAATCAAATTAAAAGTAGTTGGTTCCGACGTCTTGATAGTAGATCTGGTCCTGGTTCCTGTTGAAGTTGAATGAGCAAAACGGTATTTTTTTAGTTCATTTGTCCTCATATAGTTTTAATTGGGTCCAGTGTTTCCAGACCCCCTGTCCCCTTATATCTATACAGGCACAGGTATCTCCGCTAATAATGACCTCGTAAGGTCCGTGCCATCTTGGGGCAAATCCTGGTTTTGCAGGAAGCACTTTTGTTAATACCCGGCTCCCGGCTTTTGGGACTTCTGGTAATATTTCTGAGTCCCCCTCTGCGTCGACCTGTGCCTGATTAGAAATTACGGACCGGCGCATCCCCTTCAATTGGGTGCTAAGGTCTCGGATGTATTGTCGGATACATCCATTCATTTGTATGTAGTCTTATCAAAAGACATCGCTTTCCCCATTAAAATCACATGCCATACAGTTCCGATCTTTATATGAGTACTCTTACACTATCTCTAATTTGATCATTTGTTTGCGTGCAAGCGCTACACCACAGTACTTCACAAAATAATTATGTCTTTATCAATGCCCAATATAGTATATGAATATATCATACAAAGTTGGTTAAGGCTTTTCAGGATTTGATGTTATTCTTGTGTCTATATGGCAGTGCTATACTGTATAATAAAAATAATCAAGCGGCAGTTGTATCATACCACTTTACACATCGTACCCGTGATATCCAAACCCTTTTAATTTAAGCCGTTTCTTTTTTTTTAAACTGAGCTCCAGATCGAAACCCCCGCACTCTAGGAAAAGTAACAGGCGCCGAATCAAAATCAAAGCAGGTACAATACATACCAGTTATTTGATTAGGAACATTTTGGTTTCTTAACTGGCTAGGTTTTAAGCTTTGCAGTGCTTTTATATTTGGCAAACCTTGAACCTTGATGGCTCATGAAATTCCGACGGCAGTACATAATTTTAACTAGTTCCGAATACTAAACTATCTGACGTTCGCAAATCGCGATATTCTGCGATTAATACTGTATTTCACTGACTTGATATACTTTAAACTAATTCATAGACCTCAGTCTTTTGTTCCTGCTTTTCTACCTTTCCACAAAATAACTTATTTTCTTCTCTTAACTCCTCAACTAACTCTTATAATTTCTACTTCAAGACAAAGGAAAGAGCACATGCTTCCTTCCAAGGTTTAAATCCTTTCTTAACATTAAAACAAACAACAACAAAGCATCCACGCAACCACTTTGTTTAAACACACACACACACACATGGAAGCTTCCAAAAGTCATTCCACAGTACATCCTTTTTCATTCAAACTTATCATTTCAGACTGGGATGAGTGTAAAACATTCAAAGAGAATACAGAACATTGATTAAGACAATCGCTTTTATTCTTCTTTCTTCCAAACTGTAATTAACTCAAAGCAGAAGTAAATTCAAGAAATCCTATCACTTTAATCTTTAACAGTTTTAACACTCTCCCAGCCCCCTGAGGCTAAACCAAGGTGCAATGTACTGCACCCACTGCCTGTAGCAAACATTCCACAGGAACAAAGAGCTCCCTGCTCTCAATCTAATTACAACAACAACCACCTACATTCGACAAGCTACCAGATCTCACAAACACACTGAAATACAAAAACTAAGATCTCTCCTATCCATCTGCTGCCTTTCCCCTGGCGTAAAAGGCTTATAGGTTGCCTTTGGTTGTGCTAACGTCCCTCCTCTCGTGACTGGCGCTAGATTATAATTTTCTACGTTTTCTTCTGATGCTGGAGTGGCTGTATGTTTCTGCACTGACTCGTATGGGCGCCGAGGGTCCGTTTCCTCTGATCTCTGCGTTATCTCCGCAGTGTGTCTTCTGTGTTCTAATTCCCTCACTCTCTCCTGTAATACTTTAATTTGTTCTGTCTCTTTGTGTCTCTCCTCCATTGAGGCATTTACTTCCTCAATTAGTCCAGCTAACTGGGTCACTAATATTACTCCCATTACTTTTGTTTTGTCCCGTTTAACTCCGTCTACCCACTTTCTTTGATCTTCTAAAGTTTGTGATGCGTTCCACCCATTCCGTTTCATCTTTGCAACAATCGCTTCTCTGGCTAACAGATACTTCAAAATGAGAGCTACTGCAGTTTCTCCCTTAACAACGTGGTCTGCCATTTTTCTGTCTAGCAGTCCTGCAACCCCCGTATGCTGGCTGCTACAGTAAAAGTGCCTCAACTCTCTCCCTTATCTCCTGTCACTGATACTGCCCCAGCACCGTCTGTATTGCTGTAGGTTCTCGTAGTGAGGTTCCAGTGGGTCTCTTTCCCCTGGGCTCCCCCAACTATTCCTGACACCTCACGCTTGGACTATTTTGTGTTGTCTTATTGGGATGTGTGCTGGTTGTTTAGTGGGTTTGTCCGCCCCTGTTCCCAGCCCCTCTAAGTACAACGCCTCCCGCTCGGCCACCACCCCCACTAGCAGGGTTGATCCGTTACCCCAAAACCGGGTATCCTGCTATGGGCTGTGGTGTTCCCTACAGACGAACAAGGTTATCAAACTCCGCCCGGGTCCCTAATGGATCCTCCGTCGTCGTGTCTCTTGGTCAGGATGGATCGGGTCCCCTTTTCCTCAACACTTACACACATGTATTCTGTTATCAAAGCCCCTGTTATAGTTAGTAACTGTATCGACTCTGAGGTTGTTCGTCCCTTCAGAGTCAGTGTTGTTACCCGATTTACACTGTCCGTGCCTTGCACCCTGAGTGCCTGTGCCTCTTAGCGCCCGCTTCAAAACCCAACCTTAGCGTGGGAGATTTCTCCTCTTAACGTCCAGTTTAGGGTAGGGCACCTTGAGTCAAGCACTCCCTTGTCCTATTGCCTTGGCACAGACAGCGGTTTCATTTACAATCCTGGGTTAGTTACACCAATTAGTTCTGCATGCGGTACTTATCTTTATATTAGTCTTAATTCCTGTTATCAAATAGCCCAAAACCTGTTATCTTTACCTCTGGTCCTTTACTCCTATTAAAGTTAAAAGTTACTTACCTTTTTCCACGCGGTCGTTCTGACCTGTACCTCTTTAGTGCGGACTTCTGTTTCAATTTAAAAACTTAGGCAAGATTATACAGTTCTACAAGACAACAATACTTAAAACAGACAAACCCTAACCCTTAAAGGTACCTCACTTTGAACGGAGACCTGCACTCGCCTTTGACTGCTCTGGATTTGTATCAGATTCGTTTAAATTTGATCCCGACTTTCAAACTGTGGCCATCAGTCAGAAGTCAGATATCAAATCCTGCCGACTACGCCATTTTGTTGTAGGGAAATATCCCTTACCAGTGCAGAATAGAAGTTGAGTCGCAAATCAAGGTTCAAAGCGTGTCTTTATTGTACAATTACTGGGATCCCAGGGAGACCCCCGTAGCCAGCTCAGAAACAGTGGCTTGGCCACGTTGATCTCAATTAAATCACATCAGCTCTGGATCTTTATAGGGATCCAAAATTCGCGCGGGAACATTTGATTATGCCTTTTTTTACACAATGTATAAAGTGGTCTGTCAGTTTCAAAAGTCCCTAGGAAGTTTCATGGATTAGCATTTGTATGGTGTGTGTTCGTGTTAATGGGATTACTTGGTCCTGCCCCGGTGTCTAAATGCGTTTCCCATTACTATCTCTATGTGTCCTCTTATTTAAATTGGTCCTATTGTTCCGTGTCTGTGTTTCCTGCTTGTGAGATTGAGTGTTAATGTCATCCTGTCCTGTTGGGTGTCTGGGGTATTTCATTCTTAACCTTTTATCCTTATCTCTTAGTTTATCAGATTTTTATGTCTGCCTTGGCCGAATTGGTAATATTTCAGTGATAGCTTGGTTTTGATAACCCACTCTCTGTCTCGTTTCATAGGGATCTTGATCTTCCTTGGCCAGTTTAAAATGCAGCTATGCGCTGTTGCTAGGCAGATTAGGGATCTTCCGTAGTTTCTGAAATTCGTGAGTCTCTCAGCTGTGCAGGGGGAGACCCGATCGAATATCCATCCGGGGGTGCCCCTCTGCATTGTTGGCCCGTTATGAGTGGTGCCAATTAGTCCAATAAAAATATGTTTGATGATGCAAATATGGTTTTCTGGAAAATTTCCTCCTTCAACTAACAATGCCACACCTCCCCCTCTTTTACCACCTTCCCTGCGCTTACTGAAACATCTAAACCCCGGAACCTGTGAAACATCTAAACCCCGGAACCTGAAAACATCTAAACCCCGGAACCTGTGAAATATCTAAACCCCGGAACCTGTGAAATATCTAAACCCCGGAACCTGTGAAACATCTAAACCCCGGAACCTGAAACATCTAAACCCCGAACCTGAAACATCTAAACCCCGGAACCTATGGACTACTCCTACCAGTGTCTTCTTCCGCTTGTTATTTCTTACTTCCACCCATATGGATTCTACATCTTTTGATCCAAGATCATTTCTTGCTAGCGTACTTATTCTGTCTCGTACCAACAAAACTACCCCACCAACCCTTCCTTCCTGCCTGTCCTTGAGAAAAGTCATAGATCCCTGAATATTTTGTTCCTGGCTTTGATCTCCTTGTAACCATGTCTCTGTAATGGCTGTAAGATCATATGCATTAACCTCCATTTGTGCCATTAATTCATTTATCTTGTGCCAAATACAAGGTGCATTTAAATAAAGGACCATTAATTTTGCTTTTTTTATCATTATTTTCCCTTTGACCCTAATTGATGCCTTTTTTTACGTTTACACACTCTGTCCCTTCCTGTTACACTTTGGATATCATTACTTGCGATGCTGTCATATCCTTTTGCTTTGTAAGCCTACATAAACCCCTCTCAGAATAACTCCCCCTCTATTTAAAGCCTTCTCTACCCCCTAGTTATGTAGTTTGCAAGAACTATGTAGGCCATCCCAAAGGAACAGTCCCCCACTTTCCCCAGAACTGAAGCCAGTGCCCCATGAACCGAAACCCACTTCTCCTACACCAGTCTTTGACCACACATTCAACCCTCTAATTTTATGTACCCAAACTAATTTGCACACAGCTCAGATAATAATCCCGAGATTATAACCTTGGAGGTTCCATTGTTTAATTTAGTGCATACCTCATCAAACTCTCTATGCAAAACCTCTTTTCTCGCTCTACCAAGTCGTTGGTACTTACTTGGACTATGACAATGGGATCCTCCCCCTCCCACTTCAAGTTCCTCTCTAGCCCAGAGCAGATAGAATTAGATAGAAACCCTACAGTGCAGAAGGAGGCCATTCGGCCCATCGAGTCTGCACCGACCACAATCCCACCCAGGCCCTACCCCCACACATTTTACCTGCTAATCCCTCTTAACCTATGCATCTCAGGGGCAATTTTTTTTTAACCTGGCCAATCAACCTAACCCGCACATCTTTGTCCTGAACCCTGCCACTGAACAGGCAACTCAGTGTCTGGATTCTCGTTCTTTGCAGTAGAGAATAGTGCTGATTCCCCCTCACTATACTGTCCCTTACTACTACTACATTCCTCTGTGCTCACCCACTTGAATGGCACCCTGTACCATGTTAGTTAGCTCATCCACCCTGCAGTCCCCATTCTGATCCAAATAAGATGAGATCCTCAAATATGTTACCCAATTGCAGAGGCTGACACTCCTTCACTCCTGCTCTCCAGATCCCCATACCTGCCTCAGCTGCAGTCACACGAACCCTAACCCTGATCATTTTCTAAACCAGAAGCCCTATTTTAAAGGGTGTGATTGCCTCCTGAAACAAAACGTCCAGGTAGCTCTCCCCATATTTGATGTGTTACGGTGTCCACAACTCAGCCTTCAGCTCAATGACTGAGCCAAAGTTCCTCGAGCTGCAAACACTTAGTACAGAAGCACTTGCCCTGAATCACAATGTTATCCAGGAGCTCCCACATGCTGCAGCCTCAACAGATCACTTGACATGCCCTTCTTAATGTAGAACAAAGAGAACAAAGAAAATTACAGCACAGGGACAGGCCCTTCGGCCCTCCAAATCTGCACCGACCATGCTGCCTGACTGAACTAAAACTCCCTACCCTTCCGGGGAGGGTATGCCTCTATTCCCATCCTATTCATGTATTTGTCAAGACACCCCTTAAAAGTCACTATCGTATCTGCTTCCGCTAACTCCACTAAGTTTCTCCAACCTCTACTCATAGCTAATGCCCTCCATACCAGACAACATCCTGGTAAATCTTTTCTGTACCCTCTCCAAAGCGTCCTCATCCTTCGGGTACTGTGGCGAACTGAATTGAACTATATTCCAAGTGCGGCCCAACTAAGGTTCTATAAAGCTGCAACATGACTTGCCAATTTTTAAACTCAGTGCCCCGGCCAATGAAGGCAAGCATGCCGTATGCCTTCTTGACTACCTTCTTCACCTGTGTTGCCACTTTCAGTGACCTGTGTACCTGTACACCCAGATCCCTCTGCCTATCAATACTCTTAAGGGTTCTGCAATTTACTGTATATTTCCCATCTGTACTAGACCTTCCAAAATGCATTACCTCACATTTCTTTGGATTAAACTTTATCTGCCATCTTTCCACCCAATCTCCAGCCACTTATATATCTCTATTGTCCTGCTGTGTCCTCTGACGGTCCTCATCGCTATCCACAATTCCACCAACCTTTGTATCGTCTGCAAACCTACTAATCAAACCAGTTACATTTTCCTCCAAATCATTTATATATATTACAAACAGCAATGGTCCCAGCACTGATCCCCGAGGAATGTCACTAGTCCCAGCCCTCCATTCAGAAACGCACCCTTCCACTGCTACCCTCTGTCTTCTATGACCGAGCCAGTTCTGTATCCATCTTACCAGCTCACCTCTGATCCTGTGCGACTTCACCTTCTGTACCAGTCTGTCATGAGGGACCTTGTCAAAGGCTTTATGGAAGTTCATGTGGACAGCATCCACTGCCCTACCCTCATCAATCATCTTCGTCACTTCCTTGAATCAAGTTAGTGAGACACAACCTCCCCTTCACAAAACCATGTTACCTCTCGCTAATACGTCCACTTATTTCATCATCATAGAAACCCTACAGTGCAGAAGGAGGCCATTCGGCCCATCGAGTCTACACCGACCACAATCCCACCCAGGCCCTACCCCCACATATTTTACCCACTAATCCCTCTAACCTACACATCCCAGGACTCTAAGGGGCAATTTTTAACCTGGCCAATCAACCTAACCCGCACATCTTTGGACTGTGGGAGGAAACCGGAGCACCCGGAGGAAACCCACGCAGACACGAGGAGAATGTGCAAACTCCACACAGACAGTGACCCGAGCCGGGAATCGAACCCAGGACCCTGGAGCTGTGAAGCAGCAGTGCTAACCACTGTGCTACCGTGCCGCCCAAGTGGGAATAAGTAAATCCTGTCTCGAAGAATCCTCTCCAATAATTTCTCTACCACTGATGTGAGGCTCACTGGCCTGTAATTACCTGGATTATCCTTGCTACCCTTCTTAAACAAAGGAACAACATTGGCTATTCTCCAATCCTCTGGGACCTCCCCTGTAGCCAGTGAGGGTACAAAGATTTCTCTCAAGGCCCCAGCAATTTCCTCCCTTGCCTCTCTCAGTATTCTGGGGTATATCCCATCAGGCCCTGGGGACTTGTCTACCTTAATGTTTTTCAAGACCCCTAATATCTCCTGTTTGATCTCAAATGACCCAAACTCTCTGTACAGCCTTCCCCAGACTCATCATCCACCTCTTTGGTGAATACTGATGAAAAGTACTCATTTAATAGCTGGCCCATTTTCTCTGGCTCCACACACAGATTCTCTCTGTCTTTGAGTGCGCCAACCCTCTCTTTGGCTACCCTCTTGCTCTTTATATATGTATACAAAGCCATGAGATTTTCCTTAATCCTGCTGGTCAATTACTTTTTGTGAACCCTTTTAAACCTCCTGACTCCTTGCTTAAGTTTCTTTCTACTTTCCTTGTATTCCACATTTACTTTGTGTGTTCCCAACCTTCTAGCCTTGATAAATGCTTCCTTTTTCTTTTTAACTAGGCTCACAATATCTCTCGTTATCCAAGGTTCCCGAAACTTGCCCTACTTATCCTTCATCCTTACAGGTAAGTGCTGGTCCTGAATTCCTATCAACTTACACTTGAAAGCCTCCCACATGCCAGATGTTGATTTGTCCTCAAACATCTGCCCCCAATCTCCATTCTTCAGTTCCTCCCTAATATTGTTGTAATTAGCCTTTCCCTAATTTATCATCTTCACCTGAGGACTACACTTTATCCATCAGTACCTTAAAGTTTACTGAATTGTGGTCACTGTTCCCAAACTGTTCCCCTACTGAAACATCGACCACTTGGCTGGGCTCATTCCCCAATACCAGGTCCAGTATGGCACCTTCCCTAGTTATCTACATACTGTTTCAAGAAGCCCTCCTGATGCTCCTTACAAACTCTGCCCCATCCACGTTCCTAGCACGAAGTGAGTCCCAGTCAATATTGGGGAAATTAAAGTCACCCACCACAACAACCCTGTTACTTTTACACATTGCCAAAATCTGCCTACTTATCTGTTCCTCTATCTCTATAGGCTGTTGGGAGGCCTACAGTAAACCCCCAACATTGTGACTACACTTTTCCTATTCCTGAGCTCTACCCATATTGCTTCACTGTGTGAGCCCTCCGAGGTGTCCTCCCACAGTACAACTGTGATATTCTCCTTAACCAGTAGTGCAACTTCCCCCACCCCTATTACACCCCCCTCTATCCCGCCTGAAATATCTGTATCCTGGAACGTTAAGCTGCCAATCCTGTCCTTCCCTTAAGTCTCTGGAATGGCAACAAAATCATAGTTCCAAGTACTAATCCAAGCTCTAAGTTCAACTGCCTTACCTGTTACACTTCTTGCATTGAAACAAATGCACTTCAATCCACCAGACCCTCTTTGATCAGCAACCACATCCTGCCTGCTCTTCTTCTGAGTCTTACTAGCCCTACTCTCTACTTCCCCTTTAATTAATTCACCTTTGCTTCACTCAGGCCCCCTTTCCCCTTGGATCCCCACTCAGCCCCCTTCAGATTATGTACCTTGGCAGTACCAACAATGCACTGCTCCCTGGCACGCTGGTCTGGTGCTTTGAGCCCCATGGGGGCTCGAGGAGGTAGGTGCTGTGGCTATTTGCCCTTCTGCTGATCCCAGGCTGCAGACGAAGGATCCCTCAAGGGTCTCAGGGTTGGGACAGTAATAGTTTGAACTTGCCACTCTCCACTGGGATGACGTGTCGTGGCTGAACTGCCCCTTCTAGCCCTGGCAGACCTGAAGATCACCACTGGCATGATGATTTCAGGCAGCCCTGTGATCAATATCTGCATTCCTGCCTGTCAGCTGTGCAAATTCTTAAGTGGACAGGTTTCTCTAATCCTAATAGAAAGTCTATGGGATAACTTCCTCTTTTGCAAACCACTTCAAAAATGAAGTTAAACCACAGGCTATCAATCAGGCTTAGTCTCTGTCAACATTGCAGTTGGGACCACTGAAGTACTTAAGGTCCATTCAAGTGAGAAGAGAAATCAAATAAACACAGATGGCTGGAGGATGATAGAAATCCATTGAGCTGTCAAGGGAAGTCTTTTTCAAGGCACTGCATGTTGAATTTTTTTGGAGACCAAAAGGGTCCATTAGAGTGGAGAGGGTTTCAAAGGATTCGAACTGCCCGGTACCCTCAGAAACAAATCAAAGCTATGTGCGTACATTGGGGCAAAGTGCACAGTTGTGTGCAGACACTCCCCCCACATGAAATTGACATCTGTTCTATGTCAGAGGACTGGCTGAACTCACCATAAGAAGTCTCACAACACCAGATTAAAGTCCAACAGGATTATTTGGCAGCACTAGCTTTCAGAGCACCAAGCCCCTTCTTCAGGTGAGTGAGGACTCGTGTTCACAAACAGGGCATATAAAGACACAAACTAATTTACAAGATAATGGGTGGAATGCGAGTCTTACAACTAATCAAGTCTTAAAGGTACAGACAATGTGAGTGGAGAGAGGGTTAAGCACATGTTAAAGAGATGTGTATTGTCTCCAGCCAGGACAGTTAGTGAGATTCTGAAAGCCCAGGCAAGCCGTGGGGGTTACAGATAGTGTGACATGAACCCAAGATCCTGGTTGAGGCCGTCCTCATGTGTGTGGAACTTGGCTATCAGTCTCTGCTCAGCGATTCTGCGTTGTCGTGTGTTGTGAAGGCACACACATGACACATGACAACACAGAATCGCTGAGCAGAGACTGATAGCCAAGTTCCACACACATGAGGACGGCCTCAACCGGGATCTTGGGTTCATGTCACACTACCTGTAACCCCCACGACTTGCCTGGGCTTGCAGAATCTCACTAACTGTCCTGTCTGGAGACAATACACATCTCTTTAACCTGTGCTTAACGCTCTCTCCACTCACATTGTCTGTACCTTTAAGACTTGATTACCTGTAAAGACTCACATTCCACCCATTATCTTGCACATTGAGTTTGTGTCTTTATATGCCCTGTTTGTGAACACGAGTCCTCACTCACCTGAAGAAGGGGCTTGGGGCTCCGAAAGCTAGTGTTGCCAAATAAACCTGTTGGACTTTAACCTGGTGTTGTGAGACTTCTTACTGTGCTTACCCGAGTCCAATGCCGGCATCTCCACATCATGAACTCACCATGCCAGGGGTGATCTTCAGATGTGCCAGGGTTGGAATGGGCAGTCCAGCCACGACACACCCAACCCGGCGGGGAGTGGCAAGGCCAATTCCTTGCCCCCAGCCTGAGCCTACCCAACCCCCAGGGACCCTTCAAGGACCTTTCCTCTGAAACCTGGCAGCTGCAGAGGGGAAAATGGCCACTGGATCAACCTCCTTAAGCTCCCTAGGCACCCACAGTGGCAGTGCCAACTGTGCGGTGTCCCCATCACTTCTGTACTGACACCCTGTATAAAAGCCTGCCAGCTGCAGATCCCGGTGAACAGCGGCAACTATTTGAATCGGGCTTGAAGCCCACTAATTAGTGAATTTGAATATGTATTGGGTTCCAGTCCATTTTGCGCATGAACCTGATTGGGGCCGACTGAGCAGGCTGGGAGCACTGCAGCAGGTTTGGCCCCTGGTGCAAAACCCATTTTTTTGCCAATGCCCGAATCTCTGGGCCATCGCAATTTGCGACCGAAGTAGTGGGCCCGGAGAATACCACATCCTTGATCTTGATTTTAGGCAACTAATAAAGTGTCTGTCAAAGTAGGGGGTTTGCACAATCAATCCCATGTTCTTAACAGGATCTGCAAAAATGGGATTCATCTTTTAACTATGAAGCTGTGATTTTGATCATGGATTTCCTAAAACACGCTCCCTCCAACCACCTCACACCCTCACACCCCCCTACAATGCCTAATATTCTTCCCTCAACCACTCACACTTTCACCTTGCTCACTTAAGGTCCTTGAGCTGCCCGCTCCTCGCCTCTGGGCTCCTCTGCACCCCCCTCCCACCCCCCCACCGGTCCTTGCCTCTGGGCTCCTCTGCCCCCACCTCCTCGTCTCTGGGCTCCTCTGCCACCCACCACCCCATCTCACCTCTGGGCTCCTCTGCCACCCCCCCTCCTCGCCTCTGGGCTCCTCTGCCCCCCCTCCTCACCTCTGGGCTCCTCTGCCACCCCCCCTCCTCGCCTCTGGGCTCCTCTGCCCCCCCCTCCTCGTCTCTGGGCTCCTCTGCCCCACTCTGCTACCTTGTCTCCGTCCATTCCTTTACCTGGGGCCTCGCCCGCTGATGGACTGGACTCTGCTGCCTCACCCATGCCTGCTACTGGCTGCGGCCGCCTCTCCTTCCCCTTGGGTCCTCGCTCACCTGGCGCCGGGGTCTAACCATTTGAATTTTCCTGGTAACCTGTAACTTACCTTCCCTCCCATTCTTTGCTTCTCATCTAATTACAGTCAGGTTTCGCTCTGCATTTTCCGCTGATAGGCCCAAACTAGTTGTTCAGGCTCCTGTGCCTAGGCATGGTGTGTTTCATTGTAAACTCGCCCCTGCAGTTTTCAAACCAATTGCTATACAGAGGTGAAGGGCTTTATATCCTTTCACACCATATGTTACTCTAATCATTGCAAAAGATGAAAGTCTTTATACCTTTTCATATCATACTATCAATTCGGTCTCCTTTACTATTCTGCCTTAGTTGAAATGAAAGTAATGCATAAAAACAAATCTTCCTTGTTAGAGGGATTTTGGATACCTTGGAATTAAAAGACTAATAGATTAAGATAAAACTAATTTAGAGTGAATATAGTATAGGAAAGGTACAAAGTACCTTGAATTACAAAGGTACTGTTTTGCATAGAAACACATATAGCCACTGTTAGAGAATTTAAACATGTGTTTTTATATATTCTGTATTAAAATGTATACCTTGGTCATCTGTAGACTGCCCCAAGGCATAATGGGGGAAAAGCTGAGTAAGATGAACCACATTCTTTAAAAACAATACAGCCACAGAGCACAGTTTTTATTAGTATGGGTTACAGATAGTTCAAGCAATCCCAGACAGCCAAACAAATAGAATGATTCAATTTCTTCCGATGAGGAATTGCTAGCAGTGAGAAAGGAAACTTTTGAACTCTATGGACTTACATAATTGAGGTTGCTGGGAGACAGTGGGAAAGAACTTTCCAGATTTATGTAGTGGGTTGCCAGGAGACGGTGGGCGGAAACTTCCGGACTTTACGGACCTATGAATTCTCATACTGCCAGAAGGTGAAATGTTATTGGCCAAGGTAAATGACTCATACTGAAATTATTGGCTTGTCCAGCTAGGGTGAGTAAAAGAGGTGGGCAGATCATTTTTGGAAAATTATAATTGCACTGTTGATAACAATGCAATTCAGAATGATTTGGGCTGTCTCCAAATCACTCTCCCACATGTGTGGAACAGGCCTGGGCAAAATAAAGTACGTCTTCAACCGGAATTTACTGTCTCCGTGAGTTCTTTGTATTTGCTGAGCTGTATTTAATAAAGAGAAATCTCCCTAATAAAAGCCAGCATAACACGTAGGTCTCTGAAAAACTCCTACATTCTTAAACATGCTATTGATGTGTATATTGTGCTAGTTTGTTACCATCAAAATGGATTGACTCTGGAGACCAGGATATAATTCAGCTTCTTTAGGATTTAAATGTTGAAAGAAGATATTTTGTAATTTTTCATATTAGCCTTTTCATTATATTACCTATTTCTCAGGAACCAACGTGAACCCCTCCAGACCCAATTGCATCTGCTCATGGTTTATTCTTTACATGTGAATGGGAAATAAAAACATTTGAGGTTATGGACATACGAACAAGGAGTAGGAGAGGGCCATTAAGCCCCTCAAGCCAGCTCTGCCATTTAATAAGATCATGGCGGATCTATTAGTAACCTCAAATCTGCATCCCATCTCCCCCGATAGCTTACCAAGAATCTATTCACCGCTTTAAAAATATTCAAAACCTCTTATGTCCCGCACCTTTTCAGGAAGACAGTTCCAAACACTCACGCCCCTCTGAATATAAAAATCACCTCATCTTCATTTTAAATGGGTGACCCCATATCTTAAACATGACCCCTAGTTCTAGATTCTCCTAGAGAAAACATCCTTTCCACATCCAACCTGTCAAAACTCCCCAGGATCTCTATGTTTTTTCAATCAAGTCACTTCCGACTCTTCTAAACTCCAGTGGATATAAGTTTAACCTGCCCAACGTTTCCAGGTATTAGTCTGATAAATTTTCTCTAAACTGTTTCCAATGCATTTACATACTTCCTTAAAAAAGGTGACTAATACCGTACACAGTAATACAAATGTTGCTCAAATATATGGGTCAGATACTTTTTATACACTACAAAATTTTGCAGTTCAGGATTAGTTTGGAGTGGTGAGATTTGCCAAGGAGTCTAAAATGGGATAGTGAGAATTTGTCACTGAAAAGAACTAGCCTAAACAATTCCTTAACAAAGAATAATTAGCCTGTTACAATTATATAGGGTACCAAACTAAATTTGCATCAGCAAATTATTCATGCTTCATATTTCCATTAAATTTTTAATAATTTATTTTCTTTAGGATATAGCCATTCTAAGTTTAAATGAACTACAATGGTTCTAACCCAGTATACTGATAATTTAAAATTGCTTACTTCAAATTATAAATAATTCATTTTTAAGTCTTCAATTTCTATTTTCTATTTTGCTGTGCTATTTGGATTTTAATATTCAAATGATTGGATAATTCAAATATTTTAAAGGAAGTTTTGCAATTATATCATGCTTTTCAGGACATCCTAATTGTTTCAGTCACTTTTGTAAGTGTAATCACTGTTATAGTGCAGGAAAGACAGCAGGAGATTTTGCACACAAGGTCCCACAATGTGATAATGACCTGGCAATCCGTTTTTTTAGTGGTGGTGAAGAATAAGTATAAGAATAAGTCCAGATACGATCTAGGGAGATCCATCAAAGATGCCAAAAGACAGTACCAGACCAAGCTACAGTCCCAGGCTAGCCACACAGACTCCTGCAGACTATGGCAAGGTCTGCAAGACATTGCAGGCTACAAGATGAAAGCATGTAAAATCGCTGGCTCCAACGCACTTCCCTAACGAGCTCAATGCATCCTACGCCCGTTTTGAGCAAGAGGTCAGCAAGAGCATGCCCTCCACCCTGGAAGCCTTGGCTGAACTTGTATCTGAGGTCACCATTGCAAATGTCAGAGCGGCCTTCTCGAAGGTCAACCGATGGAAAGCGACTGCCCCGGATGGGGTACCCGGACGAGCACTCAGATCCTGCACGGATCAACTGGCGGGGGTATTCGCAGACATCTTCAACCTCTCTTTACGACAATCTGAGGTCCCTATCTGCTTCAAGAAGACGACCATCATCCCAGTACCAAAGAAAAGCCAAGCAGCGTGCCTTAATGACTATCGTCTAGTGGCTCTGACACCCATTGTTATGAAGTGCTTCAAAAGACTAGTCATGGCACAAATCAATTCCAGCCTCCCTGATTGCCTGGATCCACTATAGTTCGCCTACCACTGCAACAGGTCCACAGCAGATGTCATCTCCCCGGCCCTGCACTCAACCCTGGAACACTTAGATAACAAAGACTTCTATGTCAGACTCTTATTTATTGATGGCAGCTCAGCCTTCGACACCATTATTCCAATTAAACTCATCTCCAAACTCCGTGGCCTGGGCCTCGGCTCCTCCATAGAACCATAGAACATTACAGCACAGAAACAGGCCTTTTGGCCCTTCTTGCCTGTGCCGAACCATTTTTCTGCCTAGTCCCACTGACCTGCACCTGGACCATATCCCTCCACACCCCTCTCATCCATGTACCTGTCCAAGTTTTTCTTAAATGTTAAAAGTGAGCCCGCATTCACCCCTTCATCTGGCAGCTCATTCCACGCTCCCACCACTCTCTGTGTGAAGAAGCCCCCCCTAATATTCCCTTTAAACTTTTCCCCCTTCACCCTTAACCCATGTCCTCTAGTTTTTTTCTCCCCTAGCCTCAGTGGAAAAAGCCTGTTTGCATTCACTCTATCTATACCCATCATAATTTTATACACCTCTATCAAATCTCCCCTCATTCTTCTACGCTCCAGGGAATAAAGGAGAGGATCCTGAGAGACAGGATTTATGATCATCTAGAGAAGTTTAGTATGATCAAAAGTAGTCAAGGCGCAAGGTCGTGCCTTACGAGCCTGGTTGAGTTCTTTGAAAATGTGACCAAACACATTGACGAAGGAAGAGCGGTGGATGTGGTCTATATGGACTTCAGCAAGGCGTTCGATAAGGTCCCCCATGCAAGACTTCTTGAGAAAGTGAGAGGGCATGGGATCCAAGGGGCTGTTGCCTTGTGGATCCAGAACTGGCTTGCCTGCAGAAGGCAGAGAGTGGCTGTGGAGGGGTCTTTCTCTGCATGGAGGTCAGTGACCAGTGGAGTGCCCCAGGGATCTGTTCTGGGACCCTTGCTGTTTGTCATTTTCATAAATGACCTGGATGAGGAAGTGGAGGGATGGGTTGGTAAGTTTGCTGACGACACCAAGGTAGGTGGTGTTGTGGATAGTTTGGAGGGATGTCAGAAGTTGCAGCGAGACATAGATAGAATGCAAGACTGGGCGGAGAAGTGGCAGATGGACTTCAACCCGGATAAGTGTGTGGTGATCCATTTTGGCAGATCCAATGGGATGAAGCAGCAGTATAATATGAAGGGTACCATTCTTAGCAGTGTAGAGGATCAGAAGGACCTTGGGGTCCGGGTCCATAGGACTCTTAAATCGGCCTCGCAGGTGGAGGATGCGGTCAAGAAGGCGTACGGCGTACTGGCCTTCATTAATCGAGGGATTGAGTTTAGGAGTCGGGAGATAATGCTGCAGCTTTATAGGACCCTGGTTAGACCCCACTTGGAGTACTGCGCGCAGTTCTGGTCACCTCATTACAGGAAAGATGTTGAAGCCATTGAAAGGGTGCAGAGGAGATTTACAAGGATGTTGCCTGGATTGGGGGGCATGCCTTATGAGGATAGGTTGAGGGAGCTTGGTCTCTTCTCCCTGGAGAGACGAAGGATGAGAGGTGACCTGATAGAGGTTTACAAGATGTTGAGAGGTCTGGATAGGGTAGACTCTCAGAGGCTATTTCCAAGGGCTGAAATGGTTGCTACGAGAGGACACAGGTTTAAGGTGCTGGGGGGTAGGTACAGAGGAGATGTCAGGGGTAAGTTTTTCACTCAGAGGGTGGTGGGTGAGTGGAATCGGCTGACGTCGGTGGTGGTGGAGGCAAACTCGTTGGGGTCTTTTAAGAGACTTCTGGATGAGTACATGGGATTTAATGGGATTGAGGGCTATAGATAGGCCTAGAGGTGGGGATGTGATCGGCGCAACTTGTGGGCCGAAGGGCCTGTTTGTGCTGTGGCTTTCTATGTTCTATGTTCTATTCAACCTTTCTCTGTAACTCAGTTTCTTAAGTCCTGGCAACATCCTTGTAAACCTTCCCTGTACTCTTTCAACCTTATTAATATCCTTCCTGTAATTAGGTGACCAAAACTGCACACAATACTCTCAATTCGGCCTCACCAATGTCTTATACAACCTCACCATAACACTCCAACTCTTATACTCAATACTTTGATTTATAAAGGCCAATGTACCAAAAGCACTCTTTACGACCCTATCTATCTGTGGCGCCACTTTTAGGGAATTATGTATCTGCATTCCCTCTGTTATACTGCACTCTTCATTGTCCTACCATTTACCTTTTATGTTCTACCTTGGTTTGTCCTTCCAAAGTGCAATACCTCGCACTTGTCTGCATTAAACTCCATCTGCCAGTTTTCAGCCCATTTTTCTAGCTGGTCCATATCCCTCTGCAAGCTTTGAAAACCTTCCTCACTATCCACTACACCTTCAATCTTTGTATCATCAGCAAATTTGCTGATCCAATTTACCACATTGTCATCCAGATCATTGATAGAGATGACAAACAACAATTGTCCCAGCACTGATCTCTGTGGCACACCACTAGTCACAGGCCTCCACTCAGAGAAGCAATCCTCCACTATCACTCTCTGGCTTCTTCCATTGAGCCAATCTCTAATCCAATTTACTACCCCTCCATGTATACCTAGCGACTGAACCTTCCTAACTAACCTCCCATGCGGGACCTTGTCAAAGGCCTTACTGAAGTCCATGTAGACAACATCCACTGCCTTCCCTTCATCCACTTTCCTGGTAACCTCCTCGAAAAACTCTAATAGATTGGTCAAACATGACCTACCACGCACAAAGCCATGTTGACTCTCCGTAATAAGTCCCTGCCTATCCAAATATTTGTAGATCCTATCTCTTAGTACTCCTTCCAATAATTTACCTACTACTGACGTCAAACTTACCGGCCTATAATTTCCTGCATTACTTTTTGAGCCTTTTTTAAACAACGGAACAACATGAGCTATCCTCCAATCATCCGGCATCTCACCCGTGGATACCGACATTTTAAATATATCTGCTAGAGCCCCTGCAATTTCAACACTAGTCTCCTTCAAGGTCCGAGGGAATAACCTGTCCGGTCCTGGGGATTTATCTACTCTGATTTGCCTCAAGACAGCAAGCACCTCCTCCCCTTTAATCTGTATAGGTTCCATGACCTCCCTACTTGTTTGCCTTATTTCCATAGACTTCATGCCAGTTTCCTTAGTAAATACGGATGCAAAAAACCCATTTAATATCTCCCCCATTTCTTTTGGTTCCATACATAGCCAACCACTCTGATCTTCAAGAGGACCGATTTTATCCCTTACTATCATTTTGCTCTTAATATACCTGTAGAAGCTCTTAGGATTATCCTTCACCTTGTCTGCCAAAGCAACCTCATGTCTTCTTTTAGCCCTCCTGATTTCTTTCTTAAGTAGTTTCTTGCATTTTTTATACTCCTCATGCATCTTATTTGCTCCCTGTTGCCCTCTGCATCTGGATCCTAACTTCCTAACCTACAGACCACAATCAGTAAGGATAGGCAACAACATCTCCTCCACGATCATCCTCAACACCGGTGCCTCACAAGGCTGTGTTCTCAGCCCCCTACTCCTTATAAGTAACCTCCCATGACCTATGATTGTGTGGCCAAATTCTTCTCCAACTCGATTTTCAAGTTTGCTGACGAGACAGTGGGTCGGATCTCAAACAATGACAAGACAGAGTACAGGAATGAGAAAGAGAATCTGGTGAACTGGTGCGGTGACAATAATCTCTCCCTCAATGTCAACAAAATGAAAAATCGACTTCAGGAAGCGTAGAGGAGAACATGCCCCTGTCTACATCAATGGGAACGGAGTAGAAAGGGTTGAGAGCTTCAAGTTCTTAGGTGTCCAGATCACCAATAACCTGTCCTGGTCCCCCATTTTGACACTATAGTTAAGAAAGCCCACCAATGCCTCTACTTTCTCAGAAGACTAAGGAAATTTGGCATGTCAGCTACAACTCTCACTAACTTTTACAGATGCACCATAGAAAGCATTCTTTCTGGTTGTATCACAGCTTGGTATGGCTCCTGCTCTGCCCAAGACCGCAAGGAACTACAAAAGGTCGTGAATGTAGCCCAACCTATCACGCAAACCAGCCTCCCATCCATTGACTCTGTCTATACTTCCCACTGCCTCGACAAAGCAGCCAGCATAATTAAGGACCCATGCACCCCAGACATTCTCTCTTCCACCTTCTTCCATCGGGAAAAAGATACAAAAGTCTGAGGTCACGTACCAAGCAACACAAGAACAGCTTCTTCCCTGCTGCCATCAGACTTTTGAATGGACCTAGCTTGCATTAAGTTGATCTTTCTCTGCACCCTAGCTATAACTGTAACACTACATTCTGCACTCTTCCGTTTCCTTCTCAATGAATGGCATGCTTTGTCTGTATAGCGCGTAAGAAACAACATTTTTCACTGTATGCTAATACATGTGAAAATAGTAAATCAAATCAAATACGTATTGGCCAGTTTGCCCACCAGGGAAATCTCTCTTGCTATTCTGGTTCTATGGCGTCCCTTACATCAGCTCGAGAAGGCAAATGGACCTCAGTTTAGTTTCAGACCTAACAGTACAGCACTCCCTCAGTATAGCACTAAAGTGTCAGTCTGGATAAGTACTCATCTCTCGAGGATGACTGGATGCTACGGTCTTCTGGCTCAAATGTGCAAGTAGAACTACTGAGCTACGAGCACCGCTTAACATCAGTCACCTCTGTAAATTGGGAAGGGTGGTTATATTTTTGTTCAGTATTTTTGGTATTGCATTGACTTAGATATTGTGAATGCATCTTGTGGGCTGCAAGAAAGCCTGAAGGTTAGGATTTTTAAAATTTTGCTTTTAGAGCATAAAATATGCTTAGGGCGGAATCTTCAGATTTTTTTTGAAGTGTTTGTTTCAGCAAGAAAACCAGAGAGAAAAACTGCCATATCTCCAGCCACTTTTTAAAAAATTCACAAGTTTCATGTCATGCCTGCGCAGATTCATTCAGTCCAACGCCGGCATCTCCACATCACAGATTCATTCACCCAGATTTGATTGCAAAACTCAGGTAGGTGCACCTTTTAAATGCCTCCCCAGCACTTTTTCAAGTCCAATAGGATAGGGGGCAGACGGTCTGCCAGCAAGGTCACCAACCCCAAGCGGGGGGCAGTGGCAGTGCTAGTGAGCATTAGCTCGCTGCAAAAGGAGGATGGGAATCCAGTGCAGGGAAAAGACATCTTCTTCGTGCAGGGTAAGTCATCCACCTCATTTGTCACCATGCACCCACTCACACAGCCATCACACTTCCACAAGGAGCTTACTCACAGCCACCTCATGGGGTCCCACCACATGACTCCTGCAGCCTCCCCTTATCCCCCCCAGTGGCTCCTTTCCTCTTAACATTCCTGCCCCACTCACACATGCCAGTCATCTTTACCATCTGACCTGGCAAATGTCCTGCCCCCACACTCCCCCATTTGTCATTGCAGGACAAGCTCGAGAACAATCAGTGTGAGCAGGCATAACCGGCCAGAGTAATGTCTGAGATGAAGACTCTCACACTGTTCAAGCAGAGACCCCTTGAGCTGGCCAGTGAGGAGGCGAACCTCATCTGCACTGAAGGTGAGGTGGGGGTAAGAGACAAAAGTGCAAGCCCTCATCTAATGCAGCCATGGCATCAGCCTCAAGTGAGTTATTTATCTGCTATTCTTATGCTCCTGCCATGCACTTATGCCATCTCGCTTTCCTTGCAGGTCAATTAATCAACCAGCCTGGCCCCATCCTCGTCCCCTTTATATATGATGTTGCCTGAACAGCTCTGAGAAAAATATTTCGGGTAGTAGCATCAAAGAGGCACCACAGCTGTCACCCGCACCTTCCACCAATGCAGATACTCACGCCTTGGTGGGTTCAATGAGTAGGAAGGCTTCTGGGTCACTCACTGGTGAGAACCTCACAACTGATGATTCCCAGCAGGTGGGAGCAGGGAGTCCCCAGAGATCTGGCACTCGGAGGGATGTCGGAACCTAGGACTTTGCTGACTGCTAGTCAGATGACATGCCCCTAGGTTTGGTTGTCCCACAGTTGCTGGAGCTACATGAGCATCAGGAAGAAATGTCAGTGTCCCTCTTTTGACTGTGAGGCCGAATGGAGGAATACTATCACCTTCCTTCCAAGGAAATGGTGCCTTCACTCTGAGGCAACCAGGCCAACACTGCAAGGATGGTGTCCATAGGGGAGACCCTGGTGCAGGACATGCACTCCACAATTGGGGAGTCCACTCCATGTATCAGGGCATTCACTTCATGGCTGAGGCATGAGATGAATGGTGCAGGGCATCAATTGCAAGGCACAGGTGTGGCCATCCATTGCCTGAGAACAGTGGGATCTCATTCCAGCTATCCCACCATCCCATGAAGGATCCCAGGGGTCCCCAGGCATCCACAAGAAAGAGGACAGTCTGGTGCACAGCCAAGGGGCTTTCCCCCCAGGATCCCATCTGACACTCCCCTTCCTGGTCCTTCCCAAAACAAGGAGCAATCAGGACATCCCAAGCCCTGCACCCCATTCAGGCCCTGACCATTGCCCTTTTTCAACTTCCACTGGGGGGGGGGGGGGGGGGGGGGGGGGCGCTGTAGGCCCTCGCCACATTTTTCGATATCCTGCTCATTTGAGGAGATATAGTGACCCTCCATCTCCTCCTCAGCCATCTCCTTGCCCCGTTGCCAGGTTATGGAGGATGCTGCAGCACACCACAATAATGTGCAATACCTTTTGTGGGCTATACAGTCCAATCTGCTCTATTTACTTTATAGACTCACTTCACTTCAAAGATTTTATATATATTGCCAAACAATAATAAAAAATGCACAAAGCACAGGTGTATATATAAATTTATTTATAAAATGCAAATGCATGTCAGATCAGACTTGTGAAGTGAGTTTGTACACAGTCTATTTCTCTTGAACATATATTTGAATGGAACCCAGGCTGATCCAATAAAAGTTGCCACTCTTTGCTTCTAAATGTAACAGACATTGACAGTCTCAATTCTAAAGAAACACTGGTCCCTACCATTATTGTCCCTCAGCCAATATGAAGAAGAAGCTTGGGAAAATGAATGGTCTTCACAAGAAGTGACAAACACCCTGTGAATAACCAACACAGAAGATCCCTGGTTTCAAACTCCCTCAAGGCTCGTGGGCATCCCTAAACTGCATCCACAAAAACTCAGCTGTGTGCGACCATGGTCACACGCAACAGACCGTGGAACACATAACGATTCAACGGCAAACTAATAAATATGAAGGATGTATAACAGCAATACACACCGTCACCCCTGATGTAGTATCCTAGCTTGACCACCTTGATATAAAATTATAATTGTTGCTCTATACCCAACCATGCAAAAGAAGAAAGAAGACTGTTGAGGTTGAAAACTTTCCCATCGAGTCGAGACTCAGTCATGACCCCTTGTGGAAATTGGTCAGAAATTAGTTTCATGATCAGACTGAGGGAGATAGTGAAGAGGGTTGGCACAGTCACACAGCTTTATTTGATGTCTGTTCAGATACAAGAGAGCTTGGTCTCTGATCTATTATAAATAATAGTTGCTATCATACCATTATGCAAGTATGCAAGAGTTGTAGGAAAGTAACAAATTTTGCTGGACATCCAAGTCTCGGAGGATTCCACAGAGTGGAATTGAGGTTACTATCAGATCAGCCATTATCTTATTAAATGATGGAGCGGGCTTGAGAGGCCAAGTGGCCTAGTCCTGTTCCTATTTCATAATTTGTACGTTCCAATGTACTTTCCAAAGGGCTTTACAATTGTTGAAGTCAAGGGCCTTTGACAGATCAATAAAGTCATGTAGGACTCTTTGTTGGCTATCCAAAAATTGAGGATTACAATATATGTGGGCAGGACAGCATTCCTGCAGAGATCAATAAAGCTAGTGGTTTACAAACATCTGGGAGAAAGACATCACCAGGGAGATGGTGACCCAGTGGTGTTATCATCAGACTAGTAATCCAGTGACACAGAGTGATCTGGGAACCTGTATTAGAATCTCACCACGGCAGATGGTGAAATTTGAATTCAATAAAAAATATGGAATTAAGAGTTTTTAATGATGACCATGAGACAATTGTCATTTGTTGTAAAAACCTATCTGGTTCACTAATGTCCTTATCTAGTCTGGCCTCCAGACTGGTGACTCCAGACCCACAGCAAAGTAGTGGACTCTTAAATGCCCTCAGAAATGGCCGAGCAAGCCATTCAGTTCAAGGGCAATTTGAGCAGTAAATGCTGGCCCAGCCAGTGACGCCCACATCCCCTGAACGATTAAAAAAAGACAGAACCTCCCGAATTTTTGACTGAGCTCGAACTTTATAAAAATCCACATTCCCACTCAGATGAATATGCTGCTTTTGCAATATCACTATTGCTTCACTATTCAAGAATAGTGAATCAGTTTGTGGCAGAGGCAAACCATGTACTGTGGGAAGATTCTCACGGGAAACCTCCTGAACTGCCATCTAGCCAACAACGAAGTCATACTTCCAGAACCCAATGCGTTTGTCGATCTTCCAAGGGAATTATAGGCATGATCTTTGCGGCTTGACAAATCCAAGCGTCTGGAACAACACAACGGTATAGCAGTATTTGTGAAAAATAAAATATCCCATCCAAATTGTTGTTTTTGCAACCTGCTTCACTGATCTCCCTATTTAAATATCTCCCCACTACAACATTGTGAAGAATTATGTGCATTTGAGAGATGTCATTCTTTTGGGGTGAACCCCAATCCATGTGGATGACAGGTGTGGCCTAAATATGCATCTCAAACGCATATTTAAAGTGCAACTACTGAAATGCAGGATAATTCAATCGGTTTATCACCTATTTGGACATAAATCTGACCTCTGAAATTTAAGAGAAGAAAACAGCTGTGTTAATATCACACACATTAACTCATGGCTGTGTTAGTATACCAGACCTAGGTTACAAACTCGGCCGCACTGACCTTGCGCATTTCTCTTTCGCCGTCTTCGAACGAGCTCGCACCTGAGGGGAAGCCGCGCTCGAGCTCACGTGATTCCGCCATCTTGACAGTTTATCCCGCTGCAACGTTCCATGGAGACAAACCAATCAACAGCGCGACGTCGCTTAGACGTCACTCGGTATGGCACGTAACGGGCATGAGCGCAGCAGCAAGATGGCGGACGAAGAGGTTGATGCGGACGTTAGAAACCTGACGGACAACCTCCGGGAGCTGGGCAACGAACTGCTGGAGCTTGGCGTGTCTGTGCAGTCGTCCGGGGATTATTGCCAGCGCTTCTGTCAGGTCAGTTGGCGTAGTCGGTGGGAGGGCCTTGGCGCCTTTAATTAGAGGAGTCTCCCCTCCTAATGTAGATGTATAAATGTATGCGGGCGGGTAGCGGCTCGCAGCATCGTCCCTCTTTGTTAATTACGGTGGGGTTTTTTTTGTCGACTGGCTTCTCGGAGCCGAGCTGCTGCTGCTTCTCTCGAATCCGCCCCCCAATCTTTCTTTCTTTTTTCTTGAGGTGGCGATGTATGTTCGCTATGCGCGCAATGCCTTAAATTTAAAAAGGGCTGAAAACAGCAGAGTGTAAATATGGGAAGGGGGAGGGGAGGCGGCGGCGGCATGGGCTGGGCTGGAACACCGACAATACAGCTGATTGTATGTAACTCGTGGGTCCCAGAACCTCGCCCTCCCTTGCTTATCTGGCTTGGCCTATTTCTTTCCGGCGTGTAAAAAAAATCGTATTAGTGTTACCTTGTAAAATTAGAGAAATGCATTTTATTTAGTGCTTTGATGGTAGCAGCCTAAGATTTTCCCCTCCCATTTTATTTATAATTCTGAAATAAGTTCCTGAACAGTAACATGCATTTAGTGTACTATCTTCTATCGGGCCACGTTAATTATTCCGTTACATAAGTGGTTAGAGAAGTTGCGTATAATCTCAAATGTTTCAGCAATGGCACCTGCATTTTTGAACTGATACTTGCACTTAATGCCTCGATCTCCACGTACTTGATAAAATAAAGTTAAAATTGTGATATAATATCTGTACAGTTAAGTAATGTGATTTTTATTTGATAAAGGCTGTACTTTAGCTGTTTGTGCACTAGGTTATTTGGCCTGTATTGAAGATGTTTTGGAAAGTTTTCATATGTTGTCCAATAATGGATTCCTAGAATGGTGTTATGAAGCTGTGTTTAATTTGAATCCTATTTGAAATGATATCTGTCAATAGATGCAACTGTGAAAATTTGCTTTTTAAATCTCTGCTAGCCAGATGTGTATGAAATCACATTTTAAAGTTTTTGCCTAATAGAAATCAAGTAGTAATGAAACCTAATTGTTATGAGGTGTAAAGCATCATTTAGGTGGCAGAATGGTGCTGTTTCATTATAGACATCTTTAATGAACTGTGTTTAAAATAACCAATAATATGACTTGTTTTCAAAAACTAGGAGAGCACATCTGAACCATGCATTGATTTGATTTATTATTGTCACATGTATTAGCATACAGTAAAATGCATTGTTTCTTGTGCGCTACACAGACAAAGCATACCGTTCATAGAGAAGGAAACAAGAGTGTGCAGAATGTAGTGTTACAGTCATAGCTAGGGTGTAGAGAAAGATCAACTTAATGCAAGCTAGGTCCATTCACTGGCAGCAGTGAAGAAGCTGTTCTTGTAGTGCTTGGTACGTGACCTCAGACTTTTGTATCTTTTTCCCGATGGAAGAAGGTGGAAGAGAGAGTGTCCGGGGTGCATGGGGTCCTTAATTATGCTGGTTGCTTTGTCGAGGCAGCGGGAAGTATAGACAGTCAATGGATGGGAGGCTGGTTTGCATGATGGATTGGGCTACATTCATGACCTTTTGTAGTTCCTTGCGGTCTTGGGCAGAGCAGGAGCCATACCAAGCTGTGATATAACCAGAAAGAATGCTTTTTATGCTGCATCTATAAAGGTTGGTGAGTTGTAGCTGACATGCCAAGTTTCCTTAGTCTTCTGAGAAAGTAGAGGCGTTGGTGGGCTTTCTTAACTATAGTATCAGCATGGAGGGACAAGGGCAGGTTGTTGGTGATCTGGACACCTAAAACTTAGTCCCCGTTGATGTAGACAGGGGCATGTTCTCCAACGCTTCCTGAAGTCTGACAATCTCCTTCATTTTGTTGACATTGAGGGAGAGATTATTGTCGCCGCACCAGTTCACCAGATTCTCTCATTCCTGTACTCTGTCTCGTCATTGTTTCAGATCTGACCCATTACGGTGGTGTTGTCAGCAAACTTGAAAATCAAGTTGGAGGGGAATTTGGCCACAGATTCATAGGTGTATAAGGAGTATAGTAGGGGGTTGAAACACAGCCTTGTGTTGAGGATGATGGTGGAGGCGATATTGTTGCCGATCCTTACTGAATATGGTCAGTGGGTTAGGAAATTCAGGATCCAGTCGCAGAGGGAGGAGCCGAGACCCAGGCCACAGAGTTTGGAGATGAGTTTCATGGGAATAATGCTGAGTCAATAAATAGGAGTCTGACATGGGTGTCTTTGTTATCTACGTATTCCAGGGTGAGTGCAGGGCCAGGGAGATGGTATCTGCTGTGGACCTGTTGCAGCGGTAGGTGAACTGTAGTGGATCCAGGCAGTCTGGGAGGCTGGAATTGATTCATGCCATGGCTAGCCTTTCGAAACACTTACATAGAACATCGAAAAGCTACAGCACAAACAGGCCCTTTGGCCCACAAGTTGCGCCGAACATGTCCCTACCTACTAGGCTTACCTATAACCCTCTATCTTACTACCATGAACTTATCCAAAAGTCTCTTAAAAGACCCTATCGAATCCGCCTCCCCGCCACCACTACTGGCAGTCGATTCCATGCACCCACCACCCTCTGAGTGAAAAACTTACCCCTAATATCTTCTCTGTACCTACTCCCCAGCACCCTAAACCTGTGACCTCTTGTGACCGTTTCAGCCCTGGGTAAAAGCCTCTGAGAATCCACTCTATCAATACCCCTCAACATCTTATACACCTCTATCAGGTCACCTCTCATCCATCGCTTCTCCAAGGAGAAAAGACCTAGCTCTCTCAACCTATCCTCATAAAGCGTGCCACCTAATCCAGGCAACATCCTTGTAAATCTCCTCTGCATCCTTTCTACGACTTCTGCATCCTTTCTGTAATGAGGCGACCAGAACTGGGCTCAGTACTCCAGGTGGGGTCTGACCAGGGTCCTATACAGCTGCAGCATTATCTCCCAATTTCTAAACTCAAATCCTCTATTAATGAAAGCCAGAATTCCATACGCCTTCTTAACCACAGCCTCTACCTGCGACGCTGCTTTGAGCGTCCTATGAACCCGGACCCCAAGATCCTTCTGATCTTCCACACTGCCAAGCGTCTTACCCTTAATATTATATTCTTTCATCCTATTCGACCTGCCAAAATGAACCACCACACACTTATCTGGGTTGAAGTCCATCTGCCACTTCGCCCAGTCTTGCATCTTATCTATGTCTCGTTGCAACTGCTGACATACCTCTACACTATCCACAACACCACCAACCTTTGTGTCATCAGCAAACTTGTCAACCCATCCTTCCACTTCCTCATCCAGGTCATTTTATAAATATCACAAAGAGCAAGGGTCCCAGAACAGATCCCTGGGGCACTCCACTGGTGACTGACCTCCATGCTGAAAAAGACTCATCTACAACGACTCTTTGCCTTCTGTGGGCAAGCCAGTTCTGAATCCACAAGGCAATGTCCCCTTGTAAGCCATGCCCCTTCACTTTCTCAAGAAGCCTTGCATGGGGCACCTTATCAAACGCCTTGCTGAAATCCATATAAACTACATCTACTGCTCTTCCCTCGACTATGTGTCTAGTTACATCTTCAAAAAATTCAATTAGGCTAGTAAGGCCTTGGACAAAGCCGTGCTGGCTATTTCTGATCATACTATTCCTCTCCAGATGTTCATAAATCCTGCCTCTCAGGATCTTCTCCATCAACTTACCAATCACTGAGGTTAGACTCACTGGTCTATAATTTCCCGGGCTATCTCTTCTCCCTTTCTTGAATAACGGAAACACATCCGCAATCTCTCCTGTCTCCATTGATGACGCAAAGATCATCGCCAGAGGCTCAGCAATCTGTTCCCGCACTTCCCACAGTAACCTGGGGTACATTACATCCGGTCCCGGTGATTTATCTAACTTGATGCTTTTCAAAAGCTCCAACACATCCTCTTTCCTAATGTCCACATGCTCAATCTTCTCAGTCCACTGCAAGTCTGCACTGCAACTACCAAGATCCTTTTCCACTGTGAAAACCGAAGTAAAGTATTCATTGAGTACCTCTGCCATTTCTACCGGTTCTATACAGACTTTGCCACCGTCACATTTGATAGGTCCTACTCCTTCACAACTTATCTTCTTGCTCTTAACATACTTGTAGAATGCCTTGGGGTTTTCCTTTATCCTGTCTGCCAAGGCTTTCTCATGACCCCTTCTTGCTCTTCTAATTTCCCTCAAGTTCCTTCCTACTAGTCGTATACTCTTCTAGATTTCTAACATTACCTAGCTCCCTGAGCCTTTTGTAGGCTTTTTTCTTCTTGACTAAATTCGTTACAGCTTTCGTGCACCATGGTTCCTGTAACCTACCATAACTCCCCTGTCTCATTGGAACGTTGCTGTGCAGAGCTCCAGACAAATTTTCCTTGAAAATTTGCCACATTTCTTTTGTAGGTTTCCCTGAGAGAACCTCCTTCCAATTTATGCCTCTAATTTCCTGCCTAATAGCCTCATAATTGCCCTTACTCCAAATAAACACTTTCCTAGCTTGATTGATCCTATCTCTCTCCAATGCTAATGTAATGGAGATAGAGTTATGATCACTATCCCCAAAATGCTCTCCCACTGAGAGATCTGACACCTGCCCAGGTTCATTCCCTAATACCAAATCAAGTACAGCCTCATCTCTTGTAGGCTTATCCACATACTGTCAGGAAGCCCTCCTGAACACACCTAACAAACTCCTCCCCATCTAAACTCCTTACCCTAGGGATATTCCAATCGATATTTGGGACATTAAAATCTCCCATCACGACCACTCCGTTATTATCACATCTCTCCAGCATCTACTTCCCAATCTGCTCCTCCACATCCCTGCTACTATTGGGCGGCCTATAGAAAACACCCAGTAAAGTTATTGACCCATTCCTGTTGCGAACCTCCACCCAGAGATTCTGTAGACAATCCCTCTGTGGCGTCCATCTTTTCTACAGCCGTGACACTATCCCTGATCAACAGTGCCACTCCCCCACCTCTTTTGCTTCCTTCCCTGTCCCTCCTGAAACATCTGAAACCCAGTACTTGAAGTATCCAGTCCTGTCCCTGAGATAACCAAGTCTCTGTAATGGCCACCACATCACACTTTCAAGTAGTAATACACGCTCTAAGCTCATCCATTTTATTCACTACACTCCTTGCGTTAAAATAAACACATCTCAACCCTTCGGTCTGAGCGCTCCCCTTCTCCGTCACGTGCATATCCTCCCCCTCACACTGTCTACAAGCCCCTTTTATTTTTAAGCTAACCTCCTCTCTCCCAGTCACTTCATTTTGATTCCCACCCCCCAACCATTCTAGTTTAAACACTCTCCAGTAGCGTTAGCAAACCTTCCCGCCAGGATATTGGTCCCCCTGGGATTTAAGTGAAACCCGTCTAGGGTCTCTGTGGGTGGAGGTTCACAACAGGAAGGGGTCAATAACTTTACTGGGTGTTTTCTGTAGGCCACCTAATAGTAGCAGGGATGTGGAGGAGCAGATTGGGGAGCAGATTGGGAAGCAGATCCTGGAGAGATGTGATAATAACAGAGTGGTCGTGATGGGAGATTTTTATTTCCCAAGACGGGTCACTTCTTAATGATAGATGTCAGAGCCACTGGAGGATAGTCATTAAGGCACACTGCTTGGCTTTTCTGTGATCCTGGGATGATGGTCGTCATCTTGAAGTAGACAGGGACTTCAGATTGTTGTAAAGAGAGATTGGGGATGTCTGCGAATACCCCTGCCAGCTGATCCATGTAGGATCTGAGTGCTCGTCTGGGTACCCCATCCGTTCTGGTTGCTTTCCGTGGGTTGATCTTAGAAAGCTGCTCTGATGTCTGCAATGGTGACCTCAGATACAGATTCATCCAAGGCTTCCAGGGTGGAGGGCCTGCTCTCGCTGACCTCTTGCTCAAAACGGGCATAGAATGCATTGAGCTCATCAGGAAAGGGTGTGTGGGAGCCGGCGATTTTATGTGCCTTCATCTTATAGATTGTCATGTCTTGCAGACCTTGCCATAGTTGGTGGAGGTCTGTGTGGCTAGCCTGGGACTCAATCTTGGTCCAGTATTGTCTTTTGTGTAAAGCATTAATCCTTGTTGGAATGCTTCTGAGAGTTGTTTTAGAACAGAATATTTTAGTACCAACCATAGAGCAGGCTATATTAGATCTGGTAATATGCAATGATGATGTGGAGATGCCGGCGTTGGACTGGGGTAAGCACAGTAAGAAGTCTCACAACACCAGGTTAAAGTCCAACAGGTTTATTTGGTAGCAAATACCATAAGCTTTCGGAGCGCTGCCCCTTCGTCAGATGGAGATTGACTCCATCTGACGAAGGGGCAGCGCTCCGAAAGCTTATGGTATTTGCTACCAAATAAACCTGTTGGACTTTAACCTGGTGTTGTGAGACTTCTTAATATGCAATGAGACAGGGTTAATGAATGACCTCATAGTGAACATGGAGCAGTGATCATAAAATGATTGTATCCTGCTTCACTTTGAGGGAATGAGTGTTTTAAACTTGACTAAGGGCAATTGAGGGCATGAAGATAGCACTGGCCACATTGAACTGAGAAATAAGGAAATTAGTTTAGAACAATGAGAAGTGATCTTATCAAAACATACTAAATCCTGAGGGGATTTGACAGGACAGATGCTGAAAGGATGTTTCCCCTTGTAGCAGAAACTAGAACTGGGGGGCACAGCTTTTTTAAAAAAAAGGTCTCCCATTTAAGATGGAGATGTAAATGTTTTTCTCTTGGAGGGTCATGAATGAATAATTGGGAGGTTGGGGGGCAGGGGCAGTGGCAAAGGTAGATTCTTGACTAATGAGGGTGTCAGGAGTAGGTGGAATATGGAACTGAGGCCACAATCATATCAGTCATGATCTAATTCGATGGCGGAGCAGGTTAAGAGGCCAAATGGCCTGCCAATTTATATGTTCACATTTAATGTGATAAAACATTTATGATATCTGTAATTTAAATGCAGGTGTAGGAAGTTTCGCGAAGTTTCATATTGGAAAAACTGCATTACATTCTCCCTTTTTATAATATCATCCATATTTTGTCTGTGCTATTGTATCAGTCATAAGATAGTCAAGTTACTTGCTGTTTTTGTAGCAATGAGAAATTGCAGGATACAGTCCTCAAATGGCAGAAAATATCCATGTGATAAAATCAAAGCTTGACTGCTTTGGCCACTATAAAAGGAAGTCTACTTGTTAAATGGATGGAATTGTGGAATTCACTCCCCAAAACATTAAAGCTGGAATTCTGTGCAATAATATTTCTATATTTAGCCTTGAGTGACCCTGAGGTCTAATATCTTCCAACCCAACTTGCAGCTATTATTCTGATATCAAGTGCTTGTTCCCTAATGATTGAAGTAGCTTTAATACTAGAAGAAACACTGCACCATATATATTGGAAAGCAATTTATTGCAAGAAATGAAAGTGGAATTTGAATGTCAGATATGCAGCTGTGCTGAAAATCTGATGTTGCCCAGAATCGTGTGTATTTGTCAACCATTTATTGTATGATACACTATTTTTGTTCATCAGTAAAAGGTTAACAATTCCAAGATACTTTTTTAAAGAAAGAACTTTACTTTTTTTTTAAGCTTTCATTTTGTGGTTTAGGATACCATTAAAACATATACTGAATGGTTTAATAGATATTCCTTTATTTGAATACTCAGTCCATATCATTTTCCCCCTTAGCCTGAAATCAATCAAGGGCGTGCAGGTCCCTCCATCCTTGCCTATATGCAAACAATTACCCAATGAATTTAGTTTTCTTTATTAGTAATCCTCTCAGGACTGGATACCTTTTTAATACAGTTAATGGACTGGGGTAATCTATTTATTTAATGATACTACTGCTCCACACACCAATCCATTGGCTTTAGTAAATTATGCACAGTCACATAGACCAGGTGAGGTCAACTCTTAAAAGCTCAAGAATCAGAAATTAAAGACTCGCAAAT
Source organism: Mustelus asterias (assembly GCF_964213995.1). Classification (NCBI taxonomy): domain Eukaryota; kingdom Metazoa; phylum Chordata; class Chondrichthyes; order Carcharhiniformes; family Triakidae; genus Mustelus; species Mustelus asterias. The sequence continues at coordinate 66,855,255 of NC_135815.1, read as the reverse complement.
TAAGTGTCCCAGGTCTTTTCGGCCACAACCCTGATTTCGAAAAAGGACACTGTTTCAATTAAGTACCTTTTTAAGTAAAAGCATACTCCAGTATAATCTAACATATCCATTTTCAGTAGACCTATGACATACTTTGAGTGCAAAAATGCTAAATGTCTTTTTTAATTGATGGCTATTAGTGTGGGAAACTGCAATAATCTCAGCAACTAACTGTTCAATAATTTCAGTGAAATAGCATTTTGTAATTCCAGTGGTTTTCCTTCCATGAGAAAAGCACAATATCATGTGGCCATCACCTCAACGTTACTACCATAGTCCATTGACCGATGTTCATTTGCAGTGTGGCAGCACCTCAGATTTGAGAACTTCATTCTTGTGTTCAAATTGTTGTATTGACTTGCCAGCCACCCCTCCCCTTCTGTAACCTCCAGCTCCACAGCCCTCTGAAATCTCTGCACCCTCTTGTTGTGCATCCCTGGTTTCCAATACTGGCAGATGCATTTTCACCTGCCTGGGCTCTGAGTTCCTTCCCAAGACACATTCACATCTGTTTTGCACCCTCAAAATCTACCTCTTTGACCAAGTTCCATTTAAGGAAATGCCCACAGGTATTTTTAATCACTGTCAACTCATTATAAAAATTACAAAACAAATGACTTCAGGATGGTTCCTAATTGTATGGCATTCCCTGGGATTGCATTCCAAAAAAGAGCAAATTTTAGCTCGGTGGAAATCACTTGGGTTGCTTGCTCAGTGTGATTTCAAGCCAATTATTGTTTGTTTCCTTTTCTGTCATACTGGGACAGGAGCATAACATTTGATTTCATTATATTTCAATAAAACATTTGAAATTATTCTATAGTAGATTTCATTGTTTGCCTATTCAAAAATAATCCACTTGGGTAGGATGACTGAACATCCAATTTGTTAACAGGTCGTACTTTGAAGCTGAGATCATCTTGATCTTGAGATGGCAAAATCACCAAGCTTCGCTCCTAATTTCATGATTATTACTGGAATTTCATAGAATCCCTACGGTGCAAAAAGAGGCCTTTAGTCCGTCCATCCTGCATCGACGACAATCCCAACAGGTACTATTCCCGTAACCCCACGTATTTGCCCTGTTGATCTCCCTGACACTAAGGGACAATTGAGCATGGTGAATCCACCTAACTCACATCTTTGGACTGGTGGAGGAAACCCACGCAGACATGGGGAGAATGTGCAAACTCCACACAGGCAGTTACCTGAGGCCAGAACTGGACCCGGGGTCCCTGGCACTGAGACAGCTAACCACTGTGCTGCCATGCTGCCCATCTGTTGGCCATCATGGTCTGACTTTTTTTTAATGCATGAATGCAGTGCAACTATTTTTCAGTGCTAGTTTGTATATTTCTCTACAGTTGCAAGGTTGACCGATAGTTGTTGTTTAACTGATCCATTGATAAGGGAGCTACTTGTTCTGTTTCTGTTGACTTGCTCTGAAACTGGTGCAGATACCAGTCCTAAGTTGAATGGATTTTAATATAAAATCTGATACCATTACTCCTACAAGCAATACTGGACATTCTTGCTCAAAATTGTGAAAAGATAATACCAGCAACTACAAGCCCATCAGTTTAACTTTGGGGAGTTCTCTAGAAATGGTAATTCAGGAGAAAATATAAGTCACTTGGGCAAATGCAGGTTCATTAAGGAAAGACAAATTGTATTTAACCTGCTTGAGTTTTGAGGAGGTAAGAAGGTACTTGAGGGTAATGTGGAGTATATGGACTTCCTAAGGAATTTGATACAGCACTGCACAACAGACTTGACCAAAACTAGAGCTTATGGAATAAAAGGGGCAGTAACAACATGAATGAGATTGGCTGAATGACAGGAAACAGAATAATGGTACATGGTTGTTAGGACCAGAGGAACGTTTATGCTGGAGTTCCGCGAGGTTCGGTGTTGGGACCCTGCTGTTGCTAATGTGTACAATTCAAAATTTGTAAATTGCATCTAATTTGGGAGAATTGTGAACTGAATTGGATAGTGTTAAATTTCAAAAGGAAATAGATTGGTGCAATGGACAGACAAGTGGCAGATATTTAATGCCGAGAAATGCAAAATTATTTATTATTTTGCTTGAAAGCATGGAGAAAGTTATATATTTTTAAAAGGGATGCAGGACAGATTGAGCATATGGTTCATTCATGCTGGACCTCGGGCTTTATAATTGGAGGCATAGAGTACAAATAGCAGGAAATTATGATAAACCTGTATAGGATACTGTTTCAGCTGGAGTATTACATCCGGTTCTGGGATTTTAGGAAGGATATGCAGGCATTAGAGAGGCTGCAAAAAAGATTCGTAAGAATGAGGAACCTCAATTACCTAAATAGATTGGAGAAACTGGGGTTATGCTCCTTGGAGAAGAGAAGGCTGAGGTATTCAAAATCATTAGGGTTCTGAGCAGAGTTAATGGGGTGCAACTGTTCCCATTGGTGGAAACATCGAGGACTAAAAATGAGATATTGGCAAAAGAAGTAATAGTGACATGAAGAAAAACCTTTAACCAGTGAGCCATTAGGATCTGGAATGTACTACCTTAGAATGTGGAGGAGGCAGACTCAATCATGGCTTTTTAAAAAAGAAATTGGATCATTATTTAGACCATAAGACCATAAGACATAGGAGCGGAAGTAAGGCCATTCGGCCCATCGAGTCCACTCCACCATTCAATCATGGTTGATTTCAACTCCATTTACCCGCTCTCTCCCCATAGCCCTTAATTCCTCGAGAAATCAAGAATTTATCAATTTCTGTCTTGAAGACGCTCAACGTCTTGGCCTCCACAGCCCTCTGTGGCAATGAATTCCACAGACCTACCACTCTCTGGCTGAAGAAATTTCTCCTCATTTCTGTTCTAAAGTGACTCCCTTTTATTCTAAGGCTGTGCCCCCGCGTCCTAGTCTCCCCTGCTAATGGAAACAACTTCCCTACGTCCATCCTATCTAAGCCGTTCATTATCTTGTAAGTCTCTATCAGATCTCCCCTCAACCTCCTAAACTCCAATGAATATAATCCCACGATCCTCAGACGTTCATCGTATGTCAGGCCTACCATTCCTGGGATCATCCGTGTGAATCTCCGCTGGACCTGCTCCAGTGCCAGTATGTCCTTCCTGAGGTGTGGGGCCCATTTGAAGAAGAAAAGATTGTGGGGCTACAAGTAAAAGGCAGGGCAGTGGCACAAAGTGCATTGCTGTTGCAGAGAGCTGGTACACACACTGCCTAGGGGGCAGTGACCACAGTATGATAGAATTCACCTTGCAGTTTGAGAGTGGGGTGTTGGAATCGGATATAACGGTGCTACAATTGAGTAAAGAAAACTACATGGCCATGAGGGAGTTGCTGGCCAGATTTGGCTGGGAGGGAGTCTAGCAGGAAAGGCTGTGGAACAACAGTAGCAGGAGTTTTTAGAGATAATTCAGAAGGCACGACATAAATTCATTCCAAGGAAGAGGAAGCATGTTAAGGGGAGGATGAGGCAACCATGGCTGACAAGGGAAGTCAGGAATAGCGCAAAAGCAAAGGAAAGAGCATTTTGAGAATAGTGTGAAGCCTTTAAAAGCAAGCAGAGGACAACCGAAAAAATAAGGGTAGAAAAGATGAAATGAGAGGGTAAGCTAGCTAGTAATATAAAAGGAGATTGCAAGATTTTTTTTAGATATATGAAGGGCAAGAATGGACATTGGACTGCTGGAAAATGAGGCAGGAGAACTAGTAATGCGGGACAAAGAAATGGCAGAGGAACTGAATGGGCACTTTGTAGCAGTCTTCACGGTGGAAAACGCCAGTAACATGTCAGAACTTTGAGCGTCAGGGGGCAGAGGTAAATGTAGTGGCCATCACCAAGGAAAAGGTGCTAGGGAAGCTGAAATGTCTGAAGATGGATGAATCATCTGGACCAGATGGACTACACCCCAGGGTTCTGAAGGAGATAGCTGAGGAGATTGTGGAGGCATTGGTGGTGATCTTTCAGGAATCACTGGAGTCAGGGAAGGTCCCAGAGGACTGGAAAAAGGCTAGTGTAACACCCATGTTTAAGAAGGGAGGGAGGCCGAAGACTGGAAACTATAAGCCAGTTAGCCTGCTCTCGGTCGTGGATAAGATCTTGGAGTCCATTATTAAGGATGAAGTTGCGGAGTACTTGGAAGTGCATGGTAAAATAGGGCTGAGTCAGCATGTCTTTGTCAAAGGGAGGTCATGTTTGACAAATCTTCTCAAAGAATTCTAACATAACGAAGTTAGACAAAGGAGAACCAATGGATGTGATTTATTTGGATTTCCAGAAAGCCTTTGACAAGGTGCTTTATAGGACGCTGCTAAATAAGCTAAGAGCCGATGGTGTTAGAGGCAAGGTACTGGCATGGAAAGAAGTTTGGCTGACAGACAAAGTGGAGATGCTGACGTTGGACTGGGGTAAACACAGTAAGAAGTTTAACAACACCAGGTTAAAGTCCAACAGGTTTGTTTGGTGGCTTTTGCTACCAAATATACCCTGTTGGACTTTAACCTGGTGTTGTTAAACTTCTTACTGTGACAGACAGAAGGCAGAGTGGGGATAAGAGGGTCCTTTTCAGGATGGCAACCGTGGCTAGGTGTTCCACAGAGGTCAATGTTGGGACCACAACTTTTCACTATACACATTAATGATCTGGAAGATGGAACTGAGGGCATGGCTGCTAAATTTGCAGATGATACAAAGATATGTAGAAGGACAGGTAGTGTTGAGGAAGTGGGGAGACTAGAATGACTTGGATGGGCTAGGAGAGTGGGCAAAGAAGTAGCAGATGCAATACAATATGGGAAAGTGAGGTTACGCACTTTGGTAGGAAGAATAGAGGTGTAGACTATTTTCTAAGTGGGGAGAGGCTTCAGAAATCCGAAGCCCAAAGAGACTTGGAAGCCCTGGTTCAGGACTGTCAAGGTTAGCATGCAGGTTCAGTTGGCAATTAGGAAGGCAAATTCAATGTTAGCATCCATTTCTAGAGTGCTAGAATACAAGAGCAGTGATGTACAGCTGAGGCTGTATAAGGCTCTGGTCAGACCCCATCTGGAATATTGTGAGGGGGGGGGGGGGGCAGGATCTAAATGAAACTTGCAGAATACTTAGAGGTCTAGATAGAGTGGATGTGGAGAGGATGTTTCCAGTAGTGGGAGAGACTAGAACTCGAGGGCAGAACCTCAGAGTGAAGGGACGCTCCTTTAAAACTGAGATGAGGAGGAATTTCTTTAGCTGGAGGTGGTGAATCTGTGGAACTCATTACCACAGAGGGCTGTGGAAGTCAGGTCATTGAGTGTTTTTAAGACAGATTCTTGATCAATAAGGGATCAATGAAGGCAAGAGAATGGGGATGAGAATCATATCAGCCATGATTGAATGGTGGAGCAGACTTGATGGGCCGAATGACCTAATTCTGTTCCTATATCTTATGAATCATAGAACCCTACAGTGCAGAAGGAGGCCATTCGGCCCATCAATTCTGCACCGACCACAGGCCCTATCCCCATAACCCCATATACTTATCCTAGCTAGTACCCCTGACACTAAGGGACAATTTAGCATGGTCAATCAACCTAACCCGCACATCTTTGGAGTGTGGGAGGAAACCGGAGTACTGGAGGAAACCCACGCAGACACTGGGAGAATGTGCAAACTCCACACGGTGACTGACCCAGGACCCTGGCGCTGTGGGTCAGCAGTGCTAACCATTGCCACCGTGCTGCCTCTGGTTATGGTTTTATGAATGGCTGCCTTCTATATCATAGCCACTTTATGATTCTGTGATAAAGATCCTCGTTTTCATGGTGCAGTTGAAATTCTATTTGACTGCAGATATGTGGAGCTGATTCTGTTTGATGCGGTGAAAATGTAATTACATGATATTTTAGATTTTCGTGCTAGAGCCTTTAGCAGTTTCCATGAACTGAAACAGGTTTGTTAATTCTGTCCAGTCATTTGGAATTTTATTTCAAAAATGCATTTGAAAAGCTTTTCTCTCAATCTCTAAATTCCTATTCAAGTATACGGTAGCAGTTATTGCACAAGTGTCTCAGTTCACCTGTAGTAAAAATGGTACAAATTTGAGAGTAGGTCTTCTGAATAAATTAACCTGTGTATGCTGCAGCATGGAAGAGGAAGATGGAAAGTGACGCAGGAAGTTGTGAATCTTACTTTGTGGTATTTTCTCGGGATGCCACCTTAAATACTGCTGCTTATTATGAACACAATGTTAAGAATCTTGTGTGAAATACTATTGAAGCCTGTGTGGTATTTTTAGTGCTTGCAGTAGTTATTCAAACTTCACTTCTATATAAAGGTGTATGCATGTTTTATCATTGGTATTTTAGATCTCCAAGGGCAGGCAGTGGGTGGAGGGGGTGCAGGAAAGGAAGGAGGGAAGAGTAAAATTGCAATAGTTCTAGGGATTTGTTTGTTGAAGGCATAAACTGGTTTCAGAAAGGCATGGTGCCTCCCTGCTGCTTGAGTAATTGAAATCACTGGGTGCAGGTTATTCTGCGAGGAAAAGATCAGCCAGTGTTTACGGTCCAGATTGGAACTGATGATAAGAGGGAGAAAATGTTGAGGTCTGTGAAGCAGAGTTTTGGAGTTAGGGATGGAAATTTTAAGAAACAAGGACTTCAAGTTTATTCTCTTCATTACTACCAATACCATGTGCTAGTGAGCATAGGCGCAGAAATATAGTGCAGGTAGAATATGTGGCTACAGAAGTGGTGCTTGAGGTAAGTTCTTGGGAAGGAAAGGATTCCCTGTACAAAATGGGCAAATTGCATCTGATCAAAGCTGGTTCTCACTTATAAAAAAAAATAATGTGATGCCGCATCACTGGTAAAGGCAGCATCCATTGCCCATCACCAATTGCTCTTGAAAAGATTGTGGTGATCCACTTTCTTGAACTTGTGGTTCTTATGATTATGGATATATCCACAGTGCTGTTAGGGCATTCCAGAATTTGTGAAGGAATGGTGTGTAACTTTAAGGTGATGTTGCAAAGGGTGGGGGTGGTGTTCCTGTGTGATGCCTACCCTTGTCCTTCTGGATATTAGAGATCACAGGTTTGGAAGTTGCTGTCAAATAAACCTTGCTGCAGTGCATCATGTAGATGGTCTACACTGCTTTGTGGTGAAGGAAGGGCCAATCAAGCAGACTGCTTTGTCCTTATTCAGGGTAGTGGAGAGTATTCCATCAGACAAGAACAGGATGTTGGAAAAACTTAGCAGACCTGGCAGTATCTGTAAGGAGAGAGCGAGCAGAGTTAACAGTTCTTGAACTAAAGAGAGGGCGAATGTGTTAGATATTAAAATGAGAAATTGCAACAAAATAGAACATAGAACAGTACAGCACAGAACAGGCCCTTCGGCCCACGATGTTGTGCCAATCTTTATCTGAAACCAAGATCAAGCTATCCCACTCCCCATCATCCTGGTGTGCTCCATGTGCCTATCCAATAATCGCTTAAATGTTCCTAAAGTGTCTGACTCCACTATCACTGCAGGCAGTCCATTCCACACCCCAACCACTCTCTGCGTAAAGAACCTACCTCTGATATCCTTCCTATATCTCCCACCACGAATCCTATAGTTATGCCCCCTTGTAATAGCTCTATCCACCCGAGGAAATAGTCTTTGAACATTCACTCTATCTATCCCCTTCATCATTTTATAAACCTCTATTAAGTCTCCCCTCAGCCTCCTCCGCTCCAGAGAGAACAGCCGTAGCTCCCTCAACCTTTCCTCATAAGACCTACCCTCCAAACGAGGCAGCATCCTGGTAAATCTCCTCTGCACTCCTTCCAGCGCTTCCACATCCTTCTTATAGTGAACTGCACACAATATTCCAAATGTGGTCTCACCAAGGTCCTGTACAGTTGCAGCATAACCCCACGGCTCTTAAACTCCAACCCCCTGTTAATAAAAGCTACCACACTATAGGCCTTCTTCACAGCTCTATCCACTTAAGTGGCAACCTTTAGAGGTCTGTGGATATGGACCCCAAGATCTCTCTGTTCCTCCACAGTCTTCAGAACCCTACCTTTGATCCTGTAATCCACATTTAAATTAGTCCTACCAAAATGAATCACCTCACATTTATCAGGGTTAAACTCCATTTGCCATTTTTCAGCCCAGCTTTGCATCCTATCTATGTCTCTTTGCAGCCTACAACAGCCCTCCACCTCATCCACTACTCCACCAATCTTGGTGTCATCAGCAAATTTACTGATCCACCCTTCAGCCCCCTCCTCTAAGTCATTAATAAAAATCACAAAGAGCAGAGGACCAAGCACTGATCCCTGTGGCACTCCGCTAGCAACCTGCCTCCAATCCGAAAATTTTCCATCCACCACCACCCTCTGTCTTCGATCAGACAGCCAGTTACCTATCCAATCGGCCAACTTTCCCTCTATCCCACACCACCTCACTTTCATCATAAGCTGACCATGGGGGACCTTATCAAACGCCTTACTAAATCCATGTATATGACATCAACTGCCCTACCTTCATCAACACACTTAGTTACCTCCTCAAAAAATTCAATCAAATTTGTGAGGCACGACTTGCCCTTCACGAATCTGTGCTGACTATCCCGGATTCATAGAATCATAGAATCATAGAAACCCTACAGTGCAGAAGGAGGCCATTCGGCCCATCGAGTCTGCACCGACCACAATCCCACCCAGGCCCTACCCCCACATATTTACCCGCTAATCCCTCTAACCTACGCATCCCAGGACTCTAAGGGGCAATTTTTTTTTAACCTGGCCAATCAACCTAACCCGCACATCTTTGGATTGTGGGAGGAAACCGGAGCACCCGGAGGAAACCCACGCAGACACAAGGAGAATGTGCAAACTCCGCACAGACAGTGACCCGAGCCGGGAATCGAACCCGGGACCCTGGATTAATCCGCATCTTTCTAAATGGTCGTAAATCCCATCCCTAAGGACCTTTTCCATCAATTTACCAACCACCGAAGTAAGTCTAACCGGTCTATAATTACCAGGGTCATTTCTATTCCCTTTCTTTGATAAGGTCCCCCATGGAACAGAGACTTCCCCGGGAATTATAGACCGGTGAGTCTCACTTCTGTTGTCGGCAAGATGTTGGAAAAAATTATAAGGGATAGGATTTATAGTTATTTGGAGAGTAATGAATTGATAGGTGATAGTCAGCATGGTTTTGTGGCAGGTAGGTCGTGCCTTACTAACCTTATTGAGTTTTTTGAGAAAGTGACCAAGGAGGTGGATGGGGGCAAGGCAGTGGACGTGGTATATATGGATTTTAGTAAGGCGTTTGATAAGGTTCACCATGGTAGGCTTCTGCAGAAAATGCAGATGTATGGGATTGGGGGTGATCTAGGAAATTGGATCAGGAATTGGCTAGCGGATTGGAAACAGAGGGTGGTGGTTGATAGTAAATATTCATCATGGAGTGCGGTTACAAGTGGTGTACCTCAGGGATCTGTTTTGGGGCCACTGCTGTTTGTAATATTTATTAATGATCTGGATGAGGGTATAGTTGGGTGGATTAGCAAATTTGCTGATGACACCAAAGTCGGTGGTGTGGTAGACAGTGAGGAAGGGTGTCGTAGTTTGCAGGAAGACTTAGACAGGTTGCAAAGTTGGGCCGAGAGGTGGCGGATGGAGTTTAATGCGGAGAAGTGTGAGGTAATTCACTTTGGTAGGAATAACAGATGTGTTGAGTATAGGGCTAACGGGAGGACTTTGAATAGTGTGGAGGAGCAGAGGGATCTAGGTGTATGTGTGCATAGATCCCTGAAAGTTGGGAATCAAGTAGATAAGGTTGTTAAGAAGGCATATGGTGTCTTGGCGTTTATTGGTAGGGGGATTGAATTTAGGAGTCGTAGCGTTATGTTGCAACTGTACACAACTCTGGTGCGGCCGCACTTGGAGTACTGTGTGCAGTTCTGGTCCCCACATTACAGGAAGGATGTGGAGGCTTTGGAGAGGGTGCAGAGGAGGTTTACCAGGATGTTGCCTGGTATGGAGGGGAGATCCTATGAGGAGAGGCTGAGGGATTTGGGATTGTTTTCGCTGGAAAGGCGGCGGCTAAGAGGGGATCTTATTGAAACATATAAGATGATTAGAGGTTTAGATAGGGTGGATAGTGATAGCCTTTTTCCTCTGATGGAGAAATCCAGCACGAGGGGGCATGGCTTTAAATTGAGGGGGGGTAGTTATAGAACCGATGTCAGGGGTAGGTTCTTTACCCAGAGGGTGGTGAGGGATTGGAATGCCCTGCCAGCATCAGTAGTAAATGCGCCTAGTTTGGGGGCGTTTAAGAGATCCGTAGATAGGTTCATGGACGAAAAGAAATTGGTTTAGGTTGGAGGGTCACAGTTTTTTTTTAACTGGTCGGTGCAACATCGTGGGCCGAAGGGCCTGTTCTGCGCTGTAATGTTCTATGTTCTATGTTCTTAAACAGAGGAACAACATTTGCCATTCTCCAATCCTCTGGCACTATCCCCGTGGACAGCGAGGACCCAAAGATCAAAGCCAAAGGCTCTGCAATCTCATCCCTTGCCTCCCAAAGAATCCTAGGATACATTTCATCAGGCCCAAGGGACTTATCGACCTTGAGTTTATTCAAAACTGCTAGGACATCCTCCCTCCAAACATCTATTTCCTCCAGCCTATTAGCCTGTAACACCTTCTCTTCCTCAAAAACATGGCCCCTCTCCTTGGTGAACACTGAAGAAAAGTATTCATTCATCACCTCGCCTATCTCTACTGACTCCATACACAAGTTCCCACTACTGTCCTTGACCGGCCCTAACCTCACCCTGGTCATTCTTTTATTCCTCACATAAGAGTAAAAAGACTTGGGGTTTTCCTTGATCCGACCCGCCAAGGACTTCTCGTGTCCCCTCCTAGCTCTCCTAAGCCCCTTTTTCAGCTCATTCCTTGCTAACTTGTAACCCTCAATCGAGCCATCTGAACCTTGTTTCCTTATCCCTACATAAGCTTCCCTCTTCCTTTTCACAAGACATTCCACCTCTTTCGTGAACCATGGTTCCCTCACTCGGCCATTTCCTCCCTGCCTGACAGGGACACACCTATCAAGGACATCCAGTATTTGTTCCTTGAAAAAGTTCCACTTTTCATTAGTTCCTTTCTCTGACAGTTTCTGTTCCCAACTTATGCCCCCTAATTCTTGCCTAATCGCATCATAATTGCCTCTCCCCCAATTGTAAACCTTGCCCTGCCGTACGGCCCTATCCCTCTCCATTGCAATAACAAAAGACACCGAATTGTGGTCAATATCTCCAAAGTGCTGTCCCACAACCAAATCTAACACTTGGCCCGGTTCATTTCCCAGTACCAAATCCAATGTGGCCTCACCTCTTGTCAGCCTATCCACATATTGTGTCAGGAAACCCTCCTGCGCACACTGCACAAAAACTGCCCCATCCGAACTATTTGACCTACAAAGGTTCCAATCCATATTTGGAAAGTTAAAGTCCCCCATGACAACTACCCTGTGACCCCCACACATATCCATAATCTGCTTAGCAATTTCTTCCTCCACATCTCTATTACTATTTGGGGGCCTATAGTAAACTCCTAACAACGTGACCGCTCCTTTCCTATTTCTAACCTCAGCCCATATTACCTCAGTGTGCAGATCCCCCTCGAAGTGCCTTTCCGCAGCCGTTAAACTATCCTTGATTAACAATGCTGCTCCTCCACCTCTTTTACCAGCTTCCCTACACTTACTGAAACATCTATACCCCGGAACGTCCAACAACCATTCCTGTCCTTGTTCTACCCACGTCTCCGTAATGGCCACAATATCGTAGTACCAATCCACGCCCCAAGTTCATCTACCTTGTTCCGGATGCTCCTTGCATTGAAGTAGACACACTTCAACCCACCTTCCTGTCTACCAGTACCCACCCTTGACCCTGATACCTTCCCCAATACCTCACCACCTTCACTGACTTCTGGACTACAACTCCTTTTCCCACTCCCCTGACAAATTAGTTTAAACCCCCCTGAAGAGCCGTATCAAATTTCCCTCCTAGGATATTGGTGCCCCTCTGGTTCAGGTGCACCCCGTCCTGTTTGTACAGGTCCCACCTTCCCCAGAATGTGTTCCAATTATCCACGTATCTGAAACCCTCCCTCCTACACCATCCCTGTGCCAAAATGTGGCAACTTTCAGAACAAATGACAGATGGCCTGATGTGGGAGGGAATGGGAATTTGGGTATTTTAAAAAAGGGGTCTAAGATGGAAGAGAAAGGTCACAGTCTAAAGCTGCCAAACTCAATGTCGAGTCCCGGGCCTGCGATGTCCCTGGATCTGCAATATTTAGTTTTATTATTCTATCACAGTCCTGACTTGAGCCTTGTAGATGGTTATTGGACTTTGGGGAGTCGGGAGGTGAGTTTTTAAAAAAAAACTTTTCCAATTCAATCAAATCAAGTCCAATTCAGAGTATCAACAAGTTGAGACATTTCCGATCCAAGCTGACAATCCACTCCTGTCTTGGGCCTGATCTACATGAGCCAAGCTGGGGTAGGTGCAAGTCCTCCTCCTCCAAGGCTTGATCTCATTTGCATCTTAGCCAAAAGGCCGAGATGCCGCTTTTAAAAATTGCTTCAAATGAAGCTTAAATGTAACCTAATGACCTCAACCAAGTGCAGCATCCTGTCCATACTATACTTGATCTTAGCCAAAAGGCCGAGAAGCAGTTGGGAAGTGAGTTACTGCAGAATGTCTAGGCTTTGATCTTGTAGCCAGTGTTTATAAGGCGAGTGTAGTTAAGTTTCTGGTTAGTGGTAGCCCTTTTGATGATGGTTGGGGATTCTCTCTTGTTAGAGCATTACCTGGCACTTTGTTAGGAGGTTAATGAGTACAGTTGGGTGAGGTGAAACTAATTTAGTAGGGAGAAGGGAACCAGAAAATAGCAGAAATGAAACCAGAGAATAGAGAGATGTGAACAGCAGTGTAATTCAAAATGTCCTAAAGTTGCAAGGATCAGATTAAGATAGCAAAAATGATGAAATATCAAATTGCATTCACATTAGTCTGATGTAACTGAAGTTGGTGAGCTGCAGACAAAAATTGCTGCATGGGATTATGATTAACTGACTTGGTTCAAGAAAGACCATGACAAGTTATCATCTATTCAGAAATGAGAGAGAAGATAAAAGGGGAAATAACAGTATTGATTTAAACACGTTACAGTTCTAAATCAAAAGTAGAAATCTGGTTTCAGTTGGAGAAAAGAAAAAGGGAAGCTACAGATTGCTGACAATTTTTTTTGAGCTCCAAACAGTGAGACAAATAAATTTCAAAAATATCGTAATATTGAGATTAAGTGCCTTGATTTAGGCTGGAGAATAAAGCAAAATGTTGATGTTAGGGAGGAGAAGAATATCTGATGAACAAGGAGCACTTTCTCCCACCAGTGCACCCCCAATCCATCAAGAAGGGTAGCAGCTTTGAATCCTTGTCTGAGAAATGAAATGGGCAAATGGAGTGTTACAGTCGGAGAACCTTTAGGTAATGATACCTGAGTTATTACAGCACAGAAGGAGGTTATTCAGAGTCTATCTAAGCTTCCTATAGAGCAATTTGTCCCAATCCCTCACTTTATATTAAGTGCCCATCCAGTGTCCTTTTGAAATCATTCATCAATTTTGACTCCACCACCCTTACAGGCAGAGTATTCCGGCTTATTACCACTTGCTATGCATATAAGTTCATCTCTGCATCTATTGCCCAAAGCTTTATATCTGTATCCCCTAGTCCATGTACTATCAATTAATCGGAGCAGCCTTTCTTTGTCTACCGTAGCTAATTCTATCAATCTTGTACACCTATCAGATCTCCTTTCAATCTGCTTTGCTCCAAGGAGATGAACCCCAGCTTCTCCCACCTAACCTTGTAGCTAAAATCCCACGTTCCTGGAAACATTCTGGCAGATAGTCATACAGCATGGAAACAGGCCCTTTGGCCCAACTGGTCCATGGTGCCCTCCCAATTAGTCCCTCTTCTCTGCATTTGGCCCATATCCCTCTAATCCTTTCTCATCCATGTACTTATCCAAATGCTTTTTAAATGTTCCTATTGTACCTGCCTCAACCTGGTTGTGAAGTCCAGGTCTGAGGCATTCGGGTCAGGTGACACTGACCTATACAAGAAAGCTGCTTCACAGCTCCAGGGTCCCGGGTTCGATTCCCGGCTCGGGTCACTGTCTGTGTGGAGTTTGCACATTCTCCTCGTGTCTGCGTGGGTTTCCTCCGGGTACTCCGGTTTCCTCCCACAGTCCAAAGATGTGCGGGTTAGGTTGATTGGCCAGGTTAAAAATTGCCCCTTAGAGTCCTGGGATGCGTAGGTTAGAGGGATCAGTGGGTAAATATGTGGGGATCGGGCCTGGGTGGGATTGTGGTCGGTGCAGACTCGATGGGCCGAATGGCCTCCTTCTGTACTGTAGGGTTTCTATGATTTCTATGATTTCTATGAAAGCCAGATATGATCTATGGAGATTCATCAAATCTGCCGGAAGACAGTACCGGACCAAGCCAGAGTCCATAGCTAACCACACGGGCTCCCACCAACTATGGCAAGGTCTGCAAGACACAACAGGCTACAAGATGAAGGCATGTAAAATCACCAGCACCAATGCACCCCCCCCTCAATGAGCTCAATGCATTCTATGCCTGCTTTGAGCAAGAGGTCAGCAAGAGCAGGCCCTGCACTCTGGAAGCCTTTGATGAACCTGTATCTGAGGTCACCACTGCAGGTATCCAAGCAACCTTCGAAGGTCAACTCGTGGAAAGCGACTGGTTCGGATGGGGTACACAGACGAGCACTCGAATCCTGCACGGACCAGCAGGCGGGGGTATTTGCAGATATCCTTAGCCCCTCTGCACCAATCTGAGGTCCCTATCTTACATAAGAACATAAGAAATAGGAGCAGGAGTAGGCCATCTAGCCCCTCGAGCCTGCCCCGCCATTCAATAAGATCATGGCTGATCTGACGTGGATCAGTACCACTTACCCGCCTGATCCCCATAACCCTTAATTCCCTTACCGATCAGGAATCCATCCATCCGCGCTTTAAACATATTCAGCGAGGTAGCCTCCACCACCTCAGTGGGCAGAGAATTCCAGAGATTCACCACCCTCTGGGAGAAGAAGTTCCTCCTCAACTCTGTCTTAAACCGACCCCCCTTTATTTTGAGGCTGTGTGCTCTAGTTTTAACTTCCTTACTAAGTGGAAAGAATCTCTCCGCCTCCACCCTATCCAGCCCCCGCATTATCTTATAAGTCTCCATAAGATCCCCCCTCATCCTTCTAAACTCCAACGAGTACAAACCCAATCTCCTCATAATCCAAACCCCTCATCTCCAGTATCAACCTGGTGAACCTTCTCTGCACTCCCTCCAATGCCAATATATCCTTCCTCATATAAGGGGACCAATACTGCACACAGTATTCCAGCTGCGGCCTCACCAATGCCCTGTACAGGTGCATCAAGACATCCCTGCTTTTATATTCTATCCCCATCGCAATATAGGCCAACATCCCATTTGCCTTCTTGATCACCTGTTGTACCTGCAGACTGGGCTTTTGCGTCTCATGCACAAGGACCCCCAGGTCCCTTTGCACGGTAGCATGTTTTAATTTGTTTCCATTGAGATAGTAATCCCATTTGTTATTATTTCCTCCAAAGTGTATAACCTCGCATTTCTCAACGTTATACTCCATTTGCCATATCCTCGCCCACTCACTCAGCCTGTCCAAATCTCTCTGCAGATCTTCTCCGTCCTCCACACGATTCACTTTTCCACTTATCTTTGTGTCGTCTGCAAACTTCGTTACCCTACACTCCGTCCCCTCCTCCAGATCATCTATATAAATGGTAAATAGTTGTGGCCCGAGTACCGATCCCTGCGGCACGCCACTAGTTACCTTCCTCCAACCGGAAAAACACCCATTTATTCCGACTCTTTGCTTCCTGTCGGATAGCCAGTCCCCAATCCACTTTAACACACTACCCCCAACTCCGTGTGCCCTAATCTTCTTCAGCAGCCTTTTATGGGGCACCTTATCAAACGCCTTTTGGAAATCCAAAAACACCGCATCCACCGGTTCTCCTCCATCAACCGCCCTCGTCACATCTTCATAAAAATCCAACATGTTCGTCAAGCACGACTTTCCCCTCATGAATCCATGCTGCGTCTGATTGATCGAACCATTTCTATCCAGATGCCCTGCTGTCTCCTCTTTAATAATGGATTCCAGCATTTTCCCTACTACAGACGTTAAGCTGACTGGCCTATAGTTACCCGCCTTTTGTCTCCTTTTTTTAAACAGCGGCGTAACATTAGCCGTTTTCCAATCAACCGGCATTACCCCAGAATGCAACGAGTTTTGATAAATAATCACTAACGCATCCACTATTACATCTGACATTTCTTTCAATACCCTGGGATGCATTCCATCCGGACCCGGGGACTTGTCCACCTTCAGTCCCATTAGTCTACCCAGCACTGCCTCTCTGGTAACATTAATTGTATTAAGTATTTCTCCTGCTGCCAACCCTCTATCGTTAATATTTGGCAAACTATTTGTGTCCTCCACCGTGAAGACCGACACAAAAAACTTATTTAAAGACTCAGCCATATCCTCATTTCCCACTATTAACTCCCCCCTCTCGTCCTCCAAGGGTCCAACATTCACTCTAGCCACTCTATTCCTTTTTATATATTTATAAAAACTTTTACTATCATTTTTTATATTAATTGCTAGCCTAGCTTCATAGTCTATCCTTTTCTTTATCGCTTTCTTAGTCTCTCTTTGTTGTTTCTTAAATTTTTCCCAATCACTTGTTTCTCCACTATTTTTGGCCACTCTGTACGCAGCTGTTTTTATTTTAATACTCTCCTTTATTTCCTTCGTTACCCACGGCTGGTTCTCCCTTTTCTTACAATCCTTGTTTTTTGCTGGAATATATTTTTGCTGAGAACTGAAAAGGATCTCCTTAAAAATCCTCCACTGTTCCTCAGCTATCCTACCTGCCAGCCTGCTCTCCCAGTCTACCTTAGCCAATTCATCCCTCATCCTATCATATTTCCCTCTGTTCAAACAGAGGACACTGGTTTGGGACCAAACTTTCTCCTCTTCCATCTGAATCAGAAACTCGACCATATTGTGGTCACTAGACCCAAGAGGGTCCTTCACAATAAGATCCTTAATTCTACCTACCTCGTTACACAATACCAGATCCAAAATAGCTCGTTCCCTCGTCGGTTCCGTAACATGCTGTTCAAGGAAACTATCCCGACAGCATTCTAAGAACTCTTTCTCCATTCCACCCTTACCGACTTGAGTCTGCCAGTCAATGTGCATGTTGAAGTCCCCCATGATTATTGCCGTTCCGTTTTTACACGCATCCCTTATCTGCTTGTTTATAGCCCTCCCTACCTCAACATTATTATTTGGGGGCCTATATACCACACCTACTAGTGTCTTTCTCCCTCTACTATTCCTCATCTCTACCCATAATGATTCCACGTTTTGTTCCTCAGAGCCTATGTCATCCCTCAGTACTACCCTGATATTATCTCTTATTAATAGCGCGACCCCACCACCTTTTCCTTCCTGTCTATTCTTCCTAAACGCCTGATACCCCTGGATATTCATCTCCCAGTCCTGGTCACCTTTCAGCCACGTTTCTGTAATGGCCACTAGATCGTACCCACTTGTGCTGATTTGCACCATCAACTCATTTACCTTGTTCCGAATGCTTCGTGCGTTCAGGCAAAGTGTCCTTATTCCAGCTTTTATCTGGACCCGCTTTGATGAGTCGCGAACACCCTCTCCCTCTACTCCCTTATCTAAATTACCGCCTTCATTCACTTGCACCCTCTCCTCGACCATTAATTTTGTAATTCCCCTTACCCCTGCATCCTCCTCCCCCCCCCCCCCCCCCCCCATCAATTAGTTCCTTGATCCTAGTCAACTCTTCTAGCTCCCCTCCCCCCAACCTATCTAGTTTAAATTCTCCCCAGTAGCCTTAGCCAACCTAACGGCCAGGATATTGGTCTTCTTCAAGAAGACATCATCCCAGTATCAAAGAAAAGCCAGGCAGTGTGCCTTTATGATTATCATCCAGTAGCTCTGATATCCATCGTTATGAAGTGCTTTGAAATTAGGTTAGTCATGGCACGAATCAATTCTTGTTGCCTGGATCTACTGAAGTTTGTCTACTGCCACAACAGGTCCACAGTAGATGCCATCTTCCTGCCCTGCACTCAACCCTGGAACACCTAGATAACAAAGACACCCATGTCAGACTCCTATTTATTGACTACAGCTCGGCCTTCAACACCATTATTCCTATGAATCCCATCCCCAAACTCCATGGCCTGGGGTTCAGCTCGACTCCTTCCTCTGAGACTGGATCCTGAACTTCCTAACCCACAGATCACAATCCAATAAGGATAGGCAACAACACCACCTCCACGATCCCCCCCCGGCACTGGTGCCCACAAGGCTGTGTCCTCAGCCCCTTTGCTATACTGCTTGCACATATAACTCTGGTCAAATTCCCCTCCAACTCGATTTTCAAGTTTGTTGATGACACCACCATAGTGGGTCGGATCTCAAACAATGACGAGATGGAGATACAGGAATGAGAGAGAGAATCTGGTGAACTGGTGCGGCGACAATAATCTCTCCCTCAATGTCAACAAAATGAAGCAGATGGTTATCGACTTCAGGAAGCGTAGTGGAGGACATGCCCCTGTCTACATCAATGGGGACAAAGTAGAAATGGTTGAGAGCTTCAAGTTTTTAGGTGTCCCCCCGCCCCCAAAATGCCGACCACTATTGTTAAGAAAACCCATTAATGCCTCTACTTTCTCAGAAGACTAAGGAAATTTGGCATGTCCACTATGACTGACTTTTACAGATGCGATGTGGAGATGCCAGCGTTGGACTGGGGTAAACACAGTAAGGAGTCTGACAACACCAGGTTAAAGTCCAACAGGTTTATTTGGTAGCAAACGCCACTAGCTTTCGGAGTGCTGCTCCTTCATCAGGTGAGTGGGAGATCTGCTCATAAACAGCAAACAGGGCATATAAAGACACAAACTCAATTTACAGAATAATAAATAATGATTGGAATGAGAGTCGTTACAGCTAATCAAGTCTTAAAGGTACAGACAATGTGAGTGGAGGGAGCATTAGCACAGGTTAAAGAGATGTGTATTGTCTCCAGACAGGACAGCCAGTGAGACTTTGCAAGTCCAGGCAAGTTGTGGGCGTTACAGATAGTGTGACATGAACCCAAGATCCCGGTTGAGGCCGTCCTTGTGTGCGGAACCTGGCTATCAGTCTCTGCTCAGCGACTCTGCGCTGTCGTGTGTTGTGAAGGCCACCTTGGAGAATGCTTACCCGAATATCAGAGGCCGAATGCCTATGACCGCTGAAGTGCTCCCCCACAGGAAGAGAACAGTTTTGCCTGGTGATTGTTGACCATCAACAATCACCAGGCAAGACTGTTCTCTTCCTGTTGGGGAGCACTTCAGCGGTCATAGGCATTCGGCCTCTGATATTCGGGTAAGCATTCTCCAAGGTGGCCTTCACAACACATGACAGCGCAGAGTCGCTGAGCAGAGACTGATAGCCAGGTTCCGCACACATGAGGACGGCCTCAACCGGGATCTTGGGTTCATGTCACATTATCTGTAACTCCCACAACTTGCCTGGACTTGCAAAGTTTCACTGGCTGTCCTGTCTGGAGACAATACACATCTCTTTAACCTGTGTTAATGCTCCCTCCACTCACATTGTCTGTACCTTTAAGACTTGATTAGCTGTAAAGACACACCTTCCAATCATTATTCATTATTCTGTAAATTGAGTTTGTGTCTTTATATGCCCTGTTTGCTGTTTATGAGCAGATCTCCCACTCATCTGATGAAGGAGCAGCGCTCCGAAAGCTAGTGGCGTTTGCTACCAAATAAACCTGTTGGACTTTAACCTGGTGTTGTTTTACAGATGCACCATAGAAAACATTATTTCTTGTTGTATCACAGCTTGGAAACTGTCTATCACTCAAATCAGCCTCCCACCCATTGATGCTCTACATTTCCCACTGCCTTGGAAAAGCAGCCAGCATAATTAAGGACCCCACGTACCCTGGGCTTTCTCTCTTCCACCACCTTCCATTGGGAAAGATACAAAAGTCTGAGGTCGCGTACCAACCAACTCAAGAACAGCTTCTTCCCTGCTGCTGTCAGACTTTTGAATGGACCTAGCTTGCATTAAGATGTTCTTTCTCTGTGCCCTAGCTATGACTGTAAAACTACATTCTGCACTCTCTCCTTCCTTTATGTACAGTGCACAAGAAATAATACTTTTCACTAATACATGTGACAATTAAAACCACTTTTTCTCCGGCAGCTTATTCCATATATACACCACCTTCTGCCTGAAGAAGTTGTCACACAGGTCCTTTTTTTAAAAAAAAATCTTTTCCCTCTCACCTTAAACCTGTGCCCTTTAGTTTTCAATTCTCTTTCCCTGGGAAAAATCATAGAAACCCTACAGTCAAAAAGTGGCCATTTAGCCCATCGAGTCTGCACTGACAACAATCGCACCCTTGGCCCTATCCCCATAACCCCAGATATTTACCCTGCTAATCCCTCTAACCTAAACATCCTGGAACATTAAGGAACAATTTAGCATGGCCAATGCACCTAACCTGCACATCTTTGGACTGGGAGGACTCAGAGGAAACCCATGCAGACACAAGGAGAATGTGCAAACTCCACACAGACAATGACCCCAGCTGGGAATCAAACCCAAGTTCCTGGCGCTGTGAGGCAGCAGTGCTTGCCACCATGCTGCCCAACAGACTGTGTTCACCCTATCTTGTGTTCAGTTTTGGTCACCTTGCCATAGAAAAGATGCTAAACTGGAGAGCGCACAGAAGAGATTTACAAGGATGTTGCCAGGATACAAGGGACGGAGTTATAAAGAGAGATTGGACAGTTTGGACTTTTTTCTTTGGAGCGTGAGAGACTGAGGGGTGATCTTTTGGAGGTGTATAAGATGAGAGGCATCAATACGGTCAATGCACTCAGTCTTTTTCCCAGGGTTGGGGAATCGAGTACTCGAGGGCACAGGTTTAAGTTAAGAGGAGAAAAAATTAATGGGAACCTGAGGAGCAACTTTTTTTTAAACAGGGTGGTACGTATGTGGAATGAGCTGCCGGAGCAAGTGGTTGAGGCAGGGACATTGACAGCATTTCAGAAGACATTTGGACAGATACATGGATAGGAAAGGTTTAGAGCAATATGGGCTAAATGCAGGCAAATGGGGTTACCTTAGATGGGCATTTTGGTTGGCATGGACCAGTTTGAGCCAAAGGGCCTGTCTCCATGTCTGTACACTACAACAATAAGTTCACCCCTCATTCTATATTCCAAGGAATAAAATCCTAGCCAAGAACAAGAAAAGTACAGCACGGGAACAGGCCCTTTGGTCCTCCAAGCCTGTGCTGATCATGATGTCCTAACTAAACTTAAAAACATTTTATCCTTACTCGGTTCATATTCCTCCACTCCGTCCCTATTCATGTACTCACCCAGATGCCTCTTGCATGTGCCTCTGGCAGCACTTTCCAGGCACCCACCACTCTCTGCACGCAATACTGCAAATGTGGCCTAACCAAGGTCTGCTCTGAGCCTCCATCTTTTCAGTGAAAACAATCCTAGTTTATTCAACCTCTCCTCATAGCCAACACTCTCGAGCAGGCAACATCCTGGTGAACCATATTTGCACTCTCCAAAGCTTCCACGTCCCCCTGATAGTGTGGTGACCAGAACTGCACACAATACTCCAAATGCGGCCGAGCCAGAGTTTGATACATTTGCAACATGATTTCTGAACTCTTGTACTCAATGTGCCAGTTGGTGAAGGCAAGCATGCCATATGCTTAATCACCTTGGCCACCTCTGTTGCCACTTTTAAGGAACTGTGGACCTGTGCACTCAGATCCTTCTGTTAATTTTTCTAAGGGTTCTGCCATTTACAATATAATTCACACCGAAATCTGATACTCCAATTATGCATTAGCTCATATTTATCCAGATTAAACTCCATCTGTGCCCAAGTCTCCAATCTATCTATATCCCGTTGTATCCTCTGACAATCCGTGGCACTATCAGCAACTCCACCAATTGTCGTGTCATCCGCAAACTTCCTAATAAGGCCTCCCCTTTCCACATTTTACTCCAAATTATTTATATATACTACAAACAATAGAGGTCCCAGTACTGAGCCCTGTGGGACACTACTAGCTACAGATCTCCATTCTGAAAAACTCCCTTCCACTGCTACTGTCTACTATAACCAAGCCAGTTCTGTATCCATCTAGCCAGCCCACCCTGAATCCTGTGATTTTAGTTTTTGTACCAGTCTGCCATGAGGGACCTTGTCAAATGCCTTAAAGTCCATATAAACTACATCCTCATCAATAATGTTTGTCACCTCTTCAAAAAACTTAATCAAGTTGGTGAGACATGACCTTCCCTGTACGAAACCATGCTGCTTGTCACTAACTAGTCCATTTTCCTCCAAATGTGCACATCCTGTCCCTCAGTATCTTCTCCAAAAGCTTCCCCATCACTGACATCAGGCTCACTGACCTATAATTTCCTGGATTATCCCTGCTTGCTTTTCTTAAACAAGGGAACAACTTTGAATATTCTCCAGTCCTCTGGAACCTCGCCTTTGGTCAAAGAGGATGTTGAAGTATCTGTTAATTCCCCCGCTGTTTCTTCCCTTGCCTCCCGCAGTAACCTGGGATTGATCCCATCCAGCCACGTGAGCTTGTCTACCTTGATGCGATTTAGGATACTAACAGTTCCTCCTTCAATTATTTTGACGTTCTCTAGAGCATTCACACACCTAACCCTGACCTCAACATCCATTGTCTCCTTCTCCTTGTTGAATGCTGATCCAAAGTACTCATTAAGGATTTGACCCACTTAACCATGGCATAACTTCCCTCTATTATCTTTATGTATGCCTACTCTTTCTCTTGCTCCTGCTATATGCATAAAAAGCCTTGGGATTCTTCTTGACCCTGTTTGCTAAAGACATTTCATGGCCCCTTTTTAGCCCTACTAATTCCACATTTAAGTTCTTTCCTACTTTCACTATAGTCCTCGGGGCTTTGTCAGTTTTTAGATGCCTAGACCTATCATATACTTTTCCCTTTTTGATACACTTGCAATTTTCCTTGTCACCCATGGTTCTGAATCCTGCCATTTCTATCCTTCACTTTTGTGGGACATCCTATACTGCACTTCAATCAACTGGCCTTTAAAAGCCTCCCACATGCCAGTTATGGATTTGCCCTCAAATAGCTGCTCCCAGTTCCTGCCTAATTTGGATGCAACTGGCCCTTGCCCAATTAAGCACTCTCACCCGAGGGCCACTTTTGTTCTTATCGATGACTACCTGAAATTTTGTGGAATTATGGTCGCTAAGCCCAAAATGCTCCCCCTCAAACAGCTTGGCCAACCTCTCTTTATAACTCGGCCACTAGTCCTGGCAACATACTTGTAAAGCTTCTTTGCACTCTTTCCAGTTTATCAGTGTCTTTCTTATAACAGGGTGACCAAAACTGTACACAATACTCAAGTGCGGCCTCACCGACCACCTATATAACTGCAGCATAATGTCTCAACTCCTAAACTCAATGCCCTGACTGATGAAGGCCAATGTGCTAAACGCTTTAACACCCTGCCTACCTGTGACACCGCTTTCTACGAACTATGTATTTGTACTCCTAGGCCCCTCTGTTCCTCAACACTCCCCAGGGCCTTAACCATTCACTGTATGAGTCTTACCCTAGTTTGACTTTCCAAAATGCAACACCTCACACTCGTCTGTATTGAAATCCATTTTCCAATCCTCAGCTAACTTCCCTAACTGATCAAGATCCTCCTGTAATTTTTGATAACCTTTGCATCAATGATACCTCCTAATTTAGTATAATCCGCAAACTTACTAACCATGCCTTGTACTTTCACATCCAAATCATTTATATAATGAATAATAAGGGTCCCAACACCGATCCCTGAGGCACACCATTCATCACAGGCCTCCAATCCGAGGAACAACCATCGACCATCACCCTCTGCTTCCTACCATCGAGCCAATTTTGAATCCAATTAGCTAGCTCTCCCTGGATGCTATGCAACCTAACCTTCCAGACTAGCCTGCCACGTGAGGCCTTGCTTAAGGCCTTATAGACAACATCTACTGCCCTATCTTCTTCCATCCTCTTAGTTACCTCCTATGTACCCTATTCAGGGCCTTCATCTCTTTCCTAAAGACAGAATTTGAAGCAATACTACTTAGTTGTGGCATAATCAGAGCTTTGGAAAAGTTCAGACTTTTTTGTGTTCAATGTCTCAAGTCCAAGATCCCAAAAGGCAATATAACACATGTTGGAGGAGGAGAGAATAAGGAAGATTATGAAAAGTACAAAGGGAAATTAAAAAGTTGATGCGAGAGATCAAGAAGCTACAAAGTGGATGACATTAAATTGAACCCTAAAGGATTTTATAATCAGTGTAAGTGTCTTTTGAGAGAAAAAGTTAGACCATTTTAGGATTCGGAGAAATCTTGGCGGTAGAAATTTAAAGTATTAAAGTACTTTGTCTGTCCTTGTAAAGGAATTGGATGATATGAAGGTTACATTGAAAGAGGAGGGGTAAGTTGCGGGCAAAATAATGAAGAAAATGTGCTAATATTATAAAAAGGGCTGCGTGTGGTCTAGAAGGAATGCATTCTAGGGTTGCTGAAGGAAGCAAGTTAGAAATACTAGAAGCATTAATCGCAATCGTCATTGGATGCACAAGTGGTTCAAGAGGACTGGGTGTTTATTGATGACATGGAAAGAGAAAGAGAAACCTGGAAACCAGAGGCTATTCAGCCTAACTTTGGTTATGGGGAAGTTCTTAGAAGGTTATCAGAGACAAAATAAGCTTTCAGCTTCAAAGACATGGGTTAATCAAAGAGGGCCAGCATGACAAGATGGGCTATGTCTGACTAACTTGACTGAATTCTTTGAGGTAACAGTGGGGGTTGATCAAAAGTAGTGTCGTGTGTATGTGCGCCTTGCCAGTGTCTTCCACATGGGGCATAGGTTTAAGGTGTGAGGGGCAAGTTTTAAGAGATGTACAAGGCAGATTTTTTACAGAGTAGTGGGTGCCTGGAACTCGTTGCCGGGGGAGGTAGTGGAAGCGGATACGGTAGTGACTTTTTAAGGGGCGTTTTGACAAGTACATGAATGAGATGGGAATAGAGGGATATGGTCCCCGGAAGCGTAGGGGATTTTAGTTAAGTCAGGCAGCATGGCCGGTGCAGGCTTGGAGGGCCGAAGGGCCTGTTCCTGTGTTGTAATTTTCTTTGTTCTTTGTATCCCAAAAATATTTGGGAAAATAAACAATTCTATATGAAACCAAAATGTGTTGAAACATGATTGGTTTGTTGGATAATACATACTCATCTCCATCCATGTGATAAAACTATTTATTTCTGGGTAGTCTGCATTAATAAGGGGTCTGGTGGCGGAATAGATAGGGTTCCTACCTCTGCTCCGAGTGCAAGTCCGAATTCAGTACTTGATGGACACTGAAGATGGATTCGTTACGTGACCAAAACAGATTTGTCAGCCTGTAAATCCTTCCGGTCTGATGGAAGGTGTTAAAAGAAGGAATGTTTTTTGGTCAGCCACACTGCAGAAAGCAGCAGTAAACCACTGCAGTACTTTGCCACTCGTGTGGAAGTCCATGGTTGCCAGTGCATGGTCTTGAAGGAGAAGGAGTTTGCATCAGAGGGCATGTGCAGGAGACAATACTGAGTTTACATCTATTGCTGTTAATTGTCTGAAATCTAGTGTAGTGTTATGACTAAACCAAAATAACATTCCTACCATATACTACACTTCGGTTATCTACGTGGTAGAAACATTCCTATTATGTTTTGTCTTCGTTTTATATGCTGTGCCTTGATTGTTGTTGTCCAATTAAGCTTAGCACTCAGTAACTCATTTCTGAATATCTAATTAGCCTGTTCACAAAATTACTGAAGCACTTAAACCCTTCATTATTCTTGAAGTCCATTAACGTGTACTCGCTAGTCACAGTGCATTTTGTTTAATTTGACCACAGCATAGAGTTCTAAAATCCCAACAGGATTTTTTAAATGTCAAAATGGTTTATTTTTGTAGTTATAATGTTTAGGGCTTGCAATAAATAATTAAGAAAACTGATTGTAATTCCACTAAATTATTTGTGCATAACATCTAATGAAAAGGCTTGAGCAACTTCACTCTAAGCGTGTAGGGAGTCATAAGACTCTAGCTTAGGAGAGGATTTGAAGGAGTTGGCTGAGAGGGGACTTGATCGGTGTATTTGTCTAAGACTGTAAAACATATTAAAAGAACAATATAATTGTGTAATGGACTTCTGGGCACAATAGTGGAAACACAAACCTGGAATCATTTGAACCTACTGAGTGGGCAGTAGCATTTTTCTACCTGGATGAGCGTGGGTAGACGAATGGTGTTTCTCATCTATATTTTGAATAAACATGAAAATGTTTTCAGCTTTTCCATTAATTGTTCTTGTGTAATCTGCTTGTAATTGAGGCAATTATTTGATAGTTTGAGTATTGAGAGTTTCTGCTATCTTATGAATTGGAACAAAATTTGTCTGGTAGAATTTACTAATGCCCTATTTGATTATCAAACTGGTAGTGATAGTCCAGCTCATTGGCAAGTCATAAATTCAATGCATATTTTTCTTTGTGTTAATGCAGCACTGGTGAGTTCATAAATGAGCGTTGGAAAAAAATCAAACTGAGCTATTTTGTAGGACAGTTGGCCATTTCACTATTGCCAATATTTTTTAAAATTCCATACAAGATTTTGCACATGCATAATACTACCAGAGCTCGCCTACAATCTCTAGTCACTATCTCAATTTCAATTAGAATATGAGCTTAGTTAAGTCGAGCAATAAAATTAATGATGGTGCATTAATAGTATGAGATTGGCATGTAAAGCAAACATGGCTACTTGTAAAAATATGAATAAAGTAATGGAAAATGTTAAACCTAGCGTGTAGCAGTGAATTAGGCATTGAGAGCAAGATTTCTTAGCAAGTCAAGCAGTTATTTTACTACAAAAACAGAAAATGCTGGAAAATCTCAGCAAGACTGGCAGCATCTGTGGGGAGAGAATGGAGCCAATGTTTCGAGTCTAGATGACCCTTCGTCTGAGAGTCTCTCAACTTGTCTCCTTCCGAACTTGCTGCACTTTGCTCTCTTGGGTCCAACCCTGACCTTGCATCAAACCCGCCGACGAGGGTGGTGCTGTTGCTGTCTGGCGTACAGACCTCTACCTCGCAGATGCTGAGTGCCAACTCTCGGATGCTTCCTCCTACCTCCCCCTGGACCACGACCCGACCACTGAACATCAAGCCACTGTTTCCAGGACTGTCTCCTGAGACCTTCCCTCCGTAGCCTCCAACCTCAATCTCCAAATCCCGGACAGCCTGTTTCTACCTCCTTCCCAAAATCCACAAACGGGACTGCCCTGGTAGGCCCATCGTGTCAACCTGCTCCTGCCCCACCGAGTTCATTTCCTCCTATCTTGACTCCTTTCTCTCTCCTCTTGTCTGGTCCCTTCCCACCTACATCCGCGATTCCTCCGATTCCCTGTGCCAACGACTTCCAGTTCCGCAGGCCATACCGCCTCCACTTCACCATGGATGTCCAATCCCTCCATTCCCCACCAGGATGACCTCAAAACTCTTCACTCCTTCCTTGAACAGAGGTCTGAACAATCCCCATCCATCACCACTCCTCCAGCTGGCTGAACTGGTTCTCTCTCTCAACAATTTCTTCTTTAACCCGTCTCACTTTGTCCAAATAAAAGGTGTGGCTATGGGCATCCGCACGGGTCTCAGTAATGCCTGTGTCTTTATGGGTTATCATAGAATAGAATCCCTACAGTGCGAAAGGAGGCCATTTGGCCCATCGAGCCTACACCGATCACGATCCCACCCAGGCACTATTCCCACAACCCCACATATCCACCCTGCTAATTCCGACTCTAGGATCAGTTTAGCATGGCCAATCAACCTAACCCACACGTCTTTGGACTGTGGGGGAAACCAGAGCAGCCGGAGGAAACCCACTTAGACATGGAGAATGTGCAAACTCCATACAGTGACCCGAGGCCAGAATGTGGAGCATTCCCTGTTCCAGTCCTACTCCAGCCCCTGACACTCCTTTATCGGTACATCGACTGTTTAGGTGCCACTTCAAGCTCTCGTCTGGACCTGGAAAAATTTATCAATTTTGCTTCCAATTTCCACCCCTCTCACCTTCACGTGGTCCAAAAAGCTCTGACACAGGGCCATCTAGACTCGACGTTGGCTTTATTCTCTCCGCACAGATGCTGTCAGACCTGCTGGCATTTTCTGTTTTTGTTTCAGATTCCAGCATCTGCAGTATTTTACTTTTTTATCTGTTATTTTACTAGAGATGTAAGATGCCATAAATCCTGCCCATGCAACAAATTTTTGTTCAAGTAACCAATTGAATGTTGGATCTAAGGTGGAACAGAGTTTGAAGTACATTGTTGCTTAAACTGACAGGAGTTTGTGGAGCAAGTTTTGATAACATCCACTAGAGTTTAGAAGAGTAAGAGGGGACTTGATCGAAACCTTTAAGATCCTGACAGGTATTGACTACAAGATGGAGAGGATATTTCCTCTTGTTAGAATTTGGGGTCACTGTTTAAAAATAAGTGGTCACTCTTAAGACACACGAGGAGAAATTCTTTGAGGGTCATGAGTCTCTGGCACGCTGTTCCTCAAAAAACTGGAAGCCGAGTCTTTGATTATTTTTAAGGCAAAGGTAGATAGATTCTTGATTAGCAAAGTGATGAAAGGTTATAGGCAGGCAGGAATGTGGGTTTGAACAGCTTTGATCCTATCGAATGGTGGAGCAGGCCGAGTGGCCTACTCTTAATTTGCATGTTTATGTAACAAAATACTGGCCTGCTCCAGTCAGTGAAGAGGGAAAAAAGCTAATTTTTCAGCTCTGATCTTTTTCATCAGAAATAAGGAAAATTTAGAAATGGACTTTTGATGTGGAAAGGGAGAGGAGGAGAAGAAGAAAATAGGGAAAATCTGTGAAAGGGTAGAAGCAGCAGAACTTGAATGACAAAAAAAGGTTTTGTGGCTCAAAAGCCCAAGTGCAC
This sequence comes from Mustelus asterias, assembly GCF_964213995.1. Classification (NCBI taxonomy): domain Eukaryota; kingdom Metazoa; phylum Chordata; class Chondrichthyes; order Carcharhiniformes; family Triakidae; genus Mustelus; species Mustelus asterias. The sequence continues at coordinate 66,825,854 of NC_135815.1, read as the reverse complement.
AAGAAATAGAAGCAGGAGTAGGTCACCAGGTCCTTCTAGCCCATCGCACCATTCCGTACGATCACACCTGATCTGTGCTAGCACCAACTCCTTTTTGGTGCCATTTCCCCATCACTCTCTTCCTTCATCTATCAAATACTTATCCATCTCTGCTTTGAATACTTCTAATAATCCAGCCTCCACGCACCTTTTGGGGCAGCAAGTTAGAGATTCACCGTCAATGCAACTATGTTTTAAATGACCGGCCCTTTATCTTGTAGCTATGTCCTCTTGTTCAAAACTCTTTCACTAGTGAAAACATCTCTCAATCTACCCTGTCAAGCCCCTTCACGATCTTGTATGTTTGAAGAAGATCTTCTAAACTCCAAGGAATACAGACCCAGACTATTTAATCTCTCTTGATAGGACAACCCACTCATCCCAGCATTACAACATTGTAATTGCTCTTATTGATGTTGAAGACACTGGTTATGGATCTGTGGCATTCACCCTCGCACTGCACCCTGAATTCTATCATATTGTGGTCACTACCCCCTAGGGGATTCTCGACCACAAGATCCCTTGTTAATTCTTCTTTATTACACAAAACCAAATCTAAAATTGCTTGTTCCCAAGTAGGTTCTGCAACACAGTGCTCTAAAAAGCAATCCCTGATGCACTCCACAAATTATTTTTCTATACAACCCTTGCTGGTTTGATTTGTCCACACAATATGCAGATTAAAATCTCCCATGATAATTAGAAGTGGTAATGGGTAAAGAAACAAAAGATGTGTCCAGATGATGTGTGAATGGCTAGATAGCAGCAGCTGCCCAAATGCAATGTAAAGGGATTAAGAAGGAAACGACAAAAACCAAAGCAGCGAGGGGTTATGATCTAGATTTGCGAACTGAATGAGTCCAGAAGGCACGCCTAAATTGCTAGGATTAGGTATTGCTCCTCTTCTGAGCAATTCTTAAAGCTCTTTTAAAATCCAAGGTGCTCATTACTGGACAGGATATAGGGAACCATCTGTATGTTAACCAAGTAATGGTCAATGTGATTTAAACTGTTTGCTATTGTACTGACAAGCAGCTCGAAGGTCATGCGCTTAAGTTGCACCATGGCAAGTTGTGAAATTGAATAGTGAATTCAGTAATATACTATATAAAAGGAAGCTCTCTTTCAAATCTGTTATCTGCACCAGCAAATACACCAATATGAAAGTCCCAGATTGTTAAAATTCATCTTATTCATCAATAGCTTCCGAGGGCTGAAACTGGCCTATATGTGCCATTTTAGGTGACGTTGGGGGTGGTGGGGTGGGGTCGGGGGGGACATGATTGTAAGGGTCACATTTTTTTAAAGGTTTCGTACCTCAAGATTTACATACTGTACACTTTTTTTTCAAAATTCTCTTTTGAATATAAAGCAGCATATAAATAGCAGTCTAAACTTTCATTGCCCTAAAGTAGATAAAATTCTGATAACATGCTGTGTTGATGTATCAGAGACTTGCAAATCTTGGGCCTAGTTACAAGCAAATAAAAATTGGAAATGATGCAAAAATGTTGATTTCACCTGTGTTGTAACCCTTGTAAAATCTCGGAATTAAATGCCCATTTGTCACTGGAAATTCAAATCTCTACTCTGTCCTAAATATAATAGGATTTGTACAACAGTTTATAGGGGAAGGGGAACAATCAACTCTCGAGTTAAGACGATGCAAAATTTATGTACCAGGTTTCATTCTTCTCTGAAAAATTCTGAACAATTCAATCTACATTTTTCCTGAACTGCTGCTGTTGCCTTACAAATCCAGGGATAATGTCTTTAGCGTAAAATAAATATGGCATTTATGACACATTGAGTTGGTGACAGAAAAATCAGAATACTAAGGTTGTATTAGCCGCAGAATTGATTTGCAAATGTAGTGATTTCTTTAGCCAATTTCATAATACCAGTTGATTGTACTGATTAATTATCCTTGGAGAATCAGCATTGAGCCACCTTTGCTGCAGTCACTCTACTGACTACATGCAGGTGAAATGAAGGAGAGACAAAACCAGCACTTCCATGTCCCAAAACATTTTACAGCTAATTAGTATTTTTTGAGTTGTAATCATTGGTATAATGTAGGAAATGTTATCAAATGGCTCCTTATGCATATGTTCGTATGAGATGAGCTGGGCTTTGTCACCCATAATTATTTTGCAAATAGAGGGTGAAATAATGACTGGAGTTTGTTTATTTTTTGCAAATGGAAGTTGGAGTGGGGAATTCTAATTCGGTGGCCTGATTACTTTACTTTAGAAAAACTCAAAAGCAACTTTATTATGTAAACTTTCACCAAGGTAAATGATTCGGTAATATTAAGCGTAATGAATTTATTTTGAAAAACTAGTTTATTAAAACATAACATACAATTAGACATACAAAGACTTCGGCCAAAGGGTGATCCAGGAGTCTGATGGCACAACAGTACCAGAAAGCTATCTCCATAGATCCCACTTTTTGTGCCAAAACACTAAACGGTTATATACTTCTGATATCAAAAGTACAGCCCAGCAATTAGCTGCTTATGATTTTATTTTTCAGCATGTCAATCTGATCATGACAGTATTCTAAATCGAATCGCAACCTGACACCTTAAATAATGGTTTGTCATTTGTTCATTTCTAACTATCGGAAGTTCATCCCTATCAAAAATGGCTTCCTGGTCACTAAGCAATGCAAAACTGCTTTGTTTGAATCAGCATTTCACTAGCTTGTCAAGACTGGTTCAGGTCAGACGAGGACCCTTTTCATCTGGCGCTCTTCCCTGGCTGCAGTATGTTTAATTATGTTTCAAAAAATGTTCCTTTAATCGAAATATATCCTGAATTAATGTGTGCGTATCTATTGTATTTCTAATACAAGTTGCATTTTTTTTGTGTCAATGTTGCTGAATCTTGTAATTTGTTGAAGCCATTGATAAAGACAAACCTTGAGTTATAACACATTTCTTAAGTTGAATTCTGTTTCATACTTTTAAAAGATGTTTTTAACATTGTCAGCTATGTTTAATATATTTAAACAAGCTAAACATGATTTTCATTTAAAACCTTTTAGTATGAGCTGCTGTTTATCCCTATGTTGGGTATGGTTGTGTGTTCCTAACTTCTAAATTGTGCCTTTCTATCTCCTGTGTTGGCTGACTAATGCCTATATGTTCTATCTAAATTATTTCTTCAGTAGTTTACTGAGCAAGCTTCGTGGATGCAATTTACCAGGACAGAAGCCCGTAAGGGGCTCATAGCAAATCAGTAACCTGTTTTGTTTTACATTTCTACATCTCTTCCAGTAACTTCATCCTGTCCTTTTGTTTCCTTGCCTATTCTACCTTGTTGCTTTTGAGTTTTTTGCCGTAATATCGAGATAAAGTTGTGTTGCACAGTAGAAATTGAAAATGTGATATAGTGAGACCAGCAATCAGCAGCCTTCAGACTTGCTGATCAAGAAAACATGTACAACTATGAGCCATTTAGTCTTTATCCTTTGGCCAAGTTGCATTGGACTCTGAAAGCTTGTTCGGTTCAATCATCCTTTTGAATTTTTGAATGGGCCTAGCATATATTAAGCTGATCTTTTCACCCTATCTGTAACATCTCAAACAATGATGAAACGGAGTACAGGAAAGAGAATCTGGTGAACTGGTGCGACGACAATAACTTTTCCCTCAATGTCAACAAAGCGAAGCAGATAGTCATTGACTTCAGGAAGCGTAGTGGAGGACATGCCCCTGTCTACATCAATGGGGACAAAGTATAAACGGTCGAGAGCATCAAGTTTTTAGGTGTCCCGATCTCCAACAACCCGTCCTGGTCCCCCTCATGCTGACACTATTGTTAAGAAAGCCCATTAACGCCTCTACTTTCTCAGAAGACTCAGGAAATTTGGCATGTCCATTCCGACTCCAACTTTTACAGATACAACAAGAGTGCTTTCTATGGTGCATCACAGTTTAGAATGGCTCCTGCTCTATCCAAGACTGCAAGAAAGCACAACGAAGCTCGGTCCATCACTCAAACCTGCCTCACACCCTTTGACTCTGTCTACACTTCCCGCTGCCTTGGAAAAGCAGCCAGCATAATTAAGGACCCACGCACCTCGGACATTCTCTCTTCCACCTTCTTCTGTTGGGAAAAAGATACAAATATCTGGGGTCACATACCAACCGACTCAAGAACGGGTTCTTCCCTGCTGCCATCAGACCTTTGGACCTACCTCGTATTAAGTTGATCTTTCTCTACACCCTAGCTATGACTGTAACACTACATTCTGCACTGTCTCCTTCTCTATGAACAGTATGCTTTGTCTGTATAGTGCACAAGAAACAATTCTTTTCACTGTATTCCAATGCATGTGACAAATCATCAAACCATCCACTTTGCTCAGGATAAAATAGAATCCAATTATTCATAGAATCATACAGTGCAGAAGGAGGCCATTTGGCCCATTGAGTCTGCACCAACCACAATCACACCCAGACCCTGTCCCCATAACCCCATGTATTTACCCTAGCTAGTCCTGCTGACAAGGGCAATTTTATCATGGCCAATCAACCTAACTCGCACATCTTTGGACTGTGGGAGGAAACACGAGAAGAACGTACAAACTCCACATAGTGACCTGAGGTCAGAATTGAACCTGGGTCCCTGGCGCTGTTAGTCACTGTGCCACCATGCCATGCATGAAATAATATTGAATAATATCAAGCACCCAAGCAGGTGAGTCTTCCAGAATGGAAAATATCTTTCACAGCTTATGTGGGTTACAAGTATTTCCCTTGGAGAGATCAATAACGGGGCATAGAATGGAAGTAATTCAGTAGGATTACAGAGCAGCTGAGAAATGTTTGCGCATGATGGGATCATAGAATCGTAGAAACCCTACAGTGCAGAAGGAGGCCATTGGGCTCATCGAGTCTGCACTGACCACAATCCCATACAGCCCCTAGCCCCATAGCCCCCACGCATTTACCCTACTAGGCTCCTTGACACTAAGTGGCAATTTAGCATGGCCAATCAACCTAACCTGCATATCTTTAAACTGTGGGAGGAAACCGGAGTACCCAGAGGAAACCCATGCAGATATGGGGAGAATGTGCAAACTCCAGTGTCCTGTGCTTACTGCCCTAAAAGGTGGTAGAAGTTCAGATCTACTCGTTGCATTTAAAAAAAAACTTGGATATGCACTTGACATGCCATAACCTACAGGAGCTGGGACTGAGTTTGAAAATGGAATTAATCTAGAAAGCTTTTTCAGCTGTCACACTATGAGCCGAATTGCTCCTATTGCTTATAAGTGAGTGTCCTTCCTCTGCAACAAATATCTGACTTGGCATTAAAGGCGCACTCTTCCCGGATCAGTGCTCATCTGGGAGACAGCAGTATTGAACAATTCAGAACATGATTTTGGTCATCTAAATTGTACACACTTACTCCAGATATGGGAATTTTTTGATAGTTTGCATAGTGTCTAGCACCATCTCATTCTTTGTAATTATCTCTCTGCCTTAAATTATCGGTTCTTGGGTCATCCCTTCACTTGTTATATAGCCTGTCAACACTTTACACGTACTGAATTATACTTAACTGTTTGCATTTGTCTATTAGCACCTGTGATTATGTGTAAAGACTTGTTATTCAACCGGCCTACACTGTCCATACTTTTGACACTCCTGATTACCTGTTAGTGTCAGGCTATCATTCCGCCTATATGTTCTGTGCCTGCACACTTCATTCCACTTCACCTGACAAAGGAGCAGCGCCCCGAAAGCTTGTGATTTCAAATAAACCTGTTGGACTATAACCTGGTGTCATGTGACCTCTAATCTTATTAACAAAGTGGAAGGGGTCATCAACAGTTCATCAAGTGGCACTTACACAGCTATAACCTGTTGTTCACTGCTCAGTTTGAGTTTTGCCTCGGGCATTTGGCTCCTGATGTCATTACAGCCATAGTCCAAACGTAGATTAGAGGTGAGGTGATTAACCTTGACATAATCAGTCATTCATGGCCCAGAAGGAGGCCATTTAGACTAAGTCTATGCTGATTCTGTAGAGTGAACCATCGGTCCCATTCCCCAATGCTCTTCCTGTAGCTTCGCAGGTTATAGAATCATAGAATCCTACAGTGCAGAAAGAGGCCATTCAGCCCATCGAGTCTGCACCAACCACAATCCCACCCAGGCCCTATCCACATATCCCTACATATTTACCCACTAACCCCTCTAACCTATGCATCCTGGGACACTAAGGGGCAATTTAGAATGGCCAATCAACCTAGCCCGCATATCTTTGGACTGTGGGAGGAAACCGGAGGAAACCCACGCAGACACGGGGAGAATGTGCAAACTCCACACAGACAGCAACCCGAGCCGGGAATCGAACCCAGGTCCCTGGAGCTGTGAAGCAGCAGTGCTACCGTGCTGCCCCACGGTTGATTTACCCAAAGTGCCCATCCAGTTTGCTTTTTGAAATCACTGATTCTCTGTTTCCACTACCATTGTAAGAAGTCTCACAACACCAGGTTAAAGTCCAACAGGTTTATTTGGTAGCAAATACCATAAGCTTTCGGAGCACAGCTCCTTCGTCAGATGGAGTGGATATCTGTTCTCCAACAGTGCACAGAGACACAGAAATCAAGTTACAGAATACTAATTAGAATGCAAATCTCTACAGCCAGCCAGGTCTTAAAGGTACAGATAATGTGGGTGGAGGGAGCATTCAACACAGGTTAAAGAGATGTGTATTGTCTCCAGACAGAACAGCTGGTGAAATTCTGCAAGCCCAGGAGGCAAGCTGTGGGGGTTACTGATAATGTGACATAAATCCAACATCCCGGTTTAGACCGTCCTCATGTGTGCGGAACTTGGCTATCAGTTTCTGCTCAGTGACTCTGCGCTGTCGTGTGTCGTGAAGGCCGCCTTGGAGAACGCTTACCTGAAGATCCAAGGCTGAATGCCCGTGACTGCTGAAGTGCTCCGCCACAGGAAGAGAACAGTTTTGCCTGGTGATTGTCAAGCGGTGTTCATTCATCCGTTGTCGTAGCGTCTGCATGGTTTCCCCAATGTACCATGCCTCAGGACATCCTTTCCTGCAGCGTATCAGGTAGACAACGTTGGCCGAGTTGCAAGAGTAGGTACCATGTACCTGGTAGATGGTGTTCTCACGTGAGATGATGGCATCCGTGTCGATGATCCGGCACGTCTTGCAGAGGTTGCTGTGGCACGGTTCTGTGGTGTCGTGGTCACTGTTCTCCTGAAGGCTGGGTAGCTTGCTGCGGACAATGGTCTGTTTGAGGTTGCGTAGTTGTTTGAAGGCAAGAAGTGGGGGTGTGGGGATGGCCTTGGTGAGATGTTCGTCGTCTTCAATGACATGTTGAAGGCTCCGGAGGAGATGCCGTAGCTTCCCCGGAGCGGAGAAGCTACGGCATCGCCTCCGGAGCCTTCAACATGTCATTGATGAAGACGAACATCTCGCCAAGGCCATCCCCACACCCCCACTACTTGCCTTCAAACAACCACGCAACCTCAAACAGACCATTGTCCGCAGCAAGCTACCCAGCCTTCAGGAGAACAGTGACCATGACACCACAGAACCGTGCCACAGCAACCTCTGCAAGACGTGCCGGATCATCGACACGGATGCCATCATCTCACGTGAGAACACCATCTACCAGGTACACGGTACCTACTCTTGCAACTCGGCCAACGTTGTCTACCTGATACGCTGCAGGAAAGGATGTCTCGAGGCATGGTACATTGGGGAAACCATGCAGACGCTACGACAACGGATGAATGAACACCGCTCGACAATCACCAGGCAAAACTGTTCTCTTCCTGTGGGGGAGCACTTCAGCAGTCACGGGCATTCAGCCTTGGATCTTCAGGTAAGCGTTCTCCAAGGCGGCCTTCACGACACACACCGCAGAGTCGCTGAGCAGAAACTGATAGCCAAGTTCTGCACACGAGGACGGCCTAAACCGGGATGTTGGATTTATGTCACATTATTAGTAACCCCCACAGCTTGCCTCCTGGGCTTGTAGCTGTTCTGTCTGGAGACAATACACATCTCTTTAACCTGTGTTGAATGCTCCCTCCACCCACATTATCTGTACCTTTAAGACCTGGCTGGCTGTAGAGATTTGCATTCTAATTAGTATTCTGTAACTTGATTTCTGTGTCTCTGTGCACTGTTGGAGAACAGATATCCACTCCATCTGACGAAGGAGCTGTGCTCCGAAAGCTTATGGTATTTGCTACCAAATAAACCCTGTTGGACTTTAACCTGGTGTTGTGAGACTTCTTGCTGTGCTTACCCCAATCCAACGCCGGCATCTCCACATCATGTCCACTACCATTGGCAGAGAGTTCCAAGTGCTCACTCACTTGATTTAAGAAAAACCTCATCTTCCCCTCCATCTGTGTCCCCTGGTCTTTGAAGCCTCAACTAGAGGGAGCAGTTTTTTCTTTGCCTACCTGATCTAAACTGGCCATAATTCTGTACATCTCTGCCAAATCTTCCCTTGATTTCCTTGCTCCAATCCCAGCTTCTCCAATTTAACCTTGTAGCTAAAATGCCTTGCAAGTTTAAAAAGGGCTGTTTTGATAAATTTAGACTCAATTTAATTAACAGAAAATGCTGGAAAATCTCAGGTCTGAAAGCATTTGTGGAGAGAGAATAGAGCCAACGTCTTGAGTCTAGATGACTTTTTGTTAGAGCTGAGAGCAAAGAGAATCAGCGGAGATTCATAATTTGAAGGTTGGCGGTGGGGGGGGGGGGGGCGGTGCGGTGTGGAATGGGACAAAGGGAATGTAAATGAGGATGCAGAGGGCTGAGAAGGTGCTATTAAGTGATCCAAATGTGTAAATAGCAGAACAGGTGCAGATTGTTAGGGGACTACCTGAGGGGGGGGTGGGGGGGGGGGGTGGGGGGGAAAGAAGAGAAGAGAGAGAGAAAGAGAAGGTCCAGGAGAAGGGGCAAGGAGGAGAGCTGGAATGGAAAGTGGAAAAATGGAGGTGAGAAAGAAGGATGATGAAATGGATGAATAGAAATGAAGTAAAATAAATGGAAATAGGGTGAAAGTAGAGGAAAGAGTTTGTACTCTGAAGTTGTTGAACTCAATGTTCAGTCCAGAAGGTTGTAAAGTGCCCAATCAGAAGATGAGATGCTGTTCCTCCAGTTTGCTTGGGGTTCACTAGAACATTGCAAAAGGCCAAGGACGGACATGTGGACAGGAGAGCAGGGTGGTGAAGTGGCAAGTGACAGGAAGGTCAGGGTCCTGCTTGCGGGCGGACCAAAGGTGTTTTGCAAAGCGGTCCCAATCTAGGTTTGGTCTCCCTGGTGGAGAGTAGCCTGCATTGGGAGCAGCAAATGCAATAGACCAGATTGAATGAGGTGCATGTGAAGCAATGCTTCACCTGAAAGGGGTGTTTAGGACCTGGGATGGTGAGTAGGAAGGATGTAAAGGAGCAAGTGTAAACCTCTGACTCTATGACCTTCTATGATTGCATGGGAAGGCGCCATGGGCAGGGGGTGAGGTAGTTGGTATGATAGAGGAATAGACCAGAGTGTTTTGGAGAGAACAGTCCCTGAGGAATGCTGACTGGGGTGAGGGGAAGATGTGTTGAGTCATGTCATCGTGTTCGAGGTGGCTGAAATGGCGGAGGATAATCTTTAAATGTGGGGACTGGTGGGGTGAAAAGTAAGGACTGGTTTTGGGAGGGGTGAGAGCAGTGGCCAGGGGGTGGGTTGGTTGTGGTTGAGCCCTGTCAACCACATAGAAATCATAGAAACCCTACAGTACAGAAAGAGGCCATTCGGCCCATCGAGTCTGCACCGACCACAATCCCACCCAGGCCCTACCCCCATATACCTACATATTTTACCCGCTAATCCCTCTAATCTACACATCCCAGGACACTAAGGGACAATTTTTTTAGCATGGCCAATCAACCTAACCCGCACATCTTTGGACTGTGGGAGGAAACCGGAGCACCCGGAGGAAACCCACGCAGACACGAGGAGAATGTGCAAACTCCACACAGACAGTGACCCAAGCCGGGAATCGAACCCAGGTCCCTGGAGCTGTGAAGCAGCAGTGCTAACCACTGTGCTACCGTGCCGCACAGTGGGTGGAAAACCATCTTCGAGGAAGATGTATCGGTAGTGCTGTTTTGGAAAGTGGCATCATAACATAACGCGGCTGAGGCAAAGGAACTGAGAATGGGACGGGATCTTTACAGGATGTGGGGTGTGGACAACTGTAGTCAAGGTAGTTGTGGGAGCCGGTGGGCTTGTAATGGACAGTTTATCACCAGAAATGGAGATGGGTCACTTTGTTTCATCCTATTCATTCATTTTATCATCCATTTTTCTCACTTCCCACTTTTTTTCACTTTCCATTCCAGCTCTCCTTGCTCCCTCTTCTCCCCTCTCTTCCTCCTCTCCCCGCCCCCACCTTCAGGACAACTGCCACATTCCTGAGGCAGTCCTTAAACAATCTGCACCTCTGTTCTGCCATTCACGCATTCTGATCACTTAATGGACACTTTTTTTAGCAGCTTCTCAGCCCTCTATCCTCGTTTACATTCCCTTTATCCCAACCCCCCTCACCCATCCTCATGGTAAATATCTCCGCTGATTCTCTTTGCTCTCAGCTGACAAAGGGTAATCCAGACTTGCCGTTGGCTCTATTCTCTCCCCTTAGATGCTGTCAGACCTGCTGAGATTTTCCAGCATTTTCTGTTTTTGTTTGATTCCAGTATCCAGTTTTTTACTTTTATCTTGATTTAATTTAGCTATGCACAACCTAATTTCTGGTTCTCATTAACCTGCTTTCATTTGACAGAGCTGTAACCATCAGGCAAAGACTCAAGATACTGAATTAGAAAGTAATACCAAAGTCTGTATGCATTTATCGATTGACCACAGCAAAAGAACAAAAATATGTGCTTTCCAACTAAATTCTGCAAAGTTCACAACTTCAAACAGAACTCCAGTACAGAAGAAGTGGAAAATCATCTTCTCACTGACAGGAATTCTGCCCCCATGTCTTGGAAGGGCACTGCACTATCTAGGGTCCATATCAACAGGCATTCAGCTTCTGTCCTTGGGTTCAATGCTACACTACCTGTTCTCGCACTGATAGGAATTTTACCTCTACCTACAAGAGTTCACGCTACAGGGTCCTTTTACTTGATGTTTACAAACATGATGGTTCCTGAGATCCTCTTTTGTGACTCATGCTGGTATCACTGTGCATTTGATCTGAAGTTTTTATTCATGGCCAGTTGGTCACTAATATTGTATGGGTAAGTTTAATTGGATCTGGCCATTTGTGCACATTGGATTATTTCAAGGTATTGTCTTTATCTTGAACTGGACAGGACTCCTTATTCGTTAAGGGAACTTACTGGACTGGTAGAGGACAGTTTGTCTTGATGGGGGCCTTGGTGGTATAATACAGTTGCTTCCCACAGAGACATTCAGCAGGTTTAAAATACAGAAAGGAATGTTAGAAAAACAGAAATAAATAGCATCCAACACTTATTCTAACTACTTAATTAGGTAGTTAATTGAGGTACTTCTAATAATCATCTGTTGCTGATTAGAGGCTACTTTAAAAAAAACTAGTGCATAGTGTTACAAAATATTACGTAGTTTGGCAGTGGGTTTTCAAATTGCACTTATTTTAGATGAGGTGTTATTACAAAATGTCAGCTTTATCTTGTTAGCCTTTTGCAGAAATACATGTGCTGTAAAATCTTCTAAAAATGGTTAAGTTAAGTGGGGTGACAATCCTATTTAGAACTCATACCTGGCTACACCCTCACTTCTGGCTACAGAAGGATATAGGCTGGAAATTTGGGCAAGGAAATGGCAGATGGAGTTCAATCCTGATGAATGCGAAGTGATGCATTTTGGTGGGAATAATGTAGGGAGGAGCTACACGATAAATGGAAGAACCATAAAGGGTGTAGAGACGCAGAGGGACCTGGGTGTGCAAGTCCACAGATCTTTGAAGGTGACGTCACAGGTGGAGAAGGTGGTGAAGAAGGCATATGGCATGCTTGCCTTTATAGGACGGGGCATAGAGTATAAGAGTTGGGGTCTAATGTTGCAGATGTATAGAACATTGGTTCGGCCGCATTTGGAATACTGCGTCCAGTTCTGGTCGCCACACTACCAGAAGGACGTGGAGGCTTTGGAGAGAGTACAGAGGAGGTTTACCAGGATGTTGCCTGGTATGGAGGGGCTTGGTTATGAGGAGAGATTGGGGAAACTGGGGTTGTTCTCCTTGGAAAGACGGAGGATGAGGGGAGACTTAATAGAGGTGTATAAAATTATGAAAGGCATAGATAGGGTGAACGGTGGGAAGCTTTTCCCTGGGTCGGTGGTGACGTTCACGAGGGGTCATAGGTTCAAGGTGAAGGGGGGGAGGTTTAACACAGATATCAGAAGGACATATTTTACACAGAGGGTCGTGGGGGCCTGGAATGTGTTGCCGGGCAAGGTGGTGGAGGCGGACACACTGGGAACGTTTAAGACTTATCTAGACAGCTATATGAATGGAGTGGGAATGGAGGGATACAAAAGAGTGGTCTAGTTTGGACCAGGGAGCGGCGTGGGCTAATTGTTCCTTGTTTCTCGTTTCAAGGCTTCATTCTATGATCATCTTGCTGGTGCCAGTACAGAGCGAGACTGCGGATAGTTGGGAACCTGTCTCGGGGGCAGGGAATTCATATGGTGTTCGTGGAAGTGGAAATGACTAGGGTTGGGAAGCATTTTCCGATCAGGGCCAGTGTGATCTCCTGGACTCGTTTCGATCGCCTCAGGGGGTCGGAGAGGAATTTCCCAGATTTTTTTTCCCCCATATTGGCCCTGGGGTTTTTCACTCTGGGTTTTCGCCTCTCCCTGGAGATCACATGGTCTGGAATGGGGGGGTGGGGGTGAGTTAATAGGTTGTGATGAACAAAGCATCGTAGCTGTGAGGGACAGCTCGGTGGATAGGATATTGGTATGTAGATAGGCTGGAAAATTGGGCGGGGATCCTGGATTCAGGATTCAATCCTGGACCGGGGAGCGGCGCGGGCTTGGAGGGCCGAAGGGCCTGTTCCTGTGCTGTATTGTTCTTTGTTCTGCAAGCATTCTGATAAGTCTCCTATGTGCCCTGTCAAGGATCTGTCTTAAAGTAAGGTGACCAGAACTGGATGCAATGTTCTAGTTGTGGCCAAACCAGAGAACTTTAAGGTTCAGCGTAAGATACCTGCTTTTGCACTCGATACAAAGAGAACAAAGAACAATACAGCACAGGAACAGGCCCTTCGGCCCGCCAAGCCCGCACCGCTCCCTGGTCCAAACCTCTATGAAGCCAAGAACTTTCAATCATGGGATCTGGGCATCGCTGGTTGGGCCAGCATTCATTGCGTATTCCTAATTGCCCTGGAACTAAATAGCTTTCATAGGACATATAAGAGTCAAACACCAGCTAAGGATAGCAGATTTCCTTTCCTCAAGGACATTAGTGAATTACATAATGGTCATCATTAGACATTTTAATTGACTTCAGATTTCACCACCTTTCATGGTGGAATTTGACTCTGGGTGTCTGGACTATTAGTACAGTGGCAAGATCACGATGGCATCGCATCCCCATGATGTGCTTTATTAACTTCCATGTCTTGCCACCTTGAAAGATCTATGCACGTGCAACCTGAGGTCCTTCTGCCCCAGTAGTTCTTTAGAACTGTCATTAAGTCTGTTGCCTTTCCCTATCCCTTCTGCCAAAATGTATCATTCTGTCCTCTATTAAATTCCAGCTGTCACTTGCCAGACTATTTTTTCTGTTGCAATTAATTTCTATTGTCTTCACTGTTTGCCACACCTCCCAGGTTTAGTATCAACAAATTTTGAAATTTTACTAAATTCCAGTATTGAATAAGTCCTACATCAAAAAATAGTGGTACTACCACTGCCACTTGGGGAACACCACTATAGCATCCAGTCTGAACAGTAGTTATTTAAACAACATTGTTTACTGTCCTTAAGCCAATTGTGTTGCACACTGACTCTTCTATTCCATGAGCCTCAATTTTGTTAGCCAGCTTTTTATGTGATACTTTGTCGAACGCTTTTTAAAATCCAGAGAATGCATTCCTTCAGTGTGTTGTCACTTCCAGCAGTCACCAATGCAGGGTACCTATTTGAAAGCTATACACATTCTGAGGACTATACTTCCTGTCTCTTCCTATTCTTACAGATGGCCATCATCTACTATCCTGATTGGGGTTCTTCCCTCCTAGAATGTATGATCCAGGATCTTCCATGATACTTTGCAGTGACAGCCAAGAATTTGGCAATTAAGGCAACATTTGACAGGCACCAAGAAACTCTAACAAATTGCAGTTAAAGGGAATCGGGGAACCACTGTTTGGAGCACCCTTGGCAGAAAGGAAGACGGTTGTGATTGTTGGGGACCAATCTTGTCTGACTCAACAGCTACGCCTCTTTCAACTCAACACTCTACAGCTTTCTGGATTCAACATTAAGTTCAACCACTTTGGACCATAGCTGCTGCCCTTTGTTTCTATGCAGACGGAGGCCATTTGGCCCATTGAGTCTGCACTAAAGAGCATCTTATCCAGGCCCGCCCTTGTAACCCTGCACACTTACCATGGCAAATCTACCCAACCTACACATCTTTGAACGGTGGGAAGAAAATGGAGCACCCGGAGGAAACCCACATAGACACAGTGAGACCAAGCAAACTCCTAATTTCTCTCTCTCTTCCCCCTTCACTTTGGCTGGAATGCACTTATCCAAATGCATTCACACCTCATCTGCACACCTTTTATTTCTTAACAAATTACCACTCCTTGCACGATAAAACCTTATCGCGTGCGCACACCAATAATACTTGAAGTTCAGCACAACCCAGGACAAAGCAGCATGTTTGGAACACCATCCACCACCTTCAGGGCACAATGGTAGCAGTGTACCATCTACAGTAGCAGTGACTTGCTAACCACTTTCAATAGCAAGGACAGCATACGCCTGTGAACGCTATGACCTACAAGTTCTCCATGCAGCACACCATCCTGTCATGGAACTATATACCATCACTGTTTCCTGCCAACACAAGATGGTTGCCAATACCTGCCTGTGCATGCTTATTGATCTGTGCATATGCAGAAATCTTATGAAAGCTGATCTTATGCCCCCTCATTGGTACGCTCTCCTCAAAGGACTTTGGGATGGTCCAGGACCACTGAGAAAGTTGATGCATTTTGGCAAGAACTAATGGATATTCTTCAATTGGACTTTTCCAATCTTAACTGTGACACTATAGGGTAATTTGTATTTATCCCATTGCTGCAGCCAGTCTACCAAAATACTGTGGGCATTTTGTAAAAAAAAAATATGGTTAAATCGCAAGCCAAGCCCAAAGTGAAAGCAAAAAGGCTAAGCAAGCGGAGCAAGGAAAGAAGTGGAACAACCCCAAAGGCTCTTTTCAGAGCCACCCATATCTTTGAGAAAAGAGCTGATCTCTTGATAGAATGATACCTGTCCTGGCGCTGGGAGCAGATTTCAGATAGGAATGTTCTTTCCATAACTCCATAATTCCTGATTCGTCACTACCTGTGCTACCCATGGTCCCTCCCCCACTTTGCAATAGAACAGGTATATCTATCTGTGTCTCTGGAAATGGGGATTGGTCCCAGTGCAGTCTAAGTTTGATTTCTTCACAGATTCAGGGTAACATGTTATGCTCGCCATTTTAGCTGGAAGTGTTGGTAAAATTCTCAAATATGTTTGGGAGGGGAGTTGCATGGGAATGATTTTGAATTATTATTGTCACATGTATTAGTATACAGTGAAAAGTATTCTTTCTTGCATGCTATACAGGCAAAGCATACGATATGTAGGGAAGAAGAGCGTACAGAATGTAGTATTATCATAGCTAGGTTGTAGAGAAAGATTAACTTAATGCGAGGTAGGTCCATTCAAAAGTCTTGACAGCAGAGAACAAGCTGTTCTTGAGTTGGTTGATACGTGTCCTCATATTTGTATCCTTTTCCCGATGGAAGAAGGTGGAATAGTATGTCCGGGGTGCATGGGGTCCTTAATTATGCTGGCTGCTTTTCCGAGGCAGTCGGAAGTGTAGACAGAGTCAATGGGTGGGAGGCTGGTTTGCGTAATGGATTGGGTGACATTCACAACCTTTTGTAGTTTCTTGTGGTCTTGTGCATGCACAGCATTGGCAACAAATGGGCAGAGCAGGAGCCATACCAAGCTGTGATACGACTAGAAAGAATGCTTTCTATGGTGCATCTGTAAAAGTTGGTGGGAGTCATAGCTGACATGCCAAATTTCCTTTGTTTCCTGAGAAAGTAGAGGTGTTGGTGGGCCGCCTTAACTATAGTGTCTGTATGGAGGGACCAGGATGGATTGTTGGTGATCTGGACATCTAAAAACCTGAAGCTTGCGACCATTTCTACTTTGTCCCCATTGATGTAGACGGGCATGTCCTCCAGTACGCTTCCTGAAGTCGATGACTCTCTGCTTTGCTTTGTTGACATTGAGGGAGAGATTATTGTCGTTGCACCAGTTCACCAGATTCTCTATCTCTTTCCTGTACTCTGTCTTGTCATTGTTTGAGATCCAACCCACTACAGTGGTGTCATTAGCAAACTTGAATCGAATTGGAGGGGAATTTGGCCATATAGTCAAAAGTATATGAGTATAATAAGGGGCTGGGGACACAGCCTTGCGGAGTACTGACGTTGAGGATGATTGTGGAGGAGGTGCTGTTGCCTATCCTTGCTGATTGTGGTCTGTGGGTTAGGAAGTCTAGGATCCAGTTGCAGAATGGAATAGAAGCTGGGATTGAAATGGAAACGGATGAGTTTGACCAGAGGAATAGAACTGTGCATGCACAGCATTGGCAACAAATGCAGCCCATCACCATTCATTTGCTGTTTCTGACTCAAAATCCTCTTGCTCCCTGCCTAATAGCAGGTGTGGGTCTACATACGTGACGTAGGTGTTGAATTCAAACACCATCTTAGTTGCAGAGTTGTTCAAATTTGTCTCCACTGAGCACTGACCACAAATGAGCTCCTCTTGTTTAACTCCCTGGGGTGGACCTGGTTTTTTGAGCTCTAGATCATCTTCACTACACTGAAGCAACTTGTACATAATGTTAGGTCTCCCATGCTCTTTGTACCCACTATTGTTTAATGTTGCTGATTTTATGCTGGCTTGCTTCATTTCTGTTTTTAGCCATGAAGTTTCCAGACAATTAAAGCTTTACGTTTGCACTTGATTAGGTTCTGCATCTCTTGGTGGTTTCGTTGAACAAGGCATAATGCTTCCTGATAGACACCAAGGACCCTTTGCTGGTCCTTGTTGTGGTGGACTTTGAGTTCGACCAGAAACAATGGGCACAGTGTAGCAGCTGGTGGCTAGAGGTTGGCAGTGAAAAAATGACTGAACACGGCTACTTTGCTGGGATCTTGGGGCTTGATGATTTTCTCATAGCATTGCTGATTTTTTGCCTTTATCGTTTGGGGGCCAAGCTGACTGAGACAATTGATTGGTCCAGCAATCATCAGCACCTTTCATGGCACAGGTAATGCAGTCTGTTGCTCAAACAGTATTGTGGTCAAGCAAATGCCAGTGTTTTGAAAGTGGGTTTTGCCTTGAGGTATTGAGTTGTCTCACAGGTGGAACAGGATTTTGATTATGACAGTGTCATGTTCTAGGTATTTCAAATGCATGAGAACATAGGAAGGCAAATGGTATGTTGGCCTTCATTGCAAAAGGGCTTGCGTACCCGAGTAAGGGTGTATTGCTGCAGTTGTATAGAACAGTAGTGAGATCACACACAGTATTGTGTACTGTTTTGGTCTCTTTGCCTAAGAAAGGGTATACTTCCCACATAGGGTGTGCAACAAAGGTTCACCAGATTGATTCCTGAGATGGCTGGTTTCTCCCAGAAGGAAAGATTGAGGAAACTGCATCTGTATTCTCCAGAGTTTAAGAGTAAGAGGTGATTTTAATTGAAACATACAAAATTCTTAAAGGGCTCACCAGGGTTGATGCAGGAAGGATTTTTCCCCAAGCTGGGCTGGTCTAGGTGACCTGGGGGGGGGGGAGGTCATTGAGGAATTTCTTCAGGGTGATAAATCTTTGGAATTTTCTACTTGAGGGCTGTGGAGGCTCTGTTATTGAGTATGGATGTTTAAGACCTACACCAAAGGGTCTGCAGTAGTTCAAGAAGGCAGGTCTTTGCCACCGTAAGGGCAACTGAAAATGGGCAATCAACATGACCAAGCCAGCGATGTCACATCCCTTCTGAATGAAAAACCTGTGCGACAAAGGGAATGCACACACTAATTCTGCAGCTCTAAGCTGATGATTGGGTAACAAATGGTTTTATTCACAAATCCTTCACATTTCATTGATTTGTTTTGTAGAATCATGGAATCCCTACAGTGCAGAAGAAGGATGTTTTAATATGGCCAATCAACCTAACCTGCACATCTTTGGACTCTGAGGAAACCAGAGCACCTGGAGGAAACCCACACGGGCAAAACATGTGAACTCCACACAGACAGTGACCCAAGCCAGAAATTGAACCAAAGTCCCTGGCACTGATGCAGCAGTGCTCACCACTGTGCCACAATTCTGCATGCATGATTATCCATGCTTTAATGAGCCATTGATTGGAACCCCTTGGCACAGAACCTGTCTTGATGCATTAAAGAGAGAAACCTTTTTATAGAGGTGATTATCTCCAACTATAATCCCCAAGGCTTTGCTTTTTACAATAGACAGTGAAAGGCTCTTTATGCAACTATAGAAACAAGAGGTAGGTTGGTTGTCCAAACGATCTTGAGTATAGTTCCCCAGCTTGACTGACCAGATGTAACTTTGCTTTAGATTTAAGAAAAAACTACTGAATTCAATCTTGACTTTTATCTTCAAATCAATGCCCAGCTATGGGCAAGAAATTTTCTCCAGCCTATGCAAGCATACACATGGGAGAGTGGGAAAGGTGTGTATTTAAAGTGTCCCAATCTCTTACTACTGTACTTGCAATAGTTTTTAGGATGACAAATGGGCTGTTTGGACTCGCAAAGAACAAAATTTGAAGAATTTATCAATATCCTGAATAATCACCATCCCAACGGAAAGTGTTAATTTCCTAGACAGTTTTTCAATTAGCACTTAAAAGTAACATACACATCTGCATACAAAGCCAGCATCCTAAAACACATCTTGTGAACTGGTGAGTTCACGGCTAACGCACTTTCATCACGTACGCACAAAGCTAGGCGATTTCAACCAGACCGTTACTACTTTAGGGTGGTACAGTGGTTGCACTGCTGTCTCTCAGTGCCAGGAACCCAGGTTCGATTCCTGGTTTGAGTCACTGTCTGTGTGGCTTTCCTCCGGGTGCTTCGGTTTCCTCCCACAGTCCAAAGATGTGCGGATTAGGTGAATTGGCTATGCTTAATTCCCCTTAGTGTCAGGGAGACGAGGGTAAACGTTTGGGGTTATGGGGATAGGGTCTGGGTGGGATTGTGGTCGGTGCAGACTCGATGGACCAAATAGTCTCCTGCACTGCAAGATTCTATGATTCTTTTTACTGCATTAAGATGAGAATGCAAAAACAAATCCCTCACATGCAAGTCCAATGTTTTTTTAGTAAACCCAGTGTTGCAAAATAGCTTGGCTCAAGACAATAGTTAATTATAAGTTTACACTGATCCATCAAATAAATGAAATAGTTAAGAATTTTGAAAAATTAGAGGTAACTTTCGCAGTGTTCCTGCCTCCAGCAGTCAGTGACATCAAGCCATTCTTGCTCAAGAAACCATTCTACACCAATCCACACATTCTGGCCATTCTACACAGCTGACCAATCAACATGCTTTGGTTTTAATTCATGACCTGCAGCAAGTAGTTTTTTTCATTAGCTTTTTTTTGGTAATTTTTAGTTTCATAGCTATTGAAAAACCAATATCAATTTCTAGAATGTTTGCACATCTGAGGACAGGGCTGTGGATCTCAGGATTGGACTAGAACTTTCAGGGCTATCCAACTCCAGAATACTTGATGCGGAATCATGTTTTTTTTTTGGTTTGCTATTTAAGTTTCAAACTCCTTATGTATTGAACTACAAGAAGCATTCACCCCACCCCTACCTTTCCATGGAACTGATTAATGACATTTCTAAACGTAATTTGCACTTTTCACTTTTGTGCGAGAGTCTTTTTAGCTCGTTATTTGATTTATTATTGTCACATGTATTAGCATACAGTGAAATGGATGGGAGGCTGGTTTGCGTGATGGATTGGGCTACATTCACGACACTTTGTAGTTTCTTGCGGTCTTGGGCAGAGCAGGAGCCATACCAAACTGTGGTACAACCAGAAAGAATGTTTTCTATGGTGCATCTGTAAAAGTTGGTGAGAGTCGTAGCTGACATGCCAAATTTCCTTAGTCTTCTGAGAAAGTAGTGGCATTGGTGGGCTTTCTTAACTATAGTGTCAGCATGGGGGGACCAGGAATAGAGTTGAAGGGGAATTTGGCCACACAGTCATAGGTGTATAAGGAGAAGGTAGGGGGCTGAGAACACAGCTTTGTGGGGCACTGGTGTTGAGGATGATCATGAAGGTGGTGTTGTTGCCTATCCTTACTGATTGTGGTCTGTGGGTTAGGAAATTGAGGATCCAGTCGCAGAGGGAGGAGCCAAGGACCAGGCCATGGAGTTTGGAGGTGCGTTTTGTAGGAATAATGGTGTTGAAGGCTGAGCTGTAGTCAATAAATAGGAGTCTGACATAGGTGTCTTTGTTATCTAGGTGTTCCAGGATTGAGTGCAGGGCCAGGGAGATGGCATCTGCTGTGGACCTGTTGAGGCAGTAGGCGAACTGTAGTGGATCCAGACAGTCTGGGAGACTGGAATTGATTTGTCATGATCAGCCTTTCGAGGCACTTCATAATGATTCAGCACTTCATAATGATGAGCCACCGGACAATAGTCATTAAGGCATGCTGCTTGGCCTTTCTTTGATACTGGGATGCTGGTCATCTTCTTGAAGCAGATAGGGATCTCAGATTGTTGTAAAGAGAGGTTGAAGATGTCTGTGAATTCTGCCAGCTAATCCATGCAGGATATGAGTGCTCGTCCGGGTACTCCGTCCGGGTACCCCATCCGGGCCAGTCGCTTTCCGTGGGTTTATCTTCGAGAAAGTTGGTTTGACATCTACAATGGTGACCTCAGATACCGGTTCAGCCAAGGCTTCCAGGGTGGGGGGGGCATGCTCTCACTGACCTCTTGCTCAAAACGGGCATAGAATGCATTGAGCTCATCAGGGACGGATGAATTGGAGCCGGCAGTTTTTGCATGCCTTCATCTTATAGCCTGTTATGTCTTGCAGACCTTGCCATAGTTGGTGGGGGGTCAGTGTGGCTAGCCTGGGACTCTAGCTTGGTCCGGTACTGTCTTTTGGCATCTTTGGATCTCCTTCGATCGTATCTGGCTTTCTTATATAGTCATGATGTGGAGATGCCGGCGTTGGACTGGGGTAAACACAGTAAGAAGTTTAACAACACCAGGTTAAAGTCCAACAGGTTTATTTGGTAGCAAAAGCCACACAAGCTTTCGAAGCTCTAAGCCCACTCACCTGAAGAAGGGGCTTAGAGCTTCGAAAGCTTGTGTGGCTTTTGCTACCAAATAAACCTGTTGGACTTTAACCTGGTGTTGTTAAACTTCTTACTGTGTTTCTTATATAGGTCAGAGTTACTTGACTTGTACGCCTCAGACCTAGACTTCAGCAAGCAGTGGATATCCCTTTTCATCCATGGTTTCTGGTTGGGAAACACGTGGATTTGCTGCTTTTGGCATGCAGTTTTCTACACCCTTACTAATGAAGTCAGTTACTGTAGTGGTGTACTCATTCAGGATGGTCAGAGTTTTTAAATATTGACCAGTCCACTGACTCCAAGCAGATCATCCAATTCCTCAGACCAACATTGCCTGACTTTCTGTCAAGTATGTTTTCATGCTTTTCTATAACATTTGCCAGGTATGAAAACTGTGACAAAACAGAGTAATATTTTGCACTATTTGATAGTTACTTTTTTAGTTGGGATTGGGGTTGGAGCAGTCAAAAGAAAGTGACTTGAATGTAGTTGCAGAAATTGGAAATGTTGAATTATAACTTGTGGTCTTACTATCCCCTAGCTAGATCTGTTGCAGTTATAATTTTCTCCTTTTACTACTGTAAATCACTGGAATATTAAGATGGCTACAAATCTTGATTCAACGTAAGCAAAACAACACTTGAAACGTGGTCCCCTTTTTGGCTGATTTTGGAGTGCCAAAGAATTTTGTTTACACCAGGAAGCATTACGAAACTGATCCTTCAGGAAACATATTTAAAAATTTGTCATCAGAGGTGCTTTTTTCAAATTCATTTTCCAGACGGACATTAGAATTAAATTTGAGGATCTGATCCCTCTTTATATACTCTTGTATGTATGTCATAAATGGATGAGAAAGTTAAGTCACTCCCAGCGGTGTGGTTGAATTCATTTTCTTTTTGTTTTAAACAGAATTTGCTCTCTGCAAATATAATTGCTTTTTCATATTTTTGAAGTGGAATGTTTTTAATCACTTATAATTTGGGAATTTGATTCCATTTTGTCTTGCAGTGGCTCTGAAAATTTTAAACTGAGGCAATTTATATAACTGGGGGATCATTTTTAGATTTTCCGTTCTTCTGTGGATGGAAAATCTGGCACTCTTGAAGAATGGAGCAAATAAAAGTCATAGAATCAGAATAGATATTGTGAGTTTCTTAATTTTACTGTTAATGATAAATATAATTGTTTTGGACTACATTAGTCTGTACAAGCATACAGAGAAATAAGAGTCCATTCATCCCCTCAAGTCTCCTTTGCCAATCAGATGGCTGGTCTGTTTCTTAACTCCACCTTGGTTCCTTAACTTAATAAGGAAAACTTTAAAAATAGTAGTGTTGTGTTTGAACGCGTGCCAGTGCAGAGATTCTTGTGCATAATTTTTGGCATGAACTTACTGCATATTTGACAAAGTAATGAATGACTCGAGCAATGGAGAAATGCCTGCACAACGATAGATAGTTGTGTTTGTTAGCCCAGGACATTGCTGTAGGAGTTCATGTAGTGTCCTAGCCATAATCATTTTCAGCTACTTCATCAATGACCTTCCATCATAAGTCAGAAGTGAGGAACTTTGGTAATGATTCCAGTGTTCCATTTGCAACTTTTCAAACTGAAAGATTCTGTACTTGCATGCAGAAAGATCTGGGCAATATTCATACTTGGGCTGATAAATGCTAAGTTTCATCATGCCACACAAGTGCCAGGCATTGACCATTTCCAGCAAGGGAAAAATGAACCATATCTCCTTGGCATTCAACGGCATTACTATCACTGAATTCCCCTCCATTAACATCCTGGAGGTTATCATTGACCAGAAACTGAACTGGACAAACCATATAAATATGGTGGTGACAAGAACAGATCAGAGGCTGAGAGTGTGGTGAGTAACTCGTCTAACTCCCCAAAGCCTGGCCACCAGCTACAAAGCACAAGTCAGGAGTGTACTGGAATACTCTGCACTTGCCTGGATGAGTGCAGTTCCAGCAACACTGAAGAAACTCTACACCATCCAAGTTGAAGTAGCCAGGTCGGTTAGCACCCCATCCACAATCTTAGATGTTCACTCCTTCCACCGTGGCGTTATGAACCCCACTGATACCTGCTCAACTGTCCTGAAGGATAGCTATAAACACTGGTTCTTGTGTATATTTGTTTGGAATAAAACCCTGTGTGGAACCTGTTGTGCAAACAATTAACAGTATTTATTGAAAGAAAAAAATTACATGAAAGACTAATAAGCACAATGACAAAAGAACTAAACATACTGCTTTATCTGAAATTGCCTCTTGTTTCCAAAATATGCCCATGTTCCCTGAACTTAGTGACCCATTTTCCCAAACAACAACCAATTTAGTAGATCTAAGTCAAATCCAGCTAATAGTTGGCACACAATACAGCTTAAATGACTAAGTCTCTGGGAAAATGTATTTTCCTGGTTCGGCGAAGGTATGAAACTGTATTTTAAGAGGAGAATATCTGCAATCTGCTGTGGCTCTAAAGGACAGATGGAAATGGCCACTGAAGATTAGATGAAGGTGGCCTGTCAGATTGTTGGATGGAAAAACTTGCCTGCTTTGCTGACGAGGGTACTAGCAGTTATTCTGTTTCAATCACTTTAATATTCCACCCGGTGGATTCGGCTGTCTACATCTCTCAAATTCCTTGCTTTTAGAAGGTATCATTTGTATGGTCCTACTGATCTCTGGTAAACAATGTTTCTGATATGTCAATTCACAATTTTAGGTGACTCCTTATCTTGTTTCTTGCCTGTTAGTTCATTTTCATCCGAAGTTCAACTATTAACCTTACCTTCCCAGATTTCTAACAGGCAGCACTGTGCATCATCTGCAAGGTGCACTGCAGCAACCCTCGTGCCTCTTTAGCTCCTTGTACATCCTTGGCCTATACTACTGAGCAGAACAAGGACAGCAAAGGCACGGGACCACCACCTGTGTTCCCCTCCAAGTCACATGCCATTCTTGGAATAATATCAGTTTTTTCACTATCACTGAAAATCCTGGAGCTCTTTCATTAGCATTTAAGCCTGCACACATGGACTGCAGCAGTCATGAAGCTGGCTCACCACCGCCATCCCTAGGTCAATTAGAGATGAGCAATAAATGCTGGCATTGCTAGTAATGATGTGGAGATAGATAGATACCCTACAGTGCAGAAAGAGGCCCTTTGGCCTATCGAGTCTGCACCGACCACAATCCCACTCAGACCCTATCCCTACATATTTTACCCACTAATCCCTCTAATCTACACATCTCAGGACACTAATGGGCAATTTTAACATGGCCAATCAACCTAACCTGCACATCTTTGGACTGTGGGAGGAAACCGGAGCACCCGGAGGAAACCCACGCAGACACGAGGAGAATGTGCAAACTCCACACAGACAGTGACCCAAGCCGGGAATCGAACCCAGGTCCCTGGAGCTGTGAAGCAGCAGTGCTAACCACTGTGCTACCGTGCCGCCGGCGTTGGACTGGGGTAAGCACAGTAAGAAGTCTCTCAACGCCAGGTTAAAGTCCAACAGGTTTATTTGGTAGCACAAGTCACAAGCTTTCAGAGCGCTGCTCCTTCATCAGGTGAGTAGGAGTTCTGTTCACAAACAGCATATAAAGACACAATTTACAAAATAATGGTTGGAATGCGAGTCTTTACAGGTAATCAAGTTTTAAAGCTACAGACAATGAGAGTGGAGAGAGGGTTAAGCACAGGTTAAAGAGATGTGTATTGTCTCCAGCCAGGACAATTAAAGATTTTGCAAGTCGTGGGGGTTACAGATAGTGTGACATGAACCCAAGATCTGGGTTGAGGCCGTCCTTGTGTGCGGAACTTGGCTATCAGTTTCTGCTCAGCAATTCTGCGTTGTTGTGTCGTGAAGCCGCCTTGGAGAACACTTGCCTGAAGATCAGAGACTGAATGCCTGTGACTGCTGAAGGGAACACTCCTGCCTGGTGATTGTCGAGCGGTGTTCATTCATCCATTGTCGTAGCGTCTGCATGGTCTCCCCAATGTACCATGCCTCGCAGTGTATCAGGTAGACAACGTTGGCTGAGTTGCAAGTGTATGTACTGTGTACCTGGTGGATGATCTCTCATGAGATGATGGCATCCGTGTTGATGATCCGGCATGTCTTGCAGAGGTTGCTGTGGCAGGGTTGTGTGGTGTCATGGTCACTGTTCTCCTGAAGGCTGGGTAGCTTGCTGCGGACAATGGTCTGTTTGAGGTTGTGCGGTTGTTTGAAGGCAAGTAATGGGGGTGTGGGGATGGCCTTGTCATCGATGAAGACTAACATCTCGCCGTGTTGAAGGCTCTGGAGAAGATGTCGTAGCTTCTCCACTCCGGGGAATTACTGTACCCCTGAGCAGAGAAGCTACAACATCTGCTCTGGAGCCTTCAACGTGTCATCGATGAAGACGAACATCTCGTCAAGGCCATCCCCACACCCCCATTATTTGCCTTCAAACAACTGCACAACCTCAAACAGACCATTGTCCGCAGCAAACTACCCAGCCTTCAGGAGAACAATGACCACGACACCACACAACCCTGCCACAGCAACCTCTGCAAGACATGCCAGATCATCTCGCGTGAGAACACCATCCACCAGGTACACAATACATACTCTTGCAACGCGGCCAACATTGTCTGCCCAATACGCTGCAGGAAAGGATGTCCCGAGGCATGGTACATTGGGGAGACCATGCAGACGCTACGACAATGGATGAATGAACACCGCTCGACAATCACCAGGCAGGAGTGTTCCCTTCCTGTTGGGGAGCACTTCAGCAGTCACGGGCATTCAGCCTCTGATCTTCAGGTAAGCATTCTCCAAGGCGGCCTTCACGACACACATGACAACGCAGAATCGCTGAGCAGAAGCTGATAGCCAAGTTCCGCACACATGAGGATGGCCATAACCGGGATCTTGGGTTCATGTCATGCCATCTGTAACCCCCACAACTTGCCTGGGCTTGCAAAATCTCACGAACTGTCCTGGCTGGAGACAATACACATCTCTTTAACCTGTGTTTAACCCTCTCTCCACTCACATTGTCTGTACCTTTTAAGACTTGATTACCTGTAAAGATTCGCATTCCAACCATTATTTTGTAAATTGAGTTTGTGTCTTTATATGCCCTGTTTGTGAACAGAACTCCCACTCACCTGACGAAGGAGCAGTGTTTTGAAAGCTTGTGGCTTGTGCTACCAAACAAACCTGTTGGACTTTAACCTGGTATTGTGAGACTTTGCGAGTAATGCCACCTTTGAAATTTGAATTGACGTTACTGTGATGAGGCCACATGAAATGCAAACAAAGGCACCAAAATTCTCTTAAACTTACAACCTGGTGTCTGACCAAAGATTGCATGAGCAGATGCAGTTTGGGAGCAATAACAATTTGTTTAAAGTAGACAAGTTTTGATATTTAAGGCACTAACTAAGTGAATAAAGCCGCAAGATTCCACAGGTTTGGATCAAATGAAAATAAAATTTACAAGTTCAGAGGGTAAATCACTTGCCCTAAATGTTGAAGTGTGAGCTACCCATGAATTAACAGGCAATTTATGGTTGACCACAACATACCGTGGAATAAATGGCAGATGTGACCCCAAACTCAATTCCGTGGGTTTCTCAACAACCCCCAGAGACATTTGTCCCATTGTGAGTCACCAATCTCACTGAAACTTAATCTTTCTCGAGAGTTTCTGATCTCCACATTTGAAGATCTCCTGTTTGAGTTTTCTCAAAGTCACTCCCACTCAGATGGCTTCAAACGCGACCCACTACGAAAGGTTTCAATCTCACATTCCCAAGATTCCTTTCCCCCGGATGTCCAAGTATCCTCGAGCATCTTCTGCAAACACAATTTCAAAACTTCAGCTGTGCCAAGCAGAGCACTGTTCCCTTGGTCATTACCTGAACAATGACACTTCAGACCAGATTATCTAACAATTTATTGCGCTGTTCTCATTCTTCTCTGCACTCATGCAGAGGGCTAATCCTTGACTGCAGAACATAAAATATGATGTGGAGATGCTGGCGTTGGACTAGGGTAAGCACAGTAAGAAGTCGGACAACTTTAACCTGGTGTTGTGAGACTTCTTTCTGGACATAAAATACCCAGACTGCAAGTGCATTTAGTTCCTGGCTGGGGCATGTGCATGATTCATCAGGAATCAAAGTCCTTGACCTCCAACTCGACAAATTAAGTTTAGCTTTCGTCACAAACTGAACTTTCCTACTACAGTGTAGAAAATCTTGGTTATGTTGCCAAGCATTTTAAAACGCCAGTATCGTTGGATATAAGTGAGATTAATAGAACTGCATTAGAGGCAAAGAGCTGATTGTGTTTCAAGTATGAATCCCATGATGTAGTTCTATCCATACCATTTTCAAGCAGATGTAAAGTTGGCCTGTCAACTAATGTTTACAAGTTCATAATTACATATGCTTGTTTTTGCCCAATATCCATTGATAAGTTTGGGTAATACAGATCTATCAATGTCAATTTTAAAATTAATTGTTGATCTGGTGTGTAGTCTGCTTATCCCAATCTGTATGGAAGTTAAAATCCTCCATTAAAAGCATACTGCTATTGCTGCATGTTTGTCCAATCTCAACATTTATGCAAGCCATATATAGGGAGCCTATATATAACTCAGTCTTAAATGATTTTCTACTTCAATTCTACCCATAAAGTCTCCACTACCTGCTTGTACCTCATTATTGCGGGCTTTGATGTCAGCCTTTTAATTAATCACAACTTTACCCTTTGAGCAACCAGACAAGTAAGAGTTTCCTTAAATAGGTGTTTGAATACAACCTACAGAAAGGACCCTGGGAAGCTACGGTTCATATCCCTGTAGCTAGCCACAATGGCATATTCTAAGATACAAAGGCAATTAAAGTTTTCAAAATCGATTACAATTAGCATAAATCAATCAGTGAGAGAACTTCATAATACAGCTCATTTCTGTATCTCTGGATCACTCCCATTTTCCAGTTACAGATGTCTGATTTATGTGCTTTGCCAGACTAATGGCCTTGGTGTCTGTCTGTGAAGGCTCTTGTAAGAAGACCTTTGTTTTTCAGCCTGTGATTTTTAAACTTGTGAATATTAGCCCTTTCACTCATTGTATCATGTTATGGTGAAAATTATTTCATCCTGGATCGCAAAGGCAGCTATACCCCCTCTGTTTTTCCTTATTTCCTATAGACCTTATAACATGGTATATTTAGTTATAGCCATGTCTCAGTAATAGAGAGAGGGGAACACTTTTCAGCTGGCTCTTCTAAAACTCAACTCTAACTGCAGCCAAACAGAAAATGAAACCTTAAACTCACTGGAAAGGAAAAAAACCTGTTCAAAGACACATGACTGTCCTAACAATGCAGGGCCATAAAAGTAAAAACAAGCAGCAATAAAAGGACATCTCCAGACAAGCTGACAACAAATGACATCAGCTGAGGCTGAGAGTTAAGAAAACACAAGCTGAGAGCTGCAGAAATCATGATTTTTTAAAAAACCTTAAAGGTATACCAACGTCACACTCATCAAGATGGCAGCCAGCAATATGTTGCATCAAAAGTGCATTTTTGGTCCTGTGTATGTAACTGTGTTGTTCATTAAAAACTCTGCAACAAAATAAAATAGATGGGAATGCAGGCAGTGAAGAGGATATAAAGATTTTACTGACTGACATAGATAGGCTAGGAGAATGGGCCAAGATCTGGCAGATGGCGTTTAATGTGGATGAGGTTGTCCATTTTGGCATTAAAAGAAAAAGGCAAATTATTGGCCTATATAAATGGAAAACAGATTCAAAAAACATCTGGGCAGAGGGATCTGGGTGGCTGTGTTCACATAGGTGCAGCATGTGATGTTGGCATTTATTGCAAAGAGACTGGAGTATAAAAGTAAAGTGTTGTTGCAAGTATAGGATGTTGGTGAGACCACATCTGGAGTAGTTGGTCTCCTTATTTGACGCAGGATGTGGTGGCTTTGGAGGAGGTTCACCAGATTGATTCTGGGGATGAAAGTGACATATGAGGAAAGATTAAACAGTTTGAGCTTATACTCGCTGGAGCTTTGAACGATGAGGGGATCTGATCGAAGTGCATGGAATTTTAAAAGGGATTGATAAAGTAAATGTAGACCAAAAATTTCCTCTTATGGGGCAAGCTAGAACAAGAGGTCACAGGTATAGGTTGCAAGGCAGTAGATTTAAAACTGAGGGACTACTTTTTGCAGAGGGTGGTGAATTTGTGGAACTTGCTGCCCCATAGCGCGGTAAAGTCTGAATCATTGAATGGTTTCAAGAAGGTGATGGGTATATTTCTAATAAAATAAGGATTAGGGGGACCAGGTGGAGAGGTGGATTTGAGAACAAGGAGAGATCAGCCATGATCTGATTTGAATAGCAGAGCCGGCTCGAAAGGCTGAATTTGCCTGCTTCTCCTAATTTCTGTGTTCATGTTATACCGTACTGTTTCTTATACTCAGTGAGTGTATTTGCATATAGAATATTTAACTTATCCTTCTGTTCTAATGTTTTGCTTGTTTCCAATTTTTTTTGCACACTCCTGATTTAATTACTTCATGTCATATTTAGTTTCTCTTTTTTCCTACAGTGCTTAAAGCACAAATACTGGCTGCACTCTACTCTCCCCTCCAGTTAGTAGTTTGAAAACAAATACTGCTTATCCACCTGATCCCCCTAATGAGCAGTTTAAGGTCTTTGTGACTTCCATATTTATCCTTTCTGCTAGGATGCTAGTCTCAGCCTGATTCAGATGAAGCCTGCATCAGGACAGTTCCTTCATATCCATGTTCTGGTGCCAGTTTCCCATGAAATAGCTTTTCCAATCAATTCTTCTGTCCCTGATCTGCTTATCCCCATGCCAGTTTGCACACAGCAAGGGGAACAATCAGATTTAAACCACTTATCCTGTTTTTAATTTGGCTCCTAGTTAGCACTGTTTGGATCTCTTGGTGGTGATTCTGACATAGACCATAACTGCTGATCTGGTCATTATCTCACTTGGAGCTTCCAAGCACAAAATGGCAGGAACATTTCCTATGTACAATAGTGATTATTCTTGTCTGCAGGCTGTGTAAACCTAATTAGCACTAATGCTGTGAAGGATTAATTCCTGGAATGTATACAGGACTTTTCTGGAGTAGGATGTTGAGGAACCAACTTGAAAAGGGGCAATTTTAGATTTGGTACTGTACAATGAGAAAGGGCTAAAGGTGCCTGTAGGGAAGAGTACCCATAATGTGAAATTTTACTTTGTTTGAAAGTGATGTAGTTCAATCCAAAACTAGGGTCTTAAATCTAAATAATAGAAACTACAAAGGTATGAGAGACAAATTAGCTATGTTTAGATTGGGAAACTGCATTTAAAGGTATGACAGAAGACAGGCAATGGTAGTATTTAAATAATTAATACATGGTTTACAATAAATTCCCATTCCTTTGAGGCACTCCAACCTAGCAAGAAAGGCCATCCAACTGTTGCCAACAAGGGAAGTTGTTTTAGATTGGGGGCAGAGGCATATAAAGTTGCCGAAGTGTAATAAACCCGAGTACTGGAAGCACTGTAGAATTCAGCAAAGGATGACCTAGAAACTGATAGAGAAAATAGAATGTGGAGGTATACTAGTGGATTGTAAAAGCTTCTCCAGGTATATAACAAGTGTTTTGGGGTTGTTGTTGCACGGTTACTTAGTCTAGTTGCATGTACAATTTGTGACATTGGAGCTTCATGGGCATTGCCTCAGTCTAGATCAAGCCTTTGTAGAGTTAACAGCTATTCAATAAGCCTGCCTTGTTGTATGCATCCAACCATCCCTGTGAGCTGCAACTCCACATTTCTTTGTCCTGAAAGTGCAGTACATAACAGGATCTGAGATTTCACTTGGTAGCGTGGTCCCATCAGCAATAAACAGCTGAGAGGAGCTGGTTGGCTAAGAACCATAGGTTATCTTGACAGACTCATCGAAGCACTTAATGTCATTTTTGTCAGCATAGGCTTGTATTTTATCTGACTTTTTACTCTTGTCCTGCATCTCTGTCTGCATTGGACTGTGCTGTTGATGTTTGTAAGCAGGTTTTTTGGCTGTGAACTTGTCATTTAGGTATGCTCTGTGTAACCTGTATCTTCAAGAAGGTGCTTGATCTGTGTTTTCATCAAACTAGTCCTGGTGCTTGCAATTGGTGGGACCAAGTACCTCGTAAACTGTGGCTAATACAGCATGAAAAGAAAGTCCAGATTTTCTCTGTTGTTTGAGGGGATTTGAAGATCACTTAAGTCTCCTCCTTAAATACCAGTGAGCTGCTGTTGGATGTAGTCAATCTTGAGATGTTCAGGTGCTTGGGGATCTTCCCTTGAGGCCGTCACTTTGGCTGAATATTCAGTCGTATTTTGGAGGTAACAAGTCTGTGGTCGGCCTAGCATGATGTGGAGATGCCGGCGTTGGACTGGGGTAGAGCTCCGAAAGCTTGTGTGGCTTTTGCTACCAAATAAACCTGTTGGACTTTAACCTGGTGTTGTTAAACTTCTTACTGTGTCAGCCTAGCAGTCAGTGCCACACAGTCTTAGCACCCTTGCATCCTGTGTGTCATTCTTCCTGACAATGATAGTCAATGAGATGCCACTGCCCAGAGCGATGGTGCTTCTAGGATGTTTTACTTCGGTGTGGAAGAGGAAGAGTTAGAAAGAAGCTCCTCATGCGTAGCGCAGAATTGCAGTAGAAGGCCATTGTTGCCTTTCTCAAATTTTGCCAATAACGCCTCCCCAATTCTGGTGATCTGTGCTGATTCTGGTGTTAAATTCACCAAATATGATCAACTAGTGTGACTTTTATGTTGCTGAAGTCAGGGAATGGAGGTAGTCTAAGAATTTCTTCTTGATGACTTCAGGATTGATTGTTGTAGGGGCATATGCACTGATAGCTAGCTTCTTGTCTGACAGTGGGACCTTGAGTGATATGAGGCAGTCATTTGGACCCTTTGGAAGGTTGGTCAGCTTATTCGCAAGTTCATATTTGACTGCAAAGCCCATGCCAGCCCTCCTTTGGATTGACCACTCCAGAAGAATGTGCCCCTATATCACTGAGTTGACCTTCCTCTACAAGGTGTGTTACGCTAAATGCGACAATGTCAATTTTATATCAGGCTAGCTCTCTACCCATGTGGGCAATTTTCTGTTCTGGTATCAGCTTGGGCATTGCCCATGAGTATGCACATTACATGCACCAAAAGTGAGGTCACATTTGCTTTCTTTCTCTTTTTGATATTGCTACTACTAAAGTGGGAAACCTGCCAGCTATGGTAAGCTATCCAGGTTTCGCCTGCTTCACCAATGTTTGGAGCACCTTTTCTAGCCCCTTTCTCACAGTAAGGAGGTGAACAGTGCAGTCCTGAAAAGGGCTGCTCAGTCACTCCGATAACTGCTGGGTTTCACTGCTGCTTCGGTTCTGTGTAAGACAACTCTATGGCCTGACCCACCTATTCCAGATTTGTAGCTACAACGCTTGCACCTGCGCTCCATTGCCAGTTTGAATGATTGATATATGAGGATGACTTGTGTGTGAATTGGATGCAAGTCGGGGAGAAATGCGCACCGTTAGCCTCGCACTTTTCCACCTGCCTCCAGTGGCAGGACAGAGTCCAGACTGCTGGAGATAGAACAGGGCACAGTGGTTGACCAAGACATCTTCAATGTCTTGTTGCGCCCTTCATGCTCAACAACACATTGCTGCTTCTGCCTTCCAGGCCTTGAACCCATTAGTGGTTTTCTCCCCGCAGTCTGTCACGAAACAAACTTCGCAAGCTCATGTAGACAAGCACTGTCTCACCAAGGGTTTAGCCCATCAGCTTACCCTCGCCTGGTTTAGCCTGCCTGGGGAGGCAGTTTTCCAGGGTGTTTCTGCTGTTGCATGCAAACAGCCATTTGGAGCCAAGAGTGAGAGCTAAGTTGGTGGGGTCTAATACAGGTAAACTGCTCTTAAGAGCACGACGCGTAGAGGTAGTAACCCATACCTTGGCACGCCATACACCCGACCAGTATTTGTACTGTGCTATGTTATCACAAAATGGTTGAATCATCTGCCTAATTTTGTAAATGGATATTCACCTGCAGAACATGGTAGCAGAGGATTGATTTCTCTTCAGGCAGGAAGATAAAGAAAAAGAAAGCGATCTTTGTTTCTGATGAGAGTAAAGCTTCTGGTGGCTTTTAAGGTGAAATCGCTGAGTCGCACTGCAGGATGACAAACAATGATTACCCACTGGTCTTTTCCGAACCATGGGCACAATGGAAGAAGTGGACTCTGGTCACTTTAGCAAAGCATGGGATCATACAGTGCAGAAGAGGCCCATCGAGTCTGCTCTGACATGAGTAAAACCTGATCTCCCACCTAATCCCATTTACCAGCACTTACCTTAGTCCATGGCCTTGAATGTTACGACCTGCCAAAAGCTCATCTAGGTGCTTTTTAAAGGATGTGAGGCAACTTGCCTCTACCACCCTGCCAAGCAATGCATTCCAGACTGTCACCACTCCAACATGACTTCCCTGCTTTTGTAATCTATTCCTTGATTGATAAAGGCAAGTGTCTGGTACATCTTTTTCATCGCCTAACTAACATTCTGTTTTCATAGATCAATGGACAAACACGCCAAGGTCCCTTTTGTTCCTCAGAACTTCTGAGTGTCGTACTGTTCATTGACTGCTTCTTTGTCAAATTACTAATTCCAAAGTGCATCACCTCGCTTTTCAGGGTTAAATTCCATCTGCCATTTATCGGTCCATTTGACGTCTGTATCTTGTAGCCTAACACACTCAACCTTGCTGTTAACTACCTGGTCAATCTTTGTCATCTGCAAACTTAGTAATCTCAGCCCCACATTGTGATCTATGTTGTTTCTACACATGACAATTAATAGGGGACCCAGCACAAATCCCACTGGACACTGACTTCCAGTCACTAAAACAGCCCTCTGCCTTCACCGTCTGAAACCCAAAACTGAGCCAATTTTGAATCCACTTCATCAAATTACCCTGTATCATATATGCATTTGCCTTTTTAATAAATCTCCCATGTGGGACCTTGTCAAAAGGCTTTGATGAAATCCATATAAAGAACATGAACTGCACTACCCTCATCTGCACACCTGGTCACAAATTCAATCAAATTTGTTAGACATGACCTCCCTCTGATGAAGCCATGCTGACTATCCCTAATCAAGTCTTGCCTCTCCAAGTGGAGATGGATGCTCTCCTTCAGAATTTTCTCCAATGAATTCCCTCCTATTGACATGGGATTCGCTGGTCAGTAGATCCCTGACTTATCCCTACATCAACGCTTCTTAAATAGCAGAAACACATTAGCTGTTCTGAGATTGCTCACTTCGTCCTTAATGGGTCCTACTCTTTCCCTGGTTATCCTCCTCCCATTGACATACTTGCAGAATATCTTTATTTCTTCCCATTGACATACTTAGAAATATAGAATATCTTGGGATCTTCCCTATCAGCCAGAACTTTCTTATAGCCCCTCTTTGTTTTCCTAATTGCTTTCTTGTGCTTCACCCTGCACTTTCTGTACTCCAATCATGCCTCTATTGCTGCCCTTGTACCTGCTAAAAACCTTTTTTTTTTCCTTCTCATTGTATCCTGAATATCTCTGGTCATCCATGGTTCTCTGGGCTTGTTACTCCTTCCTATCTGCCTAGAGGGAACATGCAGGGCTTGTACCCTCTCCATTTCCTTTCTGAATGCACCCCCCCCCCCCCCCCCCTCCAGCTTTCCTGTAGATTTCCCCACTAGTAGCCAATCGCCTGCCTTATTTTATTAAATTCCACTCTCTTCCCCCCCCCCCCCCCCCCCATCCAAAACCTATTTTGCAATTTGTCTATTTCATTGTCTTAGTAGTCCAACAATGTGCAGGTTAGGTTGATTGACCATGCTAAAATTTCCCTTAGTGTCCTGAGATGCGTAGGTTAAAGGGAATAATGGGTAAAATATGTAGGGGTGTGGTCGGTGCAGACTTGATGGGCCGAATGGCCTCTTTCTGTGCTGTAGGGTTTCTATGAATAAATTGTACCATGTTATGATTGCTATCACTAAAACATTTCCCCACCACCACCTCAATCACCTGTCTGACTTCATTCCCCAAAATTAGGTCCAGCACAGCTCCTTCCCTTGTTGGGCCCTCTACCTACCTAAAAAGTTCTCCTGTACTCGTTTCACGAAATCTACTTCAGGCCCTCAACACTGTTTATACCAATTAATGTTGGGAAAGTTGAAATTGCCTACAATAATTACCACATTATCATTTTTTTCCACAATTCTATATCTAGTCACTCTGGGTGGAGCTTAGAAACAGGAAGGGCGCAGTCACTATGTTGGGGGTGTACTACAGGCCCCCCAACAGCCCAAGGGAAGTGGAAGAACGGATATGTCAGGAGATACTGGATAGGTGCAGGAAAAATAGGGTTGTTGTAGTGGGAGACTTCAATTTCCCTGGTATAGACTGGAAATCGCTGAGAGCAGGGGCTCTGAATGGGAAGGAATTTGTAAAATGCGTACAGGAGGGTTCTTTGGAACAATATGTAGATAGCCCGACTAGAGAGGGGGCTATACGGGACCTGGTACTGGGGAATGAGTCCGGTCAGGTCTTCAAAGTTTCGGTAGGGGAACATGTGGCAAATAGTGACCACAATTCTGTTAGCTTTAGGATAGTGATGGAAAAGGATGAGTGGTGTTCCAAGGGTAAGGTGTTGGATTGGGGGAAGGCTAACTTTAGTGGGATTAGGCAGAAATTGGCAGCTCTTGATTGGGAGAGGCTGTTTGAGGGTAAATCCACACCTGGAATGTGGGAGTCTTTTAAGGAACAGTTGTTAGGGCTACAGGACAGGCATGTGCCTGTTAAAAAGAAGGATAGGAAGGGTAGGATTCGAGAACCGTGGATAACCAGGGAAATTGAGGGACTGGTCAAAAAGAAAAGAGAGGCGTATGGTAGGTCCAGGCAGCTAAAAACGGAGGGAGCTCTGGAGGAGTACAAAGAAAGTAGGAAGGAACTCAAATGGGGAATTAGAAGAGCAAAAAGGGGTCACGAAATGTGCTTGGCAGACAGGATTAAGGAGAATCCCAAGGCATTTTATTCATACGTTAGGAACAAAAGGGTTGTCAGGGAAAAAATCGGACCTCTCGGGGACAAAAGTGGGGAATTATGCTTGGAGCCCTCAGAAGTAGGGGAGATCCTAAATGAATACTTTGCGTCGGTATTCACAAAGGAGAGGGATGTGTTGACTGGGAGTGTCTCGGAGGGGAGTGTTGAACCGTTGGAGAAAATCTCCATTACAAAGGAGGAAGTGTTAGGTTTGTTAGAGAAATTAAAGACTGATAAATCCCCAGGGCCTGATGGAATCTATCCAAGGCTGCTCAGGGAGACGAGAGATGAAATCGCTGGGCCTCTGACGCAAATCTTTGTCTCGTCACTGGACGCAGGTGAGGTCCCAGAGGATTGGAGGATAGCTAATGTGGTCCCGTTATTTAAGAAGGGTAGGAAGGATAACCCGGGTAATTATAGGCCGGTGAGCTTGACGTCCGTGGTGGGGAAGTTGTTGGAGAAGATTCTTAGAGATAGGATGTATGCGCATTTAGAAAGGAATAAACTCATTAACGATAGTCAGCATGGTTTTGTGAGAGGGAGGTCATGCCTCACTAACCTGGTGGGGTTTTTTGAAGAAGTGACCAAAATGGTTGACGAGGGAAGGGCCGTGGATGTCGTCTATATGGACTTTAGTAAAGCGTTTGACAAAGTCCCTCATGGTAGGCTGGTGAAAAAGGTTGGATCTCATGGGATAAAGGGGGAGGTGGCTAGATGGGTGGAGAACTGGCTTGGTCACAGAAGACAGAGGGTGGTAGTGGAAGGGTCTTTTTCCGGCTGGAGGCCTGTGACTAGTGGTGTTCCGCAGGGCTCTGTATTGGGACCTCTGCTGTTTGTGATTTATATAAATGATCTGGAAGAAGGTGTAACTGGGGTGATCAGTAAGTTTGCGGACGACACAAAATTGGCAGGACTTGCAGATAGTGAGGAGCATTGTCAGAAGCTACAGAAGGATATAGATAGGCTGGAAATTTGGGCAAAGAAATGGCAGATGGAGTTCAATCCTGATAAATGCGAAGTGATGCATTTTGGTAGAAATAATGTAGGGAGGAGCTATACGATAAATGGCAGAACCATAAAGGGTGTAAATACGCAGAGGGACCTGGGTGTGCAAGTCCACAGATCCTTAAGTGACGTCACAGGTGGAGAAGGTGGTGAAGAAGGCATATGGCATGCTTGCCTTTATAGGACGGGACACAGAGTATAAAAGTTGGGGTCTGATGTTGCAGATGTATAGAACGTTGGTTCAGCCGCATTTGGAATACTGCGTCCAGTTCTGGTCGCCACACTACCAGAAGGACGTGGAGGCTTTGGAGAGAGTACAGAGGAGGTTTACCAGGATGTTACCTGGTATGGAGGGGCTTAGTTATGAGGAGAGATTGGGTAAACTGGGGTTGTTCTCCCTGGAAAGACGGAGGATGAGGGGAGACTTAATAGAGGTGTATAAAATTATGAAAGGCATAGATAGGGTGAACGGTGGGAAGCTTTTCCCCAGGTCAGTGGTGACGTTCACGAGGGGTCATAGGTTCAAGGTGAAGGGGGGGAGGTTTAACACAGATATCAGACGGACATATTTTACACAGGGTGGTGGGGGCCTGGAATGTGCTGCCAGGCAAGGTGGTGGAGGCGGACACACTGGGAACTTTTAAGACTTATCTAGACAGCCATATGAACGGAGTGGGAATGGAGGGATACAAAAGAATGGTCTAGTTTGGACCAGGGAGCGGCGAGGGCTGAAGGGCCTGTTCCTGTGCTGTGTTGTTCTTTGTTGTTCTTTGTTGTTGTAGTCCCTCCCTCAACTACATGTGGCTACTATATCACAATTCCATGTATCAGTCATCACCCTTAACTCATCTGTTTTACTTGCAATACTCCTGGCATTAAAGTAGAGGCCATCCAGCCTTGCTTTACACTCTTGAGACGTAATACAGCTACACTCCCCCTCACTTAATTGTTTAGTTGTGTGATGCTGTGTCCTTTTTCTGCTAACTGTGTCCCCTCCCCCAGCCGATTTAGTTTAAACTCCTCCCAACAGCATGTGCAAAACATCCCACCAGGATGTTAGTCCCACTCTGGTTCAGATGTTGCCTGTCCCACGTCTTGGTCCCATCTTCTCCAGGAATGGTCCCAGTGATCCAGGAATCCCTCTTGCATTTGAAGCCATACATTCACCTGCACTATTCTCCCATTTTTGTACTCGCTAACATACGGCACTTGGAGTATCCAGAGATTACAACCCAAGAGCTCCTGCTTTTTAGTCTACTCCCTGAATTCTTGATGCAAGATCTTATCCCTCTTTCTACCTATATCAAGGTGGATTGTGATGTAGTTGATTCTGAGACCAAGGTCCTCAATCTCAATAAAGGTAACTATAATGGTATGAGGCATGAATTGGCCATGATGGACTGGGAAACATTACTGAAACGAAAGACACTGGACAGGTATTCAAAGAATGAATAGCCAAACTCCAGAAATTGTTTGTTCCTATTTGGTGCAAGAGTGGTAAGGGAATTGTGGCCAAATCATGGCTTACAAGCAAAATTAGTGATAGTATCAGACTCGAGGAAGAAACATACAAATTGGTGAGAAAAAGCAGTAGACCTGAGGATTGGCAGCAGTTTAAAATTTCAGCAAAGGAGGACCATGGGACTGATTAAGGAAGTAAAATAGAATATGAAAGTAAGCTAGCGGAGAACACAAAAACTGACTAAAACTTTCTATAGATATGTAAAGAGAAAAAGATTGACAAAAATGAATGTAGGTCCCTTACAGTCAAACAGGAGAATTCATAACGGGGAATAAAGAAATGGCCAAGGAGTTAAATTCATGTCGTCTTTTGTGAAGACTGAAGCAATGTACCAGAAGCTCTGAGAGAAAGTGAGGTGTGAAAGGAAATGAGCATTAGTAGAGAAATGGTTTTGGGGAAATTGTTGGGATTGAAGGTGGATAAATCTCCAGGTCCTGATAATCTTCATCCCAGAGTACTTAAGAAAGTAGCCCTGGAAATAGTAGATCCATTGGTGGTTATTTTCCAAAATTCTTTGGACTCTGGACTGGTTCCTACAGATTGGAGGGTAGCTAATATAAGCCTGTTATTCAAAAAGAGGGGTAGAGAAAACAGGGAACTATAGACCAGTGAGCCTAACGTCGATGCTGGGAAGTTGCTAGAGTCCATTATCAAAGATTTCATAACTCAGCATTTGGAAGGCAGTGGTACAGTCGGAAAAAGGTCAGCATGGATTTATAAAAGGGAAATTGTGCTTGACGAATGCAATGGAATTCTTTGAAGATGTAACTGGTAGAGTTGACCGAGGAGAACCAGTGGATGTGGTTTATTTAGACTTTCAGAAGGCTTTCGACAAGGTCTCACATAACAGACGACTATATAAAATTAAAGCATATGGGATTGCAGGTAATGTCTTAAGATGGATAGAAAGCTGGTTAGGAAGCAAAGAGTTGGCATAAATGGGTCTTTTTCTGATTGGCAGTCAGTGACCAGTGGGGTTCCGCAGGGATCTGTGCTAGGACCCCAACTGTTCATATTATATATTAACGATTTAGAAGAGGGAACTGAATGTATTATCTCCTAATTTGCGGATGATACAAAGTTGGGTGGGAGGGTGAGCTGAGGGGAAGATGCAGAGATGCTTCAGCATGATCTGGACAGGCTGTGTGTGTGTGGGCATATGCATGCCAGATGCAGTATAATGTGGATAAATGTGCGGTTATCCAGTTTGGTAGCAATAATAGGGAGACAGATTATTACTTGAATAGATGTAAACTGAGGGAGGTGGATAGAGGTTTACAGCATGAAAAGAGGCCCTTCGGCCTAACTTGTCCATGCCGCCCTTTTTTTTAAACCCCTAAGCTAATCCCAATTGCCCGCATTTGGCCCATATCCCTCTATACCCATCATACCCATGTAACTATCTAAATGCTTTTTAAAAGATAAAATTGTACCCACCTCTATTACTACCTTTGGCAGCTTGTTCCAGACACTCACCACCCTGTGAAAAAATTGCCCCTCTGGACACTTTTGTATCTCTCTCATCTCACCTTAAACCTATGCCCTCTAGTTTTAGACTCCCCTACCTTTGGGAAAAGATATTGACTATCTCGCTGATCTATGCCCCCCCCCCCCCATTATTTAATAGACCTCTAAAGTCACCCCTCAGCCTCCTACGCTCCAGAGAGAAAAGTCCCAGTCTATTCAGCCTCTCCTTATAACTCAATCCATCAAGTCCTGGTAGCATCCTAGTAAATCTTTTCTGCACTCTTTCTAGTTTAATAATATCCTTTTCTATAATAGGGTGACCAGAATTGCGCACACTATTCCAAGTGTGGCCTTACCAATGTCTTGTACAACTTCAACAAGACGTCACAACTCCTGTATTCAATGTTCTGACCGATAAAACCAAGCATGCCGAATGCCTTCTTCACCACTCTGTCCACCTCAGCAGATATTCAGCAAGACCTTGGTGTCCTTGTGCATCGGTCCCTGAAAGTAAGCGTGCAGTAAAGAAGGCAAATGCTATGTTGGCCTTCATAGCGAGAGGATTTGAGTATACAGACAGACATGACAGAAAGACTCACATTCCAACCATTAGACTTGATTACCTGTAAAGACTCTATTTTGTAAATTGAGTTTGTGTCTTTATATGCCCTGTTTGTGAACAGAACTCCCACTCACCTGACGAAGGGGCAGCACTCCAAAAGCTACTGGCTTATGCTACCAAATAAACCTGTTGGACTTTAACCTGATGTTGAGACTTCTTACTGTGTTTACCCCAGTCCAACGCCGGCCTCTCCACATCGTGTGAGGAGAGACCAAGTCAGTTAGGATTCTATTCAGTGGAGTTTAGAAGAGTGAGGGGGGATCTCATAGAAACATAAAAATATAACCGGGTTAGACAGGATAGATTCAGAAAGACTGTTCCTGATGGTAGGGGAGTCCAGAACTAGGGGTCATAGTTTGATGATAAGAGGTAAACCTTTTAGGACTGAAGTGAGGAGAAATTTCTTCATCCACAGGGTGGTGATTGTGTGGAATTCACTATCCCAGAATGCCGTTGAGGCCAAAACATTGTCTGATTTCAAGAAGAAATCCTATATAGCTCTTGGAGCTAAAGGAATCAAGGGATATGGGTGGAAGAGGGGGATCAGGATATTGAATCTGATCAGCCATGATCAAAATGAATGGTGGAGCAGGCTCGAGGGCTGAATGCTGAATGGCCTACTTCTGCTAGTTTGGTGTCATTGGTAACAACATGTACCATGATCTCTGCCTTATCACTCTTCCCTTTCAATACCAGCAGAAGCCAGATCTGGCTCTTTGGCCTTGTCTTTACCAGGGAACAGGCCCTTCGGCCCTCCAAGCCTGCAGCCGACCATGCTGCCCAACTGAACTAAAACCCTTCCAGGGACTGAGTCCCTCTATTCCTATCCTATTCATGTATTTGTCCCAACGTCCCTTAAAACTGACTGTCGTATCTGCTGCCACAACCTCCCCATTTCCACTTCACACCGTTGATGTAGACGGGGGCATGTCCTCCACTACGCTTCCTGAAGTTGATGACTATCTCCTTCATTTTACTGACATTGAGGGAGAGATTATTGTCATCACACCATTTCACCAGATTCTCTCTCTCTCCTGTACTCCATCTAGTCATTGTTTGAGATCCGACCCACTACGGTGGTGTCATCGGTAAACTTGAAAATGGAGCAGGAATGGTATTTGGCCACGTTCATAAGTTGTATAGCAAGGGGCTGGGGACAGCCGTGTGTTGTGTTGAGAATAATTGTGGAGGTGGTGTCGTTGCCTATCCTTACTGATTGTGACCTGTGGTCTCTGATGCATGCGGACATTTTTTTTCTGGGGTGGGGGAAGGGCATTAATAACTTTGAAGAAATGTTATTATTTGGGCAGTTAAGCTTCTGGGGCATTCAGTTACGTGGATTGGGAGATTAGGCAGGGTGTCCAATGTAATTTGAGAAAATCTTGCTTGGATAGTGTCAGTCCCACCATGAATAGTCATTCCAGACCTGGACAGAAAGATACGGCTGTTACAAAGGATGAAAGTTGCCCCTGCATGAGAGGCAAAGAAACTGTGATGAAGGCACATTAGCCGCTGGAACTTTTGTTCTCTGATTCTGCTGCTATTGCATTCAACTTGTCTAAGGAGGAAATGTTTTATTGGTTTTGTTCGTCTATACAAGTCACACAGATCTTTGTAGGGAAATGTTCATTCAGTGACTTTAATGGGGCAAGAACAGAGCTGGGCTGGTTAGACTGGAATGAAAGGTGGGGGGAGGGGGACATTTCTAGCTGAATAGTCAAGGCATATATAACATAATAACAAATATATTATATATATTATATTATATCCTTAAAAGGGAAAAGGTAGAGAAACAAATCCAGAGCTCCCTGGATAAAAGAGATAGAAATTAAGATAAGGAAGAAAAGCTGTGCTTATGATGGGTGTCAGGTGGAAAAGACAATGGAGGACCTCGAGAAATACAAAGTTCAGAAGGGTGGTGAAGAAGCGAAGAGTTTTGAGAAAAGACTAGCAGCCAACAATAAAGGAAAATCCTGATAGTCTTCTATTGGTGTATAAGTAGTAAGGAGTAAAAGGAACAGTTCTGTAGAAGGATCATATGAACTCGAAACTTTAACTCAGTTTCACTCTCCACAGATACTGCCAGACCTACTGAGTTTATCCATCATTTTCTGCTTTTATTTCCGGTTTCCAAGTAATAGTTAGACAATGTTCATAGAATCATAGAATTCTTACAGTGCAGAAGGAGGCCATTTGGCCCATTGAGCCTTACCCATGCATACCTCATAACCATACATATCAGCCCCACTAATCTCCTAACCTATATATCTGGGACACTAAGGGGCAATTTTGTATAGCCAATCAACCTAACCTGCACATCTTTGGACTGAGGAGAAACAGGAGCACCCGGAGGAAGCCCACACAGATAAGGGGAAAACATGCAAACTCCACACAGTGGCCCAAGACAGGAATTGAACCTGCATCCCTGGCGCTGAGGCAGCAGTGCTAATCACTCTGCCATTGTGCCGCCTTTAAATTCTTACCCCACTCTTGAATAAAGAAATTTCTCTTGAATCACCCATTGTATTTATTAGTGACTAACTTATGTTTATGGCATCTTTTTGGTGACCCCATAAGTGGAAACATTTTCTCTACCTTTTATAATCTCTGATGTTTATCAGATCACCCCTTAGTCTTTTCTTAAATCCCCAATTTGTTCAATCTTTCCTGATGAGTATAACACCTCAGATCAGATATTCTTGAATTTTTTTACACCTTTTCCAGTACCTCTATAGCCTTTTCTATA
This sequence comes from Mustelus asterias, assembly GCF_964213995.1. NCBI lineage: Eukaryota > Metazoa > Chordata > Chondrichthyes > Carcharhiniformes > Triakidae > Mustelus > Mustelus asterias. The sequence continues at coordinate 66,781,553 of NC_135815.1, read as the reverse complement.
ACATGGTCACCAAATTTGTGCATGATGCTTTCAAATATGACCTAACCAGGTTGTAAAGTTATTGCAGCATGGAAGAAGGTCACTTGGTCCATTGGGACTATGTTGTAGAACAATCCAGTAAATCCCACTCCCCTGTTCTATTCCTGTAGCCCTGCAGTGCCCATCCAATTCCTTTCATCTCTGCTCCCACCATCCTGGTAGGTTACAAATTTGAAGTTATGACATTTATTGTGTTTTCTTAAAACAAAAATGAGATATGCATTTTGTATTTCTCTGATGCTATCTGTTGTGCAAATCAGACCTGTTGAAAGACATGTTTGAATTGTCAGAACATTAACAGCTGATGTTGACAACTTCTGTATCACAATGCCCTAAAATCACTGAAATTTTAACCTTTCATTACAGACACTCGTACGGTATGCTGGGAAGTGGAAAATCTCTGATGATCCTTTGCCTTTGTTGGAAGTGTACACTGTGGCTATACAGAATTATTCCAAAGCACGGCCTTGTCTCACAGCTGAGTGTGAAAATGTATGCTTTGTACTTGACCGACTAGCATTGTAAGTTTTACCAGCAACTTAATTCTATGAAGGAAATTATGTAACTCATATTTGATGCATCGTATATGGGTAGAAAACTTTGACTGAAATTTTATACATTATGTAGAAAAGTCTTAGATCCAACTGGTTCGAACAGGAAATCAATGAAACATAATTTATACAAGAATGGGGTATTTGGGATGAGAAAATGCGTGAGTCACCAGGTGTTGTACTCACTTATGCACACATGCACAGTATGCCGCACAAAAACATCCCATTCGACCCAACAGATTCATGCTGGTGCTCATGCTTCACACAAGCCACCTCCCATCCTTTCTCTAAATTTTGCATCGTAACTGTTGTTCGATTTCCGCTTGGGTCACTGTCTGTGTGGAGTTTGCACATTCTCCCCGTGTCTGCGTGGATTTCCTCCCATTCTCCAAAAATGTGTGGGTTAGGTGGATTGGCCATGCTAAATTTCCCCTTGGTGTCAGGGGAACTGGCTGGGGTAAGTGCATGGCGTTGTGGGGATGGGGCCTGGATGGGATTGTGCTCTATGCAGACTCGGGCCAAATGGCCTCCCTCTGCACTCTAGGATTCTATGATTTGTTTCAGCCACTCCCTGTGATACCGAGTTCCATGTTCTTATAACTTAATGTTTCTACCGAATTCCCTACCAAATTTCTTAGTGATAGCTTTATATTGGTGGCCTCTAGTTATAATGTTCTCCATAAGCTCTCACTTTCTTAGTGTGTCAATCTTTCACAATTTTAAAGACACCTGTTGGGTTACCATTCGGCCTCTCTTTTTCCTTGAGAGAAGACACCCAGCCTATCAACGCTTTCCTAAAATGTATACCCTGCATTTCTGGTATCATCCCTGTAAATCTTCTCTACACCATCACCTATGCCAATATATTTTCATAATCTAGCAACTAGAGCCTATTTGTTTAGCGTCACAAGTAGGCTTACATTAACACTACAATGAAGTTATTGTGAAAATCCCCTAGTCGCCACACTCCAGCGCCTGTTCGGGATGCTGCATGCACTACTGTGTGATATAACCAAGGTTCCATTCGGATGTAACATAACATCCTTTCTTTTCAATTCTAACAAAGCGCATAGTTTGTTTTTTCATGGCCTTGCTAATCTTTTTGATGCATTGAATTACTTTCACAATACTGGTATGCAAGAATGTGACAACGATGACCAAAATTCAAATTCGTTAAAACAAGCAAATAGCGGCTTTAATTCTTCAACCTCTAACAAACAGCAAAAACATTTTTTCAATGTAATGTTTACAACTTCATTGTAGCACCCTGTGTTATGTAACATTTCATCACTTGGTGTTGTGACCTTAAGCATGAAAATAGTCAATTTTTCTAAAAGGCTTCTATGAATTGTATAATAAACTATCCTTCATATAATCTGATGTTAAATAAACATCTTTAAAGAATGCGCAATGCATGCATTATTCCAAAGGTGGTGACGTCAAGTATCTTCCTCTTTTGTGTTCATTAATTGGGTGTCATTATACTTCACCTTGCAAAATACCTCCCAAATTCAAATATCTGCTTGTGCATGCAACTTCATCAAGGAAATGTTCAGGACAGCATGCAAAAAATATAAAACGATCTTAACTTTGATCAAATCGCATTATAATCATCTGAATGGAAATGCTCTCAAAAGGATGATCAGTCACTACAAAGGGAAGTAAACAGGGACAGTCGAGGATTCATTTTCACTTCTAGCTGATCCTATGACAACTGTAATGCACTAGGACACTGGCCGCAATGACTTACCATGGTTTGCCAGTCTTGTACCTTGTGTCACAAAAAACTGACTCCTTTTTTTTTTCAAGATTATTAGTTACCCTCTAGTCACATGGTTTTCCTATCCAATTGTTTCCTTTACCTTCTAATAAATTGTCATTATTGCATGGAAGCTGTAGGAGTTTTTCAGAGACCTATGTATTATGCTGGCTTTCATGTGAGGGATTTCTCTTTAATTACAGCTCAGCAAATACAAAGAACTCATGGACAGTAATTCTGGTTGAAGACGTACTTTATTTGCCCAGATCTAGTTCACAACTGTGGGAGAATGGTCTTGGGGCAGCCCAAAAGTATTCTAAATTGCATGGATATCAGTATTGCAATTATACATTTTTCAGAAATAATTTGTCCACCTACACTCTCCATCCTGACCGGATGATCTAATCATGTTATAATGCATTATTTACCTTGGCCAATAACGTTCTACACTCTGGCAACATGAAAATACATAGGACAATAAAGTCCAGAAGTTCTTGCCCACTGTCTCATAGCAACCTCGAATACACAAGTCCATTAGAGTTAAAAGTTCCTTTTCAAAAGTTCCTTTTATCTATTGGGAAAATTTGTATCACACTATTCATTTGGTTGTCTGGGATCTCTGGAACTATCTGAGACCCATGCTGATAAGAGTCTGTTTCTACTTCACTTTAGTGGCTGTATTGTTTTCAAGAAATGTGGTTCTTTTTACTCGACTACATCCCACCATGCCTTGGGGCAGTGTGTATTTGGCAAAGGTGTCGAAAATATTCAAAAATACATGTATAAATTCTTTAACAGTGGTTATGTTTCTGTGCAACAGTACCTTTGTAACTCCAGGCACTTTGTACTTTCTCCACACTATGTTCACTCTCTAAATTAGTTTTATCTTAATCTATTAGTCTTTTAATCCCAAGTTATCCTAAACCCCTCCAACAGAAGCTAATTTTTAAATGTCACGTTGGCATGTTTCTTTGGTGATTCAGTTACACTCTAGTTTTCAACACAGAATGTTGCTTCAGTTGTGTAATGTTACAGAATCATAGAAACCCTACAGTGCAGAAAGAGGCCATTTGGCCCATCGAATCCGCACCGACCACAATCCCACCCAGGCCCTACCCCCATATCCCTACATATTTTACCTGTTAATCCCTCTAACCTATGCATCTCAGAACACTAAGGGGCAATTTTAGCATGGCCAATCAACCTAACCAGCACATCTTTGGACTGTGGGAGGAAACCGGAGCACCCGGAGGAAACCCACGCAAACACGAGGAATCTTATCTTGGAATATATGATATAGCTATAAAATCATTAAAACAATGCTAACATCATTTACTCCATAGCAGATCAGTTTCAAATATAACCACTAAAATTTCTCCAATATTGCAAAATGTTCTTTTGTATTCTTGAGATCCCTTTGTTCCTCTACTTCCACCTGGAGTTGCATCTTCCAAGTAGTAATCCAAAATATACTAACTCAAATTTATCTGTTAATGATCTTTGCTAATTATTTGTCCATTCTGCAACTTGATTATTGTCCTGCTGTCATTTCTTGCAGTCCTTTTCAGTCTAGACAATCGGCCCCCACCCCCAATTTGATGTAATGGAGGGCTGTGGCAAGTGATGTTCCTCAGGAATCAGTGCTGGGCCCTTTGCTGTTTGTAATATATATAAATGATTTGGAGGAAAATGTAACTGGATTGATTAGTAAGTTTGCGGATGACACAAAGGTTGGTGGATTTGCGGATAGTGATGAGGACCATCAGAGGATACAGCAGGATATAGATCAGTTGGAGACTTGGGCGGGGAGATGGCAGATGGAGTTTAATCCGGACAAATGTGAGGTAATGCATTTTGTAAGGTCTAATACAGATAGGAAATATACAGTAAATGGCAGAACCATGAAGAGTATTCATAGGCAAAGGGATCTGGGTGTACAGGTACACAGGTCACTGAAAGTAGCAACGCAGGTGGAGAAGGTAGTCAAGAAGGCATACGGCATGCTTCATCGGCCAGGGGGTTGAGTTTAAAAATTGGCAAGTCATGTTGACGCTTTATAGAACCTTTAGTGAGGCCTCACTTGGAATATAGTGTTCAATTCTGGTTGCCACACTACCAGAAGGATGTGGAGGCTTTGGAGAGGGTACAGAAAAGATTTACCAGGATGTTGCCTGGTATGGAGGGCATTGGCTATGAGGAGAGGTTGGAGAAACTTGGTTTGTTCTCACTGGAGCGACGGAGGTTGAGGGGAGACCTGATAGAAATCTACAAGATTATGGGAGGCATGGACAGAGTGGATAGTCAGAAGCTTTTTCCCAGGGTGGAAGAGTCAATTACTAGGGGGCATAGGTTTAAGGTGTGAGGGGCAAATTTTAAAAGCGATGTACGAGGCAGATTTTTTTTGAGTGGTGGGTGCCTTGAACTTGTTGCTGGGGGAGGTAGTGGAAGCGGATACAGGAGTGACTTTTAAGGGGCGGCTTGACAAGTACATGAATGGGATGGGAATAGAAGGATATGGTCTCCGGAAGCGGAGGGGGTTTTAGTTAAGTTGGGCAGCGTGGTCGGTGCAGGCTTGCAGGGCCGAAGGGCCTGTTCCTGTGCTGTAATTTTCTTCTTCTTTGTTCTTTGTAATCTGTAAATTTAGAAATTGTGCTCTTTGATTCCAAAGTCCATGTAAATTGAGGACAGCTCTGATCCTGTGTGACACTACTTCCCAGCTGCTTCCATTCTGCATAACTATCCTTTATTCCCACTCAGCTAGCATACCATTCTGCTGCTTCAATCCTCTCTGCATTCTCTGATCTTATTTATTAGTGTATTATTTGGCCAATTTATTGGAGGTCTTTTGAAAATCCATTCAACTCCGGGTCTCTCTCACCTCAAAAAATCAAATTTCTCCCTTTTTGAAATCCATGTTGATTATTTATTTTTCATTTTGAGATGTTCTATTATGTATTTAAGGTTTCTGTTATTTTTCCTTCCACTGATATCACGGAATTATAATTCTGAGCCTAAAATTAGAAGCAGGAATAGACGCCTCGTGCCTGCCCCATTTAATAAGATCATGGCTGATCTGTTGTAACCTCAATTCTACGTACCCACCTATCGCAGATAACTTTTAAGCCCTTTTCACATCAGGAATTTATTTGGTCCTGCCTTAAATATATTCTAAGACTTGTTTCTACTGTTGTTTGTGGAAGAGTTCAAAAGACACATGAGCTTTGAGTGAACATTTCTCATCTTTGTCAACGACCCCTTATTTTAAAGTGTGATGCCTAGTTCCAGATTCTCCCATAAGAGGAAATATCCTTTCCACTTTCACCATATCACAACGCTCCAGGATCTTGCCTGTTTCAAAATCAAGTCACCTTTTTACTCTAACCATTCAACCTGGCCTGTCCAACCTTTCCTTGCAAGACTATTCCACTTATTAGTGTAGTAAATCTTCTCTGAACTGCTTCCAAAGTATTTATATCCTTTTAAGGAGACCAATTCTGTACACAGTGATGTGGAGTCACTAATGCCCGATACAAAAGAAAAGCCTCTCTACTTTTGTATTCAATTCCCTAGCAATAAAAAATGCTAACTTTCCTAATTACTTGCTGTACCTATATGCCAATCTTTTGATTCATGCACGAGAACATCCAGATTCCTCTGCATGTTGGAGTTCGAAACCAAACTTTTGACCCCTTCATCCAAGTCCTTAATATGAATTGTAAAAAAAAAATTGAAGCCCAGCGCTGATCCCTGTGGCACACTGCCCATTTGAGGTTGTCAACCAGAAGATGACCCATTTACGCAATTCTGTTTCCTATCAGCCAACCAATCTTCAATCTGTGCAAATGTTTTACAGCTACACCATGAGCTTGTATTTTCTACAATAGCCTTTGATGTGCCTTCTATAAATTCAGTACACCCACTGGTTTCTCTTTATCCACAACACGTTACTTAGAACATAGAACATAGGCTACAGCACAAACAGGCTCATCTATAACCCTCTATCTTACTAACCTCCATGAACCTATCCAAAAGTCTCTTAAAAGACTCAATCGAATCCGCTTCCACCACCACTACTGGCAGCCGATTCCACCCACCCACCACCCTCTGAGTGAAAAATGTACCCCTAACATCTCCCCTATACCCAGCACCCTAAACCTGTGGCCTCTCGTGACGACCATTTCAGCCCTGGGTGAAAGCCTCTGAGAATCCACTCTATCAATACCTCTCAACATCTTATACACCTTTATCAGGTCACTGCTCATCCTTCGCCTCTCCAAGGAGAAAAGACCTAGCTCTCTCAACCTATCCTCATAAGGCTTAATCCCGGCAACATCCTCGTAAATCTCTTCTGCACCCGTTCTATGGCTCCCACATCCTTTCTGTAATGAGGCGACCAGAACTCGGCACAGTACTCCAGGTGGGGTCTGACCGGGGTCCTATACAGCTGCAGCATTATCTCCCAATTTCTGAACTCAGTTCCTCTATTGATGAAGGCCAGTATTCCATACGCCGCCTTAACCACAGCCTCTACCTGCGACACCGCTTTGAGCGTCCTATGAACCCGGACCCCAAGATCCCTCTGTTCTTCCACACTGCCAAGCGTCTTACCCTTAATATTATATTCTTTCATCCTATTCGACCTGCCAAAATGAACCACCACACACTTATCTGGGTTGAAGTCCATCTGCCACTTCTCCGTCCAGTCTTGCATATTATCTATGTCTCGTTGCAACTGCTGACATCCCTCTACACTATCCACAACACCTTCAACCTTTGTGTCATCAGCAAACTTGTCAACCCATCCTTCCACTTCCTCATCCAGGTCATTTATAAATATCACAAAGAGCAAGGGTCCCAGAACAGATCCCTGGGGCACCCCACTGATGACCAACCTCCACTCTGAAAAAGACCCATCTACAACCACTCTTTGCCTTCTGTGGGCAAGCCAGTTCTGAATCCACAAAGCAACGTCCCCTTGTATCCCATGCCCCCTCACTTTCTCAATAAGCCTTGCATGGGGCACCTTATCAAACACCTTACTGAAATCCATATAAACCACATCTACCGCTCTTCCCCCGTCTAAGTGTCTAGTCACATCTTCAAAAAACTCAATCAGACTCGTAAGGCATGATCTGCCTTGGACAAAGCCATGCTGATTACTTCTGATCATACTATTCCTTTCCAAATGTTCATAAATCCTGCCTCTCAGGATCTTCTCCATCAACTTACCAACCACTGAGGTTAGACTCACCGGTCTATAATTTCCCGGGCTATCTCTTCTCCCTTTCTTGAATAATGGAACCACATCCGCCATCCTCCAATCCTCCGGAACCCCTCCCGTCTCCATTGACGACGCAAAGATCATCGCCAGAGGCTCAGCAATCTCTTCCCTCGCCTCCCACAGTAATCTGGGGTACATCGCATCCGGTCCCGGCGATTTATCTAACTTGATGCTTTTCAACAGCTTCAACACATCCTCTTTCCTAATGCCCACATGCTCAATCTTCAGTCCACTGCAAGTCTGCACTGCAACTACCAAGATCCTTTTCCACTGTGAATACTGAAGTAAAGTATTCATTGAGTACCTCTGCTATTTCAACCAGTTCAATACAGACTTTCCCACTGTCACATTTGATAGGTCCTACTCCTTCACATCTTATCCTCTTGCTCTTCACATACTTGTAGAATGCCTTGGGGTTTTCCTTTATCCTGTCTGCCAAGGCCTTCTCATGTCCCCTCCTGGCTCTTCTAATTTCCCTCTTTAGTTCCTTCCTACTAGTCGTATACTCTTCTAGATTTCTACCATTACCTAGCTCCCTGAACCTTTTGTAGGCTTTTCTTTTCCTGACTAAATCTGTTACAGCTTTCATGCACCACGGTTCCTGTAACCTACCATAACTCCCCTGCCGCACCGGAACATTGCCGTGCAGAGCTCCAGACAAATTTTCCTTGAAAATTTGCCACATTTCTTCTGTACATTTCCCTGAGAAAACCTCCTTCCAATTTATGCCTCTAATTTCCTGCCTAATAGCATCATAGTTGCCCTTACTCCAGATAAACACTTTCCTAGCTCTGTTGATCCTATCTCTCTCCAATGCTAGTGTAAAGGAGATAGTTATGAACACTATCCCCAAAATGCTCTCCCACTGATGGATCTCACACCTGCCCAGGTTCATTCCCTAATATCAAATCAAGCGCAGCCTCTCCTCTTGTAGGCTTATCCATATACTGTGTCAGGAAGCTCTCCTGAACGCACCTAACAAACTCCTCTCCATCTAAACCCCTTATCCTAGGGATATTCCAATTGATATTTGGGAAATTAAAATCTCCCATCACGACCACTCTGTTATTATCACATCTCTCCAGAATCTGCTCCTCCACATCTCTGCTACTATTAGGCGGCCTATAGAAAACACTCAGTAAAGTTACTGACCCCTTCCTGTTCCTAACCACCACCCCACAGAGATCCCGTAGACAATCCTTCCGTGGCATCCATCTTTTCTACAGCTGTGACACTATCCCTGATCAACAGTGCCACTCCCCCACCTCTTTTGTCTCCTTCCCTGTCCCTCCTGAAACATCTGAAACCCGGCACTTGAAGTATCCAGTCCTGTCCCTGAGATAACGAAGTCTCTGTAATGGCCACCACATCACACTTCCAAGCAGCGATCCACGCTCTAAGCTCATCCATTTTGTTCACTATAATCCTTGTATTAAAATAAACACACCTCAACCCTTCTGTCTTAGAGCTCCCCTTCCCCTTCACCTGCCTATCCTCCCTCTCACACTGCCGACCAGCCCTTGTTCAAAGAATTCCAATAAATTGGTTAGACATGATTTCTCCCCCTCAAAATAATGCTAACTCTGCCTGATTATCTTGAATTCATCCTTGAATTATGCCCTACTATAATGCATTTTAATAGTTTCTAACCTTTTCCCTATGACAAGATGTTGGGTAACTAACCTGCAGGTTCTGGCTTTTTGTCTGTCTCCCTTTTTGAATAAAGGATTACATTTGCTATTTCCAATCAAATGGAATCTTCCCTGAACCTAGGGAATTGTGCAAAATTGAACATTAAATTCGATGAATCTCACAAGCTGTTTCCAAGTGCCTAGGATGAAGTCTTATCAGGCTCCTCCTCCTCTTTCTCTCCTCTTCTCTCTCTCTCTCTCTCTCTCTCTCTCTCTCTCTCTCTCTCTCTCTTCCCCCCCCCCCCCCCAACAAAAGAGTTCTGATTCCTGATTTACAGCTATTCCTGTATCTTGTATAAGGAAGACCGATGTCAAATACTTGTTCCGTTTATCTGCCATCTCTCTCTTTTCCATTAATTCCCCAGACTTGCTTTCTATAGATCCAACGCTCACTTTGAACTTATTAAAAAATATCTATAGAAACTTGCCACTGTTATTTCTAGCCAGATTTCTTTTGTACTCTTCTCTTATTAATCTTTGGCGTTCTTTATATTGCTTCTAATCTTCTAATCTGCCATCCAGCCTTGCAGTCATTTGCATTTTAAAGTTTCTTATTCATTCATGAGATGTGGGTGTCGCTGACTTGATACACATTCCTAATTGCTCTTGAGAAGGTGGCCTTGTACCACTGCAGTTCCTGCATCCAGGATGGTGTGTTGCCTCCCTCGTGCCAGGGTCAGGATGTCACTGACTGCAGGGCATCCTAAAAGAGAAGGATGATGAGTTGAAGGTCATGGTGCATGTTGGTGCCAACAATATAGGTGAAGTGAGGAATGAAGTCTTGCATCAAGAATTCAGCAGTAGATTAAAAAGCAGGACTTCAAAGGCTGTAATCCCTGGATTACTCCTGGTGCCACGCTCTAACAAGTATAGAAATAGGAAAATAGGGCAGATGAATGTGTGGCTTGAGTTGGTGCAGGAGGGAGTGCTTTAGATTCCTGCATCACTGGTATCATTTCTGGGGAAGGAGGGACATGCACAAATGTCTGCACCTGAAACACATTGGGGCCAACATCCTTACAGGTGGGTTTGCTGGTGTTGTTGGGAGGAGTTTAAACTAGTCTGGCACAGGGAGGGACTCAGCATTAGTAAAATAGAGACACGTCATGCTATAGTAAAGGAAGCAAGTCAGAGTTCAGCTATGTTGAGTGTCGACAGCAGGGTAAGATTGGATGGTCTTTAATGCTGGAGTGTAATATGCAAGACTGAGTTAAGGGTGTGGATTGACACATGGAAGTGTGATATTGTTGCCATCACAGAAACATATAGAGGGAAAGACGGGACCGACATCTCAACATTCCAAGGTATAGAATCTTTAGGTGAGACAGAGGAGGGTGTAAAAAGGGCATTATTGATTAAGGAGTCAATGACAGCAATAAGGAGAGATGATATCTTGGAATGGTCTTCAAATGAGGCTTTGTGGGTGAAACTTAGGAATATAAAGGGGACAAGTACATTACAGGAATGTATTATAGGCTCTCAAAAGAGTCTGAGAAATGGAGGAGCAGGTATGTAGACAATTCACTGATGTGTGTAAGAATAATTGGGTAATTATATTAGAGATTTCAATTTCCCTAACATAAATTGGGATAATCATAGTGTAAAGCGTTTGGAGGAGGTGGGGATTTCTTGAAATGTATTTTGGGGAGTTTTTGTATCAATATGTAGAAGACCCAACAAGGGATGGTGCAGTGCTGGATCTGGTTCTGCCGAGCAAAGCCAGACAACATGGCAGGGGTGGGAGCATTTTAGCGATGACGACTACAACATGGTATGGTTCAAGTTTGTTATGGACAAGGAGAAAGACAGCTTTAGATTGGGGGAAGGCAGATTTTATTAAAATAAGGTGGGATCTGGCCAAAGTTGACTGGGAACAGCTCCTTGTGGGGAAAGTTGATAGCAGAGCAGGGGTGGTGGGAAGGCATTCAAGAAGGAACTGGGGAGTGTCCAGGTCCGGCATGCTCCTACATTTCCCCTTTATAGGGACAAGTTCAGGGGACCCTGGATGTCTAGGACAATTCAGGGCTGGATAAGGAAGCAGAGAAAGGCTTTTAGCAAGTCCAAAGGGAGCAATTCGGCTCTAACTCTAGAATATAGGAAGTGTAAGAGAGAACTTAAAGCAATTAGAAGAGCAAAAAGGGGCATGAACAAGGACTTGTGAATAAGATTAGGGACAATCCCAAAATATTCTATAAATACATTAAGGGGAGGAGATTAACCAGGGAAAGAGTAGGGCCCATAAGGGTCAAGGGGGGCAATCTTGTGTGTGAACCCACAAGACATTGGAAGGATGTTAAATGAAGACTTCTCATTGGTCTTCACTCAGGAAAAGAAGAAATAGGTACAGAATTCAGGAAAAGAGACCAAGGGGAACTTGCACAGTTTGACATAAGAAATAAGGAGGTATTGGAGACACTGAAGAGCTTAAAAATGGACAAATCTCCTGGCCTGGATGAATTGCATCCCAGGCTGCTGTGGGAGGTGAGGCAGGAAATTGCTGGGGCCCTGACATAATATGAAGTACCAGAAGACTGGAGGAGGGCTAAAGTGGTTCCACTTTTCAAGAAGGGTGGTAGAAATGAACCAGGAATTTACAATCCGGTGAGTCTCATGTCAGTGGTAGGGAAACTATTGGAGAAAATTCTGAAATAGAAAATTAATCTCTACTTGGAAAGGCATAAGTTAATTAGAGAGAGTCAGCATGGCTTTGTCAGAGGGAGATCATGCCTAAGAAATTTGAGATAATTTTTTGAAAATATGATCGAGTGTTTGGATGGGGGAAGTGTAGTTGATGTAGTTTATATGGATGTTAGTGAAGCATTTGACAAGGTCCCACATGGGAGACTAATTGGGAAGGTTGAAGCACCTAGAATTTGGGGAAACTTGACAAGATGGATCGAAAACTGGCTCAGTAATGGGTGGTGGTAGAAGGCTGTTTGAGTGACTGGAGGCTGGTGTCCAGTGGCGAACCACAAGATTCAGTGCTGGGACACTTTATTGTTTGTTATATACATAAATGATATAGCTGATAATGTGGGGAGAATGATAAGGTCATAAGAACTAGGAGCAGGAGTAGGCCATCTGGCCCCTCGAGTCAGCTCCACCATTCAATAAGATCATGGCTGGTCTTTTTATGGACTCGGCTCTACTTATCCACCTGCTCACCATAACCCTTAATTCCTTTACTGTTCAAAAATCTATCTATCCTTGCTTTAAAAACATTCAATGAGGTAGCCTCAACTGCTTCACTGAGCAAGGAATTCACAGATTCACAACCCTTTGGGTGAAGAAATTCCTCCTCAACTTGGTCCAAAATCTGCTCTCCCTTATTTTGAGGCTATGCCCCCTAGTTCTAATTTCACCTACCAGTGGAAACAACCTCCCTGCTTCTATCTTATCTATTCCCTTCATAATCTCATATGTTTCTATAAGATCTCCCCTCGTTCTTCTAAATTCCACTGAGTATAGTCCCAGTCTCGTCAATCTCTCCTCATAAACTCTCTCAACTCCGGAATCAATCTGGTGAATCTCCTCTGCATCCCCTCCAATATCAGTACGTCCTTTCTTAAGTAAGGAGACCAAAACAGTACACAGTACTCCAGGTGTGGCCTCACCAACACTTTATACAGCTGCAACATAACCTCCCTGTTTTTAAACTCCATCCCTCCCGCAATGAAGGACAAAATTCCATTTGCCTTCTTAATTACCTGCTGCACCTGCAAACCAACTTTTTGCGATTCATGCACAAGGGCACCCAGGTTCCTCTGCACAGCAACATGCTGCAATTTTTTACCATTTAAATAGTAGCCCATTTTGCTGTTGTTCCCACCAAAATAGATGATCTCACATTTACCAACATTATAGTCCATCTGCCAGACCCTTGCCCACTCTATCTATATCCCTCTGTGGGGTGGCACAGTGGTTAGCACTGCTGCCTCACAGTGCCAGGGACCCGGGTTCGATTCCTGGCTTGGGTCACTCTGTGGAGTTTGCACTTCTCCCCGTGTCTGTGTGGGTTTCCTCCTGGGTGCTCCGGTTTCCTCCTACAGTCTGAACGACATGCTGGTTAGGTGCATTGGCCGTGCTAAATTCTCCCTACATGTACTCGAACAAGCGCCAGAATGTGGCGACTAAAGGAATTTCATTGCAATGTTAATGTAAGCCTTACTTGTGACTAATAAATAAACTTTGACTTTGTGTCCCCCGCACACTTTGCTTTACCAATCATCTTAGTGTCATCTACGAACTTTGACACACTACATTTGGTCCCCAGCTCCAAAATCGTCTATGTAAATTGTAAACAATTGTGTTCCCAACACTAATCCCTGAGGCACACCACTAATCACTGCCAACTAGAAAAACAGTAAGAAGTTTAACAACACCAGGTTAAAGTCCAACAGGTTTATTTGGTAGCAAAAGCCACACAAGCTTTCGGAGCTCTAAGCCCCTTCTTCAGGTGAGTGGGAATTCTGTTCACAAACAGAGCTTATAAAGACACAGACTCAATTTACATGAATAATGGTTGGAATGCGAATACTTACAACTAATCAAGTCTTACATGAAGAAGGGGCTTAGAGCTCCGAAAGCTTGTGTGGCTTTTGCTACCAAATAAACCTGTTGGACTTTAACCTGGTGTTGTTAAACTTCTTACTGTGTTTAGCCCAGTCCAACGCCGGCATCTCCACATCATAACTAGAAAAACACCATTTGTCCCCACTGTTTGCTTTCTGTTAACCAATCCTCTATCCATGCTAATACATTACCCGTGACGCCCCGTACCTTTATCTTATACAGCAGTCTTTTGTGCAGCACCTTGTCAAATGCCTTCTGGAAATCCAGATGCATCAATCTACCAGTTTCCTGTTGTCCACTGTGTTCGTAAGGTCCTCAAAGAATTCCAGTAAACTAGTTAAACATAACCTGCCTTTCATGCTGCGTCTACCCAACGGGATAGCTTATATCCAGATATCTCGCTACTTTTTCCTTGATGATCGATTCAAGCATTTTCCCCACCACACAAGTTAGGCTAACCAGTCTATAATTACCCGCCTTTTGCCTACCCCCTTTTTTTAAACAGTGGCATCACATTTGCTGTTCTTCAATCTGCCGGAACGCCCCAGTGTCCAGCGAATTTTGGTAAATTACGACAGGCCATCTCTTTTAGTACCCTGAAATGCATTCCACCAGGGCCAGGAGACTTATCTATCTTTAGCCCCATTAGCTTGCCCAACACTACCTCTTTAGTGATAATGATCGTTTCTGGGTCCTCATCTGTTCAATGCCTTGGCCATTTCCTCATTTCCCATTATTAAATCCCCCTCATCCTCTAAAGGACCAATGTTTACCTTAACCACTGTTTTACATTTTATATATTTGTAGAAACTTTTGCTATCTGTTTTTATTTTCTGAGCTAGTTTACTCTCATAATCTATCTTTCTTTTATAGCTTTTTTTTTGTGGCTTTCTGTTGATCTTTAAAGATTTCCCAATCCTCTAGTTTCCAATTAATCTTCGCCACTTTGTATGCATTTTTTAAAAATTTCATAGAATCCTTACAGTACAGAAGGAGGCCATTCGGCCAATCAAGACTGCACTGACAGCAATCCCACCCGGGCCCTATCCCTGTTACCACATGTATTTACCTTGCTAATCCCCCTGATACTAATGGTCAATTTAGCATAGCCAATCAACATAACCTAATTTGATACCCTCCTTTATTTCTTTAGATATCCATGGCTGATTATCCCTTTTCCTACATTCCTTTCCTTCCACTGCTGTATACTTTTGCTGAGCACTGTAGAAACATTGCTTTGAAAGTCCTCTTCTGTTCCTCAATTGTCCCACCATAAAGTCTTTGCTCCCAGTCTACCTTCACCAACTCCTCCCTCATCCCATTGTAGTCTCCTTTTGTTTAAGCACAAGACACTGGAATTGGATTTTACCTTCTCACGCTCTATCTGTATTTTAAATTCAACCATGCTGGAATCGCTCCTTCCGAGAGGATCCTTAACTATAAGATAATTATTCCTGTCTCATTACACAAGATTATCAGTGGGGTGGGCAATAAACAAAGAAATAATTGTGGCGTGTAAAAATGGTACGGCAATTATGAGGGATTTTAATCTACATGTCGATTGGTCAAACCAGGTCGGTCAGGGCAAACTTATGGTCAGGGCTTATGGTATTTGCTACCAATTTAACCTGGTGTTGTGAGACTTCTTACTGTGTTCACCCCAGTCCAACGCCGGCATTTCCACATCATCATTACACAAGACCAGATCTAGGATAGCTTCCACCCTCTTCGGTTCCATTGCATACTCTTCGAGAAAACTATCGTGGATACATCCTATGAACACCTCAAGTTTGCCCTGACCGACCTGGTTTGACCAATCGACATGTAGATTAAAATCCCCCATGATAATTGCCGTACCATTTTTACACGCCACAATTATTTCTTTGTTTATTACCCACCCCACTGATATTATTTGGTAGCCTATAGACTACACCTATCGGTGACTTCTTCACCTTTTATTTCTAATTTCCACCCAAATGGATTCAACCTTTTTCTCCATAGAGTCTATATCATCTCTCACTACTGCCCTGATGTCATCCTTAAATATCAGAGCTACACCAACTCCCTTACCTTCCTCTCTGTTCTTCCGAATAGTCTGATATCCCTGGATATTTAACTCCCAGCCGTGACCACTGTGCAACCATGTCTCTGTAATGCTACTAAATCATACTCATTCACGATGATTTGTGCCGTCAACTCATTTACCTTGTTTTGAATGCTGCGAGCATATTGGTAAAGTGCCCTTATGTTAGTTTTTATACCTTTTTAAATCCAAACACCTCCATTAATAACATCTCCTGAGTTCTCCTTTCAGTCTTTTTCATAAGCAGGTTTGCAGATGGCACCTAGATTGGTATGGTGGTACGTTACAGGAAGATATAGATGTGGTGGTCAGATAGGCAGAGCCTCTTTAAACCTGATAAGTGCAACGTGATGCACTTTAGAAGAAGTAACAAAACAAGGGAGGATTTAATGAATGGCAGGACACTAGGAAGCTCAGAGGCACGGAAGGGGTGGGGGGGGGATCATAGATTCCCTACAGTGCATTGTGGGCCATTCGGCCCATCAAGACTGCACTGAGTCTCTGACAGTGTCTTACCGAGGCCCTCTTCCCCCACCCTAACCCTGTAACCCTTCACATTCACCATGATTAATCCATCTAACCTACATATCTTTGGACACTAAGGGGCAATTTAGCATGTCCAATCCACCTAACCTGCACGGCTTTGAACTGTGGCAGGAAACCGGAGCACCCAGAAGAAACCCACGCAGACACTGGGAGAACGTGCAAACTCCACACCGGCAGTCACCCATGGCTGGAATCAAACCCAGATCCCTGGCACTGAGGTAGCATTGCTAATCAATATGCCACTGTGCCACCAATGAGCTACTTATTCACAGACCCCCTGAAGGCAGCGAAGCAGATAAATAGAATAGTTAAGAAGGCATATGGGACACTTAGAGTCATAGAGGTTTCCATCATGGAAACAGGCCCTTTGGCCCAACTTGACCATGCCACCTTTTTTTTAAAAAAGCCCTAAGCTAGTCCCAAGTGCCAACATTTGGCCAATATCCCTCTATACCCATCTTACCCATGTAACTATCTAAATGCTTTTTAAAAGACAAAATTGTACCCGCTTCTACTACTACATCTGGCAGCTTGTTCCAGACACTCGCCACCCTCTGTGTGAAAAAAATGCCCGTGTACCCTTTTGTATCTCTCCCCTCTCACCCTAAACCTATGCCCTCTAGTTTTAGATACACCTACCTTTGGGAAACAATATTGACTATCTATCTTATCTATGCCCCTCATTATTTTATAGACCTCTATGAGACCTCACCCTGGATTACTTGTTTTATCAGTCATGGCATAAGAGCAAGGAGGTAATGTTGGAGCTGTACAGAATATTGGTTAGGTCACAGCAGGAGTACTGTGTAGTTCTGGTCACCTCACTATAGGAAGGATATGATTGCACTAGAGGGGTACAGGTGAGGTTCACCAGCGTGTTGCCTGGGATGGAGCATTTGAGCTATAAGGAGAGACTGGATAGGCTTGGATTTTTTTCTTTAGAGCTGAGAAGCTGAGGGGGACATGATTGAGGTATATAAGATTAAGGAATGGACAGGATGAATATGAGGCAGCTGTTCCTCTTGGTTGAGGGGTCAATCATGAGGGGGCATAGTTTTAGGGTAAGGGGCAGAAGATTCAGAGGGGATTTGAGGGAATTAAAAATTCAGAGGGTGTTGGGAATCTGGAATGCATTGCCTAGGAAGGTAATGGAGGACGGAAATCTTACAAACTTTAACAAGTATTTGGATGAGCACTTGAGACATCATAACATTCAAGTGTATGGGACAAATGCTGGAAAATAGGATTAGTGTAAATTTAGTGGTAGTTATTATTGGTGCAGACTCGATGGGCTGAATGACCTTTTTACTTTGACACAGTGCTGTTGAGAGAGGGAGTTCCAGAATTTTGACCCAGTGACAGTAAAGGCACAATAGATTTTCAAATGTTAGGGTACAAAATCAGAAACCCCAACATATGTTATGACGTCTGACTAAACCACAACAGTTTGCTATTTTGGCATTCATGTGAGGATGTGATGTTTCAGTCCAGGTGAGATTCTACTGACCCACATTGGGAAGCTTTTATCAAAACAAATTTTATTTAACAAAGTTTAACTATATTTTTGAAGAGATGACAAAGAAAATTGATGAGGGAAGGGCTGTGGATGTAGTTTTTAAGGACTTTAATAAGGCATTTGACAAGGTCCCACATGGCAGACTGGTACAAAAACTTAAATCATGTGGGATTCGGGGTGGGCTGGCGAGATAGATACAGAACTGGCTTGGTTATAGGATGATGTGGAGATGCCGGCGTTGGACTGGGGTAAACACAGTAAGAAGTCTCACAACACCAGGTTAAAGTCCAACAGGGTTTATTTGGTAGCAAAAGCCACTAGCTTTCGGAGCGCTGCTCCTTCATCAGGTAAGTGGGAATTCTGTTCACAAACAGGGCATATAAAGACACAAACTTAATTTACAAAATAATGGTTGGAATGCGAGTTCCCTAAAAGTGGCAACACAGGTGGCCAAGGCGATTAAGAAAGCATATGGCATGCTGGCTTTCATCAGCCGGGGCGTTGAGTGCAAGAGTTGGGAAATCATGTTGCAAATATATCAAACCTTGGTTAGACCATATTTGGAGTATTGCGTGCAGTTCTGGTCACCACACAGAAGGACGTGGAAGCTTTGGAGAGAGTGCAAAGAAGGTTAATCAGGATGTTGCCTGGTCTCGAGGGTGTTGGCTACGAGGAGAGGTTGAATAAACTAGGATTGTTTTCACTGGAAAGATGAGACTCAGAGGAGGTCTACAAACTTGAGAGGCATAGACAGGGTGGATAGTTAGAGGCTTTTTCCAAAGGAGAACAAAGAACAGTACAGCCCAGGAAACAGGCCCTTCGGCCCTCCAAGCCTGTGCCGCTCCTTGGTCCAACTAGACCAATCGTTTGTATCCCTCCATTCCCAGGCTGCTCATGTGACTATCCAGGTAAGTCTTAAACGATGTCAGCGTGCCTGCCTCCACCACCCTACTTGGCAGCGCATTCCAGGCCCCCACCACCCTCTGTGTAAAAAACGTCCTTCTGATGTCTGAGTTATACTTCGCTCCTCTCAGCTTGAGCCCGTGACCCCTCGTGATCGTCACCTCCGACCTGGGAAAAAGCTTCCCACTGTTCACCCTATCTATACCCTTCATAATCTTGTACACCTCTATTAGATCTCCCCTCATTCTCCGTCTTTCCAAGGAGAACAACCCCAGTCTACCCAATCTCTCCTCATAGCTAAGACCCTCCATACCAGGCAACATCCTGGTAAACCTTCTCTGCACTCTCTCTAACGCCTCCACGTCCTTCTGGTAGTGCGGCGATCAGAACTGGACGCAGTACTCCAAATGTGGCCTAACCAGCGTTCTATACAGCTGCATCATCAGACTCCAGCTTTTATACTCCATACCCCGTCCTATAAAGGCAAGCATACCATATGCCTTCTTCACCACCTTCTCCACCTGTGTTGCCACCTTCAAGGATTTGTGGACTTAACTTGCACACCTAGGTCCCTCTGTGTTTCTATACTCCTGATGACTCTGCCATTTATTGTATAACTCCTCCCTACATTATTTCTTCCAAAATGCATCACTTCGCATTTATCTGGATTAAACTCCATCTGCCACCTCTCCGCCCAATTTTCCAGCCTATCTATATCCTGCTGTATTGCCCGACAATGCTCTTCGCTATCCGCAAGTCCAGCCATCTTCGTGTCATCCGCAAACTTGCTGATTACACCAGTTACACCTTCTTCCAAATCATTTATATATATCACAAATAGCAGAGGTCCCAGTACAGAGCCCGGCGGAACACCACTGGTCACAGACCTCCAGCCGGAAAAAGACCCTTCGACCACTACCCTCTGTCTCCTATGGCCAAGCCAGTTCTCCACCCATCTAGCCACTTCTCCTTGTATCCCATGAGCCTTAACCTTCTTAACCAACCTGCCATGTGGGACTTTGTCAAATGCCTTACTGAAATCCATATAGACGACATCCACGGCCCTTCCTTCATCAACCGTTTTTGTCACTTCCTCAAAAAACTCCACCAAATTTGTAAGGCACGACCTCCCTCTTACAAAACCATGCTGTCTGCCACTAATGAGATCGTTCCGTTCTAAATGCACATACATCCTGTCTCTAAGAATCCTCTCCAACAACTTCCCTACCACGGACGTCAAGCTCACCGACCTATAATTTCCTGGGTTATCCCTGCTACCCTTCTTAAACAACGGGACCACGTTCGCTATCCTCCAATCCTCAGGGACCTCACCTGTGTCCAAAGAAGCGACAAAGATTTCCGTCAGAGGCCCAGCAATTTCATCTCTCGTCTCCCTGAGCAGTCGAGGATAGATGCCATCAGGCCCTGGGGCTTTGTCAGTTTTAATGTTCCCTAAAAAACCTAACACTTCCTCTCTTGTAATGGAGATTTTCTCTAACGGGTCAACACCTCCCTCCGAGACACTCCCGGTTAACACGCCCCTCTCCTTCGTGAATACCGATGCAAAGTATTCATTTAGGAAAGTGAAAGTGTCAATTACAAGGGAGCACAGGTTCAAGGTGAGAGAGTGAAAGTTTAAGGGAGATGTGCAGGGTACGTTTTTCACGCAGAGAATGGTGGATGCTAGGAATGCGCTGCCAGAGGATGTGGTGTAAGCAGGAACATTAGCAACATTTAAGAGGCATTTGGATGAGTACGTGAATAGGGAGGAAATAGAGGGATATGGACCGAGTAAAGGCTGAAGGTTTTTTTAGTTAGGGCATCATGATCGGCACAGAATTGGAGGACCGAAGGGCCTGTTCCTGTTCTGTACTTTTCTTTCTTCTTTGTATACCAAATCGATTAGCTTAATTTTTAACAATTGAACAATACTTAAACAAAACCAGATGTAATTTTTAACTGCTGCCGCTTGAGTTCCAATTCAAACAATATTCCTCTTTTAAGTCCACTCTTTAAAATTAGTCTGCAAAATGCAGGCTTACTTGCTTGTCTCAAGTTAACAGTCCTAATGTCCTCAGAGAGGACTTTTCAGAGAGAGCCACTCTCTGTGACCATGGGCGGCATGGTAGCACAGTGGTTAGCACTGCTGCTTCACAGCTCCAGGGTCCCGGGTTCGATTCCCGGCTCGGATCACTGTCTGTGTGGAGTTTGCACATTCTCCTAGTGTCTGCGTGGGTTTCCTCCGGGTGCTCCGGTTTCCTCCCACAGTCCAAAGATGTGCGGGTTAGGTTGATTGGCCAGGTTAAAAATTGCCCCTTAGAGTCCTGGGATGCGTAGGTTAGAGGGATTAGCGGGTAAATATGTGGGGGTAGGGCCTGGGTGGGATTGTGGTCGGTGCAGACTCGATGGGCCGAATGGCCCCCTTCTGCACTGTAGGATTTCTATGATTTCACTGCGTCCTTCTAGCAGTTCAGGCAGCAAAGTGCTTGTATTTTAAAAATTAAACTGGAACAGTATTTCGTCCCTGCAAACTTAACTCCTCCCATTAAACATATTACTCTGTCCCTGTCAGTCAACCTAATCAAAACTCTATTCTGAAACCCCAGGGGAAACCTAAGTAAACACAAATGCATTAGCTCAGCTTAAAACAAACACCCCAGGTACTTATCCTGTTCTTCCAGCCGCCAATTTAAAAGATTTCTTAGACAATCAGCACCTTGCAAACCAGAATGGAATTCTAAACAAATCCCCAGCAAGAAACATGATATACATATATTTCTTAAAGGCACAGTATCATCACAAAAATTGGGATGGTGAGTGGATTGGAGGGGAATCTCCAAGTGGTGGTGTCTGCTGCCCATGTCCTTCTAGATGGTAGCAGTTGTGGGTTTCGAAGGTGCAGGCCAATCAAGTGGGCCACTTTGTCCTGGATGGTGTCAAGTTTCTTGTGTTTTAGGAGCTGCACTCATTCAGGCAAGGAGCGCATTCCATCACACTGCTGACTTATGACTGTATGGTGGATAGGTTTTGAGTCAAATCTAGCAGAGGGACGTTTTTTACACAGAGAGTGGTGGAGGTCTGGAATGCGCTGCCAAGTAGGGTGGTGGAGGCAGACACGCTGGCATCGTTTAAGACTTACCTGGATAGTCACATGAGCAGTCTGGGAATGGAGGGATACAAACGAATGGTCCAGTTGGACCAATGAGCGGCACAGGCTTGGAGGGCCAAAGGGCCTGTTTCCTGTGCTGTACTGTTCTTTGTACTGTTCTTTGTATTATGGTTGAATATAATTCTGCTGCTGATGGCCCACAGTGTCTCATGATTGCCCAGTCTTGAGTTGCTAGATCTACCCCATTTAGTACAGTGGTAGTGTCGCACAACATGATGGAGGATATCCTTAATGTGAAGATGAACTTTGTCTCCACAAGGATTGTCCATTGGTCACTCGTATGGGTACTGTCATGGACAGGTGCATCTACGGCAGGCAGGTTAGTGTAGATGAAGTCAAGTCTGTTTTTTCCCTCCGTTTGTGTTGATACTACAGTAAGAGTTTTACCAACACCAGGTTAAAGTCCAACAGATTTATTTGGTCGCAAATGCCATTAGCTTTCGGAGCCCTGCTCCTTCGTCAGATGGAGTGGATATTTGCTCGCAAACAAGGCACACAGACACAAAATCAAGTAACAGAATACTGATTAGAATGCGAATCTTTACAGATAATCAAGTCTTAAAGATACAGACAATGTGAGTGGAGGGAGCATTAGGTACAGGTTAAAGAAATGTGTATTGTCTCCAGACAGGACAGCCAGTGAGATTCTGCAAGTCCAGGAGGCAAGCTGTGGGGGTTACCGATAGTGTGACATGAACCCAAGATCCCGGTTTAGGCCCTTCTCATGTGTGCGGAACTTGGCTATCAGTTTCTGCTCAGCGACTCTGCGCTGTCGTGTGTCGTGAAGGCCGCCTTGGAGAATGCTTGCCCGAAGATCAGAGACCAAATGCCCGTGACCGCTGAAGTGCACCCCCACAGGAAGAGAACAGTCTTGCCTGGTGATTGTCGAGCGGCGTTCATTCATCCGTTGTCGTAGCGTCTGCATGGTTTCCCCAATGTACCATGCCTCGGGACATCCTTTCCTGTGGCGTATCAGGTAGACAACGTTGGCCGAGTTGCAAGAGTAGGTACCGTGTACCTGGTAGATGGTGTTCTCACGTGAGATGATGGCATCCGTGTCGATGATCCGGCACGTCTTGCAGAGGTTGCTGTGGCAGGGCAGGGTTGTGGGGCGTCGTGGTCACTGTTCTCCTGAAGGCTGGGTAGTTTGCTGCGGACAATGGTCTGTTTGAGGTTGTGCAGCTGTTTGAAGGCAAGAACAACCGCGCAACCTCAAACAGACCATTGTCCACAGCAAACTACCCAGCCTTCAGGACAACAGTTACCACGACGCCACACAACCCTGCCACAGCAACCTCTGCAAGACATGCCGGATATCGGCACGGATGCCATCATTTCACGTGAGAACACCATCTACCAGGTACACGGTACCTACTCTTGCAACTCGGCCAACGTTGTCTACCTGATACGCTGCAGGAAAGGATGTCCCGAGGCATGGTACATTGGGGAAACCATGCAGACGCTACGACAACGGATGAATGAACACCGCTCGACAATCACCAGGCAAAACTGTTCTCTTCCTGTGGGGGAGCACTTCAGCGGTCACGGGCATTTGGTCTCTGATCTTCGGGCAAGCGTTCTCCAAGGCGGCCTTCACGACACACGACAGCGCAGAGTCGCTGAGCAGAAACTGATAGCCAAGCTCCGCACACATGAGGACGGCCTAAACCGGGATCTTGGGTTCATGTCACACTATCGGTAACCCCCACAGCTTGCCTCCTGGACTTGCAGAATCTCACTGGCTGTCCTGTCTGGAGACAATACACATTTCTTTAACCTGTGCCTAATGCTCCTTTCACTCACATTGTCTGTATCTTTAAGACTTAATTATCTGTAAAGATTCACATTCCAATCAGTATTCTGTAACTTGATTTTGTGTCTCTGTGTGCCTTGTTTGAGAGCAGATATCCACTCCATCTGACGAAGGAGCAGCGCTCCAAAGGCTAATGGCATTTGCTACCAAATAAACCTGTTGGACTTTAACCTGGTGTTGTTAAAACTCTTGCTGTGTTTACCCCAGTCCAACGCCGGCATCTCCACATCATTGGTACTACAGAGCCACTCTTGGTGATTAAATTGGTGATTAAAGTCTCCCACTCAGTAAATTCTACTTCCTTGCCACCCTCGGTGCTTCCTCCAAGTTGTGTTCAATGTGAAGGAGCACTGAATTTTTACAGTTGCATTGGTTTTATGGTCATCATTAGACTTTTAATTCCAGGTTTTATTGAATTCAAATCCTACCATCTGTCGTGGTGGGATTTGAACCTGGATCCCCAGAACATTATCCTGGGTCTCTGGGTTACTAGTCCAGTGACAATACCATTATGCCACCACATTCCCTTAAAGGTCCTATTTTGTTTATATTGTGCCTATAACACATTTTGCTGTTTTTTATGTTCCTTGATCAATTAATTTCATTATTTGTCTTTGCCTTCCTCGTGTTTTTGCTTCTTTCCTAACCCGGAATTGCTCCCTTATGTTTTTATTCATCTATCCATGGAGTCCAACTAGTGCTTAATTTGTTCTTTCCTTCGCACTGAGTATATTTTTTTCTCTAATCAGGGAAACATTTAAAAAGGTGCTTTTTGTTGTTCTACATTGTTGTTACCCATTTTATTTTCTCAGGTTCTAATCTCAGCCCCTCAAGTTAGCATTTCTCCAATCTGTTGATTTTTGTCATACATATGCCTTCTTCTATCTTCCTCTTAAACATGCTATATTATGGTACTAATTCCTTGATTTTTCCCTATGTTTATTTCTCTTAACTGCTCTGGTTCATTCTCCCATTCCTAGATCCAACAGCAAATCTTACCTTTTGCTGGACATCTTACATACTGGGTTAGAAAGGAGTTGATTCCCTTAGGCAACTCAGTTTCCCTAGCCCATTTAGCTGCTCTTTCTGATTTAATATTGGGGAATCTCCCGAGTAATTTTTTTCTCTCATATTACACATATCTGGTTTCTATTTTGTCACACTGACAGCTGCATTCCTTTTCCCATTGCCATTTTTAACCATAATAAGTATGGTGACTGCACTGTTTACCCTCTCTATCTTTTCTCGACATGTTATACCTTGCAATACTTAATTCCTGCCCTTATTTTTCTGTAGCCATGTCTCCGTAATCTACTGTTATGTTCCCCAAATGAGAGATTGCCTCCAGCTCCCCCATTTTGTTACAGACATAATAGACATTTCACTAATAGTATTTTTCTCTTGCTTTGTTTAACCAACTTTTTGAACTCCACTGTACTAATTTACATGGCATTAATGTTATCCCTTCCTATATTCTCCACCCTTGTTTTGTTTATATTTAAGATGCTTATGTTTTTTGTAGATCCCTCCCCACTTACAGCGCTATACTAATTTTTCCACCTCCCCCTTTACCTTTCTTCTTGGACATGGGATCCATCCTGGTTCAGGTGAGCCCATCCTACTGGTATGACTCCTTCCTGTCCCAGAACATACACCAGTGTCCCATGAAAAGGCACCCCTGTTTCCCACACCTTTAGTCACTTGTTAATTTTTCTGATCTGTCTGTTTCCTTGCCAAATTTGCATGCAGCTCAGGCAGTGATCCATAGATTATTACCCTGCCTTATTTTATTTGGGAGCCTAAATCCTAATATCTTTTCATCAGGACTTCCTCCTGTTCCTACCTGTCCTACCCCCCAAAAAAAATTCCCCTCCAGCCACCATGTTGTATTCCTTGGCATCAGTTAGGCAACACGGTTTTCAGGATTCTCATTCTTATCTGCTGCAAATGCTTTCTGTCTCCCTGATTATAGAGACCCCTTTAACGACAACATTTCTGTTCTCTTCCCCACTCTGGACAGTATTCTGAGCCATTGGTGCTTCAGTTTGCATTGTGCTGTCTTCCCTGCAGTCTTTCTTATCCTCACAGGTGGCGAGTACATTGTTCGTGTTGTACAAGGCCAGTGTCTATGCCAGACCTTCTCCTCAAACTCTCCTTGAGCCTTGCTACCCAGCTCCCTGTTAGTCACTCTTGGACCTATGTTTCTTCTGCCTATATTCTGGATAAAATTGTCCAGAAATTACTCCCCCTCCCTTGTTTCAGTCTCCCTCCAATTTGTACTCCAGCTCAATGACTCTGAGCAGGAGAGATAAGAGATGGGGGCATCTGCAGACGTGTTGGCTTGGAACAGCCTCATGCACAAATTTTCACATGCTGCAATCCAAACAATCTGCTGGGCCATTTCTTAGACTCGCTTTAATTTAGTGAATGAAAATATTTGTATTTATATTGAAGTAGCTTAAATGGTTATGCTATAAATTTTAATCCGAACAGTGCAGAAGGAGGCCATTCAGCCCATCAAGTCTGCTCCAACTCTCCAACGGAGCATCGTCGTTGCCCCCCCCCCCCAAACTAATCCCCCTAACCTACACATCCTGGGATACTATGGGGCAAATTAGCATGGCTAATCCGCCTAACCTGTACATCTCTTTGGACCGTGGGAGGAAACCGGAGCACCTGGAGGAAACCCATGCCGACACAGGGAATATATGCATACTCCAAAGAGACAGCCCCCCAAGGCTGGAATCGAACCAAGGTCCCTGGCGCTGGGAGGAAGCGGTGCTAACTATTGTGCCACCGTACCACCCTGGACCTAGTTTAAAATACTGCCCTACTTTAGAGGAAAAAGAAGATTTAAAACTTTAACTCACAACCCAATCACTTTCCTGCTTTTAATTTTGCTTAAGACATGCAAACTATTTCTTTCATATACCATCAGTTCTGTTAGTCAGGATGTTTATAAACTTATATTGTCAGTATTTTCATTTTTGAAATTTTTTTTCAACTGCATAACAATCTCAAAAATATCTATATACTTTTTTGGAAGATGTATGCATTTGCCATACCACTCTCAAACTTTTGCATAATATCTTGTCTCACCATGAGTAATGACACTAGTGTTACCAAAATAAGCATGGGCAATGTTCTGGCATTAGCAATTCACTGCATCTGCATCCAGGCTGGATGGAACAATGGATCCCACAAGATGATGAAGGTGGGATGGGGCATGCTGTCAGGAAAAACAGAAAGCTCCGAAATAAAAACAGAAGTACTGGAAATGTGCCACATACAGGTCAATATCCAATAGAAATAAACATTTTGGACCTGACTCTTTATCAGAGCTGTACAAAGGATTGTGCTATTGTTCCAATAGCGATTAGTATTTTTTTAAAAACTGACTGACTTGCTCTATAATCCCAGCATTTTCTCTTTGAAAATTGCAATTGTCACTTTATCTCCTGTCCAATCTTAAACTGTGTTATATTACAGTGGGTCGGAATGTGCAATGCAATCTGTGTAGCTTGGCTCGGCTGCTATACAACAATAGGGGAACTACTCTATCTCATCAGAATTTAAAATCAAAATCCACAAATGGTTGTTTTATTTGTTACATGATTGGAATAAAAATGACACTCAGGGTTGGAAGCTGGGATCTAGTTCTTGCTTTATGGCCCGGGTTAGTCATTTAATTGTGATTTTGAAAAAAATCTGCTCTGATCAGCAAGTTGTTAATGTTGCTGTTCACAGTGTGGTAATACTGTTAGAAATTAGCTACATGCTAATTATAACTTTCTTTTCAGCCCCTCTTTTATATCCAATATTTTGGCCTGATATAACCAGCCCATAATATTTCTCAATGCCTTTATTTCCTTAACTTTGTAGAGCAATCCTTAATTTAATCCATGGTTTGATATTAAAAAAGCATTACTCGACAGCCTGAAAGTTTTTAAAAGCATTATCTTGATTGTTTCGTCATAATCTGAATGATCTTCAAAGCAATTATGTAAGGAATAAAATTTGGCTATATTAAAGACAGCTGTTCAGCATATCCTAACAAAATGGAAATTTATTGTACAGAATTGCTGGCTAGTTAAATGCTGAATTACAAGGATTGAATGACAGTATGCATGACTTTTTAAACAAAAATGAAAAAGTATCGATAATTTTAACAGTTAACAGATTCCAGTATGTTCTCGACTTTTTAAAAGAATGGACTTTGTATTAAGAACATAAGAAATAGGAGCCCCTCGAGCCTGCCCCGCCATTCAATAAGATCATGGCTGATCTGATAGTGGTTTAGTTCCACTTACCCGCCCGCTCCCCATAACCCTTAATTCCCTTATTGATCAGAAATCTATCTACCTGTGACTTAAACATATTTAACGAGGTAGCCTCCACTGCTTCAATGGGCAGAGAATTCCAGAGATTCACTACCCTCTGAGAGAAGCAGTTCCTTCTCAGCTCTGTTCTAAACTGACTCCCCCTTATTTTGAGTTGGGTCCTCTAGTTCTTGTTTCCTTTCTAAGTGGAAAGAATCTCTCTGCCTCTACCCTGTCGAGCCCCTTCATTATCTTATATGTCTCTATAAGATCTCCCCTCAGCCTTCTAAACTCCAATGAGTACAGGCCCAATCTATGCAATCTCTCAAAGAACAAAGAACAGTACAGCACAGGAAACAGGCCCTTCGGCCCTCCAAGCCTGTGCCGCTCATTGGTCCAACTAGACCATTCGTTTGTATCCCTCCATTCCCAGACTGCTCATGTGACTATCCAGGTAAGTCTTAAACGATGCCAGCATGTCTGCCTCCACCACCCTACTTGGCAGCGCATTCCAGGCCCCCACCACTCTCTGTGTAAAAAACGTCCCTTTGATGTCTGAGTTATACCTCGCCCCTCTCACCTTGAGCCCGTGACCCCTCGTGATCGTCACCTCCAACCTGGGAAGAGGCTTCCCACTGTTCACCCTATCTATACCCTTCATAATTTTATACACCTCTATTAGGACTCCCCTCATTCTCTGTCTTTCCAGGGAGAACAAGCCCAGTTTACCCAATCTCTCCTCATAGCTAAGACCCTCCATACCAGGCAACATCCTGGTAAACCTTCTCTGCATGATCTCTAAAGCCTCCACGTCCTTCTGGTAGTGCGGCAACCAGAACTGGACGCAGTACTCCAAATGTGGCCTAACCAGCGTTCTATACAGCTGCAACATCAGACTCCAGCTTTTATACTCTATACCCCATCCTATAAAGGCAAGCATACCATATGCCTTCTTCACCACCTTCTCCACCTGTGCTGCCACCTTCAAGGATTTGTGGACTTGCACACCTAGGTCCCTCTGTGTTTCTATACTCTTGATGGCTCTGCCATTTATTGTATAACTCCCCCCTACATTAGTTCTTCCAAAATGCATCACTTCGCATTTATCCGGATTAAATTCCATCTGCCATTTCTCCGCCCAATTTTCCAGCCTATCTATATCCTGCTGTATTGTCCAACAATGTTCATCGCTATCCGCAAGTCCAGCCATCTTCGTGTCATCCGCAAACTTGCTGATAACACCAGTCACACCATCTTCCAAATCATTTATATATATCACAAATAGCAGAGGTCCCAGTACAGAGCCCTGCGGAACACCACTGGTCACAGACCTCCAGCCGGAAAAAGACCCTTCGACTGCTACCCTCTGTCTCCTGTGGCCAAGCCAGTTCTCTACCCATCTAGCCACCTCTCCTTGTATCCCATGAGCCTTAACCTTCTTAACCAACCTGCCATGAGGGACTTTGTCAAATGCCTTGCTGAAATCCATATAGACGACATCCACGGCCCTTCCTTCGTCAACCGTTTTTGTCACTTCCTCAAAAAACTCCACCAAATTTGTAAGGCACAACCTCCCTCTTACAAAACCATGCTGTCTGTCACTAATGAGATTGTTCCGTTCTAAATGCGCATACACCCTGTCTCTAAGAATCCTCTCCCAACAACTTCCCTACCACGGACGTCAAACTCACTGGCCTATAATTACCTGGGTTATCCCTGCTACCCTTCTTAAATAACGGTACCACATTCGCTATCCTCCAGTCCTCGGGGACATCACCTGTGCCCAATGAGGAGACAAAGATTTCCGTCAGAGGCCCAGCAATTACATCTCTTGTCTCCCTGAGCAGTCTAGGATAGATGCCATCAGGCCCTGGGAATTTGTCAGTTTTAATGTTACCTAAAAAACCAAACACTTCCTCCCTTGTAATGGAGATTCTCTCTAACGGGCCAACACCTCCCTCTGAGACACTCCCAGTAGACACTCCTCACAAGCTAACCCCCTCATCTCCAGTATCAACCTGGTGAACCTTCTCTGTACTCCCTCCAAGGCCAATATATCCTTCCGCAAGTAAGGGGACCAAAATTGCACACAGTACTCTAGTTGCGGCCTCACCAGCACCTTGTACAATTGCAGCAAGACCTCCCTGCTTTTATACTCCATCCCCTTCGCGATAAAGACCAACATTCCATTTGTCTTCTTGATCACCTGCTGCACCTGAGTTTTTGCGATTCATGCACAAGGACCCCCAGATCCCTCTGCACAGTAGCATGTTGTAATTTTTTACCATTTAAATAATAGTCCATTTTACTATTATTCTTTCCAAAGTGGATAACCTCACACTTGTCACCGTTATACTCCATCTGCCAGATCCTCGCCCACTCACTTAGCCTATCCAAATCTCTCTGCAGACTTTCCCCATCCTCTACACAATTCGCTTTCCCACTCATCTTTGTGTCATCCGCAAACTTTGTAACCCTACACTCGGTCCCCTCCTCCAGATCGTCTATGTATATGGTAAACAGTTGAGGCCCCAGCACCGATCCCTGCGGCACGCCTCTAGTCACCAACTGCCAACCAGAAAAGCACCCATTTATTCCAACTCTCTGCTTCCTGTTAGATAGCCAATCCTCAATCCACGCTAACACTTTACCCCCAACTCCGTGTACCTTAATCTTCTGCAGCAACCTTTTGTGAGGCACCTTATCGAACGCCTTCTGGAAATCTAAAAACACCACATCCACCGGTTCCCCTCTGTCAACTGCACTCGTTACATCTTCATAAAAATCCAGTAAATTCGTCAAACACGACTTTCCTTTCATTAATCCATGTTGCGTCTGCTTGATCGAACCATTTTTTTCCAGGTGTCCTGCTATTTCTTCTTTAATGATGGATTCCAGCAATTTCCCAACTACGGACATTAAGCTAACCGGCCTGTAGTTACCCGCCTTTTGTCTACCTCCTTTTTTAAACAGTGGCGTCACATTAGCTGTTTTCTAATCAGCCAGCACTTCCCCAGAGTCCAGCGAATTTTGATAAATTACAACCAACGCATCTGCTATTACTTCTGCCGTTTCTTTCAGTACCCTGGGATGCATTCCATCCGGGCCCGGGGACTTGTCTACCTTTAGTCCCATTAGCCTACCAAGCACTACCTCTTTAGTAATAGTAATCATTTTAAGGACCTCACCCCCTACAGTCCCACGACCGTCAATTTTCGGTAAGCTATTTCCCTTTACCGTGAAAACCGACACAAAGAACTTGTTTAAGACCTCGGCCATTTCCTCGTTTCCCATTATTAAATCCCTCTTCTCCCATTATTAAATCCCTCTTCTCGTCTTCTAAGGGTCCAACATTTACTTTAGCTACTCTTTTCCTTTTTATATATTTGTAAAAACTTTTACTATCAGTTTTTATATTTTGTGCTAGTTTAGTTTCATAATCTATCTTTCCTTTCTTTATCGCTTTCCTAGTAGTTCTTTGTTGTTTCTTAAAGCTTTCCCAATCTTCTAATTCCCCACTAGTTTTGGCCACACTGTACGCATCGGTTTTTAAATTAATGCTCTCCTTTATTTCCTTAGTTATCCACGGCTGGACTCAATTGCCACATCTCATTGTAGATTAATTTTTCATGTCATTTACGCATTTGTAGTAGGAGAGTATGTTCGGAGTGGGTGGAGTCCTTGATTATCCTTGATTATGGTTTGATAAAGGTTTGGATGCCAAAACGTTTCATATAATTCATCATTGTACCAGCTATGTTTCTAAAATTCCTGGTGATCATTTTATCCTTAATTTATCCTTTTTTTTTTCATCTCAACCTCTCAAATATGGGTTTGAAGGAAAGAGCACTTATACAGCACTTTTCATGATGGTTGCATATCCCAATGTACTTTGCAGCCTATTCAGTGCTTTTGAATTGTAATCACTTGTGTACGCAACAGTTGGATCAGAGACACTGGGAAAGCTGCCCTGAATGGGCTGTGGAGTCAGGTGTGGTCTTATCCCATCCAAAATAGAATGCACCTTCCCAGCACTGCACTGGATTGTGAGCTGAAGTCTTGGATTGAATCTTCATTCGAAATTGAGAATCATGTCTGGTAATGCAAAGAGGCAAACTGATTAAGCCCTGCTTGGGGAGGTGTATTGAATATTTTAATTGAGGAAAAACTAGGCTTAAGTTATCATTGTGTCTTGACCTCTTGAGATTGTAATTTGGTTGTGCTTCAAGAAAATCTTTTGACCTCCAAAAAAAAGTTACTGGATCTAGAATTATGGAGATGCTATGGAGAAACACTTTACAAAACAAATGTGCAGAATTCAGTTAGGGTGGTTGAAGGTGGTTAAAATTCAGCCATAAATCTGGAATCCTGTTTGTTTTGTCAGTGACACAGTACTGACTTTTAATCAGTGAACAATGTAATATAATCTAAAATCTAAGCTAAGTTGAGTATGGGCAAAAGCTGAAAGCTTTCTGTGGTATATAGGTCAACCAGTGATATTCTGCATGACAGAACCATATGGAACTCTGCAGATATAAAGTAGCTTTGACCATTTCCATCCATCTGGCCATGATAATGTCAGAGCTAAAAAGACACTCGGACACAGCATTCGTGAGTGATGGATCCTTTATTGCCTTCTTATCGATAAGGAGAGATGAACTGAAGAATTCCTAAGGTTTCTTCAGGTTGCTCTGCTCAATTGTGTACAATCAGCCTTTTTGAGGGTATTTACAACTTCTAGTAAAGATAATTGTTTCTAGTCACGCACACCGGTAAATTACTTGCATATGATAAAGAAGTAGGCCCTAGACAATAGCTGTTTAATCATGTCCCATCAGTAATGTCATAATCTTTAATGATAGATGGATGGAATGTCTGTTCAAACAATGGTCACATAATCATGTCATTATTACAGTTTCGGTGCTGTTAGTAAGGACATTCAGCTGTGTCCTGTTGATAGATTATAGTGAAACATTCCCTTTGTCTGTGCTGTCTATTTCATGCACATGCAGAGACAGCCAGTCTACATTGAAAGTGCTGCTGCTGATGTGCTAATTTTCCTGGTCACCTGAACGGCCCCCTGCTGAGCTCAGTTCTTGTCTCCCACAATAAAGCAGATCGCCGTTTTGGATTTTATTCACTACCTGTGTGCAAAATGAACTTGAACCAAATCTATTTAAAACTGTTGTGACATGTTGCATTTTATTCCTGGAATAAGACTCTAAGATTAGATTATACGGGGTTGCAATTCCATACACGTGAACTTGCTGCATTTCCAAAATTAGATTACTAATTGCACATGAGATTTTTTTGCTTCAAAATACAAATTATGCTGAAAATTGTGGCATCGCATAACTGATACTGGCCAAGTGGAGAAAATGGTGAATGAAAGGGAAAGCTCATAGAATCACTTTTCATAAATTAGAGGAGCTGCTGGTAGTAGAGACTTCAAACTTTCCCACTTAACATTGGGGAGGGTAAATTGAAAACATGCCCTTAAGATCTGTCTTCAGTTTCTTGACTTGCATTGTTTTGAATGGAGTTGTCAACCTCAGACGCCACAGGCTCGCCTCACTGATGGGGCTAAAACCATCTCACCACTTCCACCGCATAAATGTTCACCCCCTTTCCCCGTGCACCCCCCCAAAATGCTGACTCTTCTGACATCGATAAGACTGGAGCCAGGAATTCTGGAAGGGTGGCAGGGAAAGGAAGTGCAGGAGTGGATGAACACTATCTGGGGTGTTCGCAGGGGTTGAAAATGGTTCCCCACCACACCCCGCCCCCATCCCCCATACATTGTTGTGGGTTACGGAGTGCTTTGACATTGTAGCTGGTTTTATACCTAATAAAAAAAGTCTAGTAAATCTGTGTAAAAAAACGGACGGTCATTCTGGTATGAAAGAAAAGCCAAACAGCGTGCCTTAATGACTATCGTCTCGTGGCCCTGACATCCATCATTATGAAGTGCTTCAAAAGGTTAGTCATGGCACGAATCAATTCCAGCCTGGATCCACTATAGTTCGCCTACCAACGCAACAGGTCCACAAACGACGCCATCTCCCTGGCCCATCTCCCTCCTCCCTGGAACACCTAGATAACAAAGACATCTGTATCACACTCCCGATTTATTGACTATAGCTCAGCCCTCAACACCATTATTCTTACGAAACTCATCTCCAAACTTCATGGCCTGGGCCTCGGCTCCTCCCTCTGCAACTGGATCCTGAACTTCCTAACCCACAGCCGCAATCAGTAAGGATAGGCAACAGCACCTCCTCCACGATCATCCTCAACACCGGTGCTCCAGAAGGTGTGTCCTCAGCCCCCTACTATACACGGTGGCACAGTGGTTAGCAGTGCTGCCTCACAACACCAGGGACCCAGGTTCAAGTCCCGGCTTGGGTCACTATCTGTGTGAAGTTTGCACATTCTCCCAGTGTCTGCGTGGGTTTCCTCCGGGTGCTCCGGTTTCCTCTCTCAGTCCAAAAATGTGCAGGTTAGGCGAATTGGCCATGATAAATTCTCCCTCAGTGTACCCGAACAGGTGCTGGGGTGTGGCGACTAGGGAATTTTCACAGTAACTTTGTTGCAGTGTTAATGTAAGCCTACTTGTGACTAATAAATAAACTTTAACACCTATGACTATGTGGCCAAATTCCCCCCCTCCTCAATTTTCAAGTTTGCTGGTGACACCACTGTAGTGGGTCGGATCTCAAACAATGACGAGACAGAGTACAGGAATGAGAGAATCTGGTGAACTGGTGTGATGACAATAATATCTCCCTCAATGTCACAAAACGAAGCAGATAGTCATTGACTTCAAGAAGCATAGTGGAGAACATGCCCCTGTCTACATCAATGGGGATGAAGTAGAAATGGTCGAGAACTTCAAGTTTTTAGGTGTCCAGATCACCAACAACCAGTTCTGGTCCCCCCCATGCCAACACCATAGTTAAGAAAGCCTACCAATGCCTCTACTTTCTCAGAAGACTAAGGAAATTTGGCATGTCAGCTATGACTCTCACCAACTTTTACAGATACGCCTAGAAAGCATTCTTTCTGGTTGTATCACAGCTTGGTATGGCTCCTGCTCTGCCCAAGATTGCATGAAACTACAAAAGATCGTGAATGTCGCCCAATCCATCATGCAAACCAGCCTCCCATCCATTGACTCTGTCTACACTTCCGACTGCCTCAGAAAAGCAGCCAGCTTAATTAGGGACCCCATGCACCCCGGACATTCTCTCTTCCACCTCCTTCCGTTGAGAAAAAGATACAAAAGTCCAGGTCACGTGCCAACTGACTCAAGAACAGCTTCTTCCCTGCTGTCATCAGACTTTTGAACGGACTTGCCTCGTGTTAAGTTGATCTTTCTCTACACCCTAGCTATGACTGTAACACTACATTCTGCACTCTCTCATTTCCTTCTTTATGAATGGTATGCTTTGTCTGTATAGCATGTAAGAAACAATACTGTTCGCTGTATGTTAATACATGTGACAAATCAAATCAAAGGATGTGTGTAATGTAAACAGCCCTAATTTCCCTTGTTCTAGCCATCTGATTCTAGCTATCTGTATTGGAATCACAGAGCAGTCTGAACAGAGTAAAACTAGCAATGTACTGCTGATGTGCATACATAGAACATAGAACATAGAAAGCCACAGCACAAACAGGCCCTTCGGCCCACAAGTTGCGCCGATCACATCCCCACCTCTAGGCCTATCTATAGCCCTCAATCCCATTAAATCCCATGTACTCATCCAGAAGTCTCTTAAAAGACCCCAACGAGTTTGCCTCCACCACCACCGACGTCAGCCGATTCCACTCACCCACCACCCTCTGAGTGAAAAACTTACCCCTGACATCCCCCCTGTACCTACCCCCCAGCACCTTAAACCTGTGTCCTCTCGTAGCAACCATTTCAGCCCTTGGAAATAGCCTCTGAGAGTCCACCCTATCCAGACCCCTCAACATCTTGTAAACCTCTATCAGGTCACCTCTCATCCTTCGTCTCTCCAGGGAGAAGAGACCAAGCTCCCTCAACCTATCCTCATAAGGCATGCCCCCCAATCCAGGCAACATCCTTGTAAATCTCCTCTGCACCGGATTATTACTCCATCTGACGAAGGAGCAGCGCTCCGAAAGCTTATGGTATTTGCTACCAAATAAACCTGTTGGACTTTAACCTGGTGTTGTGAGACTTCTTACTGTCTTCAAAATAATGCCATGGCATTTTTTGCATCCACCCAAGCAGGCAGCTGAGACCTTGGTTTAACATTTCACTGAAAATGTGACCTCACCAATGCAGTACTCTCTCAGCATTGCACAGCAGTGTCCAGGCCACCTTGATTTTTGTGCTCAAGTCCTGGAATGGAACTTGAACCCAGAACCTTGGGACTCAAGGTGAGAATGCATATTTGCTGACCCACAGTTAACACAAGTGCAGACATTGTGAATATGCACTCTTGAGCAAAAACACATTTTCATGCAACAAGTGAAGTATATCGTAAATCCAATCTCCTTTGAATTCTTTAGTTCTTCAATATTTAGTTCCATTTTGTTACAATCCCCATAGAGATTGTTAATATTGAAAGAGAAATGTGAAATCCTTGTTATTTACTAAAAGGTTCCACAGTTTAAAACAAATTAATTTTATGATACAACAGTCAAAGCAAAGCATAATTTACTGAATAAATATTGTCTTGGGTAATATTGAAAAACACAATAAAACACAGTTACAGATACTTTACACTAAGATCCTGAAACTCACCTTCCCTTTTCCATTGTGACTTGCCCAGAAAGAGTTTGGCCATTTAACAAGTTAATATTTAACACTTTCTTGGGACCAACACCAAACATCTCTACAGCTATCTTGTGAGGTGTAAGACTTGCTTGCTTGAGCTTCACTCAAATTGTGCTTTGTCTTAAAAAGAACATTAGAAACACCCTTCGTTTCTAATAGTTCTGTTCTTCTGGTTGCAGCTGCTGCAAAATTCCTGGCAGACTTCTTTTCTCTGCCAAATTCTAAGGTGAGTGACTTTTCACTTTGAGATGTCTTCTTCTAGCTCCAAACTAGGCAATCTTCCGCCTCCCCCTTCCTTGAATACTATCCAAACTGAGTATGAGTTACCACCTGTATTCTGTGTGGTGAATAGTAGTTAGTATTTTCTCAGATTAAAGTGCAGGCCTAGCTAAAATTTATCTCTTTCATTCCCCCTACTGAGTGCTGCAACTGTCTCTGTTTCCAAACAGCCTGCTTCTGTGGACAAGCACACAGATAAACCCCAGTTCTAAAACCTTATCTCCATGGCAGTGTGGAATACCTGGGATGTTCCAGACTGAAATCCACATTAATTAATTCTTAGCCAGACCTTTGATTCTGAGACCCACATGAACAATTTAAATTTCTAATGGAGTCCAGGCAATTCTCCTGAAATTTACTGGTCCCACCCAGAAACTCCCTTATTTAGAAACGTGTTTTTAGTTTCTTAATTCAGGAACTACATGACAAATTTAAACCCTTATGAAGACAACTCAGCCAGAATAGAAATAGAATAGTGAGGCATCATCTGGAGTATTGTGTCCAGTTTCTATTCTATTCTATGAAACTGGACACAATACTCCAGATGAGGCCTCACTAGTGTCTAATGCCCCTATTGATAAAGCCCAATATTTGCTTTATTAACTGCTTTCTCAACACACCCTGCCACCTTCAATGTCTTATGTATGTGTACACAAAGGTCCTCTGTTCCTGCACCTTTAGAGTTTCTCCTTTTATACTGTCTCTCCATATTCTTCTCTGCATTGAACTTCATCTGCTACTTGTCTGCCCAACTCACCGACATGTCTTGAAGTTTTCAAGACTTTCCCCATCATAATTAATAACATTTCCAATCTTTGTATCATCTGCAAAATTTGAAATTATATATATCAGAGCAAAGGTCCCAACACTGACCCCTGGGTCATGACGACTTTAAATTATCCTGTGTTCGTCCAAGTGACGATTGATTTTGTCCCAAATTATAGTTTACAGTAGTTTCTCTATCACTGAAGTCAAATTAGCGTGTAGTTGCCAGCTTAATCCTTGCACCCCTTTTTGAAAAGGGTGTAACTGGCAAATCTCCAGTCCTCTGGCACCACTCCTGTATCTAACGAAGACTGGAAGATAATCACTAGTGCCTCGGCAATTTCCACTGTCATATTGCTCAATATATCCCTCTGCTTCTCATCTGGCCCTGGTATCTTATCGTTATAAATAGAAATAGCCTTTCTAACACCAGCTCCTTCTCAATTGTAAATCCTTTGAGTGTACACTTTCCTCCTCTGTCCCCTCTGCCTGGGTAGCATCCTCTTCCTTTGTAAAGACAGATGCAAAGTACTCATCTATACCTCCACTGTTTCTCCTGCCTCCATGAGCAAATCCACTTTTTTATCTCTATATCTTTTTACCACCCCTTTATTAGTTACATGCTTATAGAATATTTTTGTTTGCTCTCCTTGCTTTTCTATTTTTTTTCACTTCACCTTTGGTCCTTCTATATTCAGTCTGATTCTCCGAAGTATTTTCTCCCTGACATCAGTCGTACGCGCACTTGTTCCCTTTCATCATCTCTCTCATCATTCATCGCGCTCTGGATTTTTGTACAACCCTTCCCCTTCAAGGCAATATACCTTGAGTTGTCTGTAATATTTTTTTGCTGAAACTGGCCCATTTTTCAACAACCATTTTTTCTGCCAATGCTAGATTCCAATTCACTCGGCTCAGATGTATTCTCATTGCATCGAAGCTGGCTTTCCCCCAATTAATTACCCTTGCTCTGGACTATTCCTTTCGTTTTTGGTGGCCAACCTCAACCTTACTATCCCCTAAATGCTCTCCTACTGATACTTAATCCACTTGGGCCAACTCGTTCCACGGAACCAGATCCAACAGTGCCTGTCTTCTCGAACTGGAATTTTTTGGAATATGTTTTAAATCTTGCCCATTTTATAGGGTACTTGCAGGATTGTTCAGATTTGTAAATCCTGAGTATATCTGCAAATAATTTTACTATTGATCTTTTCACCATCAACATAATAGAAAGTGACAGCTGCTGCCAGAAAAATAAAGCACATGCAGCAGTATTGTTTCTGGCAGCATATCATATTCATTTTCTTCATGAAAGCCTTTTATGCTGGAATGTGAGTTTTCCCAACAAATATGTACACACCTTGCACTCTATGAAATACAGTAATAGCAAAACATGCCTTTTACTACTAAAGCAAAATATTTTAAGAACATAAGAACGAGGAGCAGGAGTAGGCCATCTGGCCCCTCGAGCCTGCTCCGCCATTCAATAAGATCATGGCTGATCTTTTTGTGGACTCCGCTCCACTTACTTGCCCGATCACCATAACCATTAATTCCTATACTGTTCAAAAATTTATCTATCCTTGCCTTAAAAACATTCAATGAGGTAGCCTCAACTGCTTCACTGGGCAGGAAATTCCACAGATTCACAACCCTTTGTGTGAAGAAGTTTCTCCCCCAACTCAGTCCTAAATCTGCTTCCCCTTATTTTGAGGCCATGCCCCCTAGTTCTAGTTTCACCTGCCAGTGGAAACAACTTCCCTTCTTCTATCTTACCTATTCCCTTCGTAATCTTTTATGTTTCTATAAGATCTCCCCTCATTCTTCTGAATTCCAATGAGTATAGCCCCAGTCTACTTAGTCTCTCCTCATAAGCCAACCCTCTCAACTCTGGAATCAACCTAGTGAATTTCCTCTGCACCCCCTTCAGTGCCAGTATATCCTTTCTGAAGTAAGGAGACCAAAACTGTGCACAGTACTCCAGGTGTGGCCTCACCGGCACCTTATATACTTGCAACATAACCTCGCTGTTTTTAAACTCCATCCTTCTAGCAATGAGGGACAAAATTCTATTTGCCTTCTTAATTACCTGGTGCACCTGCAAACCAACTCCTTGTGATTCTTGCACAAGGACACCCAGGTCCCTCTGCACAGCAGCATGCTGCAATTTTTTACCATTTAAATAATAGTCAATTTTGCTGTTATTCTTACCAAAATGGATGACCTCACATTTACCACGTTGTACTCCATCTGCCAGACCCTCACACACTCACTTAGACTATCTATATCCCTTTGCAGACTTTCAGCGTCTTCTACACACTTTGCTCTGCCACTCATTTTAGTATCACCTGCGCATTTTGACGCACTACACTTGGTCCCCAACTCCAAATCGTCGATGTAAATCATAAACAATTGCGGTCCCAACACTGATCTCTGAGGCACACCACTAGTCACTGATCGCCAACCAGAAAAACACTCATTTACCCCCACTCTTTGCTTTCTGTTAGTTAATCAATCCTCTATCCATGCTAATACATTACCTGTAACACTGTGCATCTTTATCTTATGTAGCAGTCTTTGGTGAGGCACCTTGACAAATGCCTTCTGGAAATTCAGATATACTACATCCACAGGTTCCCCATTGTCCACTGCGCATGTAATATTCTCAAAGAATTCCACCAAATTAGTCAAACATGACCTGCCCTTCATGAACTCATGCTGCGTCTTACCAATGGGACAACTTATATCCAGATGTATTGCTATTTCTTCCTTGATGATAGATTCAAGCATTTTCCCTACTACAGAAGTTAAGCTAATCGGCCTATAGTTACCCACCTTTTGTCTACCCCCTTTTTTAAACAGTGGTGTCACATTTGCTATTTTCCAATCTGCGGGAACCACCCCCAGAGCCCAGCGAATTTTGGTAAATTACTACTAGTGCATTTGCTATTTCCCCCGCCATCTCTTTTAGTGCCCTGAGATGCATTCCATCAGGGCCAGGAGACTTGTCTACCTTTAGCCCCATTAGCTTGCCCAACATTACCTCTTTCGTGATAGTGATAGTTTCTAAGTCCTCACCTGCCATAGCTTTCCTGTCATCAATTTTTGGCATGTTATTTGTGTCTTCCACTGTGAAGATCGACGCAGAATACCTGTTCAATGCCTCAGCCATTTTCTCATTTCCAGTTATTACATCCCTCTTCTCATCCTCTAAAGGACCAATGTTTACTTTAGCCACTCTTTTTCGTTTTATGTATTTGTAGAAACTTTTGCTATCTTTTTATACTCTGAGCTAGTTTACTCTCATAATCCATCTGACTTTTCTTTATAGCTTTTTCCGTGGCTTTCTGTTGACCTGTAAAGATTTCCCAATCCTCTAGTTTCCCACTAATCTTTGCCACTTTGTATGCATTTTCTTTCAATTTGATGCTCTCCTTTATTTCCTTAGATATCCATGGCTTATTATCTCTTTTTCTACAGTTCTTCCTTATCATTGGTATATACCTTTGCTGAGCACTGTGAAAGATCACTTTAAAGAACAAAGAAAATTACAGCACAGGAACAGGCCCTTCAGCCCTCCAAGCCTGCACTGACCATGCTGCCCGACTGAACTAAAACCCCCTATCCTTCCGGGGACTATATCCCTCTATTCCCATCCTATTCATGTATTTGTCAAGAGGCCCCTTAAAAGTCACTACCATATCCGCTTCCACCACCTCCCCCGGCAACGAGTTCCAGGCACCCATTACTCTCTGTGTAAAACATCTGCCTCGTACATCTCCTTTAAACCTTGCCTTTCACACCTTAAACCAGTGCCCCCAAGTCCTCCACTGTTCCTCAATTGTCCCACCATAAAGTTTTTGCTCCCAGTCTACCTTAGCCAACGCCTGCCTCATCCCTTTGTAGTCTCCTTTGTTTAAGCATAAGACACTGGTATTGGATTTTACCTTCTTACACTCCATCTGTATTTTAAATTCAACCATACTGTGATCGCTTCTTCCAAGAGGATCCCTAACTGTAAGATCATTAATTATTCCTGTCTCATTACACAGGACAGATCTAGGATAGCATGCTCCCTCGTAGGTTCCGTAACATACTGTTCAAGGAAGCTATCGCGGATACAATCTATGAACTCCACCTCAAGGCTGCCTTGACCGACCTGGTTTGACCAATTGATATGTAGATTAAAATCCCCCATGATAATTGCTGTACCATTTTTACATGCATCAGTTATTTCTTTGTTTATTTTATCCAATCTCAATGGAATATCTTGTTAATAGCATTGTAGACAATTTATGCTTTTAATTGGGTATGACAGCAAGTGTGAATTTAGTGCATAAATCTTGAAGTATATAATTTATTCAAGGAACTTTTTGATTAGTCGGCTGTGTGTTTGGATTGTCACTATACACGATTTTTGTACGATAACTGCAGAAATATTGCACTGCAGAAATAAGTTCAGAGCTGTGTGTTTTTTGGTGTACATGCCAAAATTTACCACTGCAGATTCTGTTGTATGAAATACATTTTTAAAAGTTTCAATATTGTTATCCTTTATCCATTTCAGGAGCTGTACAGAGCTTTTGCTTTGCTTGCCGGATGAAGTGCCAGGCACACTGTGGGAGCAGTTTCAAGCTTGTGTGCAGGTAAGTTGAACTATGTGAAATGAAAGTAAGTGTTATTCATCCAACAGTCCAATATGTTTATTCCTGACAAAAATTCAGTGTAATGTCCACCCACCTATCTCTTAAAGTTTGCATGAGCAAGAGTGAAAACAGAACGAAAACAGAAAATACTGAAAAAACTCAGGTATGGTAGCATCTGTGGAGAGAGCAAATAGAGTTAAGGTTTCAAGTCTGTAACTCTTCAGAGCTAAAGAAAAGCCGCTCTTGTGCAGTAATTGCTGCAAAGCATATTTTGATGGTTTCCCAATGTTTTAACACAGTAAGTCTCACAACGCCAGGCTAAAGTTCAACAGGTTTATTTGGAATCACGAGCTTTCGGAGCGCTATTCCTTCATCAGGTGATCATTGACACCTCATCAGTAAATCATAAGAGTTTATTAGGAGTTCATTCAAAATGTACACCAGCTTTTCAGTTTTGTTTGCCCTCTCTTTCTCTCTCTCTGGGCCTTGCAGTCAAGATGTTGCCAATCTTCCTTCCTGCAGATGTCTCCAGTCTTTCTGCCAATCTCTCTAGTCTCTCTATTGTTACACAGCAGTATTATTATTCCAGAGAACGCCATTTACATTCATTGGTTAATTAAACACACCACATAAGGTAGCCAACACCAATTGTTTCTAACCTCTGATCATGCATTGTGCACAAATTAGTGTGGTCTTTGCCAAAGTTAGCTGAGAGCTGGGAATGTGTATAACACATCTCAGCATTTTGTAACTTTGTAACATGATGAGCTTTCAGCAGGGTTCTTGCTGGCACTTTATGGAAGAAGAATTAAGCAGGCAAGAGCTT
Source organism: Mustelus asterias (assembly GCF_964213995.1). Classification (NCBI taxonomy): domain Eukaryota; kingdom Metazoa; phylum Chordata; class Chondrichthyes; order Carcharhiniformes; family Triakidae; genus Mustelus; species Mustelus asterias. The sequence goes on along the minus strand of NC_135815.1, from coordinate 66,737,983 downwards.
ATATTGCAAAATTGTTTCCATCTATCTTTGATGGCCTCTTCCATCTCGGGAAGCAACGTAGCCGGATTGACTGGACTTCCTTCCTACTTTGATCTTAATGTTAGGCGCTTTCAATACCATCGTCCACCTTGTCCATCTTGGTGCCGGGACCTGAGAGACCTGGTTCATAGATGATAAAGTACGAACAGCATGAGGGCATTTGATAAGCTTCTGATCCAAGACTGCACTTGCTGTTGCCATGACAGTCATGCATGTGGCCTGCACTGCCCTCGATTTCCCATTTACCTGAGTAACATCCTACTGGTCTCTGTCTATCACTATGGTCTTGGGTGAGTAAACTGGTCATATATCCTCCTTGTGCACAAACAAGGTAAAGGATCTTCCATTATCAGGGATTCCTCATGCTGGAGCGGTGCACAAGGCCTCTTTTAGTTGCTGAAAAGCCTGTTTTTGTCCCTCATTCAGTTCTATTCCTTCTTTCGAATCCCATTTCCCTTTAAGGAGGTCAGTGAACGGTTGTGCCAATTGTGTGTATGAATCTACCCATAATTGCAGAGATCCAAAAATGCTCTAAATTCCTGAACCGTGGTGGGCCGTTTTGGCGGTTCAAATAGCGATGGTATGACCTTGTGTTACCTCCCTTTTGCCCAGGGATTTTAGTTTTAGTGTCACAAGTAGGCTTACATTAACACTGCAATTAAGTTATTGTGAAAATCCCCGAGTCGCCACACTCCGGCGCCTGTTGGGGTACACTGAGGGAGAATTTAGCACGGCCAATGCACCTAACCAGCATGTCTTTTGGACTGTGGGAGGGAATCAGAGCACCCGGAGGAAACCCATGCAGACACAGGGAGAACGTGCAGATTTCACACAGTCAGTGACCCAAGCTGGGAATTGAACCCATGTCCCTGGCGCTGTGAGGCAGCAATGCTAGCCACTGTGCTGCCCACCTATCTTCTGACCCAGATAAACAGCTTCCTCCTGAGCAATTTGGACTTTACTAATGCTGCCTTATGGCCCTTCTGGTGCAAGTAGCCCAACAAAGGCTTCACGTCGCTCTCGTGCTGTTCTTCAGTCTCAGAGGCTAAAAGATATCATCTACATATTGGACGATAACCAAATTAGTTGATGGCATTTCTCAGAGGTGGTTTTGCAATGCCATACTATTTGATTTGATTTATTATTGTCACATGTATTAGCATACAGTGAAAAGTATTATTTCTTGTGCACTATACAGACAAAGCATACCGTTTCAGAAGGAAATGAGAGAGTGCAGAATGTAGTGCTACAGCTAGGGTGTAGAGAAAGATCAACTTAATGCAAGATAAGTCCATTCAAAAGTCTGATGGCAGCAGGGAAAAAGCTGTTCTTGAGTCGGTTGGTACGTGACCTCAGACTTTTGTATCTTTTTCCCGACGGAAGAAGGTGGAAGAGAGAATGTCCGGGGTGCGTGAGATCCTTAATTATGCTGGCTGCTTTGCCGAGGCAGTGGGAAGTGTAGGCAGAGTCAGTGGATGGGAGGCTGGTTTGCGTGATGGATTGGGCGACATTCATGACCTTTTGTAGTTTCTTGCGGTCTTGGACAGAACAGGAGCCATACCAAGCTGTGATGCAACCAGAAGAATGCTTTCTATGGTGCATCTGTAAAAGTTGGTGAGAGTCGTAGCTGACATGCCAAATTTCCTTAGTCTTCTGAAAAAGTAGAGGCGTTGGCGGGCTTTCTTAACTTTAGTGTCGGCATGGGGGTCCAGGACAGGTTGTTGGTGACCTGGACACCTAAAAACTTGAAGCTCTCAACCCTTTCTACTTTGTCCCTGTTGATGTAGACAGAGAAATGTTCTCCTCTACGCTTCCTGAAGTCAATGACAATCTCCTTCATTTTGTTGACATTGAGGGAGAGATTATTGTCGCCCCACCAGTTCACCAGATTCTCTATCTCATTCCTGTACTCTGTCTCGTCATTTTTTGAGATCTGTTCCACTATGATGGTGTCGTCAGCAAACTTGAAAATCGAATTGGAGGGGAATTTGGCCGCACAGTCATGGGTGTATCAGGAGAATAATAGGGGGCTGAGAACACAGCCTTGTGGGGCACCGATGTTGAGGATGATCATGGAGGAGGTGTTGTTGCCTATCCTTACTGATATGATAGACAGTAGGGCTGTTGTGGAATCCCTGAGGGAGCCTGTTGTTGGTCTATTGTAAAGGCAAACCAAGGCTGAATCTCAAGCGCTAAGGGAACAGACCAAAAACCATTTGCCATATTGATTAACGAAAACTATTTGTGCTCCAGTAATAGGGCATTAAAGATGGTAGAAGGATCGGTAGCCAAGGGGATTAATTTATCCACTTGTTGATTAGCATTCATGTAATCTACTGTCAACCTTCAGGTTCTGTTCGCTTTCTTCACCGGCCATACAGGACTGTTGGATACACTGAGTTGTAATCAATATTCTTCTCTCCACTAACTGATTCAGGATGGGCAGATTTCCATCTACAGATGTCTGGCTAATGAGATACTGGGCGGAGGAGTCCCAATAAAGATTATTGGGTCCATTTGCAACAGTCCACAATTATTTTTGTCCTTGGCCCAAACTGATGTTCCTTCAGTTCGTCTTTCTCCAGGAGCTTGATATTCCAGGTGACTTTTCCCTTAGAGAAGCATAAAGCCGAACTCACCTGGGTGAGCACATCCATTCCCAGGAATACCTGTGTGACTGGTCCTACCCATATAGACGTCTCGATTCTGTGGTCCCAGCTGTAATGTCAGGGGAACTGTCTCTCACATGTATCTATTTCCCAGTTGCCCTCTTGCCCACATTTTATGATCTGGAGATACTGGGGTGGGCACAGTAAGAAGCCTCATTACTCACCTGATGAAGGAGCAACGCTCTGAAAGCTCGAGATTTCAAATTAACCTGGTGTTGTGAGACTTCTTATAGTGCCCACATGTTATTGCCACAGGAGAACCTGTGGTAACTGATCCCTGGATATACTGTCAATTCTGCTCCTGTGTCCAATAAGCAATCCACTGATTCTTCACCTACCTTCGCATTCACATAAAGGCTGTTGGCTCGTTGTTGCAAGCGGGCCAACAGTGGTAAAGTGAGGGTAGGGTCTACCTGTTTTTTGCTACTTGCAAGGCTGCTTCCTGCAGTTGGGCAGTGAGTTGTTTAAACTGCTCTATTAACTCATCTGGTTCGTCTTTAGCATTCTTTTCAGAATTTGCATTCTGCTTTCCCTTGCCTCGTCCCTGTGGTCGACATGTCTTTGCCCAATGACCTTCCTTTGCACAATTATGACATCGACCTGGACATCTGTCATTGGTTGAATGCACTGTCACTTGTGCAGCTCTAACATTCACAGCCATATCCCATTCTGGCCGACTAAGGTATGTAACTAGCTGAGTATAAGTAGTGCCTTCCTCTTCCCAATCGGGTTTGTTAACTCTCAGCATTTTGGATGATTCCGATTTCTGGCCAGCTACAAACATTGATTTTAACACCATTAACACATTTCCATCTATATTCTCTGCAGTTACTCCCCGAGTGCCTGAGTGCTCAAGCCAAGTTGTTCCAAACCGTTTTTCATAATCAAGCATTTCTTTGCTCACTTTCTGCTGACATGATGCTATTTTACTCCAGTCTGTTTTGCTTGGCATGTGCTCCATACACCACAATCTAATCCCATCTTCCCTCTAGGTTCTGTCTGTCTTGACCCAATCCTCCCTCTACATCAATCAGTAAGTCCCACTCTTTCTGTCTGGAACCATAAAAGATAATATCTGCACACCATCCAACAGATGAAGCCCATAAATTACTTTCAAGAGTTTCAACACATCCCATGTTTTTGCTCCACTTTTCTTAGGGTGAGGTATTTCCTTCATCCATTTGTCAATCTTTTCAGTTGTCTTTTCTGCATCTGTTGTCCTTTGAGACTCAACCTTTACCCTCTTATACTTCAAGGGAAAAATATTCTTAGGTGTTTCCTCCTCCTCTTCATTCTCAGAGTCCACCAAAGAAGAAGACCCATCTCCCTCATAAACTTCCCTTAATTGTCTTGCCCCCTGTTCTATTCGTTCCAGAATAGGGTACATTCTGGGAACAGCTATTGATAGAGGTTTACTGTGCTTCATGATCACAATCTTGTTTGCTAGTTTCTGACACTTTCCTCCTTCAGAGTGGTACATACTGCAGCTAATTGACCCTGGAATCCCTTAACCCTTCAGTCCGATTCTGCACGACCTACAGTTTCGTTTTGCTGTATAAGTTGACTCATCACGGTGAGGGACCAGCGAATACGGTCCTTGCCGGGTAATCTCTTGGCTTTTCCTTATGCTCGCTTAATATCCAAGGTCCACTGTCTCTTGAAGGTCCCATACTTCTGTTCAATTTTAGCGAATGTTTTTGGTAAATCAAAGTGCTGTTCTACAAACTCTTTCAGATGGTGCATCATTTCTTGCTCTGTTACCTCTGGAGGGGCCATGCCGCCCTTTTCCATATTAGGTAAGTGACTTTTACTATTCTTTCCTGTCATCTTTAACTCCGAGTAGGGGTCTCAAACTGATTGGGTCAAAAATGACCGTGGGCTAACCCTTAGCCAAAAAGTGCACTTGGCATGGGGCCTCGAGCCAAAAATCTGGACGAGGTGTTCAGAGAAAATGGAATCACGCGAACGGCTGACTTAGAGTCACATAACGGAGAAGAACCTTTGATAAGAGGGGTTCTTACCCCTCAGATGGGTCTGTGGATGCTCCTCGACTCACGATCTGATCGGTGATCCTGCCGACCATGCCAGAGTTGTTAGGTTCAAGAATTCACTGACACCTCATCGGTAAATCGTAAGAGTTTATTAGGAGTTCGTTCAAAATGTACACCAGCTTTTCAGTTTTGTTTGCTCTCTCTCGCTTTCTCTCTCTCTGGGTTTTGCAGTCAAGATGTTGCCAATCTTCCTTCCACCATATGTCACCAGTCTCTCTAGTCTCCCTATTGTTCTTACACCACAGTATTATTATTCCAGAGAACACCCATTTACATTAATTGGTTAATTAAATACATCACATAAGATGGCCGACACTGATTGGTTCTAACCTCTGATCATGCATTGTGCACGAATTAGTGTGGTCTTTGCCAAAGTTAGCTGAGAGCTGCGAATGTGTGTAACACATCTTAGCATTTTGTAACCTTGTGACATGATAAGCTTTCAGCAGGGTTTATCCTGTGTGAAAATATTAATATAAATATACCATAGAAAATATACAAATGTTACACAAAATACTAAAAAGTAAAATAAAGCAGTGGCTTCCCATGGTATCTGCTATAATGTTAAACCTTGCCAAATGCAGTTATTCAGCAGCAGCTTAGAATGGCAGCAAGGCAATTAGATTTAAAATTATAACATAAACAGAAAATGCTGGCAGCGTTTTTGAAGAGAGAAGCAGGTTTAATGTTTCAGGTTGTGACCTTTCATCAGAACTCGGAAATGTTAACATTGTCTCCTGCCAGTGCAAGATGGCCACCAATACTCGTCTGTGCATGTGCAGAAAAACAATGACTGATTTTGTCTTCCAAAACTTGGATTGAGATGGACTATTTTTAAATTACAAGATGTCTTTGTAAATTGGTGTGGCATGATTAACGGGAGGAGTGGAGAACTGCAGTAATACACATAAATCCAAATACAAACTGATCCCACAGAGACTAGCTGTAGTATAGTCCAAAGGTTCCCAACCGTTTCTATTTCATGGCACACTTTTATACTATATCTTGAAGCACACCTCCTATTTTTTCTGTTTCTAAAATTCTATTAAAAATCGTCAAAGCAACGTCTAATACAATTTTCATTAGTTTAAGTCTACAATGCAAGTCAATACAATTTTTTTCCCTTTAAAGATTTAAATTGTCTTCAGTTTTAAGTCTGCATTTCTCAATGTGAAAGTTCATAAATGAAGCAAGTACCGTGAAAAGCACCTAACCAAAAATGTTAATGTGACACTTGGGCCTGCCACTGTGAGCAGAGTCTCTTGACTTGGGCAGGAATTTGTTACAGGACAACTCACTGGTCATGCTGCACTGACAGGTGCTCACTCCTTTTGCTTTTTTACATAAGCCAGTATGGAGAACACCAGTTGGCACAAGTAGGTTATGGGAAATGGTAAGAGTACTGCTATAACACGATCTGAAATAGATGGATACCAAATGTGTCCAGTGGCATCTCTACAAACTTCATTCTCAGTGTACAATCCATCCAGTGCACTGCGAATTCCTCTCGTTCTTTTAATAATTTCTTTGATTCAAAAGAAAATGAACTAAATGGATCGCGTACCCAGTCAAAGTCTTCCATACTCATGGAGGGGAAGTAGCATTCAACTTCTCGTATTTTAAGATGTGTGTAGATGTGGTTGTTTATGGTTTTGCCAGCAGCATTTGCCCATGCCAGCTTGAACATCTCAATCAACCCAATGGCCACTTTTTTCTTCCAAAGAGCTGGTTTTGATCTGAAGCCCTGAGGTTTATCTGTGGCAGTCAGAATCTTCTTGTTTTCCTCCTGCATTTTAACTTTCAGCTCATTCAGATGGCTGAATATATCTGAAAGATATGTAAGCATAGTGCACCAAGAGTCCTGTATTAAATCTTTTTTTGGCAATTTGAGCAGAACCAAAAACTCTTATGGAGCACCTAAACACAGGAGAGGATCATTCACTGAGACAGCCTCACACTTGTGTGAGCATGAGGAAACCCTGGTACTCTGCTCCCATCTCTTCACACAAAATAATAAATAAGCATGATTTTGAAGGATGCGATTTTACATAATTCATAATTGTCACTATTACTGCAGTTAACTCAGACAACATTGTTTTGGCAAAAAGGGTTTCACAGTGCAGGATAATGGCTGACCTGGATGCCAGGATTCTGTTCTTTCACTTTACTCATGAATCCTTTGACTTTTCCTGTTTGGAAGCTGTTCCATCAATGCTGATGATATTACACTTGGTCCAGTTAAGATTGTATTCCTCCAGATGAGATGAGCGGTTAAGACAAAAGATTTCTTCTCTGGTCGCATGACCAGGCAATTCCTGCAAAAGAAGAAATCCTCTTTGATAGAACCCCTGTCAACAAACATGATATTGGCTAAGAACTGGCAGAGTCTGCTAATGTCTGCAGAATCATCAATCTGCAGGGCACATTTTCCACTCATTTCTAATTTCTCTTGAAACATCTGTTCAATTTCAAATGACATTTCATCAGTGTGCCATTTTATTGTCCGAAAGAGGAACTTTCTCGATTTCCTTAGCAGCACCAACTCCCAGTATTACAGACTCAGTGCTTTTGCATGCCAGCAGAGTTAGGGTTCAGCAATGGCCACCAGGCAATTCACCACCTGTGCATTATCCCTTGTGTATTACCTGAAACCTGCACACACACAATCATTCGTTGATTTTGCTTCGTGTTTTGTGTTCCGAGGCGCTTGAAGCATTTGCTGGAGAGTGAACCGTGTTTTGTAATCAAATGGAGCTTCAACGTAGCTGGTGCCATTGCAGTTTTTGAAAGCTTCTCCCTGTAAATTGGGCATTCTGGAACAGGGCAAGAGGCATCACCAGTCCACCAAAATCAAAGGCCAAATAGCTGTTGCTGTACAGTCTGTATGAACCTCACTCTTTTCTCATGAGGTTCTGTTGTTTCAGCCATATCTGAATCGGGACAGGATCCTTCACTTCTCTTCAAGAACTTAACCATGGCAAACTAGATGAATACACCACCACACTACACAATAAATACTGTCAAGCATCAAAAGCACAATTTCAGCTCTTTGGCCTTGCCAACCAGAATACTGCTCAAAGGTATACCCTTGCCCCAATGTCCCACAACACAGAGTTCCAACCTTCAGTTGCCTCCTCTGATCTTGGGTTTCTTTGGAGATCTCATTGGTCACTAGGGCCTCTCCCAACCCCATGTCACTTGAGGCTGCTCTTCACAGCACTTTCTCTAATTGGAGCCTGTCTCTCCTCTTAACTTGGCTATAGTTTCTTAGCCCATCGTCTTCCCTGAACTTTTTTTACTTTTACATTGTCTCCTCTCTTTTCTGACCCTTTTCTCCCCCTCATCTTCCTGGGCTTTCACATCCCTTTTGATGTTTGACCCTTTGATCAGGTGTACGGGACCTTTATTTTCAACTCTGAAGTTGGCAATGCCAAGTTTTGATGAGTTTCTGGCCTGTGCATGTACCAGCTGGGAACAGACCACATGTGTGCAGTTTGGAGCTTTTATGTTCATCAGGCCCAAAAGCAAATGAGTTGATGAGATTGATCGAGAGAAATTAATTCCAGTGAAATGAGAAGCCCATAATCTTGAAATACAAGCTGGGCTGTTCAGGGGTGATATCAAAGGCACTTTATGTTATAGGGCAGTGAAAATCTGGAAAGCTCTCTCCCAGAAGGTTTAAAATGTTTTAAAAAGGAGGTAGACAAAAGGCGGGTAACTACAGGCCGGTTAGCTTAACGTCCGTAGTTGGGAAATTGCTGGAATCCATCATTAAAGAAGAAATAGCAGGACACCTGGAAAAAAATAGTTCGATCAAGCAGACGCAGCATGGATTCATGAAGGGAAATACGTGTTTGACGAATTTACTGGATTTTTATGAAGATGTAACGAGTGCAGTTGACAGAGGGGAACCGGTGGATGTGGTGTTTTTAGATTTCCAGAAGGCGTCCGATAAGGTGCCTCACAAAAGGTTGCTGCAGAAGATTAAGGTACACGGAGTTGGGGGTAAAGTGTTAGCGTGGATTGAGGATTGGCTATCTAACAGGAAGCAGAGAGTTGGAATAAATGGGTGCTTTTCTGGTTGGCAGTTGGTGACTAGAGACGTGCCGCAGGGATCGGTGCTAGGGCCTCAACTGTTTACCATGTACATAGACGATCTGGAGGAGGGGACCGAGTGTAGGGTAACAAAGTTTGCGGATGATACAAAGATGAGTGGGAAAGCGAATTGCATGGAGGATGTGGAAAGTCTGCAGAGAGATTTGGATAGGCTAAGTGAGTGGGCGAGGATCTGGCAGATGGAGTATAACGTTGACAAGTGTGAAGTTATCCACTTTGGAAGGAATAATAGTAAAATGGACTATTATTTAAATGGTGAAAAATTACAACATGCTACTGTGCAGAGGGACCTGGGGGTCCTTGTGCATGAATCACAAAAACTCAGTTTGCAGGTGCAGCAGGTGATCAAGAAGGCAAATGGAATGTTGGCCTTTATCGCGAAGGGGATGGAGTATAAAAGCAGAGAGCTCTTGCTGCAATTGTACAAGGTACTGGTGAGGCCGCAACTTGAGTACTGTGTGCAATTTTGGTCCGCTTATTTACGGAAGGATATATTGGCCTTGGAGGGAGTACAGAGAAGGTTCACCTGATACTGGAGATGAGTGGGTTAGCTTATGAGGAGAGATTGAGTAAATTGGGCCTGTACTCGTTGGAGTTTAGAAGGCTGAGGGGAGATCTTATAGAGATGTATAAGATAATGAAGGGGCTAGGCAGAGAGATTCTTTCCACTTAGGGAAACAAGAACTAGAGGACACAGCCTCAAAATAAGGGGGAGTCAGTTTAGAACAGAGTTGAGGAGGAACTTCTTCTCTCAGAGGGTAGTGAATCTCTGGAATTCTCTGCCCATTGAAGCAGTGGAGGCTACCTCATTAAATATGTTTAAGTCACAGGTAGATAGATTTCTGATCAATAAGGGAATTAAGGGTTATGGGGAGCGGCGGGTAAGTGGAACTAAACCACTATCAGATCAGCCATGATCTTATTGAATGGCGGGGCAGGCTCGAGGGGCTAGACGGCCTACTCCTGCTCCTATTTCTTATGTTCTTATGTTCTTAAGGTGGTTGAGGCTAAATCAGTTGACTATTTCAAAACAGATCAATAGATTTTTGTTGGCAAGGATATTGAGGATGACAGAATCAAGATAAGTAGGTGGAGTAAAGATCCAATAACCTAATTGAATGGTATTGATTAATTTGAGTCTACAATTGTCCCTTATTCAAGCGGATACCTGTAAAACTGAATACTAGATTCAGTTATATTTATAAAACTCCTTACTATATACCTGCTGACTGGAGCATAGGAACAGGAGTAGGTCATTCAGTCCCGTGAGGTTTTGCTCAATTAGATGATGACTGATTTGTATCTCATTTACCTACATTTGCCCCATATCCCTTGATACCTTTTGTGAAAATGTGCTTCCTGATTTCATTCCTAAATTACCTTGTTCTAATTTTAAGGTTGTACCCCCTTGTTCTGGATTCCCTCATGGCACAGTGGTTAGCACGGCTGCCTCACAGGGCCAGGGACCCAGGTTTGATTCCGGCCTTGGGTGACTGTATGGAGTTTACACATTCTCCTCGTGTCTTTGTGGGTTTCCTCCGGGTGCCTGGTTTCCTCCCACAATCCAAAGATATACAGGTTAGGTGGATTGGCCATGCTAAATTGCCCCTTAGTGGTCTAGGTGTGCAGGTTAGGTGGATTGGCCATGATTAATGTGCAGGGTTAGGGCAGGAGATCGGGCCTAGGTAGGGTGCTCTTTTGGAGGGTCAGTAGACTTGATGGGCCAAATGGCCTCCTCTGTATTGTAGCAATTCTATGAATAGATTATCTGTAGCTACTCTATCAAATTCCTTTAACATTTGGGCGGCACGGTAGCACAGTGGTTAGCACTGTTGCTTCACAGCTCCAGGGACCTGGGTTCGATTCCCGGCTTGGGTCACTGTCTGTGTGGAGTTTGCACATTCTCCTGGTGTCTGCGTGGGTTTCCTCCGGGTGCTCCGGTTTCCTCCCACAGTCCAAAGATGTGCGGGTTAGGTTGATTGGCCATGCTAAAAATTGCCCCTTCGTGTCCTGAGATGCATAGGTTAGAGGGATTAGTGGGTAAAATATGTAGGGATATGGGGGTGGGGCCTGGGTGGGATTGTGGTCGGTGCAGACTTGATGGGCCGAATGGCCTCTTTCTGTACTGTAGGGTTTCTATGATTTCTATGATTTTAATGACCTCCGTTAGCTCATCTTCAACCTCCTAAATGTAAGAAAATGCCAGCCAACTTATGCAACCTGTCTCATAATGCAGCCCTTTGAGTCCCTGTATTATTCTGAAGAATCTGCACTAGTTCCACCACAAAGCCAGTAGGGATATGGGAGTACGGTCTGGGTGGGATTGTGGTCGGTGCAGACTCGATGGGCCGAATGGCCTCTTTCTGTACTGTAGGGTTTCTATGATTTCTATGATCCTCCTTCAGTGCTGTGTCCGTTCTTGGGAACCTTGCATCGGTACAATTGGAACATCATTGCACTAGTTTTTAGTGATGAACACCTAAATCCTTTCCTTCCACAGTTCCTAGTTTCTCATAACGGCTACATTGCCTCAAATCCAGCTATCCAAAAATTGGCAGTCCAAAACCTGGATTTTGTTTTTAAAATGTGCCCAACGAGAATGTTAAGTGCTATTAAATGAGTGAAAAAATTTTGCTTCAGGGAATTGCTGCATCTGCGCAGTGAGCGTGCCAAATAATTATTAGCTTTGCCTGCCTGTCATTTCCTGCACTCGAATGGAGAGTTGATGGGAGTGACCTTCAGTACTTCTCTGGTGCTTCAGTGACCTGAAGTGATCAAAGTTGTTAAATTAAAGTAAAGACTTTAGTGTGGCTGCCTTAGACTTCAACTTGATTGCTGTCAATCTTTATCTAATTGCATCACAGCTATTGTGATATGCCTTGGGAGCTTTTTGCAAAAACTGGACTTAGTTTTGAGACATGCTGCCTGTATTAGGAAATTATTCCAATTTGTCTGCCTTGTATCCAAAAGGGATGAAATCAAACTTTCCCAAATTGATTTTCCATCTGCCAAAGTGTGCATGGGTTTTAAATAAACACCAACTTAATGCCAGTCCAAAATACTACCAACAGCTCTTAATGCATCACATCCATTTAGAACATCAAACATCAGATGTGTTCGTAAGTGTGGAGTGGCAGTGGATGAACAAATGGCATTTGAGTAATCTGGTCCTTTTACCCTGCATATGTTACACAGTGGGCATAGATGCTTTCACTAGTCTGTCACATGGTTATCGGAATTGCTCTGCCACTAGAGATGCTGGATAAAGAATTTTCCATAACACAAACCCAGATCTACCCATCTTGAGGTGGGATGGGGGGAGGTAGTGGAGGAGGAGTGTAGCGGCTCCATGGTTGGGTGGGAGGAAAGAGAATTTGGAATTGTAGGAGGATTTCCGGAACTTGTTGAGGGTGGGCAGGCTCAAGTCATATGGTATGGTGGTGACGGTGCTGGAATCATAGGCTCAAGAGTGGGGCTGGAAAGGAGATTTGGAAATGGGGATGGAGAGAATGGCATTTTCCATTCATCTGCTGGTATTAAGGGGTGGTGATGGCCTAGTGGCATTATCCTAGACTATTAATCCAGAAACTCAATTAATGTTCTGGGAATGTGGGTTCGAACCCCACCATGGCAGATGGTGGAATTTAAATTCAATAAAAAAATATCTGGAATTAAGAATATATATAGGACCTTGAAACCATTGTCAGTTGTTGTAAAAAACCCATCTGGTTGCTAATGTTCATCTGGTTTGCTAATCTGCCATACTTACCTGGTCTGGCCTGCATATGACTCCAGAGTCACAGCAATGAGGTTGACTCTCAACTGTCCCCCATGGACAACTAGGGATGGGCAATAAATGCTGGCTAGCCAGTGACGCCCATGTCCCCATGAATTAATTTTCTTTAAAGTTGGCCTGCTAGTTCTAGGAACTAACAGTTCCACCTCCAGCAGTTGTTGGTCCAAAACTACAACTAAGTATGCTCAACTACAGGAGTCCCACCTTTAAGGTAAAAATTACAACATTTACAGAAGTTTATGGACACTCATTTCCACTGTGAGCACAGAACATTAAAGTAAAGTTTATTTATTAGTCACAAGTAAAGCTTACATTAATACTGCAATGAAGTTACTGTGAAATTCCTGTGAACATCTGAGCAAACCTCCTTGGATGCATCTGACCACAGTTGGCAACCCTATTCACAGTACATCAGGTACTGATGAACTACTAACAGATCCCCACCAACCCACCCCTCCCTCCAGCAGCTGGATCATGCATCTACATAGGGCCTTTAATGTCCTTAAGATGCTTCACACGAGTGTTATCCAACAAAATTTAGTAGATAGGGTGGATAGCGAGAACCTTTTTCCTCGGATAGTGATAGCTAGCACGAGGGGACATAGCTTTAAATTGAGGGGTGATAGATATAGGACAGATGTCAGAGGTAGGTTCTTTACTCGGAGAGTAGTAAGGGTGTGGAATGCCCTGCCTGCAGCAGTAGTGGACTCGCCAACATTAAGGGCATTTAAATGGTCATTGGATAAACACATGGATGATATTGGAATAGTGTAGGTTAGAAGGGCTTTAGATTGGTTTCACAGGTCGGCGCAACATCGAGAGCCGAAGGGCCTGTACTGCGCTGTAATGTTCTATGTTCTAAAATTTGGCAGTGAGCCACATAGGAGATATTGGGGCATATGACCAAAAGCTTGGTCAAAGAGAAGCATTAAGACCATCTTAAAGCAGGATTAGAAACAGAGATTTTGAGGAGAAAATTCCAGAGCTAGGAACCATAGCAGTTGAAGGCACGAATATCAGTGATGGAGTATTTGAAATTGGATGTGCATGCGGCCAAACTTGGAGGAGCTATCACAGCAGTTTGTGGAGCTAGAAAAGGGACAAAGTCATAGTAATTCAAAATGGATGAGAATTTTAAGGTGCAGCACTTTCAACCAGGGCTCATAATCATCTAGCGAGCAAGGGCGTGATGGGTGAGAGTAAGAATACAAGCTGCATATTCAGATGTTAGCAGTTGTAGGACATGGCAATAGATTCTCTGGAAAGGGCTGTGCAGAATATTCTACCTCAGTGAGATCTGCCAGACACTCCAGTTCTGTAATTGCCATGTGCACATAATATTTATCATAGAACAAGTGTAACAATAGTGTGTGGTTTTAATCATCTAATAGATTGAATAAATCAAATTGGCAAAGATGGCTTGAAGAATCAGTTCATAGTGTGCTCTTAAAAAAAATGTTCAGATTAATGCATTCTAGAGCCAAACAGGGAGCAGAAGGCCTGGTAAATGAGACAGGATGAATTGATGACCTTCTGGTAAAGGAGCCTCTAGACAACAGTGATCATAACAGATCATTTTCACATTCAGTTTGATAGTGAGAAATCTGTTTTAAAGGCTAGCATCTTGAGCTTCAATAAATGCAATTATAGGGATTTTTTTTTCATTTGTGGGACATGGGCATCGTTGGCTGACTGGCCAGCATTTATTGCCCATCCCTAGTTGCCAAAGGGCAGTTGAGAGTCAACCACATTGCTGTGGCTCTGGAGTGACATGTAGGCCAGACCAGATAAGGATGGCCGATTTCCTTCCCCAAAGGACATTAGTGAACCAGATGGGCTTTTCCAACAATCGACAATGGTTTCATGGACATAGTAGATTCTTAATTCCGGATATTTTTTATTTCAATTCAAATTCTACCATCTGCCTTGGCAGGATTTGAACCAGGGTCCCTAGAACATTTGCTGAGTTTCTGGATTAATAGTCTAGCGATAATACCACTAGGCCATGGCTTCCCCTTAATATGAAAACAGAATTGGCTAAAGTGGACTGTGAAGATAGGTTAAAAAATAGGAACATGAAGAAGCAATGGCAGACATTTATATGGAGGTATTTCTTTGAGAGTTATTCAATTGATAGAGAGGCTCTGAAAAGAATGCATCATCCATGTCTAAATAAGGGATCTGAGGATACAATGCAGTTGAAAGGCACAGTGGTTAGCACTGCTGCCTCACAGCACCAGGGACATTGGTGCGATTACGGCCTTAGATGATTGTCTAATTTGCACGTTCTCCCCGTGTCAGTGTAGGTTTCCTCCAGGCGCTCTGTGGTTTCCTCCCACAGACCATATTTGTGTAGGTCTAGTAAATGCATAGAGTTATGTAAGTGGTGGTGGGTGTGCTTGGGTAAGTTGCTCTTTCGGAGAGTCAGTGCAAACACGATGAGTCGAATGGCCGCCTTCTGCACTGGAGAGATTCTGTGGTTCTAAACAAAATTCATACTGAGAAGATCAGTACTCATCGAAAGAGGGTGGCACAGCGGTTAGCACTGTTGCCTCAAAGTGTAAGGGATCCGGGTTCAATTCTGGCCTTGGGTGATTGTGTGGAGTTTGCACATTCTTCTTGTGTCTACGTGGGTTTCCTCCGGATGCTCCAGTTTCATCCCAGTCCAAAGGGGTACAGGGTTAGGTGGATTAACCATATTAAATTGCTCCTTTGTGTCCTAAGGTGTGTAGATTAGATGGATCAGCCATGGTGAATGTGTGGTGTTGCGGGGATATGGCGGGGCAGAGGACCTGGGTAAACACTCTTGTCAAGAGTCGGTGTTCTCGATAGGTTGGATGGCCACCTACTGAACTGTAGGGATTCTATGATTGGACAGATTTTACAACCCAGCAAAGAATGACTTGAAAAAAGAGGGAGGATTAGAGAGTATGAGAGCATGCCAGCTGGAAAAATAAAAACAGACAATAATAATTTCTTCAAGTACTTTAATACAAAGTAGCTAGAGTGAGCATTCACACTTAGAGGGTGAGACTAGCGTATTAATAATAGGAAATGGGGAAATGGCAGAAGCGTTGAATAGGTATTTTGTGTCTCTGCTGTAGAAAACGCAAAAGGCATCTCAAGAACAATTGAAAATCAGCAGTGAAAAAGGAGGAAAGAACTTTAAAACTATCACTAGAGAAGTAGTAGTAAGAAAACAAATGGGTTGAAGGCTGACTAGCTCACTGGACCTGAAGGCTTAGGGTCTTAAAAGAAGGCCTTGTAGATACAATGGATACATTCGTTGTAATATTCCTAAATTCCCTGGGTTCTGGAAAGATTGGAAAACCGCAAATGTAGCACCTCTATTCAAGAAAGGAGAGAGATAGAAAACAGGAAACTAGAGGCCAATTAGCTTTATATCTGTCATTGGGATATTTAGAAAACCACAGCATGGATGTGAAAACATCAGCATGTTTTTATGAAAGAAAAATCATATTTGTTGGGCAGTGCAGACTTGGAGGGTCGAAAGACCTGTTCCTGTGCTGTAATTTTCTTTGTTCTATATTTGACTAATTTATTAGTTCTTTGAGAAAGTAACAAGTGGATGATAGAGAGCCAGTAGATGCGGTTTTTCAGATTTCCAAGAGGTATAAATAAGGTGCCACGTAATGTATCATGCAGTGTTAACACTTGCCGGGCTCCCTTAATTGGGGCAACAGCTGCCAGGTACTTGTGACTGTTAATGGGGCCTGGGATGGGATGTCCGCCCTAAACCACGGAGCCTTCCCAACTGAGAGGTGGCAGGGTGAAAGCTGCGACATTAGTGAGATATGGGCCATACACAGGCAAATTTCAGTTTAGTTTAGGAAGCCTGGTCAGCAAGTTGGGCCATAGGGCCTGTTTCTGTGCTGTATATCTCTGACTCTATGACTCTAAAAGCGCAAAGTGTTGGGGATAACATATTAAGATGGATAGAGTATTGTTTAGCTAACAAAGCAGAGAGTATGATAAATGGGTCATTCTTCGGATAGACAAACTCTATAAGTAGAGTGCCACTGGGATTCATCCTGGGGCTTCAATTATTTGCACTATATTTGGAAGAATGGCAGCTAAATCTGCTGATGATACAAAGAACAAAGAACAATACAGCACAGGAACAGGCCCTTCGGCCCTCCAAGCCCGCGCCGCTCCCTGGTCTAAACTAGACCATTCTTTTGTATCCCTCCATTCCCATTCCGTTCATATGGCTGTCTAGATAAGTCTTAAACGTTCCCAGTGTGTCCGCCTCCACCACCTTGCCTGGCAGCGCATTCCAGGCCCCCACCACCCTCTGTGTAAAATATGTCCGTCTGATATCTGTGTTAAACCTCCCCCCCTTCACCTTGAACCTATGACCCCTCGTGAACGTCACCACCGACCTGGGGAAAAGCTTCCCACCGTTCACCCTATCTATGCCTTTCATAATTTTATACACGTCTATTAAGTCTCCCCTCATCCTCCGTCTTTCCAGGGAGAACAACCCCAGTTTACCCAATCTCTCCTCATAACTAAGCCCCTCCATACCAGGTAACATCCTGGTAAACCTCCTCTGTACTCTCTCCAAAGCCTCCACGTCCTTCTGGTAGTGTGGCGACCAGAACTGGATGCAGTATTCCAGATGCGGCCGAACCAACGTTCTATACATCTGCAACATCAGACCCCAACTTTTATACTCTGTGCCCCGTCCTATAAAGGCAAGCATGCCATATGCCTTCTTCACCACCTTCTCCACCTGTGACGTCACTTTCAAGGATCCGTGGACTTGCACACCCAGGTCCCTCTGCGTATCTACACCCTTTATGGTTCTGCCATTTATCATATAGCTCCTCCCTACATTATTTCTACCAAAATGCATCACTTCGCATTTATCAGGATTGAACTCCATCTGCCATTTCTTTGCCCAAATTTCCAGCCTATCTATATCCTTCTGTAGCTTCTGACAATGCTCCTCACTATCTGCAAGTCCTGCCAATTTTGTGTCGTCCGCAAACTTACTGATCACCCCAGTTACACCTTCCAGATCGTTTATATAAATCACAAACAGCAGAGGTCCCAATACAGAGCCCTGCGGAACACCACTAGTCACAGGCCTCCAGCCGGAAAAAGACCCTTCCACTACCACCCTCTGTTTTCTGTGACCAAGCCAGTTCTCCACCCATCTAGCCACCTCCCCCTTTATCCCATGAGATCCAACCTTTTTCACCAGCCTACCATGAGGGACTTTGTCAAACGCTTTACTAAAGTCCATATAGACGACATCCACGGCCCTTCCCTCGTCAACCATTTTGGTCACTTCTTCAAAAAACTCCACCAGGTTAGTGAGGCATGACCTCCCTCTCACAAAACCATGCTGACTATCGTTAATGAGTTTATTCCTTTCTAAATGCGCATACATCCTATCTCTAAGAATCTTCTCCAACAACTTCCCCACCACGGACGTCAAGCTCACCGGCCTATAATTACCCGGGTTATCCTTCCTACCCTTCTTAAATAACGGGACCACATTAGCTATCCTCCAATCCTCTGGGACCTCACCTGCGTCCAGTGACGAGACAAAGATTTGCGTCAGAGGCCCAGCGATTTCATCTCTCGTCTCCCTGAGCAGCCTTGGATAGATTCCATCAGGCCCTGGGGATTTGTCAGTCTTTAAATTCTCTAACAAACCTAACACTTCCTCCTTTGTAATGGAGATTTTGTCCAACGGTTCAACACTCTCCTCCGAGACACACCCAGTCAACACATCCCTCTCCTTTGTGAATACCAACGCAAAGTATTCATTTAGGATCTCCCCTACTTCTTTGGGCTCCAAGCATAATTCCCCACTTTTGTCCCTGAGAGGTCCGATTTTTTCCCTGACAACCCTTTTGTTCCTAACGTATGAATAAAATGCCTTGGGACTCTCCTTAATCCTGTCTGCCAAGAACATTTCGTGACCCCTTTTTGCTCTTCTAATTCCCCGTTTGAGTTCTTTCCTACTTTCTTTGTACTCCTCCCGAGCTCCCTCCGTTTTTAGCTGCCTGGACCTACCATACGCCTCTCTTTTCTTTTTGACCTATCTATTTTAAGATAGGTAGGCAAGCAAGTTGTGAAAAGGATATGAGTCTGCAAAGGGATATAGGTTCATGAGTGGGCAAAAAATTAGTAGAAAGTGTGAAAATGTGAGCTTATCTACATTGGCAGGAAGAAAGGAAAAAATATATATTTAATTGGCGAGACTGCAGAAATATGTGGTACAGAGAAATCTGGGTGCCCTGCTACATGAATCTCAAAGCTAACATGCAGATACAGCAAATATTAGAGAGGCCAATGGAATGTTGCCCTTAATTTTAGGAGAGTGCAGCATAAAGGTAGGGAAATGTTGCTAAACTGTACAAGGCCCTCATGAGACCACATCTGGAGTACTATGTGCAGTTTTGGCATCCTTACTTGAGGGATATAATTGCATCGGAGACAATTCAGCGAAGGTTCACTAGGCTGATACCTGGCATTGAGGGGCTTGTCTTGTGAGGTAAGGTTGAGCATGTTAGGCCTATTCCCATTGGAAATGAGAAAAATGAAACATGATATTTTGAAACATGTAATCCTGACAGGATGGATGTTGGGAAGATTTTTCCTCTTATGGGGGAGTCTAGAAAGAAGGGCCACTGTTTTAAAAATAAGGAGTCTCCCATTTAAGACAGATGAGGAGGACTGTCTTCCTCTCTGGGCCAATATACTTTAGAATTCTCATCCCTGAACAGCTGTGGAGGCTGGGTCATTGAAAATGTTCAAAGCTGGATGAGACAGATTTCTGATCGACGCAGGAGTCGGGGGTTTTGGAGAACAGACAGAAAAATGGAGTTATAGCCACAATTACATCAGCCGTGATCTTAATGGATGGCGGAGTAGGCTTGAGAGGCCGAATGGTCTGCTATATTTTTTGACAAGGCCTTTTCAGCTACAGCATGGCAGGAGCATTGGTCAGTAATTATGTAGTTATATTCTCTCACGGTTATTAAATGATTTGCTAAAATTATACATGAATAATTTGTTAAAGTTTCCAATGAATAATCACAGTACCAGATTGCTTCCATAATCATTTTGACTTGATTACAAAATTATTTGGCGATACAAACTATAACAGCTCATTTTAAGATCTAATCAGTGGAACAGGCTTTTGAGGGGGCTAAAAGCTCTAATGTTATGTTCCTAACACAATTTTGTAATTTAACTAGAGTTAAATGGTACCTCTTTTCCGTACTACTTTGTATTTTTGTAAAGGATGCAGCTATCACTATTTGCTCTTGTGTTGATGTGACTGCTAATTGTTTTAACACTGTCTCCTGCCAATGCGTGATGGCCCCTGATCTGCACGTGTAGAAAACCAGTGACCTTATTTGCAGTAGACGGTACTGATTGATCTTATTCAGATTCTGGATTACAACCTCCATGTACAGCATTTGCAGCTGTGGGGCTTCTTCCTGATGACAGGCTCAGGTTAATGAGAAGAGGCTCTGAGCTCAGGGGCTCTGGGTCAGGGCGGCTCAAAAACTAAGAAACCCTGAAACTCCAAAGACAGGATGTGGAGGTTGTAATCCAAAATCATGGCCATCAGCAGGTGGATCAGCAACGTCCCCTTCCTGATGCCCAACTCCATCTCTCCCCTCCTCCCCATCGACTCAGAAAAGGTGAGGCTTTTTTAACCACTGTCTTTATTAGCTGTTTGATAAGTATCTCTGCTCCTGACAGCTGCCTACTCCATTGCTCGCATTGACATGGAATAAAACAGAACAACTGCTTAGTTGGCCACTGATTTAGTGTTTTGTACTATTAAGTAACAACCATGTGAGAGAGGGCAATTGCAATAAGAAAGTGCAAGTTGTGAAACTGCTTTCAATTCCCTACTAAAAAGGGCACAAACATGTTATACAACTTGTAGCATCCACACCTTCTGCAAACCTATTCTTCGCAAAATAGATGGCATTAAATTGGACTGACTTAGTGAAAGACTCACTGACAGGGAGTGTTGTTTGTTCAACATATTTTATAACAATGTGTTTTTTGTAATAGTAAAATCTTCATTTCTCTGCTCGTAGATCAACAGCATTGCTGAAAATTGCCAACTAAAAGCATTGATTCATTTTTAAAAATTTGTTCTTTAGGAGTAATTTAGTTAATTGATTGATCGCCTTTGTCCTAAAAGTCCATTATAATTGAATCATATGGTCCAGAGAAGATGCAAAGTAAATTAATTTTGAGAAAAAGAGACCCTTTGGAGGTGCTATGTGTTCTGTTATAGCTCTATGCAGATGAATTACAGCAATCTGCTTTTCCAGACAACAGAAGTAGCAGCAGTATCCTGTTTCTGTCAGGCAGCCAATGTACACTGCTGTTGGCAGTATAATCCGTTCCAAACCATTTTTTTCCATGTGTTTGATTGGATTTGTATGTTTCAGGGTGGAGATTTTGCTCCTATTTATGTATTGTCTGTTGTCTTGTGGCTTGTCTAGCATTCAAAATTATCTTATCAATATTAGAACTAATGTATTATAAATCAAAACCTTGTTTCACATAATTAAGTAGTCTATGATAAACCAATGGGTGATTGTGGGATTTTCCATTTTTACTATTGGCAATAATGCTGATTTAATTTAATTGGCTTCCAGTTTGATGATATTACAGACTTTATTTACTGTTTGGGAGTAGAACCAAAGCCACTGAAAGCTATGCAGCCTTGACAGTAACAGGAGGAAGTGTTAGGTTTTTTAGGAAACATTAAGACAGACAAATCCCCAGGGCCGGATGGCATCTATCCTAGACTCCTCAGGGAGGCGAGAGATGCAATTGCTGGGCCTCTAACAGAAATTTTTGTCTCTTCACTGGACACAGGTGAGGTCATGATGTGGACACAGGTGAGGTCCCAGAAGATTGGGGGATAGCAAATGTGGTCCCGTTATTTAAGAAGGGTAGCAAGGATAACCCGGGTAATTATAGGTCGGTGAGCTTGACGTCCGTGGTAGGGAAGTTGTTGGAGAAGATTCTTAGAGATAGGATATATGCGCATTTAGAACTGAATAATCTCATTAGCGATAGACAGCATGGTTTTGTACGAGGGAGGTCATGCCTCACAAATTTGGTTGAGTTTTTTGAGGAGGTGACAAAAACAATTGACAAGGGAAGGGCCGTGGATGTCATCTATATGGATTTTAGTAAAGCGTTTGACAAGGTCCCTCATGGCAGGCTGGTGCAAAATGTTAAATCTCACGGCCTACCTATATCCTGCTGTATTCTCACAGGATAAATCTCACGGGATAAAAGGTGTGCTAGCTAGATGGGTGGAGAACTGGCTTAGCCATAGAAGACAGAGGGTAGCAGTGGAGGGGTCTTTTTCCGGTTGGAGGTCTGTGACTAGTGGTGTTCACAGTAAGAAGTCTCACAACACCAGGTTAAAGTCCAACAGGTTTATTTGGTAGCAAATACCATAAGTTTTCGGAGCACTGCTCCTTTGTCAGATGGAGTGGAAATGTGCTCTCAAACAGTGCAAACAGACACTGTTTGAGAGCACATTTCCACTCCATCTGACGAAGGAGCAGTGCTCCGAAAGCTTATGGTATTTGCTACCAAATAAACCTGTTGGACTTTAACCTGGTGTTGTGAGACTTCTTACTGTGTTCACCCCACTAGTCTCCACATCATGACTAGTGGTGTTCCGCAGGGCTCTGTACTGGGATCTCTGCTGTTTGTGATATATATAAATGATTTGGAGGAAGATGTAACTGGTGTGATCAGTAAGTTTGCGGACGACACGAAGATTGCTGGAGTTGCGGATAGTGATGAACATTGTCAGAGAATACAGCAGGATATAGATAGGCTGGAACATTGGGCGGAGAAATGGCAGATGGAATTTAATCCAGATAAATGCGAAGTGATGCATTTCGGTAGCTCTAATGTAAGGAGGAGCTATACAATAAATGGCAGAACCATCAGGAGTATAGACACGCAGAGGGACCTGGGTGTACAAGTCCACAAATCCTTAAAGGTGGCAGCACAGATGGAAAGGGTGGTGAAGAAGGCATATGGCATGCTTGCCTTTATTGGACGGGGCATAGAATATAAAAGTTGGCATATGATGTTGCAGCTGTATAGAACGATGGTTAGGCCACATTTGGAATACTGTGTCCAGTTCTGGTCGCCACACTACCAGAAAGACGTGGAGGCTTTGGAGAGAGTACAGAGAAGGTTTACCAGGATGTTGCCTGGTATGGAGGGTCTTAGCTATGAGGAGAGATTGGGTAAACTGGGGTTGTTCTCCCTGGAAAGACGGAGGATGAGGGGCGACCTAATCGAGGTGTATAAAATTATGAAGGCATAGATAGGGTGAACAGAAGCTTTTTCCCAGGTCGGAGGTGACGAACACAAGGGGTCACGAGTTCAAGGTGAGGGGGGCAAGGTTCAACACAGATGTCAGAGGGATGTATTTTACACAGAGAGTGGTGGGGGCCTGGAATGCGCTGCCAAGCAAGGTGATTGAGGTGGACAGGCTGGGATCGTTTAAGACTTATCTAGATAGCCCCATGAACAGACTGGGAATAGAGGGATACAAAAGAATGGTCTAGTGGCACATGAGCGGCGCAGGCTTGGAGGGCCGAAGGGCCTGTTCCTGTGCTGTATTCTTTGTTCTTTGTTCTAATACAGAAATATGAATGCACAAATTAGAAGCAGGAGATTAACCTTTGTTCAATGAATACTGCAGGAGAGCATGCCAGGAGTAGCACCAGACATATCTAAAAATGAAGTGGTTACATTGTGCATTGCAGTTCTAGTGACATGTATGCAATTGTGGCCAAGCTTACCCTGAATCCAGCAAAGGTTCTAAGTAATAGCTAGTTGTTGTAACTGCTTCATAGAATAAAATGTCTAGAGTTGCAGCAGAAGACCAAGGCTGCTCAAACTACCAAAAGACCTTCATGCCAAAATGACCAGTTTACAGCGACAACAGCAGAAAATAAGCACCCATTAGGTCACAACGGCTGAAACACCTATGGTAATTTTCCAACATAGAACCATGCAGTTCCCTGCAGTAGTCTGTATACATATCCATGGCAACAGTTGGATGGAGTGAAACTGTGAATCAACGTGTGGAATAGGCATCCCAGCAACCCACACACACAGCTTATTGGTGTAGGGCATGTTCAGATCCCATATGACCAGTAATTGAGGTGCTTGCGAAGGAATGGCATTCAACTTGCAGTTATACCAGGAGTCTAATGTCCAGATTTCTTTGCTTGTGTCTCAACAAATATTCAAGGATCATGTTCACGCAAGATGGTTGATGTAGAAAAAACATTTAGAGTGAAAATATGCATGCTACCCTACTTAGTGTTTTGTCATTAAATTGTGAGATGCTATTGATCCAAAACTATCATCCATTTCTTGGAATATGTGAATATCCGATTCAGTGGATGGAGAGGAAGGTAATTTGTTGTGGAGGATGATTCTGAAACTGAAAGCATCACGCTTGATTCAGAGTGGGATTCTTTAGAATATACCAAAGTCAAGAGTGACACAGGATGCATTTGATGAATTCTTTCTGATGGATTCTGAAGATGCTGAATTTGAGCTTTTAAGAAGTTATAATTGTAAATTAATGAATTCCTTCATTAATAAAATGTGATACATTAATTTGAATAACTGGTGTTACATTTTTTCACATTTCAAAATGGCACCGGCAGTTCACATTTAATACTGCGAACAAACTAACCCCTATTTCTGCAAGGATTCTTTTGAGGCCTCAAAAGGTCAACTTAAATGCCTTGCTCTATGGTTTTTGTTAATTTTTTAAAAATTTATTCCATTCTTAAAGCTATAAAGCCAATGCGCAGTGTGGATTAGGCAAGCCTGAATCCATCTCCTTGCTTGCTCCAAAAACCAAATTCAAATTGAATCCAATTAATGATTTCTACAAGAGAGACTTAGAAGATCCAAGCTGATGAACATAGAACAGTACAGCACAGTACAGGCCCTTCGGCCCTCGATGTTGTGCCGAGCTTTGTCCGAAACCAAGATCAAGCCATCCCACTCCCTATCATTCTGGTGTGCTCCATGTGCCTATCCAATAGCCGCTTGAAATTTCCTAAAGTGTCTGACTCCACTATCACAGCAAGCAGTCCATTCCACACCCCAACCACTCTCTGAGTAAAGAACATACCTCAGACATCCCTCCTATATCTCCCACCATGAACCTTATAGTTATGCCCCCTAGTAACAGCTACATTCACTCGAGGAAATAGTCTCTGAACGTCCACTCTATCTATCCCCCTTATCATCTTATAAACCTCTATCAAGTCGCCTCTCATCCCCCTCCACTCTAAAGAGAAAAGCCCTAGCTCCCTCAACCTTTCCTCGTAAGACCTACCCTCCAAACCAGGCAGCATCCTGGTAAATCTCCTCTGCACTCTCTCCAAAGCTTCCACATCCTTCTTATAGTGAGGTGACCAGAACTGTACACAATATTCCAAATGTGGTCTCACCAAGGTCCTGTACAGTTGCAGCATAACCCCACGGCTCTTAAACTCAAACCCCCTGTTAATAAACGCTAACACACTATAGGCCTTCTTCACTGCTCTATCCACTTGAGTGGCAACCTTCAGAGATCTGTGGATATGAACCCCAAGATCTCTCTGTTCCTCCACATTCCTCAGAACCCTGCCGTTGACCCTGTAATCCGCATTCAAATTTGTCCTAACAAAATGAATCACCTTGCACTTATCAGTGTTAAACTCCATCTGCCATTTTTCAGCCCAGCTCTGCATCCTATCAATGTCTCTTTGCAGCCTAAAACAGCCCTCTACCTCATCCACTACTCCACCAATCTTGGTGTCATCAGCAAATTTACTGACCCACCCTTCAGCCCCCTCCTCCAAGTCATTGATAAAAATCACAAATAGCAGAGGACCCAGCACTGATCCCTATGGTACACCGCTGGTAACTGGTCTCCAGTCTGAAAATTTTCCATCCCCCACCACCCTCTGTCTTCTATGAGATAGCCAGTTACTTATCCAATCGGCCAAATTTCCCTCTATCCCACACCTCCTTACTTTCTTCATGAGCCTACCATGGGGAACTTTATCAAACGCCTTACTAAAATCCATGTATATGACATTGCAGCTGATCTTGGATTGATCTCTGTCTTTTGTCTAAGATCAAGCCCGTGATCATTGACTCTCCCCTGCTAGGCATTTATGTTGCTGCTCAGGATTTCTTCCAATAAATGGCCCAGCACCAGCTAACTGGCCTGTAATTACTTGTTTAATGGTGAAGGAATAAACCCTGGTACAATGCTAGCAATCCTCTAGTTATTTGGCACTGTATGCAACTAAAGAGGATTGGAAAATAATGGTCAGAGTTTCTGCTTTTCCTTCTGTTGTTTCTCTTAGCAGTCTCAAATGCTTTTCATTCAGGACTGATGATTTATCCACTCTCAAAGCTGTTAAACCCTGTATTATTTTTCTCTCTTCCCCCTCTCTCCATTTTTACACCACGCAATATTTCACACTCCTCAATGAAAAACATACATTTATTTCCAATCTTTTTGAAGATGCAAAGTATTCATTGAACAACTGTTACAGAGATGTTGGTGTGCAGCCTTTTTGTTTGTTACAGATTGCTCCCTTCAAGTAGCCAGGCCAAGCTTGAGTTCTAAATCAGCTGTTTATTACTAGCTGTAGCAACGATCCCGGTATGCCAAGTGGTGGTGAGCCAAAGCCCTGAATACAATTAAAAGGTTGCATTTGTATAGAAGTTATCTATATCCACTCACACCTGTTGATTGTGGTTGCATCATGCATAAGATAGCAAGATTGGTTAAAAACCAATTTTGAACATCTGCATAATTATAATATCCCATCAGTGTAAAGGTTTGAATATGCTCGCTGATCTAATTTATTATCCTTCCAAGTTGTCCTTAACATCCCAGCTTGTGCCTATGTTTGTAGATACAAATTATCTCTCCCATGACCAGATGTCTGATTGAATGAATTCTTTGAGACTAGGAGTCTTTGTTAAATGAACAAACCTATATTCTGGGATTGTCTCCCTTGTAACTAGGCCTTGACGCTTATCTGGTTCTGCTTAATAAAGACCTGTAGTTTTTCTCATTGCAGCTTGTGTGATTTTAAGCATGTGTGATTATTAATCTTTTCAGCAATCAAGTCCACATCTTCCAATTCCACACACAAGTTACCATTTTGGTCTCTAATTGATTGACTCGTCTGAATGATTACATTCAGATTCTTATGCTGTTCATTTGGATGTACTATTCCCTGGTCATGTTCAGCTGCATTCAATTGCAAGCAACAGCAGGAAATCTACTTTGAATTTGCCATCAGTTGCATCTTAAAGTAGCTGCTGAGAGTTATCCAAACAAATCAATAATGGCTGTCACCAGTGTTTTCTTTTGTCACAGTGGGGATCTACTGGAGATTTACTTGGTACCTGTCCAAAGTAATGCAGCTGAGAACATAAGCTCAGCATTTTAAAGTTGCTGAATGCAAGTATCTGGCCTACCAATCCATGAGACTCCAGTCGTCTTCAATGTGTTACAGTTAGAGATATGTGTAATAATGCAACACACTGGTGCATTGAAGAATGATGAACAGGGAGCTACCAATTAGTTATGCAGTCAAGTATTCCCAATCTCTAGTATTCCATCAATGGATGGCAAGTGGATGCCAAGTAGGGAGGAACTCTTAACAATGATTTCATCTGCTGTGATCACGCTCATTGATAGCTGATTAAAGGTTGCCATTGCAATAGTGTGGGAGCAGGTTGCATGTTCATCTACTCGGACTGTTATTAGGATGTTGCATTGGAAAGAGCTAAAGGGAGGTAAGAGTTAATTTAAACAATGAAAGGCAAATAATGTGAAATGATGTATGCTAATACCTTTTAAAGCCCAAGCGCAGGTGAGGCTTAACATGTAATCTCAGTTCTCCATATATAGAAGCATCTTAAAAAGATTGCGAACATCCAGAGGAAATTCTGCTTGGTTTTTGAGAATAATCATAAACCTGAAGTGATGTGAAAGCTAATGGGTACAGCTAATCCCACGCTTTGCTGTCACTATAGTAACGTTGATCATTTCAGAGATAATGCTGCCCTCAAGGTTATATTTTTGCCAGTTCTTGCAGACTCGATGATTTCTTGGCCCTGTGAATATAGCTATTACTAAAATAGTGGATTAATTAAATCAGTGATTTTAATTTACCATGAATCCCCATGATGTTTAGTCTAAAAATATATAATTTTTCATACACTTTGTAAAGGTTTTTTGGAAAACAAACTGATATGATTAATTATGTACCGGTAATCACTATGGTTCATTAATTCAAAGGTACAAGCGGGATTCTTTAGATTTTACATCTGTCAATTCTAGTGGCCATTTCCTAGCCAGTCAACTGGCAAATGTGAGCCAAATGATCTATCATAACTTCGAGGAAGAATAACAAGCACATAGCTCAATTTAAACTGGAAAAAAGTAGCAGAATGGATTAATGGGCATCAGCAAAAATTGCCATTCTATCATCACCTGCAAAGCCACCGGACTCTATGGGCAGGATTTTATGGCCTCGCTCCTCCCAAAACCGTAAAATCCTGCCTGAGGTCAATGGATCATTCCATGGTCCGCCCCTTGCCGGCACAAAGGCACAATTTAGTATTCCATCCAAAAATGAAAATTTGTGAATGCCACCTGAATTAGACAATTAACATCACCTTTTGGTCACCTACAATGAAAGAAGAATGCATATAGATTGGTCTCAAATGGACAAAACAATGATGAAGTTTGACATACCAGCAATCAAAACCATTACCAAGATTGCTTTATAACTGTCCTTATAAAGACCACTGTACACGAAATGATAGTTCACTGTGGTTCCATCTTGTATGGTGGATGTAACAAGATTAAAGCACAAAGCTCTCCCGAGAGAGAAATTTCAAAAGTGTGTTGTCATCCATATAAATGAAAGTGGCTGCAAGAAGTAACTCGAGGTATGGAATTTGCGACCAAGAGGACTCTTGGGTGGCATGGTGGCACAGTAGTTAGCACTACTGCCCCACAATACCAGAGATCCTGGTTCAGTTCCGGCCTTGGGTTACTTTGGAGTTCGCACATTCTTCCTCGTGTCTACATGGGTTTCCTCCGGTTGCTTCAGTTTCCACCCACAGTCCAAAGACATGCAGGTTAAGTTGATTGGCCGTGCTAAAAATTGCCTCCTGGTGTCACAAGATGTATCGGTTAGCAGGTAAATACCTGGGGATACAGCAATAGGGCCTGGGTAAGATGCTATGTCAGAGTCAGTGCAGACACGATGGTCCTGCACTGTAAGGATTCTATTCTATGACCATACTTGTCTAGGACATATTCAAATCCCATCTCATCGATGATGTAGTCAAACGATGTAAGATCGGCCAACTCCATGGCAGTAATCCCCAGCGATCTTAATGTTGTTTAACCCTTGGTTGTGTGTATATAAATCTCACAGGCAGTATTCGAAAGATGCTGACCAACTGGATGTTGGAAGCAAAAAAAAAAATTCAGAAGGGCAGAAATATGTCGGCACCCTCACTAGTAACTTGTGTTGATGGGCCATAGATGCATGGATTGAACTTTCACGTTATCAAAAATTCATTTCATTAACTAGGAAGATCTAAACAATGTT
The DNA here is from genome assembly GCF_964213995.1 of Mustelus asterias. Lineage (NCBI taxonomy): Eukaryota > Metazoa > Chordata > Chondrichthyes > Carcharhiniformes > Triakidae > Mustelus > Mustelus asterias. The sequence continues at coordinate 66,708,591 of NC_135815.1, read as the reverse complement.
CTATATCCTGGCGACTAAGACCAATTGCTCCATGGTTCAGATGGTGATCAGTGATTTTGAAGAAGAAGAGAAGAAGAAGCCCTACAGTACAGAAAGAGGCCATTCGGCCCATTGAGTCTGCACCGACCACAATCCCACCCAAGCCCTACCCCCATATCCCTACACATTTCACCCATTAATCCCTCGAACCCACGCATCTCAGGACACTAAGGGGCAACTTAAGCATGGCCAATCAACCTAACCCGCACATCTTTGGACTGTGGGAGGAAACCAAAGCACCCGGAGGAAACCCACAGAGATATGGGGAGAATGTGCAAACTCCACACAGGCAGTGACCCGAGGCCAGAATTGAACCTGGGTCCCTGGTGCTATGAGGCAGCAGTGCTAATCACTGTGCCACCGTGATAAAATTGCCTTTTTGGTGTTGTTTATTCTACTACAACGGTTTTTGGATTTCACTTGGGCCCAAATTAGGTATGCATGTCAGCTATGCAAAAGTGGACCACGTAACTTTTGACTTAAAATCTTAGTCTCAAAAATTTGACTTTTTCAGAAGTATATATGGTATTTGGAGCCAATGCAAAGAAACTACTGAAAGTGGGAAAATTAATACTACTTCTGAAAGGTCATCGACATGAAACAACTTAGTTTCTCTCTCCACAACTGCTGCCTGGCCTGAGTTCTTCCGGCATTTTCTGTTCTTACTATAATGGGTAGGAACATCTGCCCACTTGAGTTGACTCCAGCGCTTCGCTTCTCCAAACACACTCCAACTCGCACATGCCCGCCCAGCTGACATTCTTCCCCTTCGAGATTGTGTTTAATTTTCTTCTTTTGGCCTTGGACCCATGCAGTGCCACTGTCAAAGATAATTCTTTATTGAACTGTTCATCAAAAGGATAACAATTCAAAGTTCCATCACATAAAGGCAAACATATCATTGCGCAAGACACCTGATATTCAGTGCTAACTCACTAGAGTTCCATACAGTTCTTCAAGAAGCTTGAGTTTGAAATAGCATCTTTTGGAGTGAACAAAGAACAAAGAAAATTACAGCACAGGAACAGGCTCTTCAGCCCTCCAAGCCTGCACCAACCATGCTGCCCAACTTAACTAAAACCCCCTACCCTTCCGGGGACCATATCCCTCTATTCCCATCCTATTCATGTACTTGTCAAGACAAGTCACTACCGTATCCGCTTCCACTACCTCCCCCGGCAATGAGTTCCAGGCACCCACTAATCTCTGTGTACAAAATCTGCCTCATAAGAAATAGGAGCAGGAGTAGGCCATCTAGCCCCTCGAGCCTGCCCCGCCATTCAATAAGATCATGGCTGATCTGACGTGGATCAGTACCACTTACCCGCCTGATCCCCATAACCCTTAATTCCCTTACCGATCAGGAATCCATCCATCCGCGCTTTAAACATATTCAGCGAGGTAGCCTCCACCACCTCAGTGGGCAGAGAATTCCAGAGATTCACCACCCTCTGGGAGAAGAAGTTCCTCCTCAACTCTGTCTTAAACCGACCCCCCTTTATTTTGAGGCTGTGTGCTCTAGTTTTAACTTCCTTACTAAGTGGAAAGAATCTCTCCGCCTCCACCCTATCCAGCCCCCGCATTATCTTATAAGTCTCCATAAGATCCCCCCTCATCCTTCTAAACTCCAACGAGTACAAACCCAATCTCCTCAGCCTCTCCTCATAATCCAAACCCCTCATCTCCGGTATCAACCTGGTGAACCTTCTCTGCACTCCCTCCAATGCCAAAATATCCTTCCTCATATAAGGGGACCAATACTGCACACAGTATTCCAGCTGCGGCCTCACCAATGCCCTGTACAGGTGCATCAAGACATCCCTGCTTTTATATTCTATCCCCCTCGCGATATAGGCCAACATCCCATTTGCCTTCTTGATCACCTGTTGTACCTGCAGACTGGGCTTTTGCGTCTCATGCACAAGGACCCCCAGGTCCCTTTGCACGGTAGCATGTTTTAATTTGTTTCCATTGAGATAGTAATCCCATTTGTTATTATTTCCTCCAAAGTGTATAACCTCGCATTTCTCAACGTTATACTCCATTTGCCATATCCTCGCCCACTCACTCAGCCTGTCCAAATCTCTCTGCAGATCTTCTCCGTCCTCCACACGATTCACTTTTCCACTTATCTTTGTGTCGTCTGCAAACTTCGTTACCCTACACTCCGTCCCCTCCTCCAGATCATCTATATAAATGGTAAATAGTTGCGGCCCGAGTACCGATCCCTGCGGCACGCCACTAGTTACCTTCCTCCAACCGGAAAAACACCCATTTATTCCGACTCTTTGCTTCCTGTCGGATAGCCAGTCCCCAATCCACTTTAACACACTACCCCCAACTCCGTGTGCCCTAATCTTCTTCAGCAGCCTTTTATGGGGCACCTTATCAAACGCCTTTTGGAAATCCAAAAACACCGCATCCACCGGTTCTCCTCCATCAACCGCCCTCGTCACATCTTCATAAAAATCCAACATGTTCGTCAAGCACAACTTTCCCCTCATGAATCCATGCTGCGTCTGATTGATCGAACCATTTCTATCCAGATGCCCTGCTATCTCCTCTTTAATAATGGATTCCAGCATTTTCCCTACTACAGACGTTAAGCTGACCGGCCTATAGTTACCCGCCTTTTGTCTCCTTCCTTTTTTAAACAGCGGCGTAACATTAGCCGTTTTCCAATCAACCGGCACTACCCCAGAATGCAACGAGTTTTGATAAATAATCACTAACGCATCCACTATTACCTCTGACATTTCTTTCAATACCCTGGGATGCATTCCATCCGGACCCGGGGACTTGTCCACCTTCAGTCCCATTAGTCTACCCAGCACTGCCTCTCTGGTAACATTAATTGTATTAAGTATTTCTCCTGCTGCCAACCCTCTATCGTTAATATTTGGCAAACTATTTGTGTCCTCCACCGTGAAGACCGACACAAAAAACTTATTTAAAGACTCAGCCATATCCTCATTTCCCACTATTAACTCCCCCCTCTCGTCCTCCAAGGGTCCAACATTCACTCTAGCCACTCTATTCCTTTTTATATATTTATAAAAACTTTTACTATCATTTTTTATATTAATTGCTAGCCTAGCTTCATAGTCTATCCTTCCTTTCCTTATCGCTTTCTTAGTCTCTCTTTGTTGTTTCTTAAATTTTTCCCAATCACTTGTTTCTCCACTATTTTTGGCCACTCTGTACGCAGCTATTTTTATTTTAATACTCTCCTTTATTTCCTTCGTTATCCACGGCTGGTTCTCCCTTTTCTTACAATCCTTGTTTTTTGCTGGAATATATTTTTGCTGAGAACTGAAAAGGATCTCCTTAAAAATCCTCCACTGTTCCTCAGCTATCCTACCTGCCAGCCTGCTCTCCCAGTCTACCTTAGCCAATTCATCCCTCATCCTATCATATTTCCCTCTGTTCAAACAGAGGACACTGGTTTGGGACCAAACTTTCTCCTCTTCCATCTGAATCAGAAATTCGACCATATTGTGGTCACTAGACCCAAGAGGGTCCTTCACAATAAGATCCTTAATTCTACCTACCTCATTACACAATACCAGATCCAAAATAGCTCGTTCCCTCGTCGGTTCCGTAACATGCTGTTCAAGGAAACTATCCCGACAGCATTCTAAGAACTCTTCCTCCATTCCACCCTTACCGACTTGAGTCTGCCAGTCAATGTGCATGTTGAAGTCCCCCATGATTATTGCCGTTCTGTTTTTACACGCATCCCTTATCTGCTTGTTTATAGCCCTCCCTACCTCAACATTATTATTTGGGGGCCTATATACCACACCTACTAGTGTCTTTCTCCCTTTACTATTCCTCATCTCTACCCATAATGATTCCACGTTTTGTTCCTCAGAGCCTATGTCATCCCTCAGTACTACCCTGATATTATCTCTTATTAATAGCGCGACCCCACCACCTTTTCCTTCCTGTCTATTCTTCCTAAACGCCTGATACCCCTGGATATTCATCTCCCAGTCCTGGTCACCTTTCAGCCACGTTTCTGTAATGGCCTCTAGATCGTACCCACTTGTGCTGATTTGCACCATCAACTCATTTACCTTGTTCCGAATGCTTCGTGCATTCAGGCAAAGTGTCCTTATTCCAGCTTTTATCTGGACCCGCTTTGATGAGTCGCGAACACCCTCTCCCTCTACTCCCTTATCTAAATTACCGCCTTCATTCACTTGCACCCTCTCCTCGACCATTAATTTTGTAATTCCCCTTACCCCTGCATCCTCCCCCCCCCCATCAATTAGTTCCTTGATCCTAGTCAACTCTTCTAGCTCCCCTCCCCCCAACCTATCTAGTTTACATCCCCTTTAAACGTTGCCCCTCGCACCTTAAACCTATGCCCCCTAGTAATTGACTCTTCCACCCTGGGAAAAAGCTTCTGACTATCCACTCTGTCCATGCCTCTCATAATCTTGTAGATTTCTATCAGGTCTCCCCTCAACCTCCATCGCTCCAGTGAGAACAAACCAAGTTTCTCCAACCTCTCCTCATAGCTAATGTCCTCCATACCAGGCAACATCCTGGTAAATCTTTTCTGTACTCTCTCTCCAAAGCCTCCACATCCTTCTGGTAGTGTGGCAACCAGAATTGAACACTATATTCCAAGTGCGGCCTAACTAAGGTTCTATAAATCGGCAACGTGACGTGCCAATTCTTAAACTCAATACCCCAGCCGATGAAGGCAAGCATGCCGTAAGCCATCCTGACTACCTTGTCCACCTGCATTGCCACTTTCAGTGACCTGTGTACCTGTACACCCAGATCCCTTTGCCTATACACCCCTGCTTCTGACATCTATTCAACCAACAGAGGACCCAGTGGATTCCCAGTTCCGACAGTGATATTAAAGACTTCTGGCTTTTATTATAAAGTATTCCTCACTCTACTCTGATTTTATCTTTTTTTAATGAGAGTTTATAAAATTATGAGAGGTATAGGTAAGGTAAACAGTTGGAAGTATTTTCGTGGGCAGAAATGACAATTACAAGGGGGCACAAGTTAAGGATAAGGGGGGAAAGGTTCAGGGGAGATGTGCTGGGGAAGTTTTTTTACTGCCAAGTGAGGTGGTTGAGGCAGTTATGTTAGCCACATTTAAGACTTATCTTGATAGGTATCTGAACAAACGGGGAATAGAGGGATATAAGTGGTTGGTTTAGATAGGTAAATGTGATCGGCGCAGACTTGGACTGCCGAAGGGTGTGTTCCTGTGATGTATCGTTGTTTGACTGAAGACACCAATAAAACAGACTTAATGAAAATTGAAACGGTTGCAAAATAAATACCGGAAAGCAAACAAAGAAAATAGTTCATTATTAGGTCCGGTCCAGTCCAACCGGCCAGGGCCTTAGGTCCGGTCCGACCGGCCCGCGCCTTGGGTCCGATCCGACCGGAATGGGACTTGGGTCCAGTCCGACCGGCCCGCGTCTTGGGTCCAATCCAACCGGAATGGGACTTGGGTCCAGTCCGACCGGCCCGCGTCTTGGGTCCGATCTGACCGTCCTGCGCCTGAAGTCTGCCCCGACCAGCCCGTGCCTTCGTTCAGATCCGGTCCGTTTGGCCTGCACCTTGGGTCCGGTCCGACTACCCCCAGCTTAGGTCCAATCTGACCACTCCAGAGCTCGGGCCCTGTCCGACCACACCGGACATCGGGTCCGATCTGACCAACCTGGACCTTAGGTCCAGTCCGAACACCCACAACCTTAGGTCTTGTGCAACAATCCCGGACCTTATGTCCAGTCTAATCACTCCAGACCTTAGTTCCCTCTGACCAACCCATACCTTAGTTCTTGTCTGACAACACTGGACCTTGGGTCCGTTCCAATCAGCCGGTCCTTTGGTCCGTTCCGACCGGCAGGACCTTTGGTCCGTTCCGACCGGCCAGAACCTTTGGTCCGTTCCGACCGGCCAGAACCTTTGGTCCGTTCCGACCGGCCAGAACCTTTGGTCCGTTCCGACCGGCCAGAACCTTTGGTCCGTTCCGACCGGCCAGAACCTTTGGTCCGTTCCGACCGGCCAGAACCTTTGGTCCGTTCCGACCGGCCAGAACCTTTGGTCCGTTCCGACCGGCCAGAACCTTTGGTCCGTTCCGACCGGCCAGAACCTTTGGTCCGTTCCGACCGGCCAGAACCTTTGGTCCGTTCCGACCGGCCAGAACCTTTGGTCCGTTCCGACCGGCCAGAACCTTTGGTCCGTTCCGACCGGCCAGAACCTTTGGTCCGTTCCGACCGGCCAGAACCTTTGGTCCGTTCCGACCGGCCAGAACCTTTGGTCCGTTCCGACCGGCCAGAACCTTTGGTCCGTTCCGACCGGCCAGAACCTTTGGTCCGTTCCGACCGGCCAGAACCTTAGAACATAGAACATAGAACATTACAGCGCAGAACAGGCCCTTCGGCCCACGATGTTGCACCGACCAGTTAAAAAAAAACTGTGACCCTCCAACCTAAACCAATTTCTTTTCGTCCATGAACCTATCTACGGATCTCTTAAACGCCCCCAAACTAGGCGCATTTACTACTGATGCTGGCAGGGCATTCCAATCCCTCACCACCCTCTGGGTAAAGAACCTACCCCTGACATCGGTTCTATAACTACCCCCCCTCAATTTAAAGCCATGCCCCCTCGTGCTGGATTTCTCCATCAGAGGAAAAAGGCTATCACTATCCACCCTATCTAAACCTCTAATCATCTTATATGTTTCAATAAGATCCCCTCTTAGCCGCCGCCTTTCCAGCGAAAACAATCCCAAATCCCTCAGCCTCTCCTCATAGGATCTCCCCTCCATACCAGGCAACATCCTGGTAAACCTCCTCTGCACCCTCTCCAAAGCCTCCACATCCTTCCTGTAATGTGGGGACCAGAACTGCACACAGTACTCCAAGTGCGGCCGCACCAGAGTTGTGTACAGTTGCAACATAACGCTACGACTCCTAAATTCAATCCCCCTACCAATAAACGCCAAGACACCATATGCCTTCTTAACAACCTTATCTACTTGATTCCCAACTTTCAGGGATCTATGCACACATACACCTAGATCCCTCTGCTCCTCCACACTATTCAAAGTCCTCCCGTTAGCCCTATACTCAACACATCTGTTATTCCTACCAAAGTGAATTACCTCACACTTCTCCGCATTAAACTCCATCCGCCACCTCTCGGCCCAACTTTGCAACCTGTCTAAGTCTTCCTGCAAACTACGACACCCTTCCTCACTGTCTACCACACCACCGACTTTGGTGTCATCAGCAAATTTGCTAATCCACCCAACTATACCCTCATCCAGATCATTAATAAATATTACAAACAGCAGTGGCTCCAAAACAGATTCCTGAGGTACACCACTTGTAACCGCACTCCATGATGAATATTTACTATCAACCACCACCCTCTGTTTCCTATCCGCTAGCCAATTCCTGATCCAATTTCCTAGATCACCCCCAATCCCATACATCTGCATTTTCTGCAGAAGCCTACCATGGTGAACCTTATCAAACGCCTTACTAAAATCCATATATACCACGTCCACTGCCTTGCCCCCATCCACCTCCTTGGTCACTTTCTCAAAAAACTCAATAAGGTTAGTAAGGCACGACCTACCTGCCACAAAACCATGCTGACTATCACCTATCAATTCATTACTCTCCAAATAACTATAAATCCTATCCCTTATAATTTTTTCCAACATCTTGCCGACAACAGAAGTGAGACTCACCGGTCTATAATTCCCGGGGAAGTCTCTGTTCCCCTTCTTAAACAATGGGACAACATTCGCTAACCTCCAATCTTCTGGTACTATACCAGAGGCCAACGACGACCTGAAGATCAGAGCCAGAGGCTCTGCAATCACTTCTCTTGCCTCCCAGAGAATCCTTGGATAAATCCCATCCGGACCAGGGGATCTATCTATTTTCAGACCCTCCAGAATATCCTGCACATCCTCCTTATCAACTGTAATACTGTCTATTCTACTCCCTTGCAACCCAGTGTCCTCCTCAGCTATATTCATGTCCCCTTTGGTCCGTTCCGACCGGCCAGAACCTTTGGTCCGTTCCGACCGGCCGGACCTTTGGTCCGTTCTGACTGGCCGGAACCTTTGGTCCGTTCTGACTGGCCGGAACCTTTGGTCCGTTCCGACCGGCCGGGGCTTTGGTCCGTTCCGACCGGCCAGAACCTTTGGTCCGTTCCGACCGGCCAGAACCTTTGGTCCGTTCCGACCGGCCAGAACCTTTGGTCCGTTCCGACCGGCCAGAACCTTTGGTCCGTTCCGACCGGCCGGACCTTTGGTCCGTTCTGACTGGCCGGAACCTTTGGTCCGTTCCGACCGGCCGGGGCTTTGGTCCGTTCCGACTGGCCGGAACCTTTGGTCCGTTCCGACCGGCAGGACCTTTGGTCCGTTCCGGCCGGCCGGAACCTTTGGTCAGTTGCGACCGGCCGGAACCTTTGGTCCGTTCCGACCGGCCGGACCTTCGATTTGAATTTGATTTGTTTTGATTTAATACATAATACAAGACAGTGCAGAATGTATTGTGACAGTCATAGCTCGGTTGTGGAGAAAAAGCAACTTAATGCAAGGTAGGTCCATTCAACAGTCTGATGGCAGCAGGGAAGACGCTGTTCTTGAGTTGGTTGGTACATGATCTCAGACTTTTGTATCTTTTTCCCAATGGAAGAAGATGGAAGAGAGAATGTCCGGGTGTGTGGGGTTCTTCATTATGCTGGCTGTTTTGCAGAGGCAGCAGGAAGTGTAGACAGAGTCAATGGATAGGAGGCTGGTTTCCGTGATGGATTGGGCTACATTCACGACCTTTTGTAGTTTTTTGCAGTTTTGGGCCGAGCAGGAGCCATACCAAGCTATGATCCAACCAGAAAGAATGGTGCATCTGTAAAGGTTGGTGAGAGTCATAGCTGACATGCAAAATTTTCTGAGTCTTCTGAGAAAGTAAACATGAGGTTGCTTTGGCAGACAAGGTGAAGGATAATCCTAAGAGTTTCTACAGGTATATTAAGAGCAAAAGGATCATAAGGGATAAAATTGGTCCTCTTGAAGATCAGAGTGGTCGGCTTTGTATGGAACCAAAAGAAATGGGGGAGATATTAAATGGGTTTTTTGCATCCGTATTTACTAAGGAAACTGGCATGGAGTCTATGGAAATAAGGTAAACAAGTCAGGAGGTCATGGATCCTATACAGATTAAAGGGGAGGAGGTGCTTGCTGTCTTGAAGCAAGTCAGAGTAGATAAATCCCCAGGACCGGACAGGGTATTCCCTCGGACCTTGAAGGAGACTAATGTTGAAATTGCAGGGGGCCTGGCAGATATATTTAAAATGTCGGTATCCACGGGTGAGGTGCCGGATGATTGGAGGGTAGCTCATGTTGTTCCGTTGTTTAAAAAAGGCTCAAAAAGTAATGCAGGAAATTATAGGCCGGTAAGTTTGACATCAGTAGTAGGTAAATTATTGGAAGGAGTACTAAGAGATAGGATCTACAAATATTTGGATAGGCAGGGACTTATTACGGAGAGTCAACATGGCTTTGTGCGTGGTAGGTCATGTTTAACCAATCTATTAGAGTTTTTCGAGGAGGTTACCAGGAAAGTGGATGAAGGGAAGGCAGTGGATGTTGTCTACATGGACTTCAGTAAGGCCTTTGACAAGGTCGCGCATGGGAAGTTAGTTCGGAAGGTTCAGTCGCTAGGTATACATGGAGAGGTAGTAAATTGGATTAGACATTGGCTCAATGGAAGAATGATGTGGAGATGCCGGCGTTGGACTGGGGTAAACACAGTAAGAAGTTTAACAACACCAGGTTAAAGTCCAACAGGTTTATTTGGTAGCAAAAGCCACACAAGCTTTCGGAGCCCCAAGCCCCTTCTTCAGGTGAGTGGAAATTCTGTTCACAAACCGGGCATATAAAGACACAAACTCAATTTATACGAATAATGGTTGGAATGCGAATACTTACAGCTAATCAAGTCTTTAAGATACAAACAATGTGAGTGGAGAGAGCATCAAGACAGGCTAAAGAGATGTGTATTGTCTCCAGACAGGACAGCCAGTGAAACTCTGCAGGTCCAGGCAGGCTGTGGGGATTACAAATAGTGTGACATGAACCCAATATCCCGGTTGAGGCCGTCCTCATGTGTGCGGAACTTGGCTATCAGTTTCTGCTCAGCGACTCTGCGCCATCGTGTGTCGTGAGGTTGTATAAGACTTTGGTGAGGCCGAATTGAGAGTATTGTGTGCAGTTTTGGTCACCTAATTACAGGAAGGATATTAATACGGTTGAAAGAGTGCAGAGAAGGTTTACAAAGATGTTGCCGGGACTTGAGAAACTGAGTTACAGAGAAAGGTTGAATAGGTTAGGACTTTATTCCCTGGAGCGTAGAAGAATGAGGGGAGATTTGATAGAGGTGTATAAAATAATGATGGGTATAGATAGAGTGAATGCAAACAGGCTTTTTCCACTGAGGCTAGGGGAGAAAAAAACTAGAGGACATGGGTTAAGGGTGAAGGGGGAAAAGTTTAAAGGGAATATTAGGGGGGGTTTCTTCACACAGAGTGGTGGGAGTGTGGAATGAGATGAAGTGGTAAATGCGGGCTCACTTTTAACATTTAAGAAAAACTTGGACAGGTACATGGGTGTGGAGGGATATGGTCCAGGTGCAGGTCAGTGGGGCTAGGCAGAAAAATGGTTCGGCACAGCCAAGAAGGGCCAAAAGGCCTGTTTCTGTGCTGTAATGTTCTATGATTCTATGGCCAGTGGGCTGACGAATGCAGATGGAGTTTAATTTAGACAAATGCGATGTGATGCATTTTGGTAGATTGTACCAGGGCAGGACTTACTCAGTTAATGGTAGGGCGTTGGGGAGAGTTACAGAACAAAGAGATCTAGGAGTACATGTTCATAGGGAGTGATAGAGGGCATAGGTTTAAGGTGAGAGGGGAGCATTAAACACAGGTTAAAGAGATGTGTATTGTCTCCAGATAGGAGACAATACACATCTCTTTAACCTGTGCTTAATGCTCCCTCCACTCACATTGTCTGTATCTTTAAGACCTGGTTGGCTGTAGAGATTTGCATTCTAATCAGTATTCTGTAACTTGATTTTGTGTCTCTGTGCCCTGTTTGAGAGCAGATTTCCACTCCATCTGACGAAGGAGCAGTGCTCCGAAAGCTCGTGGCGTTTGCTACCAAATAAACCTGTTGGACTTTCACCTGGTGTTGTTAGACTCCTGACTTTCTTATATAAGTCAGGGTCGCTTGACTTGAACGCCTCAGACCTCGACTTCAGCAAGAAGTGGATATCCATGGTTTCTGTTTGGGAAACAGGTGGATTTGCTTCTTTGGTACACAATTTTCTACACACTTACTAATGAAGTCAGTTACTGTAGTGGCGTACTTGTTCAGGCTGGTTGTGGAGTTTTTAAATACTGACCAGTCCATTGCCACCAAGCAGTCCCGTAGAAGATCATCCGATTCCTCAGACCAACATTGTATGATGTAGACAGGGGTTTCCTCTCGAGGCTATGTATTTGCTCAGTCTTAAGCTAAATACAAAGACTCAAAAAGCAGTATATTGATATTGAAGACGTGACTTTATTTAACCAAATGATCGAATGATATGAGGAAGCCCTGCAGTCAAGGTATAGAATGCGGGCAGCCGGATATCAGTCTGGAAAACAATGCGCCCATGAGGGCAATTATACATTTACCAAATCATATTGCCCACCTTTGCGGTGGGCATTATCGAGTAAGCATTAACACAAATCGGTCAATAATCATCCTGTCATTAACTCCAGCCAATAACAATACACATCATGACCTATTGGGATTTCATTTGTTTTTAAATTACGGACGTTACCTCCCTTTTGCCCAGCAATATGGGACGCTGGACAGTGAAATGGGAGAATGATTCCCACCGAATTGAACCCACGTGACTCTCGTCTAACCCTGAGAAATTCTTTATGTCTGCTCACCACTTGCGTTATCTCTCGGAGTTGTATGATCCTATTCATAGGGGAAGCATTGGTAGCTATCTTGTTCCCGACCTCTGCTGATAGCTTTACAGCTTTTCGGGAGATAGAACCATAGAAAATTACAGCTCAGAAACAGGCCTTTTGGCCCTTCTTGTCTGTGCCGAACCAGATCTATTGATCACCTCTCCCCAGAGCCTGCTGTATTTTGTCAGTGACTGAAGTTTCACAAAATGTAACCAAAAGCAAAACACATCCATCTTGTAAATTCAAAATACATGTTTTAAATGAGGAATATTTGTTAATCGTAGAGAGATGTGTTCTATGACAACAGCCCAGGCTGGCTTACGTTGCCATAGTCCACGATCATTCATTCTAAAGTTAATGTTGTATCACTGTTCCTAAATCGATGGTTGTGTTTATTAGCCTATTCTAGCCTCCTACATCAGTTTCCCCCCTTTTGGCTGCTGGCCAAGTCCCAACTAAGGCCACAAATGGATGTATCTAAGTAACTCATCTTAGTCCTTACTAAGTGTTTCGACTCTCTGATTCACTTCTTTCTTACACTAACTGCCATCACAATGCTGCACCTCCTGGTGAGCATTTGAGCATATTCACTACTAGCACGGCACGGTAGCACAGTGGTTAGCACTGCTGCTTCACAGCTCCAGGGACCTGAGTTCGATTCCCAGCTTGGGTCACTGTGTGGAGTTTGCACATTCTCATCGTGTCTGCGTGAGTTTCCTCCGGGTGCTCCGGTTTCCTCCCACAGTCCAAAGATGTGCGGGTTAGGTTGATTGGTCATGCTAAAAATTGCCCCTTAGTGTCCTGAGATGCGTAGGTTAGAGGGATTAGAGGGTAAATGTGTAGGGATATGGGGGTAGGGCCTGGGTGGGATTGTGGTCGGTGCAGGCTCAATGGGCCAGATGGCCTCTTTCTGCACTGTAGGGTTTCTATGATTATTTAATAGTTTGTAACCAGAGTGTTTTCTGACTTAAAAGGACAACAAGCAGTGATGATTAAATATTTATGAAAGCTAAAACCTTAAATTATATTTCCTGAAGCCTTTACACAGCTTACTCTTTTAATATTTTACAAGATGTGAGCGTCACTGCTTAAGCCAGTATTTGTTGCCCATCCCTAATTGCTCCTGAGGAGGTAGTGGTGAGCCACTGTCTTGAACCACTGCAATCCATACGGTGTTTTCTTCCTGTCATTGGTAACTTTCTGTATTGAGATTGCATGTTCTTGCGTAAGTAACATAACTTGGATTTGCCATAGGTCTCCAATAACCTTGCTCATGATGCACGTGGGTGAACTTGAAGATGTAACGTTAAGTTTCTGTGGAGTCTGCTTGATTGAACTGGCTTTTTTGACATAATTCTCTCCATCATTGTATGTTTGTCAAGTGCACATGGCATTTTGTGATCATGGCATTGCATGAACAATCCACTCTACCCTAGCAGCAACTGTCTTTCAGATCAACCATGATCTTATTAAATGGAGCAGGCTCAAGGGCTGAATGCCTTACTCCTGCTCTTTGTTCAGATATTCTTACTCCCAGCAGAGCCCATAGATTATTTTTTTGCCTGTTTCCCCACTCTTGACCACAGAATTGCTCTTTTAAACTTTGTTTGCTGAAACTTTTCATCTTGCACTCATTGGGGCAATTCATAAGTTGTCAATACAACGGCCTGCCTTACTGATCTGCGTGAGGGCTATGAAGTTGCATTCTCAGCAGCATTTAGCTCCTCTGAGAAATTGTTATCCAAGCTCTCCACTGACTTCTACATATGTGAATTCTCTGTCAGTTTAAAACAATGTAGATACTGGCAAGTTAAGAACTCTGTAAGTTATCAAGATATTAATATCAAAACATGACTGAGTATCATATGACAATGGTCACTGATTAACCGGATAGGCTGTCTCCCCACCTCTGACAGCCAGGGATGCTGAAAGTCCAATTCCACATCTCCTCTGTACTTATGGGCCAAGAAATGTTTTCACATTGCGCCAGTTTCTTCAGTCATTTAGCCATCACATCAAGCTCAGAGGGTGGTTACTAGCCGACAAGGGTTACCTGCTTTACATACTCTTGATTCAGCTCAACAGCCCAACAATTAATGGTCAGCATACTCTGAAATCCAAAAATGATGTCCCTAACTAGTTCTCGTAAAGAAATGTTATAGTTAAGAATAAAGGGGGGGAGAGGGAAAATAGAATTAGACTTGAAACATAAAAATGGCTTTATACAGTAAGCAATACTTTAAAACAGTTCAAAAGATCTTAACTGCCTTCAGAGCTAACCTTCCCCTTTTCTGTTAAGCAACTTCTGATACATTTTAAACTTTATAAATTCCCAGTAATCTTACACAATGCCTTTGCTTTCTCTTGGGGTGTACTGAGATTGAAAACAGCTGGTTCTTTAGGCCTGGCTTTGTTCACATTGCTTTCTGGGAGTTCTGGCTATTCCTGCCTTCTGCTGGGAAATCCAAACATGGGTAAAAAAAAACTTACAAATATACCCCTCACATAGGTTTCAGTGTCTCCTTAAATACATTCTTTGATCTCTCAATTGTCTCACCCAGTCTCCATAGAAACGCTGTCTCTGAGAATACATTTTTTTTAACTTTAGCTCTTACAGTGAATTTACTTTTCTTTTAAATCTTATCTTTACTTTCTTGTACCATTTTTACAACCTGCATATTCTCCTTTACCCAAAACAACCCATTCAAATCTACTCCTGTTATTATCTCATGTAAACCTCTGAAGTCCTTTCTAGGTCCATTACCATATAGTTTAGATTCTATCACGCTGTCTCTTACTCATTGCCATACAAATTGCTTAAGAAATATGACAAATGATATCATCAACAGAAAAATATTAGTTTTTGTTTTAATGCACAGAACGCACCTATTTCAAACTCAAAGCAAGTTGGAATTGAATTGTGGTTGAAACACACTAAAAGATTATAAGTTTGAAAAATAAGGTCAGTCATAGAGGTCTACAGGACAGAAAAGGCCCTTCGGCCCATTGTGTCCACACAGATCAAAAGCAACACCTAACTATTCAATCCCATTTTCCAGCACTTGGCCCATAGCCTTGTATGCCTTGGCATTGCAAGTGTACTACTTAATATACTACTTAAACTACTTAATATACTACTTAAACGTCTGAACAAAATAGATGGAGAGAAACTGTTCCATTAGCAGAATGGTCAAGAACTAGAAGGTACTGATTTAAGGTGAATGGCAAAAAAACTAAACCTCTATCTCCAAGGAGATTGAAGGCAGTAGGCACAATGGAAACCACCACCTGCAAGGTGTCAAGGGGAAAATCATATTTTATATAGTGAGTAGATAATATCTGGGATGCAATGCCTGAGAGAGAGATTCAGGTAGATTCAATTGTGTCTTTCAAATAGGCATTAGAATAGAGATGGATAGAATCCCTACGGTGCAAAAGGAAGCAATTCGGCATATCGAGTCTGCACCAACCCTCCGAAAGAGCACTTCACTGAGGCCTAATCCACTGCCATGTCTCTGCAACCTCATGCATTGATCATGGCCAATGCACCTACCTGCACATCTTTGGACACAAAGGGGTAATTTATCATGGCCAATCCACCCAACCTGCAAATCCTTGTACTGTGGGAGGATACTGGAACCCCTGGAAGAAACCCACACAGATACCGAGGGAATCCCACACAGATAATCACCCAAGTGCGGACCTGGGTCTCTGGTGCTGTGAGGCAGGTTGAGTAATTACCTGAGGAGAAAATTGGCGAAACTATGGGGAAAACAGTGTTGTGTAGAGCCAGCATGGACATTATGAGCCAAATGGCATCCTGTGTTTAACCAAAGAGCAATTTTGCCCTTTAGTAACCTCAGTAAACAGTGCAACTTTGAACAATTGTACTTTTGAGTAATCTACCCATCAAAGAAACACAAACCAATCGCAATATTGAGATGATGCATAATAAAAGTTTTTCACACAAAGGATGGTGGGCGAGTGGAATCGGCTGCCGTCAGTGGTGGAGGCAAACTCAATAGGGACTTTTAAGAGACTCCTGGATGAGTACATGGGACTTAATAGGATGGAGGGTTATAGGTAGGCCTAGAAGGTAGGGATATGTTCGGCACAACTTGTGGGGCCAAAGGGCCTGTTTGTGCTGTAGTTTTTCTATGTTTCTAAAAATTAGAATTTACTACTTTTGGAATAGTTTGAGGAGGGGTCTTCAAATGAACCTAGTTCCTTTAACAATGTTAATTTTTGCTAGGTGGTTATTCCTTCTGATATACTTAAGCAAGTTGCAGGTACATTAGCATAGTGATTATGTTACTGGACTAGTAATCCAGAGCTATGGGCTAATATCCAGAGACATGAGTACAAATCCTACCACAACAGCTGTGAAGTTTAAATTTAGTCAAATAAATCGGGAATCAAAATCTAGTACCGTAATTGTGGCTGTAAAACCACGAGATTTAGCTTTATTTCTATTTATTTCACTAATGTCTTGTAGGGAAGGAAATCTGCCATCATTGCCAATTTTGGCCTCTGTGTGTCCAGAGCCACAGCTATCATAGAGTCCCTACAGTGCAGAAGGAGGCCATTCGGCCCATCGAGTCTGCACCGACCACAATCCCACCCAGGCCCTACCCCCATATCCCTACATATTTACCCACTAATCCCTCTAACCTACACATCTCAGGACACTAAGGGGCAATTTTAGCATGGCCAATCAACCTAATCCGCACATCTTTGGACTGTGGGAGGAAACCGGAGCACCCGGAGGAAACCCACGCAGACACGAGGAGAATGTGCAAACTCCACACAGACAGTGACCCAAGCCGGAAATCGAACCCAGGTCCCTGGAGCTGTGAAGCAGCAGTGCTAACCACTGTGCTACCGTGCCACCCTTCACAGCTATGTGATTGACTCTTAACTATCTTCTGATAGTTAACCCTCCATCCTATTAAGTCCCATGTACTCATCCAGGAGTCTCTTAAAAGTCCCTATTGAGTTTGCCTCCACCACCACTGACTCTTAACTATCTTCTGAAATGACTCAATAGTGGCAAACCACTACAAAAACATCTAAAAGAATAAGACCAGACAGACCACCTTGCATCAATGTAATTATCAGGCACAGTAAAGTCACATAGCCCAGGCATCCCTGCAAAATCCTCTTTGCTAAAATCTGGGACTATGCCAAAATTGGGAGAGTTTTAAGCCAACGTTCTAAACTCCACCATTACCATCCTTGTTCATGCCCTGTCGCACCAAGGGGCCAGGTCACCAAAAATGATGACACGTTGCCTGTATTTGCCACTGCCTAGGCGTCAATAAACCCTCTGGGCGGTGGTTTAGTGGTAATGTCACTGGAATAATAATTCAGAGGCCTAGATTAATACTCTGGGGACATGGGTTCAAATACCACCACGACAGCTACTGGAATTTAAATTCAGTTAATAAGTCTAGAATAAAAAATAGTCTCAGTATTAATAACCATAAAACCATTATTGATCGTCATAAAACCCCATCTGGTTCACTAATGCCCATTAGGGAAGGAAATCTGTCATCCTTACCTGGTCTGGCCTATATGTGATTCCAGAGCCACAGCAATATGATTGACTCTCAAATGTCCTCTGAAATGAAGGACAGTTAGGGATGGGCAATAAGTGCTAGGACAGTTAGGGATGGGCAATAAGTGCTGGCCCAGCCAGCGACGCCTATCCCGTAAAAACGAATAAAAAGAAAAACAGCCTAGCAAGCCACACAATTGTATCAAAGCCACTATAAAGTCTACAAAAAGGAATGAAACTGGACAAGTCACCTGGCATCGACCTGGGCACCAGAAATGACAACTCCAAATCCAGCCCTGTTGTCCCTACAAAGTCCTTGCCAACCTCTGGATGCTTGTGCCAAAATTGGGAGAGCTACCTCGTAGATTAGTCAAGCAACAGCCTGACACAGTTACAATCACTGAATCATACCTTGCAAATAATGTCCCTCTGACAGGACAGACCCACCAAAAGTGGTGGCATAATACTATACAGTCAGGAAGGAGTTGTGCTCCCTGGGAGTTTGCAACATTCACTCTGATCCCTGCAGGGTAAAACATGGGTAAGGAAACCTCCTGCTGATTATCACCTACCGTGCATGACTTTCCTCCTCCATCCGCTCCAATCTACCTGTTGCAGATGCATCTGTCCCTAACAGTATTGATCCTCTACTCAGTCCTTGTGGAGACTAAGTTTCGTTTTCACACTGAGGATACCCTCCATCATGTTCTGTGGCACCACCACTGTGCTAAATGGGATAGGTTTAAAACAGGTACCGGAACTCAAAACTGGGCATCTATGAGGTGTTGTGGGCCATCGGCAGCAAAATTCTACCTAACCACAATCTGTAACCTCACGTCCTGACGTATCCCCCACTCTACCATTACCATCAAGCCGTGGAAATCAACCCTGGTTCAATAAGGAGTGTAGGAACAACATCAGGCATACCTAAAAATGAGTCAATCTGGTGAAGCTATAACAGAGGACTGCTTGCATGCTGAACACAGCAATCCACTTAATTTGCACCCCATCCATGGCTTTTCAGTATCACTTTACAAATATTATGTATTGTTTTTACAGGCAGCCCATAAAGTACTATCAGAATATGGGAACCCAGAACTTCAAATGCTTGCTGTACTTGCCCAGGAGGGTAGGGTATGGAAGAGCTCTGTACTTGACAGCATTTTCTCCCAGCAACCATTGGAACAGGATAAAGGTAGGATATCAATAAAATGAACCTTGTTACTTAATCTTAATTTGAACCATGTTTTTCTAATTTGTTTGTTGTGATATGGTTTATTTGGTTAAAAACAATTAACTTGCCATCCCATGGTTACTTTTGACAACTCGGTAATATTTGTAGTGTTTTCTTTGATTTTGTGCTCATTGGTTTTTAAGTTTAAGTTTATTTATTAGCGTCACAAATAGGCTTACAGTAACTTCATTGCAGTGTTAACGTCAAAATCCCCTAGTCGCCACACTTCAGTTTCTGTTCGGGTACATTGAGGGAGAATTTAGCATGGACAATGCACCTAACCAGAATTTCTTTCGAACTGTGGGAGGAAACCCACGGGAGAATGTGCAGACTCTGCAAAGTGACCCAAACAGGGAATCAAACCTGGGTCCTTGGCACTGTGAGGCAGCAGGGCTAACCACTGTGCCACTGTGCCAGGTAAGGGGAAATAAAATACTTTATACTTGATCATCAGCTTTAGAAGTTGAGTGTTTGCAAGCAAAGTACCTGGATCACAGGAAATTTGTTTGCAGATATGTTTAGCAACAGGAAGGCAAATAACCTGATGGCATCTGTTACAAAGGAGTTGAAGCTAAAGAGTAAAGAAATATTACTAGAACAAAGAAAATTACAGCACAGGAACAGGCCCTTCAGCCCTCCAAGCCTGCACAGACCATGCTGCCTGACTGAACTAAAACCCTCTACCCTTCCGGGGACCATATCCCTCTATTCCCATCTTATTCATGTATTTGTCAAGACGCCCCTTAAAAGTCACTACCGTATCTGTTTCCACTACCTCCCCCAGCAACGAGTTCCAGGCACCCACTACTCTCTGCGTAAAAGATCTGCCTCGTACATCTCCTTTAAAACTTGCCCCTCGCACCTTAAACCTGTGCTCCCTCGTAATTGACTCTTCCACCCTGGGAAAAAGCTTCTGACTATCCACTCTGTCCAAGCCTCTCATAATCTTGTAGACTTCTATCAGGTCGCCCCTCAACCTCTGTCGTTCCAGTGAGAACAAACCAAGTTTCTCCAACCTCTCCTGATAGCTAATGCCCTCCATACCAGGCAACATCCTGGTAAATCTTTTCTGTACTCTCTCTCCAAAGCCTCCACATCCTTCTGGAACACTATATTCCAAGTGCGGCCTAACTAAGGTTCTATAAAGCTGCAATATGACTTGCCAATTTTTAAATTCAGTGCCCCGGCCGATGAAGGCAAGCATGCCGTATGCCTTCTTGACTACCTTCTCCACCTGCATTGCCACTTTCAGTAACCTGTGTACCTGTACATCCAGATCCCTTTGCCTATCAATTCTCTTAAGGGTTCTGCCATTTACTGTATATTTCCTATCTGTATTAGACCTTCCAGAATTATTCATGTCCTTGGTGAGATCATACATGGAGTGTATATAGCTTTGGACTCCTTAAATAAGGAAAGATATTCTTGCCTTGGAGGGATTACAAAAAGTTTCAATAGACTGGTTTCTGGAATGAGGGGATTGTCCTATGTGGAGAAATTAGGAAGTACCGAAATGCTGACTCCATGGAAATTTCCTAGGAAGTTTGAACTACCAATGGGCAATCCTCCTCCTCCCTGGGGCCCTCTGCAAAAGCCTCTGACTCTGAGATAAGAGTTGGAGACTTTGTACTACTCCATGTGAATTACCTGAATTGTTAACCAGGAAATGTTAGACAGAAAAATCATCCTAGTCTAACTCCTGGGTAAATTACCTCTGATCAGTAACACTATCCCACCTGACTACCCCACCTACCCATAACCCTGCACATTTACCATGGATAATCCACCTAACCTACACATCTTTGGGCACTAAGGGACAATTTAGCATGGCCAATCCATCTAACCTGCATACCTTTGGACTGTGGGAGGAAGCAGCCGGAGGAAATCCACACAGACCTGGGAAGAACGTACAAACTCCACTCAGATAGTCACTCAAGGTCAGAATTCCAGCTTGCGTCTCTGGGTGCCACCATGCTTTTCAATTGCATAGTATCCTCAACTTCCTTAATTAGTCATGGATGATGTATTCTTCTTAGGGCCTTTCTTTATCAATTGATTAATTCTCAATGAAAAATCTCCTTAAATGTCTGCCATTGATTCTCTACATTCCTACCCTTAACCTCTTTACAGCCCACTTTAGCCAACCCTGTTTTCACATCCCAGTAATTGCCTTCATTTTAGCTCAAGATACTAGTCTTTAGACCAGATTTCTCATCCTCAAACTGAATGTGAAAATGATCTGTTATGATCACTGTTGTATTCAATTTTTTTGGTAAGTTCAAACTCACTGTTCTGATATCATCTTTCTAACTCTATTTTGCGCCTACTCTAGTGGCTTTACATCCCCCTTATAATAGACTGGAACTTTGCACCATTCTTAGTGCACTGTCCCTAGTTTCCATACAAGTTTAACATAGATTTGTTTGAAATCTATCTGAAGTGAACCTTGGAGACACTTTGCTGTATGCTTTTTAATGGCTTTATTACCTACGTTAATTTCATTTTTTGAGATTTGTGTATTTCAACCCCTAAATTCTTTTAGTCATATACCACATTTAAACTCCTATTTTCCAAGGAGTATGCAATCTGTTAATTCTTGAAACCAAATGCACTACTTTACACTTAGCATATTAAAAATAATTTGCCAATTGTTAGGATATCAGAGCAGAAACCGCAAAGTATGTTATGAAGCCCGACTAGACCCCAACAGTTTTTCTATTTTGACATTGGTGTGAGTCTATTGGCATATAGTTTTTATCAAAACAAACTTTATTTTAACAATAGTTTACATATAACAAATGAGTTATAGAATCATAGAATCCTACAGTGCCGAAGGAGGCCATTCGGCCCAACGCATCTGCACCCGACCACAATCCCAGCCAGGCCCTATCCCCATAACCCTGACACTTAGGGGCATTTTAGTATGGCCAATCCACCTAACCCACACATCTTTGGATTGTGGGAGGAAACTCACGCAGACATGGGGAGAATGTGCAAACTCCACACAGACAGTGATTCAAGCCGGGAATCGAACCCAGGTCCCTGGCACTGTGAGGCCGCAGTGCTAACCACTGTGCCACCGTGAATTAGCTTAATTTTTACCAATTGAAATACTTAAACATGACAAGTTACTATTTTTAACTGCTAACCCATCTCTCTTAGTTCCAATTCAAGGAATAATCCGCTTATAGACTTAAACTCTTCTTTAAAATCAGTTAGCAACACACATACACATGTGCTGGTAGATGGGCTGCCAGTTTTTGAGCCTCCAGAAGACCTCTGGAGAGAGAGAGAGACCTATTTATTTTAGCAGGTCCCAAACAGCAGCTTCCAGAGAGACAGAGACATCTTGCTACTTTCAGAATGAGGCAGAAACTGATTACTTTTTTTCCCCTGTAAGCTTAGTTCCCTCCATTAGCACATGACTGTCTCTGTCAATCAACCTAATCAAAGCCTACTCTGAAAGCCCAGGGGAAAAACCAAAATAAACAAAATTGCATTTACTCAGATTGAAACAAGCATTCCATTAGCTAAGATCAATTATTAGCTTGCATTCTCGGCATGTGAGCTGCTGGTGCAGACAAATTAGCACTATGTCAAACAACTGAATTTTAAACATACCTCCTACAATAAACATGATATAAATACATTTCTTAAAAGCATGGTATCATCACACTTCCTGCCTTTTAAAAAACATCAACCAACAATATAAGATGGCTTCATATTTCAAAAATCTATAATTTTCAAACCTCTGTATATTTTACATTTTATTAAATCCAAGCATACAAACATAACAATAGTATGATCCAGTTCAGTGTTTCTCTTCCAACATTGAACATTCCTTCTTGATCAACGTTATAATAAATTAACAGCAATCACGTTCTTTCTTTTCTCGAGACACTGCTGTTGTACAGCTGCTGCCTCTTTCTTTTCAGAGGTGAACTTCAGTTCTTGATTCTGCTTTGATTCCAGGTTCGAGCTCAATTTTGTTGCCATAATTGTAAATTAATTCTGGTAATGTCCTCAGAGAGCTAGGCAGGATTTGCAGGATAAAACTTTATATTCAATGCAAACTGGCACAAACCACTTTGGATTTGCTTTTAATTGCCTTAGCTGAGTCCAACCAGTTCTTTTCATTTTCAGAGTCCTGAAATATCAAAACAATCTTTTGCAGAAGATTGAAATGCTCACAGACTTTGTCAAAGAGAACCTATCCCTTTGCATGCTGTCTCGTTCACATGTGTTCAGGGCCATCCAGAAGGGTCATTTTATCCCTGTTGCCTTTCTTGTTAACTGGCTTTAGTTACTCTGTCAGCTCCACCTCTTGCGAAATGGTGCGCGCAAAATTATTTTCCACGTCTTCCATTGTACATCTTTCTGTCCTAAGGTGGTTTATTAATTCCTTTGTTTGTTCTGGATCATCATAATCATTTCCTGCCTATTCTTTGGCAAATATATATAGCAGATTGGCTTCTTTGGTGTCAGGATTTGTCATAATTATGGTTTTAGCGGTCATTTGGCAGTTATGCTGTTGCGAAAACCATTGTAATTTACTTGAACAACAGCTATGAACACTACTGTTTCTCTGGGTATCCATGTCTATGCAAGCTGTACAGATTCATTATCCCAGCAGTTAATTTGGAATGATGGTACAGGTTCATTAAACAATCTTACTTCACATCATTGCCCTTTTCTTCTGCTTACGGTAGTAAAATGCTTCTGGTCCACAATCTCCATCTTGAAATCACATATGACTGCTGACTGATCTACATTTTTCCTCTTATAGATGACAAGCTATTGTTGACAGTCCTGCAGTTTATGCTCAGGTAATTTCAACAACTCAGGAACAGGCTTCAAACCAGGAGCTTTTGTTGCAACTGTCTCCACTTTACTTATTCACATCCTCCTTCTGCTTTCCTTTCCTATCAAAATACCATTTGAGCATATTAACATAGCACACTGAGTTTTCCTTCCATCTGGCGTTCTTATCAAATAATTCACCTCACTCAATTTTCTTTTGATTTGATAAGGCCCACTAAAACTTCACTAAAGGTTCACCTACCACTGGTGATAATACTAATATCCTATCCCCACTAGCAAAGCTACGAATTTTTGATTTCTTATCCGCTTCTTTTTCATAACATGCCACTTTTAAATGCTGTCTAGACAACTCACCAGCACTAGTTAATCTCTCCCTAAAGTTTGACACACAGTCTAACAATGTGGTCCCAGAATGCGGACTCACCAATTTCTCGTTGATCAATTTACATGGTCCTTTTAACTCATGACCAAAAGTCAATTCAAATGGACTGACTTTAGTCGATTCATTAGGCACATCTCTAAGTTCAAAGAGTACAAATTGAATTCCTTTATTCCAATGCTCTGAAGAATATTAACTATAAGCCCTTAACCTGGTCCTTAAAGTTTGTTGCCACCGTTCCAATGCTGCCTACAATTCTGGGTGGTACGCTGTTGATTTAAATTGCTTTACTCCTAAGCTATCCATAACTTCCCTGAATAACTTCAACATCAAAGTTGATCCTTGATCTGATTGGATTTCTATGGGTAGTCCGTATATGGTAAAAAAATAAGTAATTCCTCTACAATCCTTTGAGCTGTAATATTAGGTAATGGAATGGCCTTCGGAATCTGGTAGATACATCCATTATGGTCAACAAATACTGATTCCTATTTTTTGTTTTAGGGAGGAGTCCCACTCAATCAAATAGGACCCTCATAAAAGGTTCTTCAAATGCTAGAATGGGTATTAAGGGTGCTGATTTGATTACCACTTGAGGTTTTCCTATTACTTGACGTGTGACATGTATGGCAAAATTCAACTACATCCTTATGCAGTCCAGGCCAATAAAAATATTTCTATGTTTTTGCTTGAGTTTTCCTTACTCCTAAATAACGTCTAAATAACCTTATATACTAGCGCAACACCACTTTTCTATAACCCACCGGTAATACAATTTGATGAATTTCTTCCCATTTTTCATCCACCTGAATATGTAAAGGTCTTCACTTCCTTATTAAGACATCATTTTTAATTTAATAACACTCTGGTATGCATTCAGATTCTTCTTCTGTGTATGCTTTCTGATGCAAATGCTTTATCTCTATATCTTGTAATTCTGCCGACTTTCCCGAACTAACCTCGCGTGACTGTCTATGCGGAGTTTGCACATTCTCCTCGTGTCTGCGTGGGTTTCTCCAGGTGCTCCGGTTTCTTCCCACAGTCCAAAGATGTGCGAGTTAGGTTGATTGGCCATACTAAATTGCCCCTTTGTGTCAGGGGGACTAGCTAGGGTAAATACATAGTGATATGGGGATAGGGTCTGGGTGGGATTGTGGTCGGTGCAAACTCGATGGGCCAAATGGCCGCCTTCTGCATCGTAGGGTTCTATGGTTCTATATTCACTTCATTCTCCATCTGTTCTTATTCTTTACCAATTATTTGGTTAAAAAATGGTTTCGGATAACTGAACCTCAGTGTCCTTATCTTTACTCTTTGATTTCTCCTGACTCAACTTGTGGCTTTGTCACCTTGTTATCATACAGTTGGGAAAAATCCCAGGATATGCTTCCTGTAACACCTTGGTTTGATTTTCTGCTGGCTTTTCAACTACAGTAGGCATCACTCCCATCTGTTGTTATCCAGGATAAACTGTATTCCTGACAAAGGTAATTTCTCGATTACTCCTACCATCACTTAACTTTTCAACGGACTCTCCAAACTTATCTTACATCATGCAAAACTACTCTTTTCACCATGTATGCTACACACTACCACCTTTTCTGGTAATATTCCTTCCAAACTGCATATCTCTTCATCCCCATATCTCTTAAAATCTTCACTTCTTTACCTACTCCTCCTTGTACGTATGAGTAAACCTTACCCACACAATTAACTCCATTAAAGAGATCTGGCACTTGCTTATCTACCAACCCCTGACCAAGCTGTACATTCTTTTGTACTTCTTTAGCTTCAACCATAGTTTCCTTTACTACTTTAACAAACCCCACTGGCTTATCCTGTTTTACCACATCTGTCTTCCCAGTGCTTTTCTGAAGCCACCAACACTGCGACTTTGCATCCAACTTTATTACAATGAAAATATCTGAGGTTTTTTATTTCTCTTCCACCTTCATATGTTTACTTTTTAACCTGAGGTTAACTAACCTTACCATCTCCGAGATCCCCTTTGCCACCTGAAGATTTCTCTATCCCAAGTTTCTATCCTTGCAGATTGAAATTGATGTTGAAACCCAAACCTTGATTTATGAACTAATTCATAATCATCTGCTATTTTTGCTGCTACTCTCTCAGTTTTAGAACATAGAAAAACTACAGCACAAACAGGCCCTTCGGCCCGCAAGTTGCGCCGGTCGTGTCCCTACCTACCTAGGCTTATAAATAGACTTACCTATAGCCCTCAATCCTATTAAGAACATAAGAAATAGGAGCAGGAGTAGGCCATCTAGCCCCTCGAGCCTGCCCTGCCATTCAATAAGATCATGGCTGATCTGAAGTGGATCAGTTCCACTTACCCGCCTGATCCCTATAACCCCTAATTCCCTTACCGATCAGGAATCCATCTATCCGTGATTTAAACATATTCAACGAGGTAGCCTCCATCACTTCAGTGGGCAGAGAATTCCAGAGATTCACCACCCTCTGAGAGAAGAAGTTCTTCCTCAACTCTGTCCTAAACTGACCCCCCTTTATTTTGAGGCTGTGCCCTCTAGTTCTAGCTTCCTTTCTAAGTGGAAAGAATCTCTCCACCTCTACCCTATCCAGTCCCTTCATTATCTTATAGGTCTCTATAAGATCCCCCCTCAGCCTTCTAAATTCCAACCAGTACAAACCCAATCTGCTCAGTCTCTCCTCATAATCAACACCCCTCATCTCTGGTATCAACCTGGTGAACCTTCTCTGCACTCCCTCCAAGGCCAATATATCCTTCCGCAAATAAGGGGACCAATACTGCACACAGTATTCCAGCTGCGGCCTCACCAATGCCCTGTACAGATGCAGCAAGACATCTCTGCTTTTATATTCTATCCCCTTGCGATATAGGCCAACATCCCATTTGCCTTCTTGATCACCTGTTGCACCTGCAGACTGGGTTTTTGAGTCTCATGCACAAGGACCCCCAGGTCCCTTTGCACAGTAGCATGTTGTAATTTCTTTCCATTTAGATAATAATCCAATTTGCTATTATTTCTTCCAAAGTGAATAACCTCGCATTTGTCAACATTATACTCCATCTGCCAGATCCTCGCCCACTCACTCAGCCTGTCCAAATCTCTCTGCAGACCTTCTACGCCCTCCACACGATTCACTTTTCCACTTATCTTTGTGTCGTCTGCAAACTTTGTTACCCTACACTCAGTCCCCTCCTCAAGATCGTCTATATAAATGGTAAATAGTTGAGGCCCCAGTACCGATCCCTGCGGCACGCCACTAGTTACCATCTGCCAACCAGAAAAGCACCCATTGATTCCGACTCTCTGCTTCCTGTCGGATAGCCAACCCCTAATCCACGCTAACACCCTACCCCCAACTCCGTGTGACCCAATCTTCTTCAGCAACCTTTTGTGAGGCACCTTATCAAACGCCTTTTGGAAATCCAAAAACACCGCATCCACTGGTTCCCCTCCGTCAACCGCACTAGTCACATCTTCATAAAAATCCAACAAGTTCGTCAAGCACGACTTTCCCCTCATGAGTCCATGCTGCGTCTGCTTAATCGAACCATTCTTATCCAGATGGCCTGCTATTTCTTCTTTAATGATTAATTAAGTCCCATGTACTCATCCAGAAGTCTCTTGAGAAGTCTCTTAAAAGACCCTATCGAGTTTGCCTCCACCACCACTGATGGCAGCCGAATCCATTCACCCACCACCCTCTGAGTGGAAAACTTACCCCTGACATCTCCTCTGTACCTACTCCCCTACTCTTTTGCACTTCTAATATTTCAAGTTGAAATTTTCTTTCCAATTCCTGAAACTCTAATTCTCTGCCTTTTTCTATTGCCTTTACCTCAAATTCAAGCTATTTCATTTCATTTTCTTTTCCCTTGCCTTTGCCTCTAATTCAAGCTGTATGAAATCTTTCTTGTTGCAATTTAAACTGTTTCAATTTTAATTGAATTCTAGCCAATTCCAATTCAGTGTGTGTTTCTGGCATTTTTAAATGCTGAGCTATCACTGCAATTATCTTGTCCTTCCTCACCCTTTCAGACAAATTCAACTTAAGCTTACTTGCAATCCAAAAGCTTTGTTTTAACCACCTTTTGTAAACCACTCCGAGTGACTTCTTCCACACCAGGAAAACGTTAGCCACGGAAAGAGCTATTATTCCAAAGGGCACCCCTATTTTAACTTACCGAATGCAACACCTGAAAAGAAAACACCCAGTGCTCAACACCAACTGTCTTGAGTTCAATAATCCTAAACCAAACAAGGAATTATAGTTTTTAATCCCACAAGAGCCCCCACTTTTTGTTAGGGTACCAAAGCAGAAACCCCAAAGGATGTTATGAAGCCTGACCAGACCACAACAGTTTTTCTATTTTAGCATTAGTGTGAGGATGAGGTGTTTCATTCCAGGTGTGATTCTATTGACACACTAGGAAGCTTTTATTAATAACTTTATTTTAATAATACAGTTTAACTATAATGAATTAATTAGCTAAACTTTTACCAATTGAAATACTTAAACACGACCAGTTACAATTTTTAACTGCTAACCCCTCTCTATTAGTTCCAATTCAAGCAATATTTCTCTTACAGACTTCAGCACATCTTCCAGATCAGTTAGCAACACACATGCTTACATGCTAGTACATGGGCTACCAGTCCTTGAACCTCCAGAAGACCACCGGAGAGAGAGACTTATTTCTCTTAGCAGGTCCCAAACAGCAGAAGGGTGGGTCAGTAACTTTGCTAATGACACCAAGATTGGTGGAGTAGTGGATGAGGTGGAGGGCTGTTGTAGGCTGCAAAGAGACATTGATAGGATGCAGAGCTGGGCCGAAAAATGGCAGATGGAGTTTAACCCTGATAAGTGCGAGGTGATTCATTTTGATAGGACAAATGTGAATGCGGATTACAGGGTCATTGGCAGAGTTCTGAGGAATGTGGAGGAACAGAGAGATCTTGGGGTTCATATCCACAGATCTCTGAAGGTTGCCACTCAAGTGGATAGAGCCGTGAAGAAGGCCTATAGTGTGTTAGCGTTCATTAACAGGGGGTTTGAGTTTAAGAGCTGTTGGGTTATGCTGCAACTGTACAGGACCTTGGTGAGACCACATTTGGAATATTGTGTGCAGTTCTGGTCACCTCACTATAAGAAGGATGTGGAAGCATTGGAGAGAGTGCAGAGGAGATTTACCAGGATGCTGCCTGGTTTGGACGGTAGGTCTTATGAGGAAAGGTTGAGGGAGCTAGGGCTTTTCTCTTCAGAGTGGAGGAGGATGAGAAGCGACTTAATAGAGGTTTATAAGATGATGAGGGGGATAGATAGAGTGGACAAAAGAACAAAGAACAGTACAGCACAGGAAACAGGCCCTTCGGCCCTCCAAGCCTGTGCCGCTCCTTGGTCCAACTAGACCAATCGTTTGTATCCCTCCATTCCCAGGCTGCTCATGTGACTATCCAGGTAAGTCTTAAACGATGTCAGCGTGCCTGCCTCGACCACCCTACTTGGCAGCGCATTCCAGGCCCCCACCACCCTCTGTGTAAAAAACGTCCCTCTGATGTCTGAGTTATACTTCGCCCCTCTCAGCTTGAGCCCGTGACCCCTCGTGATCGTCACCTCCGACCTGGGAAAAAGCTTCCCACTGTTCACCCTATCTATACCCTTCATAATCTTGTATACCTCTATTAGATCTCCCCTCATTCTCCGTCTTTCCAAGGAGAACAACCCCAGTCTACCCAATCTCTCCTCATAGCTAAGACCCTCCATACCAGGCAACATCCTGGTAAACCTTCTCTGCACTCTCTCCAATGCCTCCACGTCCTTCTGGTAGTGCGGCGACCAGAACTGGACGCAGTACTCCAAATGCGGCCTAACCAGCGTTCTATACAGCTGCATCATCAGACTCCAGCTTTTATACTCTATACCCCGCCCTATAAAGGCAAGCATACCATATGCCTTCTTCACCACCTTCTCCACCTGTGTTGCCACCTTCAAGGATTTGTGGACTTGCACACCTAGGTCCCTCTGTGTTTCTATACTCCTGATGACTCTGCCATTTATTGCATAACTCCTCCCTACATTATTTCTTCCAAAATGCATCACTTCGCATTTATCCGGATTAAATTCCATCTGCCACCTCTCCGCCCAATTTTCCAGCCTATCTATATCCTGCTGTATTGCCCGACAATGCTCTTCGCTATCCGCAATTCCAGCCATCTTTGTGTCATCCGCAAACTTGCTGATTACACCAGTTACACCTTCCAAATCATTTATATATATCACAAATAGCAGAGGTCCCAGTACAGAGCCCTGCGGAACACCACTGGTCACAGACCTCCAGCCGGAAAAAGACCTTTCGACCACTACCCTCTGTCTCCTATGGCCAAGCCAGTTCTCCACCCATCGAGCCACTTCTCCTTGTATCCCATGAGCCTTAACCTTCTTAACCAACCTGCCATGTGGGACTTTGTCAAATGCCTTACTGAAATCCATATAGACGACATCCACGGCCCTTCCTTCATCAACCGTTTTTGTCACTTCCTCAAAAAACTCCACCAAATTTGTAAGGCACGACCTCCCTCTTACAAAACCATGCTGTCTGTCACTAATGAGATTGTTCCGTTCTAAATGCACATACATCCTGTCTCTAAGAATCCTCTCCAACAACTTCCCTACCACGGACGTCAAGCTCACCGGCCTATAATTTCCTGGGTTATCCCTGCTACCCTTCTTAAACAACGGGACCACATTCGCTATCCTCAAATCCTCAGGGACCTCACCCGTGTCCAAAGAAGCGACAAAGATTTCCGTCAGAGGCCCAGCAATTTCCTCTCTCGTCTCCCTGAGCAGTCAAGGATAGATGCCATCAGGCCCTGGGGCTTTGTCAGTTTTAATGTTCCCTAAAAAACCTAACACTTCCTCTCTCGTAATGGAGATTTTCTCTAACGGGTCAACACCTCCCTCCGAGACACTCCCGGTTAACACGCCCCTCTCCTTCGTGAATACCGATGCAAAGTATTCATTTAGGATCTCCCCTATTCCCTTGGGTTCTAAGCATAATTCCCCTCCTTTGTCCCTGAGAGGTCCGATTTTCTCCCTGACAACTCTTTTGTTCCTAACGTATGAATAGAATGCCTTAGGATTCTCCTTAATCCTGCCTGCCAAGAACATCTCGTGCCCTCTTTTTGCCCTTCTAACTCCCCGTTTGAGATCTTTCCTACTCTCTCTGTATTCCTCCAGAGCTCCATCTGTTTTCAGTTGCCTGGACTTAACGTACGCCTCCCTTTTCATTTTAATCAGATCCTCAATTTCCCTGGTTATCCACGGCTCTCGAATCCTACCTTTCCTATCTTTCCTTTTTACAGGCACATGCCTATCCTGCAGCCTTATCAATAGTTCCTTAAAAGACTCCCACATGCCAGACGCGGACTTACCCTCGAACATCCTCTCCCAATCAACATCCACCAATTCCTGCCTAATCCGGCTATAGTCAGCCTTCCCCCAATTTAGCACCCTGCCCGTAGGACAGCACTCATCCTTGTCCATTACTATCCTAAAGTTAACAGAGTTGTGGTCACTATTTGCCACATGTTCCCCTACCGAAACTTTGACGACCTGACCGGGCTCATTTCCCAGAACTAGGTCCAGTATAGCCCCCTCTCGAGTCGGGCTATCTACATACTGTTCCAAAGAACCTTCCAGTACGCATTTTACAAATTCCTCCCCGTCCGGTCCCCCAGCTCTAAGCACTTTCCAGTCTGTGCCAGGGAAATTAAAGTCCCCCACTACAACAACCCTATTTTTTCTGCACCTATCCAGAATCTCCTGACATATCCTTTCCTCCACTTCCCGTGGGCTGTTGGGTGGTCTGTAGTACACCCCCAGCATAGTGACTGCACCCTTCCTGTTTCTGAGTTCCACCCACAGCGACTCAGTACATGACCCCTCTAAGTTGTCTACCCTCTGCACCGCGGTAATATGCTCCTTAACTAATATCGCTACTCCCCCACCTTTTTTAGCCCCTCCTCTGTCTCGCCTAAAACACTGATACCCCGGAATATTCAGCTGCCAGTCCTGTCCTTTTAACCAAGTTTCCGTCACCGCAACCACATCCAAATTCCGCACAAGCATTAAGGCCCTAAGTTCGTCTGTTTTACCCGTTACACTCCTCGCATTGAAGCAGATGCACTCCAGACCTCCAGGCCCAGTCAGGTCCTCCTCCTCCAGAGTGCTCCTCTTCTTAGCTAGCCTTGCCCTGGCCCCCAGCTCGACCCCAGCCTCAGTATTTACTGACCTCCTGTTTTGTTCCCCACCCCCCTGCCACACTAGTTTAAATCCTGCCGAAACACTCGAGCAAAACTCCCAGCCAGGATATTTGCTCCCTTCCAGTTAAGGTGTAACCCATCCTTTCTGTACAGTTGCCATCCTGACTTGAAGATTTCCCAGTTATCTATGAATTTAAAACCCTCCCTCTTGCACCAGTCCTTTAGCCACGCGTTCAACTGTAGAATCTCCCTGTTCCGAGCCTCACTTGCACTAGGCACCGGGAGCAGTCCAGAGATTGCTACACTGGAGGTCTTACTTTTTAGCCTAGCACCCAACTCCCGTTCAAAGACTATTTCCTCGGGTGGATGTAGCTGTTACTAGGGGGCATAACTATAAGGTTCATGGTGGGAGATATAGGAGGGATGTCCGAGGTAGGTTCTTTACTCAGAGAGTGGTTGGGGTGTGGAATGGACTGCCTGCTGTGATAGTGGAGTCGGACACTTTCAGAACTTTCAAGCGGTTATTGGATAGGCACATGGAGCACACCAGAATGATAGGGAGTGGGATGGCTTGATCTTGGTTTCGGACAAAGCTCGGCACAACATCGAGGGCCGAAGGGTCTGTACTGTTCTATTAGCAGCCTCCTGGGAGAGACAGAGACACCTCTTGCTTCTTTCAGGACCAGGCAGAAACTCACTACTTTTTTCCTTGTAAGCTTTGCTCCCCCCATTAACACATGACTGCCTCTGTCAATCAACCTAATCAAAAGTCTATGCTGAAAGCCCAGGTGAAAAATCCAAATAAACAAAAATGTATTTACTCAGATTAAAACAAGCACCCCATTAGCTAAGATCAATTATCAGCCTGCATTCTCAGCATGTGAGCTGTCTAGTTCAGACAAATTGGCACCATGTCAAACAGCTGCATTTTAAACATATCCCTTACAAGAAACATGATATAAATATATTTCTGAAAGGCACAGTATCATCACACGATGTATG
Organism: Mustelus asterias; assembly: GCF_964213995.1. Taxonomy (NCBI): domain Eukaryota; kingdom Metazoa; phylum Chordata; class Chondrichthyes; order Carcharhiniformes; family Triakidae; genus Mustelus; species Mustelus asterias. Next base: position 66,675,253 of record NC_135815.1, on the reverse strand, counting down.
TGCATTATATACTTTAGAATAAAAAATATAGAAAATTACAGCACAGGAACAGGCCCTTCGGCCCTCCAAGCCTGCACCGACCATGCTGCCCGACTGAACTAAAAGCTTCGGGTGTTATATGAAAATTGCCTTTAAATGCAGGATTAATCACTGTTAGTAGCTAATTTTGTGCTCCCTCGTAGCCTGTACTGAACTGGTTAATTTTAACCAAAGTTTCTGTGCGTCTAAAGTTGCAAATTATGATTTCTTTTTTTGACCTTGTGCTTCAACAGTGACAGCAAATTCACCAATAACAGAAATAGTTTATATAACAACCAAACAATGAGCACTTGAAATTCATTCCGAGGCGGTACTGCAATCAGGCTTACAAGCCCTTCCCAAATTGCAGCATACCAGTTTAAAAAGGTGTTTCTAAAATTTAGTCTGTTTTCTTTAAATTACTAAGTACTTTTATGATAGACTTCTATCATTAAAAGCATTCTGTTCCAAGCTAGATTGGTTATAATTTTATGCGTACACGGCAAATTTTGCTCCACGATATTCCTCACGGTTCCCATCGGAAATCCTTCAGAAAGTGTGAAACTTGGATCAATTGCTTTCCAGAATTTAGCATTTTGAACTTTAGAAAGCTCAGCAATTAACTGGTTTGTAATGCGACAAGTAGTTTTCAAATCACCCACCACCACCCACCCCTCCCCAATCCCTCCCCCCAATCAATGCACCCCCACGCAGCATGTGAAATCAATATTCTTTCTCATTGTCTTTTCTCAGTATCTACTCCACAATTGGGCATCATCTGCAAATTTTCAAGTTATACTTCAAATTACTGAGTCCAGATTGTTTATGCACATAGTGAACAGTGAATGTTAATTAACATTTGCGCACTTTCTGGGTGTGATGTAGTTGGCACCACTTGAAAGGGACCAGGAAGATTGCATACTGTTTTGTACTGGGTGCGAATCAGATTTTTAGCTTTGTATGCTATTTTCCCGGCTCACCACCATTTGCACCAGGCATGGTGGGGTCGTAAAATTCCACCCAAAGTCTTTAGGATGCCTGATGAAATGAAATGCAGCAACTAGTGTAAAATAGGAGAAATCAACAGACCACCTAACAGTGAAATGGAAGTGAAGAAAGCAATATGTAGGAAGATCTACACTGAGTAAAATACATAGAAAAATCATGGGAGCGTTCAATTTCTTCTAAATAAACTGGCAAAAAATTGGGAAAGGGATAAAGGGGAAAGGGAAACTTAAGTCTTCGCAGTGTAAAGAGGACTCTTATTATTTAAGCAAGGAATCACTGTGGGAAATAAACCATGGCAAATAGATAAGGCCTGGGGGAACATCTATGTAATAGTAATCACAACATAGTATGGTTTAAGATAAACTTTGAGGCACAAAAACATAATAGGTTGGTAAAAAAGCTAATTTTGAGTGGGTGAGAATGGAAAGAGACAAAATAAACAAAAAAAGCAGATGAAACCGCAGTGGAGGATACATAAAATGATTGAGAAATACATTCTGCTTAAGAACAAACTAGCCAATAATGAAATACCACGGATGAATTAAGTGATAAGGATGAAAATGAAACTGATGCAAATGGTCCACTCCAAGTATATAAAAACAAGCGATGATGGCGAAAGGAAGTACTAAGTGTTAGGAAAGAAGTTTTGTAAAAGGAAAGCGCTATGAAAATAAATGAACCCCAAGCTTCCTGTGCATGCCACTGGCTGGGAAAAGGCTGCACACGCGCAGTTAAGCATTTTTCCGGTTTTCAGGCTGGGGATCAGCCCTGCATGCCTGCACAAAAAAAAGGCTCAAACAAATGTAGGTCAGGTGACCTGATATACAGTACCTTTGCAGTGAATGTGCCCCAGGGAGCAAGACAAGGGAAAGGGATATTATTCCAAACCAGGGAAGGGGACAGAGAGGGGTTCCAGAAAAAAGTCCCAGGTGAAGGACAAAGGCAGAACACAGGAACAGGTTAAAAAAAATACTCTGAATTCAAGAAAACTCTGCATGGTGCAGTATTTAAATGAAGCTGCCAGACCTGCTGAGATTTTCTCTCCTTGGGCATGAGAGAAACTCTGTAAATCTGAGATGGAAGCCGAAGGTGAATGATGCTGTTCTGAGGAAGGTTGGGGCAAAAGTACCCCTTTAGAGCAATGCTGTTCTGCTTAGCGTGACCAAAGATCTGAGACTGTGCGAGAGAAGTTTTTTTTAAATTCATTTGTGGGACATGGGCGTTGCTGGCTGGCCAGCATTTATTGCCCATCCCTAGTTGCCTGAGGGCAATGTGGAGTCAACCACATTGCTTGGCTCTGGAGTCACATGAAGGCCAGACCGGGTAACGACTGCAGATTTCCTTGAAATGGTTTCATGGTCATCAGTAGATTCTTAATTCCAGATTTTTTTTATGATTGAATTCAAATTCCACCATCTGCCATGGCTGGATTTGAACCCGGGTCCCTAGAACATTAGCTGAGTTTCTGGAATAATAGTCTATAATACCACTAGGCCATTGCCTCCCCTCACGCTTATTAGTGTGAGATTAACTGGATTTCAATATCGTTAGTGAGCTTGCATGCAATCGCTCTCTCTCTCTCTCTCTCTCCCTCCCTCCCTCCCCCCCCCCTCTCTCTCTCTCTCTCTCTCTCCCCCCCCCCCCCCCCCCCCCGCCCCCTCTCTCTCTCTCTCATTATGAAATGCTTGGTTTCATCGGTCAGAACATTGAATACAGGAATTGGAATGTCTTGTTGAAGTTGTACAAGACCTTGGTACGGCCACACTTGGAATACTGTGTGCAATTCTGGTCACCCTATTATAGAAAGGATATTATTAATCTAGAAAGAGTGCAGAAAAGATTTACTAGGATGCTACTGGGACTTGATGGATTGAGTTATAAGAAGAGGCTGGATAGACTGGGACTTTTTTCTCTGGAGCGTGGAAGGTTGAGAGGTGATCTTATAGAGGTCTATAAAATAATGAGGGGCACAGATCAGCTAGATAGTCAATATCTTTTCCCAAGGGTAGGGGAGTCTAAAACTAGAGGGCATATGTTTAAGGTGAGAGGGGAGAGATACAAAAGTGTCCAGAGGGGCAATTTTTTCACAGAGGGTGGTGAGTGTATGGAACAAGCTGCCAGAGGTAGTAGTAGAGGCGGGTACAATTTTGTCTTTTAAAAAAGCCTTTAGATAGTTACATGGGTACGATGGGTATAGAGCGATATGTGCCAAATGCGGGCAATTGGGCTTAGCTTAGGGGTTCTTAAAAAAAAAAAGGCGGCATGGACAAGTTGGGCCGAAGGGCTTGTTTCGCATGCTGTAAACCTTTATGACTTATGACTCTAAATCCTTACAGACCTAGCACCCCGTGGGGCAGGAGGGCACCCTCTCGGACAGGAGGGCACCCTCTCCTGCTTGCCATGAAAGTAACGGCAGCCCTAAACCTTTGTGTCTGGGCACTTCCAGGGCTCGAACCAGGTCTACTGTGGCATCTTGCAGTCATCATTGGCATCCTCTTCGACATGGGCCAGGCCCAACAGGATGCCTGGGCTGCAGACTTTGCCGCTGTCATCAGGATGCCCCATGTGCAGGGGACTGTGCATGGCATGCACGTCGCCCTGCAGGCCCCATGGAATCAGTGAGTGTCCTTTATTAACAGGAAGGAATTCCACTCCCTGAACGCCCAGATATTCTGTGACCACCTGCTGAATATCATGCACGTGTGTGCACGCCACCCACCCAGGGATTGTGCATGATAGCTATACCTTCTAGAGCTTGGACATCACTGTGGTTTTTGTGGACCACCCTAGGCTACAGAATGGTTCATGGTGGACAAGGGTTACCCGCAGCGGTCATGGCAGATGACACGAATGTGAAGGCGTGAGACCGAGACAGAGACCTGTTATAATGAGGCCTTTGCTGCCACCCAGTCCGTTGTTGAGCAGTGCATTGGGCTCCTGAAAAGATAGAGTTCTGCTGCCTAGACTGCTCTGGCAGTGCTCTCCAGATGTGGAGATGCCGGCGTTGGACTGGGGTAAGCACAGTAAGAAGTCTCACAACACCAGGTTAAAGTCCAACAGGTTTATTTGGTAGCAAATACCATAAGCTTTCGGAGCAATGCTCCTTCGTCAGATGGAGTGGTCTCTGTTCTCAAACAGGGCACAGACACAGAAATCAAATTACAGAATACTGATTAGAATGCAAATCTCTACAGCCAGCCAGGTCTTGAATGCACAGACAATGTGGGTGGAGGGAGCATTCAACACAGGTTAAAGAGATGTGTATTGTCTCCAGACAGTACAGCTTGTGAAATTGTGCAAGTCCAGGAGTCAAGCTGTGGGGGTTACTGATAATGTGACATAAATCCAACATCCCGGTTTAGACCGTCCTCATGTGTGCGAAACTTGGCTATCAGTTTCTGCTCAGTGACTCTGCGCTGTCGTGTGTCGTGAAGGCCGCCTTGGAGAACGCTTACCTGAAGATCCAAGGCTGAATGCCCGTGACTGCTGAAGTGCTCCCCCACAGGAAGAGAACAGTCTTGCCTGGTGATTGTCGAGCGGTGTTCATTCATCCGTTGTCGTAGCGTCTGCATGGTTTCCCCAATGTACCATGCCTCGGGACATCCTTTCTTGCAGCGTATCAGGTAGACAACGTTGGCCGAGTTGCAAGAGTAGGTACCATGTACCTGGTAGATGGTGTTCTCACGTGAGATGATGGCATCCGTGTTGATGATCCGGCACGTCTTGCAGAGGTTGCTGTGGCAGGGTTGTGTGGTGTCGTGGTCACTGTTCTCCTGAAGGCTGGGTAGTTTGCTGCGGACAATGGTCTGTTTGAGGTTGCGTGGTTGTTTGAAGGCAAGAAGTGGGGGTGTGGGGATGGCCTTGGCGAGATGTTCGTCTTCATCAATGACATGTTGAAGGCTCCGGTGGAGATGCCGTAGCTTCTCCGCTCCGGGGAAGTACTGGACGACGAAGGGTACTCTGTCCACCGTGTCCCGTGTTTGTCTTCTGAGGAGGTCGGTGCGGTTTTTCGCTATGGCACGTCGGAACTGTTGATCGATGAGTCGAGCGCCATATCCTGTTCTTATGAGGGCATCTTTCAGCGTCTGGAGGTGTCTGTTGCGATCCTCCTCATCCGAGCAGATCCTGTGTATTCAGAGGCCTTGTCCGTAGGGGATGGCTTCTTTTACGTGTTTAGGGTGGAAGCTGGAGAAGTGGAGCATCATGAGGTTATCCGTGGGCTTGCGGTACAGTGAGGTGCTGAAGTGACCGTCCTTAATGGAGATGCGTGTGTCCAAGAATGCAACCGATTCCGGAGAGTAGTCCATGGTGAGTCTGATGGTGGGATGGAACTTGTTGATGTCATCATATAGTTGTTTCAGTGATTGCTCACCATGACTCCAAAGGAAGAAAATGTCATTGATGTGTCTAGTGTATAGCATCGGTTGAAGGTCCTGTGCGGTGAAGAAGTCTTGTTCGAACCTGTGCATGAAGATGTTGGCATATTGAGGTGCGAAGTTTGTCCCCATGGCTGTTCCGTGTGTCTGGATGAAGAACTGGTTGTTGAAGGTGAAGATATTGTGATCCAGGATGAAGCGGATGAGTTGTAAAATTGCATCTGGAAACTGGCAGTTGACGGCATTGAGTACTGAGGCCGTTGCAGCAATGCCATCATCGTGGGGGATGCTGGTGTAGAGTGCCAAGACATCCATTGTGACGAGGAGTGCTCCTGGTTCAACTGCTCCATGTGTGTTGAGTTTCTGTAGGAAGTCCGTAGTGTCGCGACAAAAGCTGGGGGTTCTTTGTGCAATGGGTTTCAAGATGCCCTCGACATAGCCGGAGAGGTTCTCGCACAGGGTTCTGTTTCCTGAAACGATGGGACGGCCGGGTGTGTTTGCCTTGTGTATTTTTGGGAGGCAGGAGAGATCTCCAACGCGTGGAGTACGTGGGATGAGAGCACGGAGGGTGCTCTGAAGGTCCGGATCAAAGGTTTTGATCAGAGTGTTGAGTTGACGGGTGTGTTCTTTGGTCGGATCTGTGGGTAACTGTCTGTAGTGTTCCTCGTTGTTCAGTTGTCGGTACACTTCTTTGCAGTAATCCGTTCTGTTCAGTATGACGATGGCCCCTCCTTTGTCTGCTGGTTTGATGACAATGTTGCGGTTGGTCTTGAGAGCGTGGATGGCGTTGCGTTGTGCTTGGGTGATCTCCGGCTATGTTGAGGGCATCTTGAAACCCATTGCACAAAGAACCCCCAGCTTTTGTCGCGACACTACGGACTTCCTACAGAAACTCAACACACATGGAGCAGTTGAACCAGGAGCACTCCTCGTCACAATGGATGTCTCGGCACTCTACACCAGCATCCCCCACGATGATGGCATTGCTGCAACGGCCTCAGTACTCAATGCCGTCAACTGCCAGTTTCCAGATGCAATTTTACAACTCATCCGCTTCATCCTGGATCACAATATCTTCACCTTCAACAACCAGTTCTTCATCCAGACACACGGAACAGCCATGGGGACAAACTTCGCACCTCAATATGCCAACATCTTCATGCACAGGTTCGAACAAGACTTCTTCACCGCACAGGACCTTCAACCGATGCTATACACTAGATACATCGATGACATTTTCTTCCTTTGGAGTCATGGTGAGCAATCACTGAAACAACTATATGATGACATCAACAAGTTCCATCCCACCATCAGACTCACCATGGACTACTCTCCGGAATCGGTTGCATTCTTGGACACACGCATCTCCATTAAGGACGGTCACTTCAGCACCTCACTGTACCGCAAGCCCACGGATAACCTCATGATGCTCCACTTCTCCAGCTTCCACCCTAAACACGTAAAAGAAGCCATCCCCTACGGACAAGGCCTCTGAATACACAGGATCTGCTCGGATGAGGAGGATCGCAACAGACACCTCCAGACGCTGAAAGATGCCCTCATAAGAACAGGATATGGCGCTCGACTCATTGATCAACAGTTCCGACGTGCCACAGCGAAAAACCGCACCGACCTCCTCAGAAGACAAACACGGGACACGGTGGACAGAGTACCCTTCGTCGTCCAGTACTTCCCCGGAGCGGAGAAGCTACGGCATCTCCTCCGGAGCCTTCAACATGTCATTGATGAAGACGAACATCTCGCCAAGGCCATCCCCACACCCCCACTTCTTGCCTTCAAACAACCACGCAACCTCAAACAGACCATTGTCCGCAGCAAACTACCCAGCCTTCAGGAGAACAGTGACCACGACACCACACAACCCTGCCACAGCAACCTCTGCAAGACGTGCCGGATCATCAACACGGATGCCATCATCTCACGTGAGAACACCATCTACCAGGTACATGGTACCTACTCTTGCAACTCGGCCAACGTTGTCTACCTGATACGCTGCAAGAAAGGATGTCCCGAGGCATGGTACATTGGGGAAACCATGCAGACGCTACGACAACGGATGAATGAACACCGCTCGACAATCACCAGGCAAGACTGTTCTCTTCCTGTGGGGGAGCACTTCAGCAGTCACGGGCATTCAGCCTTGGATCTTCAGGTAAGCGTTCTCCAAGGCGGCCTTCACGACACACGACAGCGCAGAGTCACTGAGCAGAAACTGATAGCCAAGTTTCGCACACATGAGGACGGTCTAAACCGGGATGTTGGATTTATGTCACATTATCAGTAACCCCCACAGCTTGACTCCTGGACTTGCACAATTTCACAAGCTGTACTATCTGGAGACAATACACATCTCTTTAACCTGTGTTGAATGCTCCCTCCACCCACATTGTCTGTGCATTTAAGACCTGGCTGGCTGTAGAGATTTGCATTCTAATCAGTATTCTGTAATTTGATTTCTGTGTCTATGCCCTGTTTGAGAACAGAGACCACTCCATCTGACGAAGGAGCATTGCTCCGAAAGCTTATGGTATTTGCTACCAAATAAACCTGTTGGACTTTAACCTGGTGTTGTGAGACTTCTTACAGTGCTCTCCAGTACAGTCCCAGAGGGTCTCCTGCATTGTCGTGGTCTGCTATACACTCCACAACCTGGCGCAGTAGCTAGGCGGAAACAACCTGGAGGAGGAGGAGGACCAGGTGGATGCCCCTGAAGAGGAGAGGGACCATCAGGATGTGGAGGACAAAGCCAAGAAAGAGCTGAAGGATGGAGGACAGGTGGCGGCAAATGTTCGGCAGGGCAGGACGGTGAGGGAGGCCATCATTACAGCAAAGTTCACACACTAGGAGGCATGGTGTCCCGCAGTTCCAATCCCCACCCCTGAAATAAAGCATGAAACCAGACAGACCACCTGATGTGACCTAGGCATTGGAAACAACAACAGCAAAATCAACTCTGTCAACCTGTAAAGTCCTCCTTATGTCTGGGGGCTTGTGCCAAAATTGGGAGAGCTATCTCACAGACTAATCAAACAACAAATCAAGCACAGAGGGTGGTTACTGGGCAACAAGGGAACCTGCTTTATACACTCACGATTCAGTTCCACAGCCCATCTACCCAACCATACATGGTCAACATGTTCTGAAATCCAGAAATTATGTCCTCACCATCTTCTCAAAGGCAATTAGGGATAGGCAATTAATGCTGGTCTAGCCAGCTATGTCCACATTCCATGAATCAATAAAAAAAATCCAAAAAGCCAGTTGCTGAAAGATAGAGTTCAAGAGCATTTCATAAGGTGCCAGATTAAAGGTAATTACAGAAAATAAAAGATGTAGGAGGTAACGTATTGGCATGGATAGAAGATTGGCTAACTAACAGAAAACAGAGTAGGCGTCTGGTAGCTGGGTAGCTCTTTCAGGAGCCAGGGTAGACACAATTGGCCAAATGGCCCCCTATTCTGCTGTAAAATTCTATGATTCTATAAATGGGTCTTTTGCTGGCAGGAAGTAACAAGTCGTGTTCCACAGGGGTTAGTGCATCTCAACTTATTACAACTTATACAAATGACTTAGATGATGGTTGTGAAATTTGCTGGTGATAAAAAGGTTGGAAAGTAAATTGTGAAGCGCACATGAGGCTACAAAGGAATGTAGAGAAGTTAAGTGAGTGGCCAAAGATCTGGCAAATGGAGTGTAATTTGGAAAATGTGAAATGGCCCATTTTGGCAGAAAGAATAAAAAATAAACTTAATACTGAGAGGTTGCAGAGCTCTGAGAATCAGAGGGATCTGAGTGTATAAATCACAAAAGGCAGGTTTATCAAATAATTAGGAAAACTAATAGAATATTATATTTTATTGTGAGGGGAATTAATTACAAAAGTAGAGAGGTTCTGCTTCAGTTATACTGGGTACTGGTGAGACCACATCTGGAGTCTGTGTACAGGATTGGTCACCTTATTTAAGAATATAATTTGGGAGGCACGGTGGCACAGTGGTTAGCACTGCTGCCTCATAGCGCCAGGGACCCGGGTTCGATTTCCGGCTTGGGTCACTGTCTGTGTGGAGTGTGCACTTTATCCCTTTGCGTGGGTTTCCTACAGGTGCTCTGGTTTCCTTCCACAGTCCAATGATGTGTGGGTTAGGTTGATTGGCCGTGCTAAATTGCCCCTTCGTGTCAGGGGCATTAGCGGGGTAAATACGTGGGGTTAAGGGGAAAGAGCCTGGGTGAGATTGTTGTCAGTGCAGACTCGATGGGCTGAATGGCCTCCTTCTGCACTGTGGGGATCCTATGATGAAAAGTTGTAGATGTATAAGACCTCTATAAGATCATTCCTAAGCTCCTGGGGAAAAAAGCCCAAGTCTATACAGCCTCTCCTTATAACTCAAACCATCAAGTCCCAGTAGCATCCTAGTAAATCTTATCAGCACTCTTTCTAGTTTAATAACATCCTTTCTGTAATAGGTGGCCAGAACTGTACACAGTATTCTAAGTGTGGCCTTACTAATGTCATGCACAACTTCAACAAGACATCCCAACTCCTGTATTCAATGTTCTGACCAATGAAACCAAGCATGCCGAATGCCTTCTTCACCACCCTGTCCTTCTGTGACTCCACTTTCAAGGAGCTTTGTACCTGTATTCCTAGATCTCTTTGTTCTATAACTCTCCCCAACGCCCTGCCATTAACTGAGTAAGTCCTGCCTCAATTCGATCTACCAAAATGCATCACCTCACATTTATCTAAATTAAACTCCATCTGCCATTCATCGGCTCACTGGCCCAATTATCAAGATCCTGTTGCAATCCTGAATAATCTTCACTGACCACTGTGCCACCAATCTTGATGTCATCTGCAAATTTACTAATCATGCCTCCTAAATTCTCATCCAAATCATTAATATAAATAACAAATAACAGTGCTCCCAACACCGATCCCTGAGGCACACCGCTGGTCACAGGCCTCCCTCTGTCTTCTGTCGTCAAGCCAATTAGCTACCTCATCCTGGACACCGTGAGATTTAACCTGATGCAACAACCTACCATGCGATGATACCTTCTCAAAGGTTTTGCTGAAGTCTATGTAGACTTGCAGATAGCGATGAGCATTGTCGGGCAATACAGCAGGGTATAGATAGGCTGGAAAATTGGGCGGAGAGGTGGCAGATGGAATTTAATCCAGATAAATGCGAAGTGATGCATTTTGGAAGAAATAATGTAGGGAGAAGTTATACAATAAATGGCAGAGTCATCAAGAGTATAGAAACACAGAGGGACGTGTGCAAGTCCACAAATCCTTGAAGGTGGCAACACAGGTGGAGAAGGTGGTGAAGAAGGCATATGGTATGCTTGCCTTTATAGGATGGGGTATAGAGTATAAAAGCTGGAGTCTGATGATGCAGCTGTATAGAACGCTGGTTAGGCCACATTTGGAGTACTGCGTCCAGTTCTGGTTGCCGCACTACCAGAAGGACGTGGAGGCATTAGAGAGAGTGCAGAGAAGGTTTACCAGGATGTTGCCTGGTATTAGCTATGTTGCCTGTCTTAGCTATGAGGAGAGATTGGGTAAACTGGGGTTGTTCTCACTGGAAAGACGGAGGATGAGGGGAGATCTAATAGAGGTGTACAAGATTATGAAGGGGATAGATAGGGTGAACGGTGGGAAGCTTTTTCCCAGATCAGAAGTGACGATCACGAGGGGTCACGGGCTCAAGGTGAGAGGGGCGAAGTATAACTCAGATATTAGAGGGATGTTTTTTACACAGAGGTTGGTGGGGGCCTGGAATGCGCTGCCAAGTAAGGTGGTGGAGGCAGGCACGCTGACATCGTTTAAAACTTACCTGGATAGTCACATGAGCAGCCTGGGAATGGAGGGATACAAACGATTGGTCTAGTTGGACCAAGGAGTGGCACAGGCTTAGAGGGCCGAAGGGCCTGTTTTCCTGTGCTGAACTGTTCTTTGTTTTTTGTAGACAATGTCGACTGCACTTCCCTCATCTACCTTCTTGGTTATCCCTGCAAAAAACTCAAATCAAATTTGTGAGACATGATTTTCCACCCACAAAGCCATACTGACTGTCCCTAATCAGTCCTTTCCTCTATAAATGCTGTAGATCCTGTCTCTCAGAATACTTTCTAACAACTTCCCCACTACAGACGTTAGACTCACCGATCCGGAGTTCCCAGGCTTTTCTCTACAGCCCTTCTTAAGCAGTTCAGAGAAGGTTTACCAGACTCATCCTTGAAATGGGCAGGTTGTCTTATAAGGAAAGATTGGACAGGTTAGGCTTGTATCATAGAATCATAGAAAGAATCATAGAAACCCTACAGTGCAGAAGGAGGCCATTCGGCCCATCGAGTCTGCACCGACCACAATCCCACCCCACATATTTACCCGCTAATCCCTCTAACCTACGCATCCCAGGACTCTAAGGGGCAATTTTTAACCTGGCCAATCAACCTAACCCGCACATCTTTGGACTGTGGGAGGAAACCCACGCAGACACGAGGAGAATGTGCAAACTCCACACAGACAGTGACCCGAGCCGGGAATCGAACCCGGGACCCTGGAGCTGTGAAGCAGCAGTGCTAACCACTGTGCTACCGTGCCGCCCTATCCATTGGAGTTTAGAAAAGTAAGAAGCAATTTGATTGAAACAAACAAACAAAATGGAGTGACCATCTATTTTGAGGGTCTTGACAGGCTGGATATAGAAAGGTTGTTTCCTCTTGTGGGAGAATCTAGAACTGTTTAAAAATATGGGATTGTCCATTTAAGACAGGAGAGGAGAAATTTTTTCTGTGTCATGAGTCTTTGGAATTCTTTTCCTCAAAAGGCAGTGGAAACAGTCTTTGAATATTTTTAGGGCAGAAGAGGATAGATTATTGATTAATAAGGGAATTAAGGTTATTGGGGTAGGCAGGAATGTAGGGCAGATGTTGTAATCAGATCAGCCATGATCTTATTAAATGGTTCAAAGGGTCAAGTAGCCTACTCCTGCTCCTAATCTGTATGTTCATAAGTTCCGTTGTATTGATGCCTGTGGACCATTTTGGAAGCTGGCAACCATTGAGTCCTTTTCTCTGTGTCATCATGGAATGTCCCATTTGTTCCACAAAGGCTGAAGAAAATGAGTGCTTCCCCATAATTTTTTCAAAGCACCTGATCCAACAAGGTTTCCCTCTCCGAAACTCAAATATCAGTTGGAACCAGGAGCCTACCCAGGTAGTTACTTCATAATACACCAATTCAAATGGCTAGTACTGATCCAGGATTTCCTAAATTGAATTTTCAATCATTTAGGTAATCTGTTAAAGTTCAATATCTATTCCTCAATGGAGTGACCCTCTATTTTTCAGAAACTGTTGTCAAGTCTGACCATGCCTCATAAGTATTTAACAGGTTCTATTGTAGATTCCATCCAGAAATTCTGATGGAAGGTTCTAATAGAATGACCGTCACTGCCCAACTGATGGGCACCCAGCTCAAAAATACTTCTGATATTACTTCTTGTAGGAAACGATGACGCCAATACCCTTACCCTGTTGCCTCTTTGGTGGGAAAGTAGATTGTGTCTGAATATCCACTTGTTCTCTACTCTTGTTCTCTGAATCTGAATCCTATAACACCAGAGGGAACCATAACCTGAAAATGTGCACTTTATTTCTGCCATTTTCACAATAGCTACTAAAATAATTCTTGGCTTCTGGCCTCCACCTTTTGGCAATCATTCTCTGCAAGCATTTTCTATTCCAGAATGTCAGTTGGTAAAGGAAAAAAGGAGTCAATTTTTACATACTTTTTATCAGTATTTATTCAAATTTAAACAACAGTCATAGGCTGGAATTCTCCCAGCCCGCCTGACACAGGAATCGGAGCAAGCGAGGGGTGGACCATGGAGAGTTCTGTTGACCTTGGGCGGGATTTTACAGTTTCAGGACGAGCGAGGCCATAAAATCCCACACACAGAGTCAATTAAAGTTTCAGATTTATTTATTAGTCCTTGGTTTTTCTTAGGTACCGGGATGATGGTCATCGTCTTGAAGCAGATAGGGACCACAGATTGTTGTAGAGAGAGGTTGAAGATGTCTGTGAATACTTCCGCCAGCTGATCTGTGCAGGATCTGAGTGCACGTCAGGGTACCCCATCCGGGCCAGTTGCTTTCCATGGGTTGACCTTCAAGAAAGCTGCTCTGACATCTGCAGTGGTGACCCCAGATACAGGTTCATCCAGGGTGGAGGGCATGCTCTCGCTGACCTCTTGCTCAAAACGGGCATAGAATGCATTGAGCTCATCAGGAAGGGGTGCATTGGAGCCGGCGATTTTACATGCCTTCATCTTGTAGCCTGTTACGTCTTGCAGACCTTGCCATAGTTGGCGGGGGTCGGTGTGGCTAGCCTGGGACTCCAGCTTGGTCTGGTATTGTCTTTTGGCATCTTTGATGGATCTCCTTAGATTGTATCCGGCTTTCTTGTATAGGTCAGTGTCGCCTGACTTGAACACCTCAGATCTGGACTTCAGCAAGCAGTGGATATCCCTGTTCATCCATGGTTTCCGGTTGGGGAACATACGGATTTGCTTCTTAGAACCATAGAACCATAGAAAATTACAGCTCAGAAACAGGTCTTTTGGCCCTTCTTGTCTGTGCCAAACCATTTTTTTGCCTAGTCCCACTGACCTGCACTTGGACCATATCCCTCCCCACCCCTCTCATCCATGAACCCGTCCAAGTTTTTCTTAAATGTTAAAAGTGACCCCGCATTTACCACTTTATCCGGCAGCTCATTCCACACTCCCACCACTCTCTGCGTGAAGAAGCCCCCCCAATATTCCCTTTAAACTTTTCTCCTTTCACCCTTAACCCATGCCCCCTGGTTTTTTTCTCCCCTAGCCTCAGCGGAAAAAGCCTACTTGCATTCACTCTATCTATAACCATCAAAATCTTATACACCTCTATCAAATCTCCCCTCAATCTTCTACGCTCCAGGGAATAAAGTCCCAACCTATTCAATCTCTCTCTGTAACTCAGTTTCTCAAGTCCCGGCAACATCCTTGTGAACCTTCTCTGCACTCTTTCAACCTTATTTACATCCTTCCTGTAACTAGGTGACCAAAACTGTACACAATACTCCAAATTCGGCCTCACCAATGCCTTATATAACCTTACCATAACACTCCAACTTTTATACTTGATACTCCGATTTATAAAGGCCAATGTACCAAAGGCACTCTTTACGACCCTATCCACCTGTGACGTCACTTTTAGGGAATTCTGTACCTGTATTCCCAGATCCCTCTGTTCAACTGCACTCTTCAGAGTCCTACCATTTACCCTGTACGTTCTTCTTTGGTTTGTCCTTCCAATGTGCAATATCTCACACTTGTCTGCGTTAAATTCCATTTGCCATTTTTCAGCCCATTTTTCTAGTTGGTCCAAATCCCCCTGCAAGCTTTGAAAACCTTCCTCACTGTCCACTACACCTCCAATCTTTGTATCATCAGCAAACTTGCTGATCCAATTGACCACATTATCATCCAGATCATTGATATAGATGACAAACAACAATGGACCCAACACCGATCCCTGCGGCACACCACTAGTCACAGGCCTCCACTCAGAGAAGCAATCCTCCACAACCACTCTCTGGCTTCTTCCATTGAGCCAGTGTCTAATCCAGTTTACTACCTCCCCATGTATACCTAGCGACTGAACCTTCCTAACTAACCTCCCCTGAGGGACCTTGTCAAAGGCCTTGCTGAAATCCAAGTAGACAACATCCACCGCCTTCCCTTCATCCACTTTCCTGGTAACCTCCTCGAAAAACTCTAATAGATTGGTCAAACATGATCTACCACGCACAAAGCCATGTTGACTCTCCCTAATAAGTCCCTGTCTGTCCAAATATTTGTAGATCCTATCTCTTATCACACCTTCCAATAACTTGCCCACCACCGACGTCAAACCTACTGGCCTATAATTTCCCGGATTTCTTTTGGAACCTTTTTTAAACAACGGAACAACATGAGCCACCCTCCAATCATCCGGCACCTCCCCCGTGAATACTGACATTTTAAATATGTCTGCCAGGGCCCCTGCAACTTCAACACTAGCTTCCCTCAAGGTCCGTGGGAATACCCTGTCTGGTCCTGGGGATTTATCCACTCTGATTTGCCTCAAGACAGCGAGCACCTCCTCCCCTTTAATCTGTAACGGTTCCATGACCTCCCTACCTGTTTGCCCTACTTCCGTAGACTCCATGCCCATTTCCTCAGTAAATACGGATGCAAAAAAACCATTTAGTATCTCCCCCATCTCTTTTGGTTCCATACACAGTCGACCACTCTGGTCTTCAAGAGGACCAATTTTATCCCTCACTATCCTTTTGCTCCTAACATACATATCTTCTACACACTTACTAATGAAGTCAGTTACTGTAGTGGCGTACTCATTCAGGCTGGTCGCAGAGTTTTTAAATACTGACCAGTCCACTGACTCCAAGCAGCCCCGTAGGAGATCATCCGATTCCTCAGACCAACATTGCACAACTCTCTTTGATGGATTCTCCCACTTCAGTTTTTGCCTGTCAGCTGGGAGCAAAGTGTGGGCGGGCGATAGAGTGATCGGCATATTTTATATTTGTGTAGCAGTGGTCTAGGATGTTTGGGCCTCTGGTGGAGCAGGAGACGTGTTGATGGTAACTTGGTAGTACGCTCTTGAGCTTCACCTGATTGAAGTCCCCGGCCACGATGAACAAGGCCTCGGGATGTTTCGTCTCAAGGCTATTCGTAGTGGTGTATATTTCATCCAGCGCGATCTTCACATCCACACGGAGTGGGATGTAAACTGCCATCAGGATAATGGAGGTGGACTCCCACGGAAGGTAGTAGGGGCGGCATTTTAGCATCAAGTATTCTAGGTCTGGGGAGCAGAAAGTTGTGACCTGGTGTTGTGAGACTTCTTACTGAGCAGAAAGTTGCCAGTGTTGCTACATCTGGGCACCACGAGGTGTTGATTAGGAAGCAGACCCCACCTCCCCTAGCCTTGCCTGAGGCCGCTGTACGGTCCATTCGATGGATTGAGAAGCCCTCTGGTTGTAGGGCACTGTCCGGTGAAGCAGGAGTGAGCCATGAAACAGAGTACACAGCAGTCCCTCAGTTCTCTTTGGAAAGTGAGTCTGGCTCTGAGTTTGTCTAGCTTGTTTTCCAGAGACTGGACATTTGCAAGGAGTAAGCTCCAATGCACCCCTTCCTGATTAGCTCAATGCATTCTATGCCCGTTTTGAGCAAGAGGTCAGCGAGAGCATGCCCTCCACCCTGGATGAACCTGTATCTGGGGTCACCACTGCAGATGTCAGAGCAGCTTTCTTGAAGGTCCAACCCATGGAAAGCAACTGGCCCGGATGGGGTACCCGGACGTGCACTCAGATCCTGCACAGATCAGCTGGCGGAAGTATTCACAGACATCTTCAGGCTACAAGATGAAGGAGGGGGGGGGCTTTGGGACCACATTGTTTCACTCTCACCTGCAGGCCTGCACGTTCTCCACGCTACCTGGAGTGTCTGCTTCTTTTCGAGCCTGGGGACGGTGAGAGTGGTTTGCAGTGTTAAGGGTATGGCTGTGTCCAATGAGTTTCTTCACTCTGGTTGGTGTGCGAATGGAGGATTTGTTGCCTTGCTTGCAGGTCCTGCGTCGGTAGATGCAGGAACTGCAAGCCAATGCACCTAACCAGCACGTCTTTCGGACTGTAGGAGGAAACTGGGGCACTCGGAGGAAACCCACGCGGACAAAGGGAGAACACACAAACTCCACAGTCACCCAGGTCCCTGGCGCTGTGAGGCAGCAGTGCTAACCACTGTGCCAAGAAGAAGGCTGTTCAGCCCTTTGAGTCCATGCTGGCCCTTTGTAAAGTGAGTGTGCATCTTCTAACTCCACCACCACCACAGTTTGTCCATCTATTTATACCTCTTTTGTTGCTGTGTCTATTCATAAGTTGTGACCCAGAAGCAGTACACTGGGGAAATAGGTCCAGGGTAGGTCTAGACCAATGCTTTGTTCCTTTACTACTATTCCCACTCTCTTTGCCTTTTGTTCCATGATATCTTTGTAATTTAACCTCCCCCACTCTCTATCCTATCCCTCACCTTCCCCTCTGCTACACCTGACCTGCCTCCTTTTTTCAACTCCATAAAACCAACATACTTCTGCCTCTCTTCAGTTCCAAAAAGTCATAACTCTGAGTGGACTCAAAACATTAACTTTGTTTCTATCTACACAGATACGTTTTTTCAGCACTACTTTTATTTCAGATCTCCAGCATCCGTAGTATTTTGCTTTTATTTGACTAATCCAATGTTGTCCTGGTTAACCTCCCATCCATCGTAAATTTCCAAAACCTTACTGCCACTATCCTGTTCTGAACCAAGTCTTGTCAGTCCAGCATCCCTGCTTGTGCTTGTATTGATGTCTGATTCCTCAGAGCCTCAGATTTGAAATTCATATTCTTGTGTTTAACTTGACCGTGGCTATGAACTGCCTTTCTATGTGACTACCTATGATCATTCCACTTTCTCTCCCTACTTCCCCTCCCTCTGAGGCCTCTTCCTATGACCACTCTTGCATTACTCCTTCTTCACTCCACCATTGGCAGTGTACTTTTAGCTGACTAGACTCTCTATTCTGGTATTCCACGTCTAAACACTTCTTTACCTTTGAATGTCAATCATGGCTCAGTTGGTAGCACTCCTGCCCCGACTCAGAAAATTCTGGGTTCAAGTGCCACTCCAGGACCAAAACATCAAAATCTAACCTGGGACTCCAGCGTAGTAGTGAAGGAGTACTGCACTATTGGAGGTGCCATCTTTTGGATGAAACTTTAAACCAAGGCTCTTTCTGCCCTCTCGGGTAAACGTGAAAGATCCATGGCAATATTGCCATACTTTTGAACGAAGCCATGATGCTTAGTTTATTTTACATGTCCCATACATAGCAGCCATAAATCGGAGTCACGATGTCTCAGTTAATGTAAACAACTTCCCTGATCTGACCAACCCAGGAAACTTCAGATCAGAGGTCCCAGACCAGAGCCTCTTTACAACCCAGTTTTAATCTATAAGTTGACCAAAATTCCCAGCATGCTTCACTCTCAGCCAGAATAGCCATTTTAAAGCTACTATTGCCATTATTGTTGTTAAATCATTGTTGTAGCCATTCTTTCTCTGTCCACATGGGCAATATTTGTTATTTCAACAAACTGCCTTTTATACTGACAGTCTCTTATTAGTACATTCTTTAATCTAAATTCATTCACTCCATGTCAGTATTGTGTTAGTGTTTTAAATTCATGATTATACATGTTTTCATTAGCGTAATTTGACCCCCCTACAACATGTGTTCCATCCCTGACGCTGTGAGGCAGCAATGCTAACTGCTGTGCCACTCTTGACTGAAATCATTTGCTTCAGTAAATTGCTGTATTGCATCAATAGATGAAGCACTGTTGTAGGGGATCTTCATCAGTTGTCTTCATTCAATCCTAAATGGCCAGCCCTTTATTAAGAGACTAAATGTGAAAGAATCAGAAGTAGCAGAAAATATAATGAAATAAAGAACAAGTAGAAAAATAAGCAATTGCATTTCTTGATTTTCTTTTACAATGCTATCATTGACAAATTAAGTACTAATTTTACTGTCAAATTGATTAAATAATTAGGGAGATGGGTGATGAGAGTTGTAACTTAACCTACTGTGTTATAATTATGGGGAGATGACTGGAATAAAATTCCAAAAAACTAATATCAGTATGTTATTCAGCATATGAAAAATATACAAATTTTTTTTTTAGTGATCAGATAGCTTTTTTGTGCAGATGGGTATTACTGTCAGCCACTGAGAGTTATAGAGCCATAACAGCATGAAAGGAGGCTGTTCAGCTCATCAAGTCCATGCCAGCTTTCTGAAGAGCAACCCAGTTAGTCAGTAGCCAGAGGGAGGTGGTGATGATTTGTTTCACTGAAACTTGGGGCCAATATGGCACTCTAAGCTCTGTTGATTACTAGAGACATAGTGGTGGCAAATACCTTCCTTGACAGTGCTGCACCAACTATGACTTCAGCAAGAATTATTTACATTTTAGGAAGTAGAGTGTGTTTTTAAGAAGGTAAAGAAGGAATCTTTTTATAACTGAGATAAAGGAGGAAAAAAACTTGTATCTTTAACAAATAACTGTGGGAGGTAAATATTTTCTGACACAAATACAAGTTTTTTATATTTTTATAACATGTCCTCAGGATGTTCCAAAGAGCTTCGTTGCCAAATAGTTATTACTTTGAAATATAGCCACTGTTCTAATATGCCAAAATAACAAGGAATCTGATGTTAAAATGGGAATGTTAAAATTACTTGAACCTTGAACATGTCTTATAAAATAACAGATGTTACGTCAAGTCTCTTTACCAGTGAGAAGTGCAATATATCAACTTAGAGTCATAGAAATCCTACAGTGCCACAGCAGGCCATTTGGCCCATCGAGTTCTCCGACAGAGCATCCCATTGAGACCCTATCCCTGTAACCCCATGTATTTACCCCGCTAACCTACACATCTTGGGACACTAAGGGGCATTTTAGCAAGGCCAATCCACCTAATCTGCATATCTTTAGACTGTGGGAGGAAACCGGAGCACCAGGAGGAAACCCACGCAGACACTGGGAGAACGTGCAAACTTAACATAGTCACCCAGGGCTGGAATTGAACCTAGGTCCCTGGCACTGTGAGGCAGCAGTGCTAACTCTTGACTGAAATCATTTGCTTCGGTAAATTGCTGTATTGCATCAATGGATGAAGCACTGTCAACTTTAGGCTGCCAAGAAACTATGGTGAAACCATACTCTAACTCGAGGGCTTGCTGTGAATATCTCCCTGGCAAATCATACATAAAAATACAAATGACTGTTTAGGGAATTATGTTGAGCAGGCAGGATAGTTGTGACAAAGCCCATTAATGAACAATAATAAGCAGGGAAGAAAACTACCAGTGGAAAATCAGGAACTGCTGACCAGAGATGACTACAAAAGAAAAATATTGAATATTCTCAAAATATTTTTGAAAATCGCACCCGTTGCTATCTTTGTTAATCATTCAGATATCTCATACAAGCCATATTTAAAAATTCTCAAAAAACTTCAATTTAATATTATGCCATTGCAAAAATGTAGGTAATACTAGTTTAGAGATTGAACTCAACTCATGTCACTGCATTTCAGTTTATTTGGGTATATCATATTCTCACAACACCACCTACTTGACTTTGGGAACAGTAGAATAAACACTATCGGTGTGGTTAGGGTCATAAATAATAAACAGATTGATAAATAAATGTGGGCTAATAATTGATTTAGAGCAATTACAGTCTTTACTAATTTTCCTCAATGTAGAAAATAGTAGTTGCTAAAACGTTGCAATCCAGGGCTTTAGAAAGCAGATCCTAGGTTGGATGGTGAATTGGTTGCATTCTCATGGACGGGTGGTTGTCATTTAGTGCTTGTGACGCCTTGTAGGAAATGGTTACCAGTGGAGCCCTGCAAGAACTGCTGTTTCTGTTGTTTCTCTTCATCATTTAATACCAATGATCAGGACAAAAGCCTTAATCCAGAAATTCATAAAAGATGAAAATTTGTTCTAAATCAAAACATTTAATAAAAATAAATAAAAATGTGATCTAAATGTGATGTAGAATTGAGCTCCCATCTGGCAGAAGATATTTAATGTAAATAAATGTAGTATGATGTACATGTTTAGGGCTAACACCAAGCATGCGTACCGTTGTAGCTCTGAATTGATGCCTGTTGAGAAGGGGTAAAGACTCCAATGTTATTATGTAGGAGTCTCTACAGGTTCACAAGATTGTTGAGAGACTGTAGAGAAAAAAGTTGTAAAATCAAGGTGCATAGCCAACATGATCCAATATAAAACAAAGAGCATCATAGTGGGCTTGTAGAAGAATGCATAAGTCTTGAATGCTGTATACAGGTCTGATTCCCTCATGTTCAGAGGGAGAAGCCCAAATAGTCATAGAGGTTTACAGCATGGCAACAGGTCCTTTGGCCCAACTTGTCCATTCCGCCCATTTTTTTAACCACTAAGCTGGTCCCAATTGCCCGCGTTTGGCCCATATCTCTCTTTACCCATCTTACCCATGTAACTGTCTAAATGCTTTTTAAAAGACAAAATTGTACCCACCTCTACAACTACCTCTGGCAGCTTGTTCCAGACACTCACCACCCTCTGTGTGAAAAAATTGCCCCTCTGGACACTTTTGTATCTCTCCCCTCTCACCTTAAACCTATGCCCTCTAGTTTTAGACCACCCTATCTTTGGGAAAAGATGTTGACTATCTAGCTGATCTATGCTCCTCATTATTTTATAGACCTCTATAAGATCACGCTCCAGGGAAAAAGGTGCCAGTCTATCCAGCCTCTCCTTATAACTCAAACCATCAAGTCCTGGTAACACCCTAGTAAATCTTTTCTGCACTCTTTCTAGTTTAATAATATCCTTTCAATAATAGGATGACCAGAACTGTCCATTATATTCCAAGTGTGGCCTTACTAATGTCTTGTACAACTTCAACAAGACGTCCCAACTCCTGTATTCAATGTTCTCTGACCAATGAAACCAAGCATGCCGAATGCCTTCTTCACCACTCTGTCCATCGGTGACTCCACTTCCAAGGAGCTATGAACCTGTACCCCTAGTCTCTTTGTTCTATAACTCTCCCCAATGCCCTACCATTAACAGGGTAGGTCTTGCCCTGACTCGATCTACCAAAATGTATCACCTCACATTTATCTAAATTAAACTCCATCTGCCATTCATTGGCCCACTGGCCCAATTGATCAAGATCCTGTTGCAATCCTGAATAATCTTCTTCACTGACCACTGTGCCACCAATCTTGATGTCATCTGCAAATTTACTAATCATGTCTCCTAAATTCTCATCCAAATCATTAATATAAATAACAGTGGACCCAGCACCAATTCTTGAGGCACACCACTGGTCACAGGCCTCGAGTTTGAAAAACAACCCTCTACAACCTCTGTCATCAAGCCAATTTTGTATCCATTTGGCTACCCTGAATCCTGTGAGATTTAACCTGATGCAACAACCTACCATGCGGTGGTACCTTTTAAAGGGCCTTGCTATAGTCCATGTAGACAACATCAACTGCACTGCCCTCATTTATCTTCTTGGTTACCCCTTCAAAATACTCAATCAAATTTGTGAGACATGATTTTCCACTCACAAAGCCATGCTGACTGTCCCTAATCAGTCCTTGCCTCTCTAAATGCCTGTAGATCCTATCTCTCAGAATACCTTCTAACAACTTATCCACTACAGATGTTAGACTCACCGGTCTGTAGTTCCCAAGTTTTTCCCTGCAGTCATTCTTAAACAAAGGCACAACATTTGCCACCCTCCAATCTTCAGGCACCTCACCTGTGGCTGTCGATGATTCAAATATCTCTGCTAGGGAACCCGCAATTTCCTCCCTAGCCTCCCACAATGTACTGGGATACACTTCATCAGGTCCCGGGGATTTATCTACCTTGATGCGCTTTAAGACTTCCAGCACCCCCTTTTCTGTAATATGTACGCTCCTCAAGGCATCACTATTTATTTCCCCAAGTTCCCTAAAATCCATGCCTCATAATGGTTCAGAGGAGGGCCACCAGATTAAGGAATGGTCTTTGACCCGAAACTCTGTTTCTGCGCACAGATGCTACCAGACTTGCTGAGTAATTCCAACATTTTCTGTTATTTAAGATTTCCAGCAGCTGTGCAGTATTTTGCTTTTGTAACACCAGATTAATAGCTAATGTAAACTAACTGTAA
This sequence comes from Mustelus asterias, assembly GCF_964213995.1. Taxonomy (NCBI): domain Eukaryota; kingdom Metazoa; phylum Chordata; class Chondrichthyes; order Carcharhiniformes; family Triakidae; genus Mustelus; species Mustelus asterias. The sequence continues at coordinate 66,651,937 of NC_135815.1, read as the reverse complement.
TGGTGGTACAGTGGTTAGCACTGCTGCCTCACAGCGCAAAGGACCCAGGTTCAATTTTGCCTCAGTCATTGTGTGGAGTTTGCACATTCTTCCTGTTACTGCGTGGGTTTCCTCCGGGTGCTCCGGTTTCCTCCCACAGTTTAAAGATATGTAAGGTGGACTGGCCATGCTAAATTGACCCTAGTGTAGGGGCTTAGTGGGGTAAATATATGGGGTTATGGGGATAGGGCCTGGGTGGGATTGTGGTCAGTGCAGACTACATGGGCTTAATGGCCTCCTTCTGCACTGTAGGATTCTATTCTATTCTATGAAAATAATGTCTGTATCTTTCAGTATCTGCAAGCTGTGTAATATTAAACTTGTCAGTTGAATGATCTCAGTAAATTTGCTGTGTTGCACCCATCATATTTACTCTTGCTGGACAACGTCAAGTATTGGAAACCATACTTTAGATGCCAAATTACTCAGGAACAGTGCCACAGGAAACCATAGAATCAATGTTACTGTACAAAATACACTATGTCTTTCAAGTCTACATCAGCATGGTCTTCACAGTTGGTTTCTGATCTTAATTACTCTTATGTTTGTTTCCATTACCCTTTAATATTACTCTTTCAAGCAACTACTGAAATGCAGCTGTGGCTCACCACTGAGAAACTTATAGCTGCAGTGGGATTTAAAGACAACGATATAAATTGCAAATTCCAGATGGTTCCAACTGTCTTCCCAGAATAGTTACCAGGAAAAATTAAAAGAACTAAAACCAGTTCTAACTCGAGGGAAACTAGTGCTGATTCTTATCCCTCACCTGTGACTGCCTGCCCCACAGGACTTCCCAACCCCCACTCTGACCCCAGCCAACTGACCACCTGACCATCCCCACCCCCTCCACTGACCATCTGACCTCAATCCATTTACATTACCAAACATACCTTCTCCCTGGCTTCTCTGACCTTTACATTTATCTACCATACGCAGCTAGTGGTATTAAAAAAAGAGGGTGTGGCTGACTTGCTGTTGACTCTGCTGCCCTTAACACAAGGCCTCAGGAACCCGCTGCACTGAACAATTCTTGCCCAGGCTGAGTTAGAAGGTGAGGTGAGAAAGGAGCGCTGGAATTCCAGATAAGAAACTAGGAGTGGATTGGCAATCCAACTCTGCCACTCCATGGACATCCAGGGCCAATAAGGCATATACATTAACCAGACTTACTGAACCGTAGAGATGAAGTAAAGTTATTACTCTTTGGATAGCTGAGGCAGTATGCTCCCCTATGCACGTCTGAAATAAGGGTCTAAATAAGGTAAGGATGATAAATTGTGAATGTATAAAGTAATTGGGTAGACTTAAAAATACAGACTAATTGGAGTCTAGTGATGCAAGAGAATCATAATTCTGTTTTTGAAAACAAATATTGGACTCATTGCTCTATGTAACCTTCCCCCCTCCCCTGGTCCAAAACAAGGTAGTTGGGGGGGTGGGGGGGGGGGGGGTGGTTTGGGGGGGGGCGGTTGCTCAGCCCAACTGTTCATCAGTAAGCTGGCTGCCTTGAGCTAAGAATATAATCAGCACATTGTTAGTGTTTTGTCTACAAGTAGTTACTCCAGTCACTTGGTTGAGTGCTGAGGCAGACTAAATAAAGTGGACATGTATGCAGCACCGCAGAGTGAATAGAATGGGGTACTTATACCGGTCATTTCAATATACATTGCTAAAAGTTTAGTACTCCACCTTTTGGTAAGAAATGAGTATTGCAGCAACATAAAACTGAAGAATTCGTTCCTGCTCTCAAACTCAGGCCTGCAGAATTTTGAATTCTTGTAAGTTAGAGCTAAAGAGAACCAGATGATTGTTGGTCTAATAACTCTAGAAATAACCTGCACCATTTTTATCTGAGTAGATATGTGATCACCATATTGCCTGAAACTACACGAACAAGTTAAAACAGCCAATTAATGATCTGGCTAATAAATCAGACAATCTAGTATCCTTAGAACATGAACACTATTTTCCATAAACCTATTCGTTTCAGCCATTTAAATACAGGTGGGAAAATTTTCAGCTGTCTGCAATGGATTAATGGTTGAGTTTTTGTCTCAACTTTGCCTATCATTGACAGCAGCATCTTCAATGAATCTAATGGCTAGGCTAGAAGTGAGCATCTTTTAGCATCTCAGCAAAAACTGTCTTGACTAATAAATAAAAAGAATGGATTGCATTTGTCTGAGAATAGGTTTCATTGTATCCTCGCTGAATTGGTTCATCGGTGTATTTTCAATGGGAATGTAATTCTGTACACACATTTGTGAAGTTTTAGATGGAAGGAGAGAATTGTACTCATCTCAACCCCCTTCCCACAACTGAATATTAGAATCATTTGGCACAGGGCCAATCAGCCCACTAAGTCTTTGTAGGCTTATTGAAAGACCTGTCCTGTTGTTCTGGCAGTTCTACTCTTTCTCCAAAACCTTTTCCCCTTAAAGTCCTTTTGAATGTTACTATTGAGTTTGCTTTCACCACTCTTTCAAGCAGTCCATTCCAGATTATAGCAGTCTGCTGCATAAAGAAATCCCCTCAATCTCTCCTTTGAGTGAAGTGGTACCACAGTGTAAAATCTTAATTGGCTATTTCTCTTTTAAAAATGATGGTGCTTTGTAGTCTCTTTCAGCCAGTAGGCTTGTTGTAGTCCATAATACAATAGTGCTATAAAAGTGCTACATAAAGTTAATCAATCTTGTTTTTTTGAGGCAGGGTTGGAGAGGTTTGGTTTAAAGCTAGAGTGTAGAAGAATAGGAGGTGACTTGATCAAAGTCTAAGATCCCGAGGGGTATGGAAAGGTGGATTTCATAGTCATAGAGGCTTACAGCATGGAAAAAGGCCCTTCGGCCGCCCTTTTTTTTTAACCACTAAGCTAGTCCCAATTGCCCGCATTTGGCCCATATCCCTCTATACCCATCTTACTCATGTAACTATCTAAATGCTTTTTAAAAGACAAAATTGTACCCGCCTCTACTACTACCTCTGGCAGCTTGTTCCAGATGCTCACCACCCTCTGTGTGAAAAAATTGCTCCTCATATTTGGAGAGGATGTTGCCTTTTATCAGAAAATCCAGAATGAAGGATCACTCATTTAAGACGAGAAGAAATTGTTTCTCTGAGAGTCGGGTCTCTGGAACTCTTCCTCAAAAGGCAGTGGAAGCAGAGTCTTTAAATATTTTAAGGCAGAACTAGATAGATTCTGAATTAACAAGGGGGTGAAAGGTTATCTCTCCGCTCACATTGTCTGCACTTTTAAGACTTGATTACCTGTTAAGACTTGCATTCCAACCATTATTTTGTAAATTGAGTTTGTGTCTTTATATGCCCTGTTTGTGAACAGAACTCCCACTTACCTGACGAAGGAGCAGCGCTCCAAAAGCTAGTGGCATTTGCTACCAAATATATCCTGTTGGACTTTAATCTGGTGTTGTGAGACTTCTTACTGTGTTTACCCCAGTCCAATGCCGGGCATTTCCACGTTAGATCAGCAAGCACAGGGGTGATGGCTGAATGGGACATGCCACAAGTAGGTTTTTGATGATCTTAGTTTCCAGATGGTAGAATGTGATAGACCGGCCACAAGTGCATTGGAGTAGTCAAGTTAAGAGTTGACAAAGACATAGACAAGTATTTCAGCAGCAGATGAACTGAGGTAGAAGTGAAATGAGACCGTTATTCCTGTGCACTCAGCCCTCACCTTTTTTCCATTACATTGATGACTATGTTACTGCTGTTTTCTGCTCTCAACCTGAATTTGAAATTTCATCATTTACTTTCAATTTCCGCCATTCTCTTACAAAGAACAAAGAAAATTACAGCACAGGAACAGGCCCTTTGGCCCTCCAAGCCTGCACCGACCATGCTGCCTGACTTAACTAAAACCCCCTACGCTTCCGGGGACCATATCCCTCTATTCGTATCCTATTCATGTACTTGTCAAGATGCCCCTTAAAAGTCACTACCGTATCCACTTCCACTACCTCCCCCGGCAATGAGTTCCAGGCACCCACCACTCTCTGTGTAAAATATCTGCCTCGTACATCTCTTTTAAAACTTGCCCCTCGCACCTTAAACCTATGCCCCCTTGTAATTGACTCTTCCACCCTGGGAAAAAGCTTCTGACTATCCACTCTGTCCATGCCTCTCATAATCTTGTAGACTTCTATCAGGTCTCCCCTCAACCTCCGTCGCTCCAGTGAGAACAAACCAAGTTTCTCCAACCTCTCCTCATAGCTAATGCCCTCCATACCAGGCAACATCCTGGTAAATCTTTTCTGTACCTTCGCATGATCTGCTGTCAATATACTGCTGATCAGTGTGTGGCAATCATCTGAAGAGAATTGCTAGTTAATCATGTGACATTTATTGTACTATAAATAGAGACAGTCGGAACACTTTGAGGAACACAAAAGCGTTGGAACACTTTGAGGTCAGTGCGTCTTGTAGGTTAGTACCACCGAGGATATGTTATGCAATAAACATGCTTGATCCTGAAAGACCTGACCATATTGATTCTTCCTCCATATCCCTTTACTGTGAGTAACATCCACCTCCGACTCATCCTTTCCCTGACTTATCTGTCTCCATTTCTGAGATAGGCTATTAAATAATATTCATTATGAACCTCCTGAATCCCAAAACCACCTTAATGTGAAGTCAAGAAGAATAAAGGGGCTGAATATTATTTGAATGCAAAAAGCAGCAGCACAGGGATTTAGGAGTGCACATGCATAAAACAGAAAAGCTACGATGCAAGCTAAGCAGGTGATAGGAAAGGCAAATTAAATGTCGGCTTTTATTTCAAAAGGAATGGAACATAAAAATTGGGAAGTCTTGCTAAAACTATATAAGGTACTAGTTAGACCACACCTTGAATACTGTGGACAGTTGTGGTCCCCTTATCTAAGGAAAGATATACTGGCATTGGAGGCAATCCAGAGAAGGTTCATTGTTTGATCCTGAGTATGGAGGGATTTTCTTATGAGGAGAGGTTGAGTAGGTTGGGCTTGTAGTAGACAGATTTTTAATCAGTAAGGGAACCCAGAGTTATGGGGATAAGGTGGAGAAGTGGAGTTGAGGATAATCATCAGATCAGTCATGATCTCATTGAATGGTGGAGCAGACTCCACTGCCCAAATGGCCTACTTCTGCTCCTACGTTTTATGGTAACTGCACTTCCTCACACCATGGAAGCATTCTTTAAGTTTCTACATCTCTGTTGCATCTGTTCTAATGCTGCAGTCTTCCCTGCAAGCATTTCTGATATTTCTTCCTTTTTCCTCAACCAAGCATTCACTGCTATCCTAATGCATAGGACCCCCAATTGTTTCTGTTCCATCCATGCACTTCTACTTTCACCCCCTCCCCCTTTCTAGTTCACTAGATTGATTCAGGGATGAAGTACTTGATGAAAAGTGATCAAGCAGTTTAGGCCTATACTCACTTCATTTTAGAAGAATGAAAGGAGATCTAATTGAGATATATAAGATTGTTGCCTCTCGGATGCAGGATCAATTGATGTTACAGACAAAGACACACAAACTCTCATTATCATAAAACAATCTCCTTTATTGTACCTTCCTTTTGTGGTAACTTGGTATCAAAACTCCACAATAAAAAGTATCAAAACCTCATTGCACAATGTATTGAACCTTTGTCTTACTTTTGTTATGCACAAAGTATCTAACCTCTAACCTACTTCATGGTACAAAATGTATCCAAAAGGTATCAAAAGCTTCACAAAAAATATCCAAACTTATGACTTGGACTTGGATACTACGAGGTGAGGTGAACAGACTCCCTCGGGGTGAGTTTTGTTCCAATGGCTCCGAGTCCCAGGGTGGGATTTTCTGGCCACGCTTGCCCCAAAATTGGAAAATCCCATCCAAAGTCAACGGACCTTTTCATGGTCCGTGTCCCGCCCGCTACAATTCTCACGGCACAGTGGTTAGCACTGCTGCTTCACAGCATCAGGGACCTGGGTTCAATTCTGGCTTTGGGTCACTGTCTGGAGTTTGCATGTTCTCCCTGTGTCTGTGTGGGTTTCCTCCAGGTGCTCCGGTCTCCTCCCACAATCCAAAGATGTGCTGGTTAAGTTGATTGGCCACACTAAATTGCCGCATTTTCTTCAGGGGGGTTAGCAGGGTAAATATGTGGGGTTATGGGTATGGGCCCTGGGTGGGATTGTTATTGGTGCAGGCTCAGTGGGCTAAATGGCCTCCTTCTGCACTGTATGGATTCTATGATTCACTGTGGCGGGCAGGGTAGGAAAATTCTGCCCCAGACTTAGGATCTTGTCCTAAGCTTCTCCTGTAGTGGTAAGTGCTGCAGGTTATCACTCCCGATGTCTCTTTGATTTTACTAGCACTGATCATGTTTCCAATCATGTATTCGCAGGACAGGCACTAACCAATCTTTTTGGTCACAAATGCTCAGTCGTGTCTCTCTCAGGGTCATATTTCTCTCAGGAAAACAACACATGGGTCTGTGTTCAATCACTGCCTGTTCAAGGCATAGTAACAGCCACTGTCCAATTAACTCCTGCGCCTGTTCTTTGATGATACAGAGTTAGCCTATCAGGCTACAAGATGCTAAGGGGATTGACAGGGTAGTTGTAGAGCAGGTGTTCCCTCTTGTTGGACATTCTAGAACGAGAGACCATAGCTTTAGGCTTAGGAGTAGCAGACTTAAAACAGAAAAGAGGAGGAATTGCTCATTCAAAGGGTAGTGCTTCTACCGGAGAGTACAGTGGATGCCGGAACGCTAAACAAATTTAAGGAGGAGATAGCTTTATAATTAGTAGCGGGATGAAGGATTATGGGCAGGAATGTGGAGATGAGGCCAAGATGAGATCAGCCATGTGTTGAATCGTAGGTTCAAGGAGCTAAATTGCCTACTCCTATTCCTGCTCCTAGTTCTCATGTTCTTATAGAAACATAGAAGATAGGGGCAGGAAGAGGCCATTTGGCCCTTAGAGCCTGCATCGCCATTCATTACGATCATGGCTGATCATCCAACTCAGTAGCCTAATCCTGCTTTTTCTCCATAACCTTTGACCCCATTCGCCACAAGTGCTATATCCAGCTGCCTCTTGAATACATTCAATGTTTTGGCATCAACTACTTCCTGTGGTAATGAATTCCACAGGCTCTCCACTCTTTGAGTGAAGAAATGTCTTCTCACCTCCATCCTAAATGGTCTACCCTGGATTCTCAGACTGTGACTCCTGGTTCTGGACACACCCACCATCGGGAACATCCTCCCTGCATCTACCTTGTCTACTTCTGTTAGAATTTTATAAGTCTCTATGAGATTCCCCCCTATTTCATCTGAACTCCAACAAAAACAATCCTAACCTAGTCAATCTCTCCTCATACATCAGTCCCGCCATCCCCGGAATCAGCCTGGTAAACCTTTGCTGTACTCCCTCAAGAGCAAGAACATCCTTCCTCAGAAAAGGAGACCAAAACTGCACACAACACTCTAGGTGTGGCCTCACCAAGGCCCTCTATAATTGCAACAACACATCCCTGTTCCTGTACTCTACCTCTCGCAGTGAAGGCCAACATGCCATTTGCCTTCTTTACTGCCTGCTGCACCTTTGTGCTTATCTTCAGTGACTGATGCACAAGGATACCCAGGTCCCGCTGCACACTCTCCTCTCCCAATTTACAGCCATTCAGGTAGTAATCTGCCTTCTTGTTTTTGCTTCCAAAGTGATTAACCTCACATTTATCCAAATCATACTGCATCTGCCATTGCTTTGCTCACTCACCCAACCTGTCCAGATCATTCTAAAGGACCTCTGCATCCTTGTCACAGTTCACCCTCCCACCCAACTTGGTAACATCTGCAAACTTCGAGATGTTACATTTTGTTTCCTCATCCAAATCATTAATATATATTGTGAATAGCTGGGGTCCCAGCACCAATCCCTGTGGCACCCCACTGGTTACTTACTGCCTGCCAATTTGAAAAGCACCCATTAATTCCTACTCTTTGTTTCCTCTCTGCCAACCAGTTTTCTATCCATCTCAGTACACTTCCCCCAATCCCATGCGCTTTAATCTTGCACGTATGTAACCATGATGGTGTTCCCTTTATCCTCACCTTCCACCCCACCAGTCTACATATCTGATAGTCCATCCACTGCCATTTTTGCCATCTCAAACATGATGCCACCACCAAACGCACCTTTCAGCATTCCATTGGGACCTGTCCCTCTGTGACACCTTGCTGCACTGCTCATCAAATCACCCCCTGCACCCCCTCTCCTTCCCATGAACCCTTCCATTCAAATGCAGGAGATGCAACATCTAAACATTTATCTCCTCCTTCATCATCAATCAAGGCCCTATACACTCCTTCCAGATAAAAGTTATTTACTTGTACTACTTCCCTTATTAGTATACTGTAGTCACTGTTCACAATGTGGCATACTCTATATTTGGGAGACCAAACACAGATTAAGTGACCACTTTGCTGAACACCCCAATTCAATCTGCAAGCATGACCCTTGGCTTCCAGTTGCCTTTTGTTTTAATTTTCCACTTCAATTTGGCACTTCACGCCTTCCAGACTCAACATTGAGTTCAATAGTTTCAAGTCATAACCACTGAACCCATTTTGTTTACTTTTTCTTTTGTATTGACAACAAAAGAAACATGTCAAAGTTTTTCATCTTGCAAACATGAAGACACTATGCAAAAGTGCGAGTGTAAGGGGAAAAGAACAATTTATAAGAATGCTGAGTGGTTGGCAAGTGGATTGCTAAAAGCGTTGCCATGGAGAATGCTCCAAGTAATGCTTACTGACATCTACGATTGGCCAACATTTACGAACTATTCCACGGTGTGCTCAGAATTATGCTGACAACCAATTTAAGATTGTCAGTTGGGCTCAGTGTGGTGCATTACATGTATTGGAAGCTACATGTTAACACACAGGACCAGGTTCTTTGCAGACAAAAAGAACATGTGCACACCTTACACCTGGTGAAATAAGTGACAGCCATTTGCTGATTCATCCCCAAGGCAATGCCTGAACCAATCTGGGTCAACTGCCTGGTTTAAATTTCAAACAATGCTTGGCAGTTAACTGTCCGTTCGGAGAGGATTGATGACAGCAGATTTAAAGGAGGGAGGCATAGGGCCCTATTTTACCATTTTGATTCTAAGTGCTGGACGGACTTGAAACTGGGAGTGTTTCAGATCTGACTTTTAGACCCGTCCTCAGGCACCCCCATACGCACTCTGCCTGAAAAAATATTATTAACGATTCCGAATCGCGCTGCACAAGGCTGTGAGCGGGGCTTAACGCATCCGAAATCCTGCGGCTCCGATCGGCGCCTCGAATTGCGCTTGCGCAAACATAGAACAGTACAGCACAGAACAGGCCCTTCGGCCCACGATGTTGTGCCGAGCTTTATCTGAAACCAAGATCAAGCTCTCCCCATCCTATCATCCTGGTGTGCTCCATGTGCCTATCCAATAACCGCTTAAATGTTCCTAAAGTGTCTGACTCCACTATCACTGCAGGCAGTCCATTCCACACCCCAACCACTCTCTGCGTAAAGAACCTACCTCTGATATCCTTCCTATATCTCCCACCATGAACCCTATAGTTATGCCCCCTTGTGATAGCTCCATCCACTCGAGGAAATAGTCTTTGAACGTTCACTCTATCTATCCCCTTCATCATTTTATAAACCTCTATTAAGTCTCCCCTCAGCCTCCTCCGCTCCAGAGAGAACAGCCGTAGCTCCCTCAACCTTTCCTCATAAGACCTACCCTCCAAACCAGGCAGCATCCTGGTAAATCTCCTCTGCACTCTTTCCAGCGCTTCCACATCCTTCTTATCGTGAGGTGACCAGAACTGCACACAATATTCCAAATGTGGTCTCACCAAGGTCCTGTACAATTGCAGCATAACCCCACAGTTCTTAAACTCCAACCCCCTGTTAATAAAAGCTAACACGCTATAGGCCTTCTTCACAGCTCTATCCACTTGAGTGGCAACCTTTAGAGATCTGTGGATATGGACCCCAAGATCTCTCTGTTCCTCCACAGTCTTCAGAACCCTACCTTTGACCCTGTAATCCACATTTAAATGAGTCCTACCAAAATGAATCACCTCACATTTATCAGGGTTAAACTCCATTTGCCATTTTTCAGCCCAGCTTTGGATCCTATCTATGTCTCTTTGCAGCCTACAACAGCCCTCCACCTCATCCACTACTCCACCAATCTTGGTGTCATCAGCAAATTTACTGATCCACCCTTCAGCCCCCTCCTCTAAGTCATTAATAAAAATCACAAAGAGCAGAGGACCAAGCACTGATCCCTGCGGCACGCCGCTAGCAACCTGCCTCCAATCCGAAAATTTTCCATCTACCACCACCCTCTGTCTTCGATCAGACAGCCAGTTACCTATCCAATCGGCCAACTTTCCCTCTATCCCACACCTCCTCACTTTCATCAAAAGCCGACCATGGGGGACCTTATCAAACGCCTTACTAAAATCCATGTATATGACATCAACTGCCCTACCTTCATCAACACAAATTCATCAGACAAAAATAGATAGAATGTGGCTCCCCTGCCACATCGCTCCCGGGCCGGATACTGCCTCCCCCTGGCTCCCACAGACATTGCCCCACCCCCACAACATTACTGACCCCCTTATCCCCCCCACCCCCTCCGCCACTTAGACCAATCACATGCCCTTCCCCCTCACTGACCTCAGGCAGAGTGGCAGCAGACCCCTCGCTTCCTCCTCAGACGCTCAGCACTTACCTCCTCACTAACTGGAGCGCCTGAATTGGACTTTTGTACTGCATGGTCTGTTTCACCCCGATTCTGGATGGGCGAAGCGGTGGTAAAGGGGGAAGTGCAGGTTAAGTTGGGCGTGAAGCCCATTAAGTCAATTTAAATGCATGCAATGTGGATAGTCACTGACTTCACTCCAATCAGCAACCACTCCATTCCCGCTCCACATCTGTTTCGGGCGCAGTCCCGTTTGCGGCCATTTTCGGGCCTTGGTAAGGGGGGAACTGGCGCAGAGGCGGGCGCAGATCAAGCTACTCGCCTTACGCCCGACTTTACCAAGTTTTCGTGCCCGAAAAGGGGCACAACTTGATGGTAAAATCGGGCCCACTACATCTTCAAGAGCTAACCTGGGGACCTGGAGGGAAGTTAGTGGTCAGCAATTTAGTGGGAATAGGGTAGAGGAAGTAAAGGTGGAACTTATGACTCTGATGCACTCGGTGAGGGCATAAAGGGAGAAAGGAGAGAACCTAGAGAAAGATGCAAGTCTAATTTTAAAAATCCATTTCCTGATTGTACTCCAGGATGAAACTCTCCACTGGTTGGAGTCATAGCTAGCACAAAGGAAGATGATTGTGGTTGTTGGAGGTCAATCATCTCGGCTCTAGGACATCACTGCAGGGGTTCTTCAAGGTAGTGTCCTAGGCCCAACCATATTCAGCTGTTTCATCAATGACCTTACTTTCATTAAAAGGTCAGAGACTGAGACTCACTGCCGCTGGTGGCGGGGGAGTGGGAGGAAAGAGACGCTGGCTGCTGGTGTGTGTGAGAGGAGAGAGATCCCCAGCCTTACGATTCACACTCTCACTCACTGCCATACACCAACATGCTCACACAATAGGTGAAGATAAATTAATGAGTACCAAGTGTGAGCTGGAAAAACACAGTTTGGCCCTCTTGTACTCTAATGGTCGCGTTTATTAATTACTCAATATTTTAAATGACCAATTTATTGTTTTGACATTGCTATATTTTTGCTGAGGATGTTGTTTTTTTCCTTCATACCTCAACATTTTATTGATGTTCATGTTTAATGTTGCACCAAACTTTAACTTTTCGAAATTTGCTCATCGGCCTCGAGTGATTAAAAAAAAATTGAAACGTGGCCCCTCGTACAAGAAGGTTGAACAAACCTACCTAGAACGACAAGGGCAGCAGATACCATCACCTGGAAGTTCCCCTCCTAGCCTCACCACCCTGACTTGGAGATATGTTGCCCTCTCTTCACTGTCAATGGGTCAAAATCCTTGAATTTCCTCCCTAACAGTACTATGGGTGTACCTAGACCATGTGGACTGCAGCTGTTCAAGAAGGTAGCTCACCACCGTCTTCTCGAGGGCAACTAGGGATGGGTAATAAATGCTGTCCTAGCCAGTGATTTACATCCCTTGAATGAATAAACAAATTTAAAAGTGCATTAAAATGAGCTCAGAAAGATGTAATTTTGATGCAGTGGATTAACATTAAATAAATCCCATCCTTGATGGCAGATCATTTAATATACAGCAGTGCTAATGTAATGCTAACTGACGGGGTTGGCTCAATAGCACCACTCATATTTTTGAGTCAGAAGATCATGTGAGCAAGCGCTCCTAACGAAGCTGTAATTTTCCATGACCATGGCAGCCATGACTTCTGGACTGTTTACCCCAGTCCAACACCGGCATCTCACAATGTGGAGATGCCGGCGTTGGACTGGGGTAAACACAGTAAGAGTTTTAACAACACCAGGTTAAAGTCCAACAGGTTTATTTGGTAGCAAATGCCATTAGCTTTCGGAGCGCTGCCCCTTCGTCAGATGGAGTGGATATCTGCTCTCAAACAGGGCATACAGAGACACAAGGGCATACTGTCTTGTCAACAGTGTAATCCTGTGTGTGAGATGCTTCTCCAAGGCGGCCTTCACGACACACGACAGCGCAGAGTCGCTGAGCAGAAACTGATAGCCAAGTTCCGCACACATGAGGACGGCCTAAACCGGGATCTTGGGTTCATGTCACACTATCAGTAACCCCCACAGCTTGCCTCGTGGACTTGCAGAATCTCACTGGCTGTCCTGTCTGGAGACAATACACATCTCTTTAACCTGTGCTTAATGCATTGTCTGTATCTTTAAGACCTGGTTGGCTGTAGAGATTCGCATTCTAATCAGTATTCTGTAACTTGATTTTGTGTCTCTGTGTGCCTTGTTTGTGAGCAGATATCCACTCCATCTGACTACCATGACTTTTAAGGGATTGTGAAGAATAACTTTTAATTCAGTGGGTGGTAATGACCTGAACCTTGTCGCCTACAAGGGTGGTGGAAACATAGACAATCGATGATTTCAAAAGGAAGATGGATAGGCAGTTGAGGGAAATAAACTTGCACGGTGACAAAGATAGAATGGGAGGATGTAACTGACTGGGTTGCTCTACAGAAAACCAGAATGGATTTGATGGGCCTAATGCCTCATCTGTCCTGCATGACTCCGAGAAGGGTCTGTAATCATGAGACAGATCTAAGGTGATCGACAAAAAAATCAAAGGCAACATGAGCTAGTGACTAATGATGACCTGAAATGCATGACTTGAAAGGATAGTGAAAGCAGATTAAATACTAACTTTCAAAAGAGAAACGAATAAATACATGAAGGGGGAAAAAGCTACAGGGTTATGAGGAAAGGTTAGGGATTAATTGAATATCTCTAGCAAAGAACTGGGACATACACGATGGGCCTTCAGTGCTGTATCATATCGTACTCATGTTACAGGTTGGTTGTTGGTCTTTGGAATCATTTGACCATGCAAGCAGAACGTGTATTTAATTGCCTATTGTTAAAATTAAAGAAACTGAATTTCTAACACGTTCTATATTGATTATGTGTAAGCTTATATTCCTTCTAATTTGTCAGTTATGCTGGGCTCCAGCTTTTGATGTTTCATACAAATTTCCTGGTTACACTACTTCAGGCACACAATAGAAGAATGTAGTTGGGTGGTTCAGCTGCAGACTAGGAGCTTGTAGAGGTGAGATGACAGTTTCAGAAACTTGTAGTCTATAAAATCGTGTAAGTAAAAATGAGCAATCTTTGAGGATATTGATAGATTTATGATCTTTGCAGTGAATGAATTTCTGGTACAGGAAGGTCCTGCCCTCCTTGAAATGCGAATCCGACACCTCGTCAAAGGAAAGAGAATTGATCAGGCTACAAAGTTGGCAAAAGTTTGTGCAGAACATCCAGAAATTGGTACAAAGAGTATTTTTAAACAGATCTACCTTACCTGTCTCTGTACTGCATCATCCAGCGACATATTGATGGAAGAGGTAAGCATGGTCCAATTATTGACTCTGTTTTGACAAAGCAAAGCAAGCTTAGTAATTTTGTGAAAGATCTTTTTAAATGAAAATTGTATCTATGTTCTTTCAGGGACTTTCGCATCTAGCAGTATTATTTCCAAACAGAAGAATTTCAGTTTTGTGATATCTGCAGGCCGTCAATTAAATAGTGGATTCTCTGATCATCATTTTCAAATCCTCACTGGATGAGGATTAATTAGAGAAATGCTAATGTTGTACCTTTGTTTAAAAATGAAGCGAGGAATAGACAGGATGATATAGGCCAATCAGTCTGTTCTCAGGAGTGGGCAAATGATTGAAATCAGTTCTGAGTGATAGGATAAACTGTTACTTTGGTACTGAATAATCAAGGACAGTCAGCATGGACTTGTTAAGGGAAGATAGTGTCTGATCAACTTCATTGACATTTTTGAGAAGGATCTCAAGTGCAATTGATGTGGACTACATGTATTTTAGCAGCTTTTGACAAGATTCCACGTGGTTTAAAAAAAATACAAGACAGTGGGATCCAGAGGAATGTAAGGTGGCTTGATAGAAAATTGGCTGAGTTGCAGGAAAGAAAGGGTAATGGTTGACAGGTACTTTTGTGACTGGAAAGCTTTTTCCAGTGGGGTTCTGCAGGGATCAGCATTATGTCCCCTGCTTTTTGTGGTATATATTAGTGATTTGGACTTAATTGTAGGGGACATAATCAAGTAGCCACAGACGATGCAAAAATTGGCCATGTGGGTTGATAGGATATTAATGCACTAGTCAAGTGGGCAGAAAAGTGACAATGGAATTCAACTTGGTGATGCATTTGGGGATGTCAAGCAAGGCAAAGGGATGCACAATAAATGAGAAAATATTTTGAGGTATAGGGTAATGAGGGGTTGTTTTCCTTGGAACGGGGAGAGGCGGGGTGTTAAGGAGAGATGTACAGAATTGTGAGGGGCTTGGACAGAGGAAGGGTCTGTTTACTTTCGTAGAGAGGTCAGGGGACATAGATTTAAGGCAATTGGTTGAAGGATTAGAATGGAACTGAGGAATTGGTTTTTTTTCACCCAGAGGGTGGTATGGTCTGGAACTCCCTGCCTGAAAGGCAAGGAGAGGTGCAAATCCTAAACTCATTTAAAAGGTACCTATGCATCTGAAGTCCTGTAACTTTCAGTAACCTACAGATCAAGTGCTTGAAAATGTGATTAGGTTGGACAGCCCATTTTTCAGTAGGCACAGACATGATGGGCAGAGTGGCCTCTTTCTATTCTACCAATTTTTCTACATTACCTAAAAATCTGAAAAGGATATGCAGGGATGTGGGGAAAGAGTAAGGGAGTGGCAATATGTGAATTGCTCCTTAATGGGGCTGGCATAGACACAGTGTCCGAATGGCTGCCTTCGATGGTTCCATTCTATGATATTTATTTTGAAGTTTAATGTTTCTGTAAGTAAAGCTCAGCTGGCTGAGAAAAGGGCCCAGAGAAAGTAAAGGTCAGTAAATCATATACCTTTCTGAACAGCTGTCATTCTCTGCAGCAAATGCAGCAGAGACTGCCATGCCAGCTTCTGAGTCACACTACGTGATGCAGAACACAGAACTGACCACAACAGCACAAACCATCATCTTGCAAGGCTGTCGCCCAGAAGTTAATTTTCCGTTGTTTCATCTCAAATAAAAGATCAGAGTTCAACTACCAGAATCAATTAACAGTCAATTTGGCTTTTCCTACTTGGTGAGTTTTGTAGGGTACAATTGATATATCTGTCCAAAAAAAAATGTCTGTGATGAAGGTTAGCTGTATCAGCACATCAAAAAAATGTTATCGTGATGTCTGCTTCCACTAGTGGATTTAGTCACTATCCTGGTCAGGTCAGGGATGTTCTCCCTCCTCCTGTTGGAATCTTCTCACAATAGATAGAGCTTTTCAAATCTTAATGCAATTTCATAATTGAAATGTGGCAAGAGCAACCAAACCTCTGGTATCTTCTACTAATGAAAATCAAACAAAGTCTAACACGCTGTCGAGGAACATAAGCTGCCCTGCATGAGCTCACTATGAAGCAAACTGTGTATGAACTGGACATGGACACAATACTATATTTTTTATTTTACCTTCTGAATGTGATTATGATGCTGGGGAATGATTCCATGAATGCCAGCGACTCTTCAGAACTCTGTGTGTGAATCCATTACCAAAATGCTATTATTATAGCCAAGGCCAATGTGAGACTGATGCTGGCCTTTCATGGTTCTGTCAGCGAGGCAGAAATCACACTAAAGGTGTTCAGTGAGTCACAGAGAAGGTGGATTCATTGGCAGAGATAACATAGTTTATCAAAGGGGGATAAAAGGGGACATGAGAAGACTTTGGCGGATAGGGTTAAAGAGAATCCTAAGGCGTTCTATAGGTATGTCAAGAACAGAAGGTTGGTTAGGGCAAGTTTAGGGCCAGTTATAGATGGCAGAGGGAAGTTATGTGTGGAACCGGAGGAGATTGGTGAAGCATTGAACCAATATTTCTCTTCGGTGTTCACGCAAGGGGACATGAATATAGCTGAGGAGGACACTGGGTTGCAAGGGAGTAGAATAGACAGTATTACAGTTGATAAGGAGGATGTGCAGGATATTCTGGAGGGTCTGAAAATAGATAAATCCCCTGGTCCGGATGGGATTTATCCAAGGATTCTCTGGGAGGCAAGAGAAGTGATTGCAGAGCCTCTGGCTCTGATCTTCAGGTCGTCGTTGGCCTCTGGTATAGTACCAGAAGATTGGAGGTTAGCGAATGTTGTCCCATTGTTTAAGAAGGGGAACAGAGACTTCCCCGGGAATTATAGACCGGTGAGTCTCACTTCTGTTGTCGGCAAGATGTTGGAAAAAATTATAAGGGATAGGATTTATAGTTATTTGGAGAGTAATGAATTGATAGGTGATAGTCAGCATGGTTTTGTGGCAGGTAGGTCGTGCCTTACTAACCTTATTGAGTTTTTTGAGAAAGTGACCAAGGAGGTGGATGGGGGCAAGGCAGTGGACGTGGTATATATGGATTTTAGTAAGGCGTTTGATAAGGTTCACCATGGTAGGCTTCTGCAGAAAATGCAGATGTATGGGATTGGGGGTGATCTAGGAAATTGGATCAGGAATTGGCTAGCGGATAGGAAACAGAGGGTGGTGGTTGATAGTAAATATTCATCATGGAGTGCGGTTACAAGTGGTGTACCTCAGGGATCTGTTTTGGGGCCACTGCTGTTTGTAATATTTATTAATGATCTGGATGAGGGTATAGTTGGGTGGATTAGCAAATTTGCTGATGACACCAAAGTCGGTGGTGTGGTAGACAGTGAGGAAGGGTGTCGTAGTTTGCAGGAAGACTTAGACAGGTTGCAAAGTTGGGCCGAGAGGTGGCGGATGGAGTTTAATGCGGAGAAGTGTGAGGTAATTCACTTTGGTAGGAATAACAGATGTGTTGAGTATAGGGCTAACGGGAGGACTTTGAATAGTGTGGAGGAGCAGAGGGATCTAGGTGTATGTGTGCATAGATCCCTGAAAGTTGGGAATCAAGTAGATAAGGTTGTTAAGAAGGCATATGGTGTCTTGGCGTTTATTGGTAGGGGGATTGAATTTAGGAGTCGTAGCGTTATGTTGCAACTGTACACAACTCTGGTGCGGCCGCACTTGGAGTACTGTGTGCAGTTCTGGTCCCCACATTACAGGAAGGATGTGGAGGCTTTGGAGAGGGTGCAGAGGAGGTTTACCAGGATGTTGCCTGGTATGGAGGGGAGATCCTATGAGGAGAGGCTGAGGGATTTGGGATTGTTTTCGCTGGAAAGGCGGCGGCTAAGAGGGGATCTTATTGAAACATATAAGATGATTAGAGGTTTAGATAGGGTGGATAGTGATAGCCTTTTTCCTCTGATGGAGAAATCCAGCACGAGGGGGCATGGCTTTAAATTGAGGGGGGGTAGTTATAGAACCGATGTCAGGGGTAGGTTCTTTACCCAGAGGGTGGTGAGGGATTGGAATGCCCTGCCAGCATCAGTAGTAAATGCGCCTAGTTTGGGGGCGTTTAAGAGATCCGTAGATAGGTTCATGGACGAAAAGAAATTGGTTTAGGTTGGAGGGTCACAGTTTTTTTTTTTTTAACTGGTCGGTGCAACATCGTGGGCCGAAGGGCCTGTTCTGCGCTGTAATGTTCTATGTTCTATGTTTTTGTTCAACCTTAACTCTGTAATCTTGTATGGCTTGTATGTGTTCATTCTCTGCTCTTGAATGTCTCCTGTCTACACCACCAATGAACATTGACTTCAGACATCTTGGTCTGACATTTTGGCACTCTGTTCCTAAATTTATCCACCTTTATAAGTGCCTTCGACGATGTCCCATAAACCAATCCGTTTGATCTTAGTTGCCATCTTCTCCAACATGTTCAGTGGTGTTCCAGAATTTTGGAGATTTGTCCGTTCCTTTGCCTTGTTAGTTGCTCCAGAAAACATATTTTAATTGTAGTCCTCAAATTGTTGTGTTTGTGTTTAAGATCTCAGCAGTTGACTGCAAGGATGCATTGGAGATGATATGCAACCTGGAGTCTGATGGGGAGGAGAACTTAGCCCTCATCTTATGCACAGCTTTCCTCACACGGCAGCTTCAGCAGGGAGATGTATACTGTGCATGGTGAGTCACCCTTCTCACCTGCTGGAGGTGAATTATGTGTTATTACCAGAGCATTTGCTAAACTAATCTTTTTTTGTGTGGAGATTCACCTTAGGAGTCTATGGTTCTCAAGATACAACTGGAAGAAAGCCTTTTTTCATTTCCAGATGTCTGATCTTCTCAAAATTGTTTATGGAGATGCAGTCCCCTTTCTGTTGATGTTTTAGCAATGTCAGCATAAACTGGCTATGTTATCATTTTCCTTTGATAACTATTGTGCTTGTCTGATGTGTGAACACTGAGAAAAGGCATATTTTTTTCCATTTTAAATATTCAGAATCAGCATCAAGCACTCTCTAGCATACCCAGATATAATGTCCTTCTTACTCAGCTACAGCAACGTGCCTTAGCTATCCTTAGAAGAACATTCCAAATCCATCATTGTGCCCTATTCTTATGACTTCTCTGAGTGATATTGCAGCAGCCTGCACCATAGTGTATAGTTTAATGCTATAAACTGGATCACTCCCCACCAGAAGTGGTTAAAGACTGTCCAAACTCATCCATTCAGGCTTTGAGCCTAAGAAAAGCAACTGCATGCTATCCCACTATTTCACCAAGTTCTTTAACAGATTAAAACAAATATGTGCAATTGACAAAAGAATAATCGATAGTATTGCAAGAGTGAAAGGGCGTGATAATTAAAATGGTGGGTACATTTTATTTGAGGTCCTCCAAGGAGTTTTGTTGAGACTTTTTGCTTTATATCAAATATATTTGCTTCAAAATATTCTAAATTAAAACCTTCTGTGCTAACTTTCAGAAATTTGCTTTAGAGCCAATTGTTAAAATGGTGATTTAATCAGATTTTACTGTGTTTAATTTGTTCGTAAGCTTTGGCTAGTTAACAGAAAAATGAATATTATTGGTACAGTTAAATAGCTGAGTGTATCTGTGTAAAGAATTGCTTGTTAAGGATAATTTTGTAATAATGGAATTGTGCTGAGGTTTTGTGGCACAATGAGTAGTGTCGCTACCTCTGAGTCAGAAGCTCCAGGTTAAAGATCCACTCCAGGACATGATGGCCATGGAAGATGCATTCATAACATGGTTGAGTATCAACAATCCTTCCGCCAATGGCATGTGGTAAGAGCAAGATTCCTGGTCAGCCATATGATGAAAAGAAATTGGAGTTTCTATACCAGAGGTTCTCAGACTGGGTTCTGTGACTGGGATTCTAAGTCTTGTATGTGTACATTTATTATTCTGTTATTCAGCAAATACTTCCAAGTCTTAACTTTTTGTTATTGTTAATAGGAGCCCCCACTCAAAGACACTCCCTCACCCACTCTCACCTGCAGTTGACTGGTCTGAGTGGGCCCCAAGAAGAGCCAAAGGTTGGGGGGTGGGTGAGGGTGCAAGAGCCAAGGGCTGAGGAGGGACAGGGGGTAGTCAGAGGAGAGCCAAGGCCAGGGGCGGCTCTTCTCAGTCCAGGGGCACGGGTGGGAAGGTGACCTGGGACCGTGGGAGTTGGGGGGGGGGGGGGGGGGAGCTTAGTTGGAGGGGGGGTGTGGGGAGCTTAGTTGGAGGGGGGGTGTGGGGGAGAAGAGCTGGAGCCCGCGTGGCTGAGAGTTGGCTGCAGGAGGGTGGTGGTGTGGCTCGGTTGGGAAGAAGAGTCAGGTGAGAGTGGGTGAGGGAATGTGTTTGAGCGGATGCTGCCATTAAAAATGACAAAAAGAAGTAAGACTTTGAAGTATTTGTTTATTATAATAAATGAATAATAAATAAAGTAAGACGTAGAAGCATCTTTTTAAGTTTTTTAGTATGTTTGTACCTATTGCACAATTTTTTTTGTGGTTTGGTTCTTCAATGTAATCAGGGTGTTTCTCACAGGTCCCTTCAGTACTCTATGGGGGGCAAAAGTATTCTGTGGCTTGAAAAGTTTGGGAAACCCTACTCTACACCGTCACTATCCATACCTCAAGCTACAATGTACATGTAGTATTCAGCAACTCAGGCTCTTTGGGGAGCTGTTTGGCTCGGTTGGTTGGACAGCCAGTTTGGGTCAGATTGATGCCAGCAACATGGGATTTGATCTCTGTTCTTACTGGGGTGGTTAAAAGACCTGCCTCTTTGCCCTACCCATAGTGGAGAACAGAGTGTTGTTAGTCAGACTTAGCTCGAGCAGAAAACTGAAGAAGAATAATGCAAACGATTTGGTAGTGTTTCAGTGTGTTATACTAACACATGGGGAGGCGATCTTACTGCCTCGTCCCACTGGTTGATCGGGGTGGCAAGCCAGTTAAATTGGGCAAGAAGCAAAAAATCAAGTTCGCGCTTGGTTTCTCATCTCTCATGATCTTGCTGGTCCTGTTTCAATGTGCATTAGCACATTTAAATGTAATTAGGCCCATTGTGAGATGCATGATCAGCATGACCTGATCAGGGTAGCCATTATCCCACAGCAAAGTACTAATGCGCCCTAATTTGGCATCAAGCTTGCACAGTGATCAAATGGCTCTGGACTAGTTAAGAGATTGCCAATAAGGTCGATCTTCTAGCATGTGGAGATGTGCATCGCGATGCTCATATTGACTAGTGAGGACAGGCTTGAGTAGATTCCTCACATAACAAGTCAAAAAAAGGGAGCTCATTAGACTGTTCAATTTCAAATGGGAATTTGAGTGCAAGATGAAGTACGTTTAAGGTAATGAAGTTCTTACGTGCGGCTGCAGATTCAAAGATAGCACACATATCATCTATGCATTGAAATGTGGACAGGGTCCATTGACATTTCATGAAAACATTTCCTGTGGAAACCAACAGAAATGTTAGCAAGAGCTCAGCCGAGAGGAGATCCCATGGCAACACTATCTATTTGAGCTTATATGGTGTGTTTAAAGCTGAACTCAATTGCAAGAGTTTCCAAGTTCATAAGTTCAATAAATGCAGATTCAGAAATGGCAGTGTGTCTAGATTGCCAAGATATAGCAGCATCATGCAAATATCTATGGCTTCCTTGAATGGCACATTGGTGAACAGGTTTGAAATATCAAACGAGCACATGAACACGACATTGCTATCGATATGCCTGTTGTACATAAGTTTCACGAAGGTTAAGGAATCTTTCACTGTGCATGTGAAAACTGATTCAGAACTGATTGCAGCAACTCACTCAGCCATTTGGCTAATTCATCGATAAAATGGGGCATAATGGGGTATCACCTGTGTGTGCCTTGGGCACCCATATCTGTCCTTTAGGCAAT
Organism: Mustelus asterias; assembly: GCF_964213995.1. Lineage (NCBI taxonomy): Eukaryota > Metazoa > Chordata > Chondrichthyes > Carcharhiniformes > Triakidae > Mustelus > Mustelus asterias. Next base: position 66,629,843 of record NC_135815.1, on the reverse strand, counting down.
AGGAGTATGTCTGGGCATTGTACCTTGCTTTCAAATAAACAAAAGCATTGGAGACAATAGTTCTCCATGGCAATGCCTCAAATAATCTGTCTACTGCCAAACTATCAACACTCTTTTCTCATGCAATATAAATTGTTACTCCCATTCAAATTTAGTATTCTTCTGTCTGTCTTGAGTGAAAGACGAAAAACTTTTTTTCAGCAATTTCAATTTTGGTAAATGTGAGGTGGCATATTTGAAGACTAAGATGTTCACATATTGTTTGAATAAGAGTCAATAGGGTAGAGGAATAAGGTGATCCAGGGTAAAGATACATATGATCTAAATTGTGACAGAAAGAACATAAAAAAGCAAAGCAAACGAAACACTCGAGTTCATTACCAGATAAATTTGTATATCTGTTGGTGAGATCACTCTTGGGAGTCCTGTGCACAGCTCAAGTCTCCATATTATATAAAGCATACAGAATCTAGTGCCAAGAAGGTTTACAAGGATGATACCAGAACTAAGAGAATATCCGTGACGGGACAAATTGGGACACTTCTCTAGAAAAGATGAGGCTGAGGACTGAGTTGATAGCGACTTTTAAGATTATGAAAGGATTTAATACAGTGGAAGAATGTTTCCACTTACATTTCTGCTAAAGGTCATGATTATAAAAATATCTTTAACAGAAATTTCAAGAGAAACTTCTTTACTTGGAGTGATGACAATATGGAATACACTACCACAAAGAGTAGCTGAACTGCATAGCATTGGTCAAGGGGGGATTTGTTATAGGTGTTCAAAATCATGAATAGTTCTGATAGAGTGATTGAAGAGAAATTGATAGAAGGGTTACTGACCAGAGGACTCCAATTTAAATTGATTGACAAAAGAATTAGAGGTGACAAGTAGAAACATTTTTTTAAAAAGAGAAGTACAGCGAGTTGATGTGATGCCTGAAAGTGTGGCAGAAACAGATTCAATAGGGAGCCTCCAAAGGAAAATTGGGTAATAGTTGAAAAAAAAAGTACAGGGCTTTGGGGAATGAGCAGGGGATTAATAGCATAGATTTGCCAAAGAACACTGGGTTGAATGGCCTACTTCTGTGCTGCATCATTCTATAATTTCAAGGTGCATTTAAAGGAAAGTTACATAAGCACATGAAGGAGAAAGGAATAGAAAGATATGTAGATAGGATTAGAGGAATAGGGGTGGATGGAGGTTTGTGTGGCACAGACCAATTGGATTGAATGGCCTGTTTTTTAATGCTACAGACCCTATGCAACCCTACTTAAGAACATAAATGGGAGCAGTAGGCCATTCAGCCTGCTCCAGCATTTAATAAGACCATGACTAATATGCTTATGGCCCTTAATTCCACATCCTGCCTCTGCCCCCGCCCCATAACCCTAGACTTCATTGTGCCATTTTTAATTTGAAACAAAAGATAGGGGGCAACAATCTCCATGGCTCACCTTGACCAGAGTCCATTTGCCAACAGCTCAGTTCCCTTTTCCCATGCAGTATAAGTTGTTGCTCCCTTTGAAATTTGGCATTCTTGTGTCTGTCTTGATGAGTGCAAGATGAAAACTTTCGCCAGCATGTCTCTTTTTCCAACAATGTTCCAAATCTGTAACTATTTAGCAACTATTTCTATTTGAAATTAATTTGGTAAATATTCAACCATTGAGTAATTTTATTAATGTCTTGTTAAATGTTGTCACATTCTTCCTCAGTGTTAACTACACCCTGCAATTTGGTGTCCACAAATTTTTTGTGATATTTCTGATTCCAGAGTCCAAATTGTTTAAGCATATTGTAAAAAACGGTGGTCCCAATACTAATCCACTTTTGCAGCAATTGCTATCCTGAGTAGCCACTCTCTTCTGTTTTGTAGCCAATATGCTACCCATGTTCCTAGTTGTCCCCTGACTCCACATGCTCTGAACTTGTGAAATCAGTAACAGCTAAATACTTTTGATTTCAGGGAACTGACACTCTTCTGGAGCAAACTGCAGCAACGGGTGGAGTCTTCCACACAGATCTTTCTGGAGTGCTGTCGGCAGTTCTCTATGTTGTCCAAAACAGTTTATCATATTTTCTTTCTTATTAAAGTCATACAATCAGAGGTAGGAATAATCTATTATACAAAGTTCCATTGCATGCCATGTTTGAGAACTAATTGTAACTCATTTCTGATTTGAATGTATAACAGGGCAAGTATAGAAGTATGAGAGGAAAGAGCAAACCCTGGTACTGTAAACTTGCCCATGATATCAACAGCTAAACACTTTTTTATTTCTGTCATGGGATGTGGGTGTCACTGGCTAAGCCAGCATTCATTGCCCATCTTTAATTAGCCTAGAAAAAGAGATCTTATTTTTGTGCAAATGAGAGAATGTAATTAGAGGAAAGAGCTTACATTTATATAACACCTTTCACATTCTCAGGATTTCCCACAGCTAATGAATTTCTTTTGAAAGATAGTCACTGTTATTTTGTAAGTATGTGCACACAGCAAGATCCCATAAGCAGCAATCTAGATAAATGACCAGTTTGATGATTAATTCAGTTTTCAATTTGATAAATGCTGGTCAGAATACTGGGAAAACCTCACTGCTGCTCTTAAAAATCACAACTGGCCCTTTTTTTATACATCTGGAGGGTAGATAGGCTGATATTTTGACATCTCAGTTGGCTCCTGCAGTGCCGATCTCCGTCAGTACCACACTGAAGTATCAGCTTAGACTGTACTCCAATCCTAATGTAAGTTTTGAATCCACAGCCTGTGACTCAGGCTACCGTATTACCAAAGTTAATGCCAGATGGTCAACTACAAAATTGATTTTTCCCTTGTGAAGTTCATCACACTAATGATTAGGTTATCATAGGTTTGATCTGTTGTACTTGATATTACTGCTCAAAGTCAATAATTCCCCCTTAATTACCCTTGGAGATAATGGCTAACAAATAATAACTTCTGTTACTATCACGGTCACTGCAATAGAAGTTGAGAAATGTTCCAATTATAGATTTACTGGTATCAGAAACATTACATATATTAGTTCTGGATTTGGATAAAAAAGGCAACATAACAACAAAGGCCCTTTGATCAAGAAAGTATCTCAGTATGAAGCAATAAAGAGAAATCTGCAATATTGGAAATCTCAAATATATGTTGATGTACAAGGTGATACCATCAGCCTAGATAAGAGATTATTTATCAGAACCATTGAAGGGTGTACATGTACATTGGGCCCTAACTTCACTCAATGGCAATCAGCACCAGATTGCCACTCCATACCCACTTACCGTGCCAAATTTTGTCCATACCTGTCTCGCCCAACCTTCTGACTCAGGCTGGACAAGATCCAGGCAGCGCAGGGATCACCAGGGCCCAGCACCACAGTGTAAAAGAGTCGGAGAGAAGGAGCTCATGCCCCCTTTTTTCAAGGCACTATAAATTACTCAACCTCAAGTTTCTGTCCACTTCCCGTTTAAAATTCCACCATCTTTTCATGCAAAGTGTTCCAGATCCTGACAACCCTTTGATTAAGAACATATTTCTTGGTCGTCCTTCCAGGTACTTTGCCAATGATTTTAAATCTGGGCTGAATCTTCTGAGGAGTGGCAGTCACTGTCTGATTGCCACTCTGCTCCTGCTTTTATTTTAACACAGTGCCGGAGCTCTGCATTTCTCACCCGGACTTCTAAACCGGGCCTGTTCAGAAATGTAGAGCATACTTGTTCCCCGAGTCCTCCTTCACAGTTCAGGATAATCGGGGAAAGCTAAGTTGCACCCCTTTTTTTATGGCTCTAGCTGCCATGTTTTGGCAAGTTTTTTTTTCTCACTAACACACTGAAAAACTGTGGGACATTTAAATAACCTTTCACTGTGTTAGTGAATGAGTGTGAGTGAGGTAAGTGACTAAGTGGTAAAGCGCCCTGTGAGTTCGATGGTAAGCCTAGGGTGTCAGCTGGGTGGGGTGATAAGGTCGGGGTGCGGGGAGGATGGTATTGGGGCGGCGGGATCACGAATGTCATTTGTATAGTTACCCAGGAGTATTTTTAAAGCTAAAGTTTATTAGTCACAAGTAAAGCTTACATTAACACTGCAATGAAGTTACTGTGAAATTCCCCTAATTGCCTGTTCGGGTCAATGCACCTAACCAGCACGTCTTTCAGAATGTGGGAGGAAACCAGAGCACCTGGAGGTGCTCAGACATGGGGAGAATGTGCAAACTCCACACAGACAGTGACCCAAGCCAGGAATCGAACCCGGTTCCTGGCGCTGTGAAGCAGCAGTGCTAACCAGTGTACTACCGTGCCATCCCACTGTGCTGCCCCAGTTAAATATACAAAGAACAAAGAAAAGTACAGCACAGGCACAGGCCCTTCGGCCCTCCAAACTTGCGCCGATCATGATGCCTGCCTAAACTAAAACCGTATGCACTATATCCTCCCATTCCCATCCTATTCATGTATTTGTCTAGTTGCTCCTTAAATGATGCTATTGTACCTGCTCCCACCACCTCCTCAGGCAGCGCGTTCCAGACATTCACCAACCTCTGTGTAAACAAAACTTGCCTTGCACATCTCCTCTGAACTTTACCCAGGCACCTTAAACCTATACCCCCTAGTACTTGGCTTTTCTACCCTATGAATGATTATCCACTCTGCCCATGCCACTCATAATCTTGTAAACCTCTATCAGTTCACCCCTCAACCTCCGTCATTCCAGTGAGAACAAACTGAGTTTATCCAACTTCCCCTCATAGCTAATACCCTCCAGACCAGTCAACATCCTGGTAAACCTCCTCTGTACCCTCTCCAAAGCATCCACATCCTTCTGGTAGTGTGGTGACCAGAATTGAACACACTATTCTAAATGAGGCCTAACTAAGGTTCTGTACAGCTGCAGCATATCCCACCAATTTTTATACTCAATGCCCCGACCAGTGAAGGCAAGCATGCCGTATGCTTTCTTGACTACCTTATCCACCCGCGTTGCTACTTTCAGTGATCGGTGGACATGTACGCCCAGATCTCTCTGCTGTCAATATTCCTAAGGGCTCTGCCATTTACTGTGTAATTCCTACATACATTGGACCTTCCAAAATGCATTATCTCACACTTGTCCGGATTAAACTCCATTTGCCATTTCTCCGTCCAAGTCTCCAACCGGTTTATATCTTGCTGTATCCTCTGACAATCCTCTTCACTATCCGCAACTCCACCAATTTTTGTGTAGTCTGCGAACTTATTAATCAGACCAGCTACATTTTCTTCCAAATCATTTATATATACTATGAACAACAAAGGTTCCAGAACTGATCCCTGTGGATCACCGCTAGTCACAGCCTTCCATTCAGAAAAGCACTCCTCTTCTGCTACCCTCTGTCTTTTGTGGCCAAGCCAGTTCTGTATCCATCTTGCCAGCTCTCCTCTGATTCCATGTGACTTCACCTTTCGTACTAGTCTACCATGAGATACCTTGTCAAAGGCTTTACTGAAGTTCATGTATACACCATCCATTGCCTTTCCCTCATCTATCATCTTCATCACTTACTCGAAAAACACGACCTCCCCTTCACAAAACCATGCTGTCTATCACTAATAAGTCTGTTTGTTTCCAAATGCGAGTAAATCCTGTCCCTAAGAATCTTATCCAATAATTTCCCTACCACTGACGTAAGGCTCATCAGCCTATAATTTCCTGGATTATCCCTGCTGCCCCTTTTAAACAATGGAACAACATTGGCTATCCTCCAGTCCTCTGTAACTTCATCTGTAGCCAATGAGGATACAAAGATTTCTGTCAAGGCCCCAGCAATTTCCACCCTTGCCGCCTCCAGTATTCTGGGGCAGATCCCATCAGGCCCAGGGGACTTATCTACTTTAATGCTTTTTAAGACGCCCAATACCACCTCCTTTTTGATATCGACATGATCCAGAATACCTACACACCCTACCCTAGGCCCCTCATCCATCAAGTCCCTCTCTTAGGTGAATACTGAGGCAAAGTATTCATTTAGTGTCTCGCCCATTTCCTCTGGTTCTATGCATAGATTCCCTCCACTATCCTTGAGTGGACCAACCCTTTCCCTGGCTACCCTCTTGACTTTAATATCTCTGTTTATAAGCCCAAAGAGATCATGTTGCTTAGTTTATTTCTGTCTAGAGCTTCCTGAAAAACTGTTCTGTTAAGTGAGTCAGAAGCCTCCAAAGTCTCTGGGCAGAATTTTCCCTTCACGCCCGCCATGGGACTCATAGCAGGCAGGACCCAGACCATGCAAAGGTCCATTGATCTCGGGCAAGATCCTCCTGTCTTGGGGCGAGCACAGCTGGAAAATCCCACTCTCTAACACAAACTTGGATGCAGGGGAATAGCCCGTCAGAAGTTGTAACTTCTCAGGCAATTCCCGTGGCTTCCTTACATTGGGACTTCCAATGCATCTACCAGTTAAGCTTTGGGAAACGGCCATCCGGAGACCAGAATATCTGGGCCATGATCTCTAGTTACTGACCACTTGGCAGAAGGAACAATTTTTCTCTCTCTGTTCTGAGGCAGAGTCCTAACTTTTCCAAACTCTCTTCATAATTGAAATCCTTCATGCCCTAACGGGATTATGATATACTTCCTGTCTACCCTTTCTAAGACTTTTGCATCCTTACTGCCCAGTTGAGGCTGAACTTAGATTTATAAAGTTCTTACGTGATCTCTTTGGGCTTATAAACAGAGATATTAAATATTAAAACAATGATATTTCAGCCATCTTAACAACTTGCCCTGCCACCTTCAATGTCTTTCTGCTCAGTTGCACTTTTCAAAACTGCACCATTTATATTATACTGTCTTTTCGTATTAGTATCCCAAAATGCATTACTTCATACAACTCTGCATTGAAATCCTTCTGCCATTTTGTTTTGCCCATTTTACCATCCCACCTTTGTCATTCTGAAGTTTAGATCAAATACGAGTGCAAATCACCTCCCGATCTGGAAAACATCCATTTGCCACCATGCCCTGCTTTCTGTTACTGACTCAGTTTCATATTCATACCACTACATTCATTCTTAATTAACATCTTGTGTGGTGCTTTGTTGATGCCTTCCAGAAGATGTATTTACAAATCTACCTTAATCAATAATAGTCTATCACCTCTTAATAATACAATCAAATCAGCTAGACACAGTTTACCTTTCAATAAATGCATTCAGCCTATACTTGAGTAACACATCCTTTTTCAAGGAGACGGTTCTGAAAACTTGCTACCACCGATGTTGGGCTGATGTCCCAAGTTTCCTGGCTTATCCCACTCCCCTTTTCATCTCGTAGCCAAATAAAGTAATTATCGGGTGTGGGATTTGCCCTAGTCTTGAAGTAATATTAATTTTACAGATTTGTCCATCAGCCATGAACAAATGGAGAGTAATTACTTTCAATTTGGACGATCATTCCATAAATCCTTTCCCCATGTTCCATATACATGAATACTGTTGAATAAATGTTTTTTCTATTAATAAATGTCTAACATATAAATTTTCTTAAATGTTCAGTTAAATCAATTATAAGCATGCTTCAAACTGTTTTTACCTTTTAATACCTTTTCAGGATGGGGGAGACGATGGCCTAATGATTTAACCACTAGACTATTAATCCATATTAATCCAGAAACTCAGCTAATGTTCTGAGGACCTGTGTTCAAATCCCGCCATGGCAGATGGTGGAATTTGAATTCAATTTTAAAAAACTGGAATCAAGAATCTACTGATGACCATGAAACCATTGTCAATTGTTCACCAATGTCCCTTAGGGAAGGAAATCTACCGTCCTTACCCAGTCTAGCCTACATGTGACTCCAAGGCCACAGCAATATTGTTGACTCTCAACTGCCTTCGGGCAACTAAGGATGGGCAATAAATGCTGACTAGCCAGCGATAACCATGTCCCACGATAAAAAAAAGGAAGTGAAATTTGTTTACTCATTAGCAAGTATACAACATTGATCATGGGTGAAAAGTAAATAGTGCTGTATGGAAGTTGTATACAGACTGTATGGAAAGGCACACACTAGTACAATGCATGGTAATCTTGAAAGAACTAGTGCCCTCGAAGATATAGCATACAAATCTTGCTGGTACTAAATCATTAACCATGCAGTGCAGAGGCTTTAAAAGAATGAGAAATCATGAATTGTGTATAATTTTCATAAATTTGGATTGTATTTTCTTTGAATTTAAAAATGTGCAGAGAGAAATTGGTTTAGCCTGGTTTTGTGCCATGAAATGACAGCAATAGCAATGCAATTGATAAGTTTATAAGGAGTTAAAGTGATGTCAGGAAAACATTTCACCCAGGGCATGTTTGGAGTCTGGAACGAACCTCCCAAGGATGGTAGAGGCAAGTTCGATTGAGGTATTCAAAAAGGAATTGGATTGCAATCTGAAAAGAGAGAATGTGCAAGGTTATGGGGATAAGACAGGGGAGTGGGACTAAGCCGAATGCTCTTTCAGAGAGCCAGTGGCCTCCTTCTGCATTGTAAAGATGCTGTGAACAGTAGCCCAAATGATCAGTAGAATTGATTGAACAAATACAGGCACTTCCTGGTTTCTGGTGTTTGGTATTCACCTGCACTTTAAACAATTGGCCTTTGAACAACTGGTTAGTTAGGTCTTCAGATCCTGCTGCTCAGTGGACAGATTCTACTACCCCGGCTGCTCGGAGTCTTAGTAATTTTATTTTTCCATTTATTTTCATCCTAAAACCAATATTCCTGAGCACACACCGATGCTTAAAAAGGCTAAGCTGCTCTGTGTGCTAGTTTAGGGCTGAAAATGAAGGGGAGGATTCAAGCACTAATGTTCTCAGCAGACCAACAGCGAGGATAATCTGGGTAGTACTTTGGCAGAGGAGATATTGAGCTGCTGATTAATCAAATGTTCTGATCAACTGTTACAAAGTTTCCATGAGTCTTGAGCGTTGTCTATTAGTACAGTCACTTGAGTTACACTAATTCCTACAGATTAATGATTATAACTGAGACAGTTTCTTTCAGCAAAGGGGACAATAACTAAAATGATCACTCAAATTAAAATGCACAGGCCACTAAAAAAATGCAGTAATTTGAAAATATACTTGAAAAAAGAAACAGTTGCAGAGTTATGGGGATGGAGAATTAACTGGCTAGCTCTGTCAACGAATCAAAAATGATATGCTCAGCCAAATGACCTCATTGTGTGCTATATGCTTCTGATCGAATATATAGCAATGTAATGCAACAAATGGGCCACGTGCCACCAACATTCCCTATAAGATGTGCCCACGACAATCTTGACTGCCATGTTTAAAAAAAAAGTGCAAAATGTATATTCTTCGATGGCAGTTTTGAGCACTCAGCATTGCTTACTCGTTTACATTTCTAACTGGTCCCAGTCTCCATGAAATGGATACAATAGTAGCATCTAAGACCCAAGAATAAATGGGGACTTGCTACTACTGGCACATGGGGAAATACAGTTTATATTACTAATTGTTACCATGCTTTTGCTATTGACTGTAGCTTTTGAAAATACAAATGTCTACAATAACAGATTGGTTTTTGGACAGCATTTTGATTATTTTAAGCAGCTAATCAATACAAAACTGTATTAAGTTTATGCAAACAATATAAAAACCTAAATTTGTTTTCATCCATGAGTTCACATCCTGGTTATTATCATCTTATCAAATCTGAGCAATGATTTATATTTAAGATATGATATCTTACGTTTTACTTCACAGGCAGGGGAGGCTGGACTTTCAGCTTGTATCGAACTCTGTGTGAGAGCACTGCGCATGGAATCAAATGAAAGTCCCACAGTGAAGACTTCAATTTGCAAGACAGTATCATGCTTGTTACCTGATTATTTAGAGGTCAGACGTGCATGCCAGCTTACCGAATTCCTGCTGGAACCTACAGTGGAAGCTTATTATGCAGTTGAGACTTTATACAACCAGCCAGACCAGAAGTATGATGATGAAAATGGTCCAATCCCTAACTCACTGAGATGCGAACTCTTGCTCGTTTTAAAAACACATTGGCCCTTTGATCCTGAATTTTGGGATTGGAAGACTCTGAAACGCCACTGTCTTGCATTGATGGGAGAGGAAGCATCTATTGTGTCTTCCATAGATGAACTTAATGACAGTGACCTCTTTGATGAAAACAATGAGAACCATCTTGAAGTTGCTACAAAAGAACATTCGCTGAATGGACTCCCTAAATTTTACAGTGACGTGATGAAAGTGCAAAACACTTCGTCTGCAGAAATTGGAATGAAGGTAAAAGATAAAATCGAGAAAGGTGTGGTATCTGCCAGATTTAAGAACTGGCAGGCCTATATGCAGTATTGTGTATTATGTGACCGAGAGTTTCTGGGACACCGAATTATCCGTCATGCTCAAACACACGTGAAGGAGGGAAACTATTACTGCCCTATATGTGCCAAAAGCTTTAAGAAAAAGGAGATTTTTGTTCCACATGTTACATTTCATATTAAGCAATCTTGTAAAGAACGACTAGCTTCTATCAAACCAAAAAGGAGAGTTGGAAGACCACCTAAGAACTTGCCTGACAGTATTGCAGGAAAAAAGCTGGCTGAAATAGACAAGCAGGAACATCGTCCAATTAAGAGGAACAGCCTATACAGTCAGGATTTTGTAGTCTTCAGTGATAGTGATGGCTCTGATGATGAAGGCAAAGATAAATCTTACAAACCTGCAATCATGACGACACAAAAAGTGGACTGCACTGAAGATCACAACTGTCCTGTAACACTCTGTACCAAATCTTTTAAGTATTTTAAAAACTTAATTGCACATGTGAAAGGTCATGGTAATGATGAAGAAGCAAAACAGTTCCTTAAAATGCAGAGTAATAAAGTTGTTTGTCAGTATTGTAGGAGACGCTTTGTTAGTGTTTCTCACCTTAATGAACATTTGCAAATTCATTGTGGCCCTAAACCCTATGTCTGTATACAACTGGAGTGTAATGCAAGCTTTGGTACATACTCTGAATTGGTAGGACACAGGAAAGAACATGTACTGTTCAAAGCTAAATGCATGTTTCAGAACTGTGGAAGAATTTTTACTGAGTCCTATTTGTTATACGATCATGAAGCACAGCATTATCACAATTCCTCATATACTTGCAAATTCTCAAACTGTGGAAACGTTTACTACTCCCAGAGTGAACTGCAAAAGCATGAGGTTGATCATGTCACACATGCTTGTGTGAAAATTGAAGTTGAAAATAGTTTACCTTTTGAAACAAGCCAGCTTGATGCAAATAGAGCTGATCAGGTTAATCAGTTATTACAAATAAAGATGAAAGATGAACCATGCAGTCAGCCTGACACTTACCAGAATGGCTTTGCTATTGATTATGTTGCAAGTGAAACTGTTAAATCCAAATCCTCCATGTCAGAAGAACTAAATGCCTTACCATCTAGCGGAGAACAGAGTCATCTTCCAAAAGACACATACTTTGGAGTAACTGTGAAGAGCGAAGGAGAGACGAGCATGAGTCTGACTCATGGTGTTTTGCCAAAAACGATGTTTAAAGGGGAGGGTACTCTTATTCCACCACAACCTTTAGAAACAAAACCAGGTGAAGCAGCAAAAATGGTCCAAATGTTCGGTTGTAAGGTTCCTGGCTGTAATCGAAGCTATACTTCGTCACGTAGTGTCAGCAAACACATCAAGGCTACTCACCCTGACTACTACGAAACACTGAAAAAACAGCGGAACACATCAAAAGTCCAACGGGTTAGAAATCCTTTGAAATGTCAAAATCAGGAAGACCCTTCAAACCCATTGTGTTTTTCAAATGAGGAAAGCTTAAGCATAACACCTGAAAACACCTTGAACACAGTAGGTGCTATTTATCAGCAACCTGTTCCCAGTGTTTTAACTGTTGAAAATGGAAATGTATCTCAATCCAGGAAGAAAAAACACACACACAATAAGCGTGCAAAATGGCCTGCAATCATCAAAGGTGACAAATTTATCTGTAGTAGGTGCTACAGGGAATTTACTAACCCCAAATCTCTTGGAGGTCATTTGTCACGACGTGCCATCTGTAAACCTTATGATAAAAAGGAAAGTTCTTCAGTTGTGAAGCAGAAGGCTGGGCAGGTTTTATACAAAACAGAAAAGATTCTTTCACCGAGTGCATTTGTCCCTCAGGAACCTGAACCTCCCTGTGTTGCAGATACATTCTTGACTGGTGAAACATTCCTTCAATCATTGGAAATGGGGGACAGTGCAGCTTCATTTGCTGCTCATGAGCTTTTTCCACCAACACAGGAGAACAACTATAGTCCTGCTGTATTTGATCCAAGCAAGACTCCCCAGGTCACTAGCCTTCCTGGAACATTTGAGACTGAAGTAATTCAGCAGACCTTTCAACCCAGATTTGGAACGGATACTGTGGAGGACCACACAGCCAATATAACTCTATCACAGGCACTAACAACTGTGTGTAGCCCAGGATCATTTGTGGCTGGTGAAGACATGTCACTCAGCACTGAGGTTCCACCAATGTTAGATGCCGTTAAAGGCTCAAATACCTATTCGTCTTGTGAGCCCTTGCAGCAGGCTCTTGAATCCAATTTTTGTTCGGGAACAAGTTTTGTTGGCAATGAGATTCACCCTCAAAATTTGGAAAGCAGCTGTGAGCCAACTATATATTTTACCAATGGCACTATGCCAGAGATTGATAGCAATCATAATTCATCTCACTCTGAAGACTTTAAGACACGAGATATAAGCATAGCTGAACTTCTGTTGGGCTTGCAAAATCTGAATTTGGAATATGATGAGAAGCTTTACAGAAGTGGTGCACTGTGTCCTACCTCAAGTTCAGGGACACCAGCTGCTTCTATGAACATCTTGACACATACGCCAATAAGTAATTGTACCAATAGTCCAAACATAATCAATCAGGGTTTGACAGATACGCAAACAAATACATCACTACAGGCTTCTGAAAATGACAAAGAACTGAAAGTGAATCTCATTAAACCATTTATCTGTCAGGAAGGTGGATGCATCTATAGTGCAATGACTAAAGATGCTCTGACCAATCATTATGTCAAAGTTCATCAGTACTCTAAAGAGCAGATAATGGAAATAAAGATGTATCAGACTAGATTTGCTCCATTTAGATGCCATGTTCCTAACTGCCAGAAAACATTTACAAGAAACTCTAATCTCCGAGCCCACTACCAATCAATGCATCAGGTAACACGGGAGGAGCTGGTAAAACTAAGAATTAAAAGAGCATACTGCAGAAAATCAGATGGTCATTATAAAGCTGTGGATACTGTTCCACCAATGCAGGAAATCATTTCTCAACCCAGAATGAATGGGTCACAGGAGAAAGAATCCACAGAACTGCATAAATTGCAGCCAGTAACTTCAGGACCTAATGAGATTAACTCAGAAATCAGTCTTCATTTGCATAGCACTCAGAACTCAAAGACTATACTGTATAATCACGGAATGTCACAGAGTGGCTCAGTGCTACTGGCAGGCCTGCAGAATTGCTCAGCATTACCAGCACAACTCCAAAATGATTTGGCCCAATCGGTAGTGCCACCGGATGCCTTGGTGCCAGCACCAGGGTCCCAGGATACCCGATTGCTACTGGCAGGGCCTCAGGATGCCTCCGTGTTGGCAGTTGAGCCACACAGTGGCCTTGCGCCATCGGCGGGGTTGCAATCTGTCTCACCACTACTGGCATGGCCACATAATGTCTTGCTGCAGTCAGTGAGGCCCCAAAATGTATCACCTATACCAGAGGGGCTACAGGATGTGTCTCTGCTGTCAACAGTGCAACGATGTGTATCACCGTTACCATCAATGTCACAGGCTGTCTTGCTCCCAGAGGCTCAGGGTATCTCACCATTAGTGTCAGGGCCACCGAATATCTCACTACTATCATCAGGGCTGCAGGATGTCTCAATTGTAGCATTAGGGTCACAAGCCATCTCTGAAGTAGCAACCAAGTCAGCAGATAGCTCACTACTGCCACCCGGACCGCAGGGCGCCTCACCTGTGGCAGCAGGGCCTCAGGGAGCCTCGACAGTGCCAGTAGTGATGAATGGTGCCGCGCCAGTGGCAGCAGGGCCACATGATATCTCGCCGGTGGCAGCAGGGCCACGTGGCACCTCAACAGTAGCAGCAGGGCCGTCTGGCGCCTTGCCAGTGGCAGCAGGGCCGCGCAGCGCCTCGCCAGTGGCAGCAGGGCCGCATGGCGCCTCGCCAGTGGCAGCAGGGCCGTGCGGAGCCTCGCCAGTGGCAGCAGGGCCGTGCAGCGCCTTGCCAGTGGCAGCAGGGCCGTGCGGAGCCTCGCCAGTGGCAGCAGGGCCGTGCGGAGCCTCGCCAGTGGCAGCAGGGCCGTGCGGAGCCTCGCCAGTGGCAGCAGGGCCGTGCGGAGCCTCGCCAGTGGCAGCAGGGCCGTGCGGCGCCTCGCCAGTGGCAGCAGGGCCGTGCGGAGCCTCGCCAGTGGCAGCAGGGCCATACGGCGCCTTGCCAGTGGCAGCAGGGCCGTGCGGAGCCTCGCCAGTGGCAGCAGGGCCGTGCGGCGCCTCGCCAGTGGCAGCAGGGCCGTGCGGCGCCTCGCCAGTGGCAGCAGGGCCGTGCGGAGCCTCGCCAGTGGCAGTAGGGCTGCATGACATCTCACTACCTGCAGAATCACAAAAGGTTTTAGTATGTGAAGAAAGAACAAAAGATTCCTCTCTAGACCCACAAAGACCAGAAGATGTCTTGCTGCATTCACCAGATGCATCAGTGCAGAGAAGGAAAGGTGAAGATTTGAAGCAAGCTAAAAATGCTGCAGGTACAGGAGAAAGGAAGTGCAGGAAATCAATTACAAAAATAAAAACTGAATGTAAATTTAATAAATTTCACAAACCTTACAGGTGTGTTCACAAGGGTTGCTCTGCAGCTTTCACTATTCAACAAAACTTAATACTGCACTATCGAGCTGTGCACCAGTCTGACCAACAGCTGCTTCACACGCAGATCAAACAAGAAATCACCAAAAATGTCAATGTCCAAGTCAGAGAGTTTCGATGTCAGCTCGATGATTGCTGTAGAATTTTCCAAGGACTCACAGACCTAATTAAACACTATTCTGAACTTCACAATCTCACTTTAGATGAAATGGGGAAAATAGTATCTTCCACCAGTGAGGGAAAGTTTAATTGTGACCAGGCTGAGTGTGTATCTTCATTTACAGTTTTCTGGAGTTTTATTAAACACCTTCTGGTAGCTCATGGCTTAGATGTGGAAAGGCAGCAAAGCGATATGGATGCGACTTGTTTTAAATGTGATTGTGAAGGCTGTGATCGGACCTATGCCACTAGATCTAACCTTTTAAGACACATCTTTACAAAGCACAGAGAACTTCATCAATCTTATTTGATGAGACCCAGAAAAATCATAACAGACCAAGAAAACATTCCAAGAACAGCCAATTACGATGATCTGTCTGACGAAAAGAGTTATTTTGAACCTGAAGAAGTTAGTGAAAATGAAGACATCATAAACGAGGGTAAATCTAAACCCATATCAAGGGAATGTTTCACATCAGATAGCAAAGTTGTGAAAAGCAGTGAAATTGATGGGAATAAGTCTTGCAGCTCTAGAAAAGTTGCTAAGTGTACTCTTAAAAGTAAGGCTCAAGCCATGGCCATATGTAGCAACAATTCTCTGAGAGAGCAATATCCATGCATGTTTCAGAATTGTTCATCAGTTGTTACCAGTGAACGCAGTCTAGTAAAACATTATAGGATTCATCACAAAATTTCCAATACATTTGTAAGTCAATACCACAGTCATCTGATAACTTGCAGAAAATCTGTGAGTATGCAAGGTAAAGCATCAAGTGAGTACGTAACCAAGCATGAAGAAGGATTGGTAGACAATGCTGTCAATGGTGTAGTGATTCAACAGCAGACCAAGCTAAGTGAAACTGAAATTTTCAATGAGAATCTCGAGAATGATGACTCCTTTAAGACCACTGAAGGATTTTCAGAATTGTTTAATGCTAAACTGATTGATACCAGTACTTCTGCCTGCCTTCAAACTGAACTGGAGGAGACAGTAGAGATGATTGCTGAGAGTAAAGTAACTGATGTAAATAACTATCAGTCTTGTAAGAAAAGGCCAAATGGTCACCTGACCCTCACAGACACAGAAAAAGATTGCATACAGAGTAAAAAGAAAAGGAATTTAATGGAAAATCCTGAGCAGCTGTCGGAAGTTAATTCAGTCCAAATTCTCGATGAGAAAGAGGCTTCAACTCCAGTGCACATCTCATGTCCACATAAGACTCACCATCAAAAACCTTTTGACTTGAGTACGTTTAAACCCATGGGATTTGAATTCTCATTCCTAAAATTCCTTGAAGAATCTGCTCTAAAGCAAAAGAAAAAAGCTTTGTCTGGTAAAGGTCCTTCTCACAGTCTTACTGAAAAAAGAGCAGATCATGGATTAGTCTCGAGTGTAGTGTTAGGTGACAAGGACAGCTCATCAGCAAACCATCCTGTGAAAGATGACAAAACTTTAAGAGTTCCTATTGACCACACCAAACAGCCAGCTGCAGGTAGATTGAGCATGGGAACTACTGAACATCAAGCCCTTACTAATTTTGCTACTCCCTTGTCTCTCCACATTCTTAAAAACATAAAAATAATAATGGACAAGTCACATTCTGATTGTGTTGAGCTTGCTGAGAAGCAACTTCAACATATGCAACCCACAGTGGTGCTTAGTCGAGTAAAAGTAGACTTTAATATGCTGGCCCAAGTTAAAAGTGTAAAGGAAAGAATTGCTGTAAAGAGTACATAACTCTGTAACATCTACTGTATATATTGAAATAAGTAAGGGTAATTAGAAGCTATAATTTGCTTTCATTTGGTCCTTGCTAGTAATCAAACCAAAAGGATGCCTTGTACATTTTAACAAAAGCATGTATGTAAATGTCTAGTTTTTTTAGTTCTTTTTTTAAAAAACAAAAACTAATATGGCAGTAGCCATGTCCAGTATATTCTACAGAATCCCTATGGGACAAAATTGTGGCACAGAACAATTGCTCTGTTTATGTAAAACAAATATGATAATCTGATGTCATACAGTTGTATATGGAAGAGGGGCTATTCTGATCTGATAGGCTGGCTGTTATGGAGGTATGTACATTCTGTTATTGACTTGGTAGATCAGCATTGCTGAAGCATGCTGCTGAAGATGCTGTACGATATAGCTTGAACTGTACTTTATCGTTGTCTATATATTTAAAGAGATTGTATCCCGTTTACTACAAATTCTATCTACTACCGATCCATAAATATAAATTCTTTACAACATTGGACATCAGTATAATAAAAACATCTTGCAAAGCTCCAAATTGTTTTTATTTATTTCGTTAACCAAATTATGCAAAAGTTCGCCATCAGTTTTGGCACAACTTTGTAAATAATACTTGAATCGTAGTTGTTTTTGGAGTGGGGCGGAGGAAATGTGTAGATATTTTGTATATAATTCATTATGTACTCCATGGGATACTCTCTCTCCTTACAACC
This sequence comes from Mustelus asterias, assembly GCF_964213995.1. Classification (NCBI taxonomy): domain Eukaryota; kingdom Metazoa; phylum Chordata; class Chondrichthyes; order Carcharhiniformes; family Triakidae; genus Mustelus; species Mustelus asterias. Next base: position 66,612,227 of record NC_135815.1, on the reverse strand, counting down.
ACCCTTGAGAGTTTTAAGAACAAGCTCCAGGTAAACATTGTATAATAGCTAGGCCCTTTAACCTTTTGAAGAAATATCTAGTGAAGAAAGCATTGCTTTTAAATAAATTCCTACTGAAAGATGCTCCCTAAGTGTTCTTTTTCCAATGATGAAAACAAAGACAATGTTGGTACTGGGCCCCTCATTTATGCGGTCAATACTATACTGTTGAAAACATTTAAAAATACTCTTAAAGACATTTGATAGTTAAAGCTTAGGACATAACTTTTGTGTAAAGTCAGTGCTGAAGACTAGATATACAGATATTTATATATTGACAACTGTTATGTGAAAAAATGAATTCAGTTACAAAGATTAAAGTTCAGACTTTCAAATGTTGCTCTGCAATGGGACTGAATCAGTTGACCTTTTGTGGGCGCTGTTGTATATACAGTTTTATTGCTCTAGAGCTTTGTTAATGAAATGCGTACATTTGAAGTTAATTGTTTTGCTTCTGAACTTAACCACCAATATTCAGTGTCTGAATAATCATCGGTAGCAACTCAAGATATTAACCTGGCCAGTGTGAATTCGCACAGTTTTAATTGGTCAGTCTAGTATACATTGGAAACCAGCAGTGTGACAGCACACAGTCCATTTCATCAAACCAGAAGACTGTCTTGACTTGTACAACTGTACAGTGCACCTTGCCAAAGGTTTATTCAAAACATACAACATGATATCCGTTTTTTGTATTATGACAAAGTCTGTAATTGTGGGGAAACATTCCTTTCTTTTGTATACCAGTCTGTATAGTCTTCATTTATAGATTTGAATACAGTATTATTGTAAATACTGAAGTACAGTATTAATTTTAATTGGCATTTACATGAACCACTAGAATATAAAATTAGATGTCAATCTGAATAATGCTTTTGTTTTATTAAATTAATATAAAAACACAAAATAAATCTGTTTTAAAAAATAAGTTTAATATTGTTCTCCATTGTCAGATATTGATTTTTCTACTTGAAGTGCCAAAAAGCTCTTGATGTTTTAATTTGATACTTCATCATAAAAGGTTAGTATGCAGGTATTGCAAATGATTAGGAAAGCAAATGGAATGTTGTTTATTGCAAGGGAGATGGAATATTAAAAATAGGGAATTTTTGCTACAATTATATAAGGTGCTAGTGAGACCACATCTGGAGTACTATGCACAATTTTGGTCTCCTTACTTGAGAGAGGATATAATAGCATTGGAGCAGTTCACTCGACTGATTCCTGGAATGAAAGCATTTTCTTATGAGGAAAGGTTGGACAGGTTGAGCTCGTATCCACTGGAGTTTAGAAGACTGAATCTTATTGAAACATTGACAGAGTGGATGCTGAAAGGATGTTTCCCCTTGTAGTGGAAACTAGAACTGGGAGAGACAGCTTAAAATAGGGGGTCTCCCATTTAAGAGGGAGATGAGGAGATTTTTTTTTCTGAGGGTCGTTGGCCTGAGGAATTCTCTTCATCAGAGAGCAGTGGAGGTAAGGTCAATGAATATTTTTAAGGCTGTGAGATTCTTGATTGACAAGGAAGTCAAAGGGCACATTGGGCAGGCAGGAAATTGGAGTTCAGCCATGTACTGATTAAATGGCGGAGCAGGCTTGAGCAACTGATTCCTAGTTCATATGTTTGTACTCCTTTACCTCTGACATCGAACTCCCAAGAAATCAAAAAAAGTCAGAGATTTGGTCCTAGCTATAGCTGCTATGCAAATTAAGTTATACAAAATTAGATTGTTCAGTTCTTGACCAGGTCTTCATCTGGAATATATTACAGCATGTTGATTCAAATGAAATCATACAATCCCTACAGTGCAGAAGAACACCATTTGGCCCATCGAGTCTGCACTGACTCTCTGACAATATTTATCCAGGCCCTATCCCTGTAACCCCACATATTTAACCTGCTAATCCCCTTAACCTACACATCATGGGGCAATTTAATATGGCCAATCCACCTAACCTGCTCATCTTTGGACTGATGGAGGAAACTGGAGCACCTGGAAGAAACCCATGCAGGCGCAGGGAGAACATGCGAACTCCACATGGACAGTCACCCAAAGCTGGAATCAAACCCAGGTCGCTGGCACTGAGGCAGCAGTGCTAGCTACTGTGCCACCATGCTGCCCTGACTACTCAGACAAAAATATGTGCCAGCTGAGTATGAATCAAAAATAATATTAGAAAAGGCCATGATCCATATGTTCTCCACTCTTACATTTTTTGCCGCCTTACTGCTGATATTACCAATATGTAAGGCTACCATTGTCATTAATAGTACAATCTGTGATACAGCTGAAAAATCAGTCTGGGGTTCACCATTTTCCAGAAACCATGCATCCTTACAAGGTCACCTCAATTTGAAAGAATTAATTAAGGTGACAGATTGAAAATGATTTTGAAAGAGAGCAGTGACCAAATTGAAGTACACATACAGGGTAGCAAGAGTTTCAGTATTGCCCATTTGAAAAGTTTAGATTGACTTTACTCAAAATAACTTTAATAATTCCCCCAAACTTTTCCATGAAAGCAAAATTCTGGAGATGCTAGAAATACTCCTCTAATCCTGATGAAAGGTCATCAACCTGAAACATTAACTGTTTCTCTCCACAGATATTGCCAGACGTGCTGGGTACTCAGCATTTTCAGATTTGTTTCTGTAAACTCTGTAATCACAAACAGTATGGTTCTCTTTCAGTTGGCTCTTTGTGATTGTGCTCAGCCCCTGGCATCATCTGCCCCAGAAATTTAAAGAACAATCATGCAACTACTCAAAAAGCCAGAAGAATAGCTTTTAATAGGCCTGTGATTGGATACTAGCAGATACTAATCAAATAGTAAGTGAATGGTGCTGGTGAGAATTCAAAGCAGCAAAATTAAGTGTTCAGAGGTGTGTGAATGGCGGCAGTGCAATGCGAGATGAGGACTTATCATCTGCTCTCCACCCAATCACAGACACCCTTTTTTCCCCTTGGCTCTGCCTGTTTGAAAGCTAAAACATCTTGTAAGATCTTTCAGTCATTGGCCTGAAAGGTTAGTATTATATTATTCTGTTTCTCTCTGCACAGATGATATCCATTTAGCTGAGTGTTTTTATTTGATTTATGGCACCTGCAATGTTGTGCTTTCTGTTTTAATAACCACAGAGGTTGATTCTTAGATGACCAGGCAAACCACCTAGTTGTACAAGTCACTACAAAGTCAACTGGACAGACACCCAGTATCGACCTAGGCCAGCAATGACATTCCCAGTTATATTGACTCTGCAAAGTCCGTCTTAATATCCGGGGACTTGGAAGAGTTGTCCCACAGAGTGGCGAAGCAACAGCTTGACGTCTCAGACACCAGCATCACCTTTCTGGGCATGTCATGTGTCACAGGCATAATGATTAACACCTACTTCCCTCCCTCAGCTGATGAAACAGCACTCTTCCATCTTGAACACCAATTGGAAGAAACAGAGTGTGGTAAGATCACAGAATGTACTCTGGTTAGGGGACTTCAATGTGTATCACCAGAAGTGGCTTGGTAGCATCACTACTGACTGAGCTTGCCGAGTCCTGAATGACATAGCTATTAGATTGGGTCAGCGGTCGGTGGTGAAGGAACGAACGAAGGGAAAAGCCACTTGTCCTTGTCCTCACCAATTAGCCTGCTGCAAATGCATGTCCATGACAGTAATAGGAGTCACCACTAAACAGTCCTTTCTGAGGCAAACTCCCATCTTTGCGTTGAGGATAGCTTCCATCGTGCGTACCACTGTGCTAAATGAAATAAATTTTGAACAGATCTAGCAATTCAAAATTGGGCATCCATGAGGCATTGTGGACCATCAGCAGCAGTCGCAGAACTGTATTCAACCACAATCCGTAACCTCATGCCCCAAAATATTCTGTCTAAGACTACCATTATCATCAAGCCAGGAGAACAACCTGGTTCAATGAATTGATGTTAAATTTTTGAAATTTATTTTAGTGTCACAAGTAGGCTTATATTAACACTGCAATGAAGTTACTGTGAAAATCCCCTGGTCGCCACACTCTGGCACCTGTCCGGGTACACTGAGGAAGAATTTAGCATGGCCAATGCACCTGCATGGCCAGCATGTCTTTCGGACTGCGGGAGGAAATCAGAGCACCCGGAGGAAACCCATGCAGACATGGGAAGAACATGCAGACTCTGCACAGACAATGACCCAAACCTGAATTCGAATCTGGGTCCCTGGCGCTGTGAAGCAGCAGTGCTAACCACTGCCACCCATAAAAGTGCAGGAGGGGCACCAGGCATACCTAAAAACCTGGTGAAGGTAGAACATAGGTCTACTTGCATGCCAAACAGCAGAAGCAGCTTGCAATAGAAAGAGCTATGTGGTCCCACAACCAAAGGATCAAATCTAAAGTGTGCAGTCATGCCACATCCAGTTGTGAATGGCGGTGGACAATTAAACAGCTAACTGGAGGAGAAGGCTTCACAAATATCTCCATCAATAATGGGGGAGCCCAACATAGCAGTGCAAAAGACAAAGGTGAAGCTTTTGCAGCTATCTTCAGCCATAAGTGCCACGTGGATGATCTGTCTCAGCTTCCTCCTGAGGTTCCCAAACATTACGACTTTGACTCCCTCTGAGCGATTCCAAGAGCCACAGTACCTATATGGTCTAATGTAGTTTCATGTCAATGATAATCACCTCCCCTGCCCCCACCCCCCCCTCCCCACCCCGAAGAAGTTGATAATGGAAGATACTGGACACTGCAAAGGTTATAGGCTGACAACATTCTGGTAGCAGTACTGAAGCCTTGTGCTCCAGAACTAACCGCACCCCTAGGCAAACTGTCCTGCGGCAGCCACAACACTGGCATCTAAACGTCTATGTGGAAAATTGCCTGGGTATGTCTTGTCCACAAAATGCATGACTAATCCAACTCTGCCAATTACTGCTCCATCAGTCCACTCACGATCACCAGCAAAGTGCTAACTCGCATTCAGTTTGAGTTCCACCAGGAATACTCAGCTCTTGACCTATTGCAGCCATGGGCCAAACATGGACAAAAAACTCAACTCGAGAGGTGAGAGTGACTGACCTTGGCATCAAGTCAACAAAGAGTGTGGCATCAAGGAACCCAAGTAAAACTGGAGTCAATGGGGATCAGAAGAAACTCTCCACTGGTAGGAATCATTGCCTGGTACAAAGGAAGATGGTTGTGATTGTTGGAGGTCAATCATCTTGATTGACTGCAGGCATGGTGTCCTAGACCCAGGGGTAGTGTCCAAGGCCCAACCATATTCAGCTGCTTCTTCAATGACGTTGCCATTATAAGATCAGAAGTGGGGTTGTTTGCTGAGGGTTGTGAAATGTTCAATACCATTTACAACTGCTCAGACACTGAAATAGTCTGTGTCCATAATGACCATCTCCCAGCAAGTGAGAATCTAACTACATTCCCATTAATATTCAATGGCATCACCTTCGCTGAATCCCCATTATTAACATCCTGGGGGTTACTATTGACCAGAAACTGTACTAGACTAGCCATACAGATCCTGTTGCTACAGGAGCAGGTCAGAGGATCTGAATCCTTCAGTGAGTAACTGACTTCTTGATTCCCCAAAGCTGGCCTAAGCAGTGTTGTCCACCTCTCCAGTTTAATGTTCCTTCTGATGTCAAACCCTAACTGGCACTGAATGCTGTCTTGCTACCATCAAATTTACCTCAACTTATATAGAAAGCAAGTTTTACCACTAACTTCCAGTGCTTGCCTCAAACCTGAATCATTTTGGGTGGAATTGGATCCAAGCTGTCACCAGTCTTAGACTGATTAATGTTTCAAAGATGATGAGTGCCAAAGACACAACAGCACCACACCACCTCTGGGTATCTACTGGTTCAGGTTTTTGTAAGACCACCTCTGATTACACATTTCAGATGAAAGTGTAAGCACTGGCACCTGAAGAGAATGCCATTGGATCATTCCAAACTTTTTGTTAATTCAAGATTGCTTATGACTTTAGACTACAAATTCTCACTTTTTTGGTCTGAGGAACTCTCATGTTAGAAACATTTCAAAGGCCTGAACCTTTAGGATGGTGGAGGCCAACATGCCCGCTGACTCCAACAGGAACAATACCAATTTATGCTGTTCATAGAATCAGCCCACTGAACCTGCACTGACAACAATCCCACCCGAGTTCTATCCCCATAATGTCACGTATTTACCCTGCCACTTAGGTTGATTGGCCATGCTAAATTAACCCTAACATCTATCAAGTGTTGATTGGCAGCAGGCAGGACGAATGGAAGACCCATCTTGGAGAGCTGCTGGCCGATAAGGTTTGTCAGCAGCTCTCCAGTGGCCACCACTGCAGTAGCCATAAGAGGCACGACAGGAACAAGCCTAGATCTAAGTCACTGAATCACAGAATTGTTACGGCACAGAAGGAAGCCATTCGGCTCAGTTCTGCACCAGCTCTCCAAATCAGTATCATAATTTGGTGCCATTTCCTTGCCCTTGCTCTATGCACATTGTTTCTATTCAATTAATTATCTCATGTCCCCTTGAATACCTCAATTGAACCTGTCTCCAACATATTTTCAGGCAGTGCATTCTAGACCCAAACCACTCATGTAAAAGCTTGTTCCTGCATCACATTTGCTTCTTTTGCAAATCACTTTAAATCTGTACCTTCTTGTTCTTGATCCTTTTACAAGCGGAAACAATTTCTCCCTGTGCACTCTAGTCCAGCCCCCTCATAATCATCTTCTGTCTAAGGAGATCAGTTCCAACCCCTCCAATCTATCCTCATGACTGAAGTTTCTCATCCCATTCCTGGAACCATTAAACCTCTTCAGCACTCTCCAATGCATTCACATTTTTACAATATTCCAGCTGAGGTTTAAGTAGTGTCTTGTATAAGTTCAGCATAACCTCCTTGCTCATGTAGTCTATGCCCCTATTAATAAAGCCCAGAATACCATATGCTTTATGAACTGCACCCTCCATCTGTCCTGCCACCTTCAATGATTTATGCACTTATGTACACGTCCCTCTCCTGAAACATTTTAACAATTGTACCCTTTATTTTATATCGTCTATGTTTTTCCTACCAAAATGCATCACCTCACATTTCTCCACATTGAACTTCATCTGCCACCTATCTCCTACTCCATAGAATCCCTACAGTGCAACCAACTTGTCTATATTTTTTTGAAATTTTACACTGTCCCCTTCACAGTTTACAATGCTTCCAAGTTTTGAGTCATCTGTAAACTTTGAAATTGTCACCTGCATCTAGCTCATTAATATATATCAGGGAAAGCAAGGTTCCCAATACCGATCTCGGGGAATGCCATTTTAACCGACCCGAAAACTACTGACCATTACTTTTTTAAAATATGTTTTTCATCATTCATGGAATGTGGGCATGTGAATGTGGCTAACTTCAGAGGGCATTTAAAATTAACCACAGCACTGTGGATCTGAGTCACATGCAAGCCAGACCATGTAAGGATGGCAGATTTCCTTCCCTAAAGGACATTAGTGAACCTGGTGATTTTTAACAACAATCACCAGATTTTTATTGAATTCAAATTTCACCATCTGTCCTGGTGGGATTCGAATCCAGGTCCCTAGATTTTTGTATTAGTCCAGTGACAATACCACTACACCATTGCCTCCCGTACCCTCCCTGTTTTTCAGCCATTTTTTTTCTTTGTTCTTTGCTACTTTTGCATCCACATTGCTACAGTCCCTTTTATTCCATGAGTTGTAACTTTTTTCACAAGTCCGTTGCGTCAGGACATGGAGGCCAGGTAAGTGGCAGAGATCCCCGGAAGCAGAGGGTGGCGCGTCCTGGGGTGGCACGAGAAGCAATTAGGGTATCAGAGGTTAGTCCAGTTGGTTGGGGGGTGGGTGGGAATGGGAGCGTGGAGGTATCTGTTCCTCGAGGTGAGGGCATCACTCAGAAGGGAGCTTCTGATTGATTTCTTCCCCCCACCCAACTTCCTGCCCGAGATTTAGAATTTAAACCACCCCCCGCCCCCCCAATCTGCCAATTTCCAGTGCCTGCCAGCCTAATATTGAGACTGAGTGAGGAAAGGCCCTAACGGCCTCAATTGGGACTTTCTCCCCAAGGCACTGCCTGCCCCTCCATAAAATTGCTTCCAGATCAGGGCGGGCAGAATCCCAGAGAGTACCGCATCCATGCAATTTTAGCCCCTCCCTGCCCTTCCCCACCACCCCATCACCTCAAAACTTGCTGGAGAGATCGAACATAGAACAGTACAGCACAGAACAGGCCCTTCAGCCCACGATGTTGTGCCGAGCTTTATCTGAAACCAAAATCAAGCTATCCCACTCCCTATCATCTTGGTGTGCTCCATGTGCCTATCCAATAACCGCTTAAATGTTCCTAAAGTGTCTGACTCCACTATCACTGCAGGCAGTCCATTCCACACCCCAACCACTCTCTGAGTAAAGAACCTACCTCGGACATCCTATGCCTCCCACCATGAACCCTATAGCTATGCCCCCTTGTAATAGCTCCATTCACCCGAGAAAATAGTCTTTGAACGTTCACTCTATCTATCCCCTTCATCATTTTATAAACCTCTATTAAGTCTCCCCTCAACCTCCTCCGCTCCAGAGAGAACAACCCAGCTCCCTCAACCTTTCCTCATCAGACCTACCCTCCAAACCAGGCAGCATCCTGGTAAACCTCCTTTGCACTCTTTCCAGTGCTTCCACATCCTTCTTATAGTGAGGTGACCAGAACTGCACACAATATTCCAAATGTGGTCTCACCAAGGTCCTGTACAGTTGCAGCATAACCCCACGGCTCTTAAACTCCAACCCCCTGTTAATAAAAGCTAACACACTATAGGCCTTCTTCACAGCTCTATCCTCTTGAGTGGCAACCTTTAGAGATCTGTGGATATGAACCCCAAGATCTCTCTGTTCCTCCACAGTCTTCAGAACCCTACCTTTGACCCTGTAATCCACATTTAAATTAGTCCTACCAAAATGAATCACCTCACATTTGTCAGGGTTAAACTCCATCTGCCATTTTTCAGCCCAGCTTTGGATCCTATCTATGTCTCTTTGCAGTCTACAACAGCCCTCCACCTCATCCACTACTCCACCAATCTGGGTGTCATCAGCAAATTTACTGATCCACCCTTCAGCCCCCTCCTCTAAGTCATTAATAAAAATCACAAATAGCAGAGGACCAAGCACTGATCCCTGTGGCACTCCGCTAGCAACCTGCCTCCAGTCCGAAAATTTTCCATCCACCACTACCCTCTGTCTTCGATCAGACAGCCAGTTACCTATCCAATCGGCCAACTTTCCCTCTATCCCATACCTCCTCACTTTCATCATAAGCCGATCATGGGGGACCTTATCAAACGCCTTACTAAAATCCATGTATATGACATCAACTGCCCTACCTTCGTCAACACACTTAGTTACCTCCTCAAAAGATTCTATCAAATTTGTGAGGCACGACTTGCCCTTCACAAATCCATGCTGACTATCCCGAATTAATCCGCATCTTTCTAAATGGTCATAAATCCCATCCCTAAGGACCTTTTCCATCAACTTACCAACCACCGAAGTAAGACTAACCGGCCTATAATTACGAGGGTCATTTCTACTCCCTTTCTTAAACAGAGGAACAACATTCGCCACTCTCAGTCCTCTTGCACTAGAGGTAAGATGTAAAGTTCAGGCCAGTGAGTCTATATAGCAATTCAAATCTTTTCATTTATTATCTCTGTCTTGCTTAAATGTGATACCAGTTACTGGATCTGAGTAAGAATTTGGCTAAAATATGCAGATATTTTTGACAAGCACAGGCGCATGTTAAATCAATGTTCTTGCTGATTCAGTGTTTTGTTTTCATTGATATCATTGTGCAACATTAGGCTTGTCATAAGTAGGTGAATGGGCAGATGGAGAGGACTAATGTGTGGCTCAAGGTATGGTATAGATGGAAGGGCTTCAGATTCTTTGGACTAGTTTTGGGCCACACTACACTTACTCAAAAGGGATTGTTGCACCTCAAAGTCCTCGCATGGCAATTCACTAATGTTGAGGAAGGTCTAAAGGTAACTGGCAAACGTATGGGCACCAGCATATAGATGAAGAAAAGGGAAATAAGGTGTAAAGTGTGTGTTAGATAGCATTTGCTAGGAAATAATGCCATATTGGACAGCAAGAGACTAAGAAGGATTACAAAGAATATAAAGACAGGCTTACAAAGCACATGCGTCAACACAGAAATCTTGGCGAAAAAGATTGATGAGCTAAAAGCACAAATAGCCATGTGGTGGCAATACTGGAAATATGGGTTGAAAATGGTAAGGACTGGCCATTTAATATACAAAGATGTTAAGTATTCAGAATAGTTAAGGGAAGTATTCAGAATAGTTAAGGGAAGATTGGCAGGGGGGTGGGATCCTCAGCAGCAGGGAAGCAAATGCGGGGCTGAAAGGAGATGCAGTACTTAGCAACGGCAAGCTGAATAGACATGATAGGCAGGAGCATGGTAGGGAGCGGGAAAAATCTGTGGATTAAGTTGCATCTATTTCAATGCAAGAGGGCTAACAAGTAAGGCTGATGAACTAAGGGCATGGCTCAGGTACAAGCAACTGGAATCAAGGGATCCCCTGGAGATGTACAGGGGATACAGGAGTATACTCAAGAAGGAAATTGGGAGGGCAAAAAGGGGCAATAGGTAGCTTGGCTGAGAGGATTAAGGTGAATCCAAGAATAACTAGAGAGAGAATAGATCCTCTCAAGGACCAAAGTGGACACGTGTGGAACCGCAGGAGATGGGCGAGGTTCTCAATGAATATTTCTCCTCTGTGATTACCGTGGAGAAAGACATGAAGACTTGAGAACCTGGGAAAGTTAGTGGTGTATATTGGGGACAGTTCGTATAACAGTAGAAGAGGTATGGACGTATTAAAATATATGAGGGTGGATAAATCTCCTGGCCCTGATCAGGTATATCCAGTAACACTGCGTAAGGCTAGAGAAGAAATTGCGGGAGCCCTGACTGAGTTATTTGCATCATCGTTAGCCACAGCTGAGGTACCAGAAGACTGGAGGGTAGCAAATGTTGTGCCCTTATTTAAGAAGGGCTGCAAAGAAAAACCTGGAAATTATAGACCGATAAGCCTAACATCTACAGTGGGTAAGTTACTAGAGAGGATTCTGAGGGATAGGATATACAGGCATTTGGAAAGATAGGGTTTGATTAGGAGTAGTCAGCACACTTTGTGCATGGGAGATCATGCCTTACAAATTTGTTGGAGCTCTTTGATGAAGTAACCAGGAAGGTTGATAAGGGGGCGGCACAGTAGCACAGTGGTTAGCACTGTTGCTTCACAGCTCCAGGGACCTGGGTTCGATTCCCGGCTTGGGTCACTGTCTGTGTGAAGTTTGCACATTCTTCTCGTGTCTGCGTGGGTTTCCTCTGGGTGCTCCGGTTTCCTCCCACAGTCGAAAGATGTGCGGGTTAGGTTGATTGGCCATGCTAAAAAATTGCCCCATAGTGTCCTGAGATGCGTAGGTTAGAGGGATTAGTGGGTAAATATGAAGGAATATGGGGGTAGGGCCTGGGTGGGATTGTGGTCGGTGCAGACTCGATGGGCCGAATGGCCTCTTTCTGTACTGAAGGGATTCTATGAAATTCTAGGGCAGGCTGGTAGATGTAGTCTATGTAGACTTCAGTAAGGCCTTGATAAAGTTCCACAGGGTAGGCTGCTCTGGAAGGTTATATCACATGGAATCTAGGGAGAGCTGGCAAATTGGACATACAATTGGCTTGATGGTGGGAAGCAGAGCGTTATGGTGGAAGACTGTCGGATTGGAGGCCTGTGATGTGGTGTGCCTCAGCGGTCAGCACTGGGCCCACTGCTGTTTGTTATCTATATCAGCGATTTGGATGAGAATATACAAGGCATGATCAGTAAGTTTGCAGATGACACTAAAATAGGTGGTATTGTAGACAGTGAGGAAGGTTATCAGAAATTGTAGCAGGATCTTGATCAACTGGGGAAGTGGACCGAGAAATGGCAAATGGAGTTCAATACAGATAAGTGTGAGGTGTTGCATTTTGGAAAGTCAAATCAAGGTGAATGGTAGGACCTTAGGGAGTATCATGGAACAGAGGGACCTTGGAGTTCAGGTGCACAGTTCTCTAAAGGTGGAGTCACAGATCGATCGGGCAGTGAAGAAGGCTTTTGGCATGCTAGCCTTCATCAGTCAGGGCATTGAGTGTAGAAGTTGGGAAGTTATGTTGCAGTTGTACGGGACATTGGTGAGGCTGCACCTGGAGTATTGTGTTCAGTTTTGGTCGCCTTGCTATAGGAAAGATGCAGAAGAGAGTGCAGAAGAGATTTACAAGGATGTTGCCAGGACTCAAGGGACTGAGTTATAGGGAGAGATTGGACAAGCTGGGACTTTTTTCTTTGGAGCGTAGGAGACTGAGGGGTGATCTTATAGAGGTGTATAAGATCATGAGAGGCATAGATAGGGTGAATGCACACAGTCTTTTTCCCAGGACTGGGGAATCGTGAACTAGAGGGCATAGGTTTAAGTTAAGAGGGGAAAGGATTAATGGGAACCTGAGGAACAACTTTTTTACACAGAGGGTGGTGCGTATGTGGAATGAGCAGCCGGAGGAAGTGGTTGAGGCAGGGACATTGACAACATTTAAAAGGCATTTGGACAGATACATGGATAGGAAAGGTTTAGAGGGATATGGGCCAAATGTAAGCAAATGGGGTTAGCTTAGATGGGCTTTATGGTCGGCATGGACCAGTTTGGGCCGAAGGGCCTGTCTCTGTGCCATACATTCTCTGATTCTATGAAGTGACAAAAGAAGGAGATGATGACATAGTGGTCCTGTCACTGGACTAGTAATCCAGAGGCCCAGGCAAATCCTCTGGGAGCATGGGTTCAAAGCACACCGTGGCAGCAGGTGGAATTCAAATTCAATTAATAAAATCTTGAATATAAAGTTATGATAATGGTAACCGTGACCATGAAGCTATCATTGATTGTTGTAAAAACCCATCTGGTTCATTAATATCCTTTAGGGAAGGAAATCTGCCAACCATACCTGATCTGGCCTATATGTGGCTCTGGACAAGCAATCTTAATTGCCTTCTGAAATGGCTTTGTAAGTCACTCAGTTCAAGGGAAATTAGGGATGGGTAACAAATGCTGGCCTTGTCAGCGACACCCGCATGAAAGAATTATAAAAAGGTGGTGTAGCAGTCCTGATTAGGATAGACAGTGTAATGTTGGAAAGAGGATGTCCTTTTGAGTGTTGGGACAGAGGCCATTGTTTAGAGAAGCAAAAAAAAGGATGATCACCCAGTTGGTGGTATTCTGTAGGCCTCTACATAATGAGATGGAGGAACAAATCTGCAGGGAAATCAGAGCTGTGCAACGACTATTTATTTTATTGAGGGAATAATGTAAAGGGTAAAGAGGGGAAGGAATTACTGAAATGTGTTCAGTATGTTTTCAATCCAACTAGAAAGGAGGCATTGCTGGATCTGCTGCAGGGGAATGAAGTGGGTCAGCAGTCTGAGAGGGAACATTTGGGTAAGCTTTAAACGAAGACTGCAGAAAAGCAATGAGCAATCTAAAGTAGACAGTGTAAATTGGAAGAGTGCTAATTTCAATGGGATGAGAAGAGATCTAGCCAGGAAAAAATGGAACCAAAGGCTGACAGAACAACGTAGCAGGACAATGAGTGATCATTAAGGAGATGTTTCAGGTACAGGTTAGGTACATTCCAGCAAAGTTGAAAGATAGAGAAACTAAAGCCAGAGCCCAAAGAGAAAATGCTGGAAAATCTCAACAGGCCTGGCAACATCAGTAAGGAGAGAAAAGAGCTGATGTTTCGAGTCCAGAGTCTCTCCTTACAGATGCTGCCAGACCTGCTGAGATTTTCCAGCATTTTCTCTTTTGGTTTCAGATTCTAGCATCCGCAGTAATTTGCTTTTATTAAAGCCAGAGCCCTTTGAATGATCAGGGTGATACAAATTATGATTAAACAAAGAAGGAAAGTGTATGAGACATATCAGGTGAATTCTTCAAAGGAGAACCAAGGCAAATACAATAGGTTGAGAGGGAAAGTAAAGGAAAAAAAAACAATTGGCTAAAAGAAAAACGAATAGAATGAAAGGGAAAAAAAATAATCTACCAGCATGTAAATAGTATGTGGATAGTAGGAGGTGGATTGGATCTTATAAGGGACAAAGAGGTTAACACATGCTTCAGGATGCAGGGAAAAGACTAGGATACTTGAGGAGTACTTTGTATTGATGTTTACTAAGGAAGAGGATGTTGACAAAATATCAGCAGAAACAGAGATGGTAGAGATAATGGCCCTGATTTTACAGACACAGCCGCCCGAGGCTCATAAGATCGAGCTCGAGGCCAACGGGGAATGCCGTTCTGCGAGCCTTGCCCGCCCTGATTTTGGAGTGGCCGTGCCAGTAAAATCAGGACCAATGATTAGGGTGGAAATTGAGGGAGTAGGTACTGGAAAGGATGGCTTTTCTCAGATTGGAGATGTCGCCTGGTCCAAATGGCTTGCATCCCAGGTTGCTGTCAGAATTGGAGATGGAGGTAGTAGAAGGGCTTGCCATAATTTTCCAATCTTTTCCATATGCAGGGAGGTGCCAGAATGTTGGAGAGTGAAAATGTTGACCCCTTTATTGGAAGCAAGGACAGTTCTAGTCACCTCAGGCTCGTCAGTTTAACTTCAGTGGTGGGGAGGTTTTATTAACAATAAGCAGAGCAAAAGTCAGCAGGCAATTGAATTAGTTGAGTGGAGAGCCAGCATGGATTTGCAAAAGACAAATTGTCCTTTACTAATCTAATTTTGATGAAGGGAGTGCATTGGATGTTTATATGCATTTTAAGAAAGCGCCTGACAAAATATCACAAAAGATTTGTTAACAAAGTTGTGGCTTTCGAAATAGGAGGACTCGCATCAGCTTGGATTTTAAAAATTAGCTTAGGGCCATAAAACAGCAATTTATGAACCATAGAATCCCTACAGTGCAGAAGGAGGCCATTCAGCCTATCAAGCCTGCACCAACAACCCCACCCAGGCCCTATCCCCTCATCCCCATGTCCCCCTGACACTAAGGGGCAACTTAGCATGGCCAATCAACCTAACTCTCGACTGTGGGAGGACACCACAGCACCTGGAGGAAACACACGCAGACACGGGGAGAAGGTGTAAACTCCACGCAGTCACCCAAGGCTGGAATTGAACCTGGGTCCCTGGCACTGTGAGGCAGCAGTGCAAGCCACCATGCCACCCTATGGTCAACGATTACCTTTCAGACTAGCTTTGTGGACCTACTCTCACCTGGTTCTATTCTTATCTATCTAGTTATAGCTAAAGTGGTACTTGCTATGTCTTTTCCTGTACTATAATGCTCATGTGAAGCCTACTGAAATGTTTCATTATGTTACAGGGTGGTGCAAAAATATAAATTATTGTTGGGAGAAGTTGGGAAACAATTGTGTTCTCCAAGGACCAACCAGTGCTAGCATTGTAACTTTTATTGATATATAAAATGACTTAATATTGGAATGCAGAGTAAATCTTCAAACTTTACCCGTGATACCAAACTTGGAGGAGTTGCAAATTGTGTGTATAATAAAGATCACTCGGGAGGGTTTAAACTAGTTTGGCAGGGAAGGTGGGACCCAAAGCAGTAAGGAGACAGAAGAGAAGTTGAGGACAGCGCAGAAGTTAAAGAGAGCACATTGATTAGTAAAGGCAGTATCAGTAATCCTAATACTAGACAGATCAGGCAAAAGCAAGACAGAGAACAAGGGAAGTCCAGATTAAATTGCATTTATTTCAATGCAAGAGGTCTGATGGGCAAGGCAGATGATGGGCACGGATGGGTACATGGGACTGGGATATTATAGCAATTACTGAAACATGGCTAAGGGAAGGATAGGACTGGCAGCTCAATGTTCCAGGGTACAAATGCTATAGGAAAGTTAGAACAGGAGGGGGAGTTGCACTTTTGATTAAGGAAAACATCATGGCAGTACTGAGAGGGGATATATCCAAGGGTTCGCCCACAGTCTATATGGGTAGAACTGAGAAATAAGAAGGGGAAATCACTTTGCTGTTGTACTACAGGCCCCCAAATATTCAGCGGGAAATTGAGGAGCAAATATGTAAGGAGATTACAGAAATCTCCAAGAAAAATAGGGTGGTAATAGTAGGGGATTTTAACTTTCCCAACATTGACTGGGACAGCCATAGTATTAGAGGGTTGGATGGAGAGAAATTTGTTGAGTGTATTCAGGAGGAATTTCTCATTAAGTATGTGAATGGCCCAACTAAAGAGGGGGCAAAACTTGACCTCCTCTTGGGAAATAAGGAAGGACAGGTGACAGAAGTGTTGGTGAGGGATCACTTTGGGAGCAGTGGCCATAATTCCACTAGTTTCAAGAAAGCTATGGAGAATGATAGATCTGGCCCAAAAGTTAAAATTCTAAATTGGGGCAAGGCCAATTTTGATTGTATCAGGCAGGAACTTTCAATAGTAAATTGGGGGAGTCTGTGGGAAGGCAAAGGGACGTCTGTTAAGTGGGAGGCTTTCAAAAGTGTGTTAACCAGGGTTCCTCTTAGAGTGAAGGGCAAGGCTGGTAGAAGTAGGGAACCCTGGATGACTCGGGATATTGAGGTCCTGGTCAAGAAGAAGAAGGAGGCATATGACATGCATAGGTGGCTGGGATCAAGTGATCCCTTGAAGAGTATAGAGGGTGTAGGAGTAGAGTTAAGAGAGAAATCAGGAGGGCAAAAAGGGTCACGAGATTGTTTTGGCAGATAAGGCAAAGGAGAATCCAAAGAGCTTCTACAAATACATAAAGGGCAAAAGAGTAACTAGGGAGAGAGTAGGACCTCTTATGGATCAACAAGGTCATGTGTGCGCGAATCCACAAGAGATGGGTGAGATTCTAAATGAATATTTCTCATCGGTATTTACTGTTAAGAAAGGCATGGATGTTAGAGAACTTGGGGAAATTAATAGTGATGTCTTGAGGAGTGTACATATATCAGAGAAGGAGGTGCTGGAAGTCTTAAAGCGCATCAAGGTAGATAAATCCCCAGAACCTAATGAAGCATATCCCAGCACATTGTGGGAGGCGAGGGAGGAAATTGCGGGTCCCCTAGCAGAGATATTTGAATCATTGATAGTCACAGGCGAGGTGCCTGAAGATTGGAGGCTGGCAAATGTTGTGCCTTTGTTTAAGAAGAGCTGCAGGGAAAAACCTGGGAACTACAGCCTGGTGAGCCTCACATCTGTAATGGGTAAGTTGTTAGAAGGTATTTTGAGAGACAGGATCTACAGGCATTTAGAGATGCAAGGACTGATTAGGAACAGTCAGCATGGCTTTGTGAGTGGAAAATCATGTCTCACAAATTTGATTGAGTGTTTTGAAGGGGTAGCCAAGAAGGTAGATGAGAGTAGTCCAGTTGATGTTGTCTACATGGACTTTAGCAAGGCATTTGACAATGTACCACATTGTAGGTTGTTGCACAAGGTTAAATCTCACAGGGTGAGGTAGCCAAATGGATTCAAAATTAGCTTGATGACAGGTGGTTGTAAAGGGTTGTTTTTCAAACTGGAGGCCTGTGACCAGCTGTGTGCTTAGGGATTAGTGCTGGGTCCACTGTTATTTGTCATTTATATTAATGATTTGGATGAGAATTTAGTAGGCATGGTTAGTAAGTTTGCAGATGACACCAAGATTGGTGGCATAGTGAACAGTGAAGAAGGTTATCTAGGATTGCAATGGGATCTTGATCAATTGGGCCAGTGGGCTGACGAATGGCGGATGAAGTTTAATTTAGATAAATGGGAGGTGATGCATTTTGGTAGATTGAACCAGGGCAGGACTTACTCAGCTAATGGTAGGGTGTTGGGGAGAGTTATAGAACAAAGAGATCCAGAGGTACAGGTTCATAGCTGCTTGAAAGTGGAGTCACAGGCGGAAAGAGTGGTGAAGAAGGCATTTGGCATGCTTGATTTCATCGATCAGAATACAGGAGTTGGGACACCTTGTTGAAGTTGTACAAGACATTGGTAAAGCCACACTTGGAATACTGTGTACAGTTCTGGTCACCCTATTATAGAAAGGATTTTTAAAAATTCCTTCGCTGGCTGACCAGCATTTATTGCCCATCCTAGTTTCATTTGAGAAGGTGCTGGTGAGCTGCCTTCTTGAATCACTGCAGTCCATGTTCTGCGGGTTGACCCACAATGCCGTTAGGGAGGGAATTCCAGGATTTTGACCCAGTGACTGCGAAGGAATGGTAATATATTTCCAAGTCAGTATGGTGAGTGGCTTGGAGGGGCACTTGCAGATGGTGGTGTTCCCATGTCCTTCTAGATGGAAGTGGTCGTCTGACCTGCTCTTGTAGCCAGTGTTTATGTGGTGAGTCCAGTTGACTTCCTGGTCAATAGTAACCCCAAGGATATTGACAGTGGGGGATTCGGTGATGGTTACACCATTGAATGTTAAGGGATCTCTTATTGGTGATAGTCATTGCCTGGCATTTGTGTGGTGCGAATGTTATTTGCCACTTGTCAGCCCAAGCCTGGATATTGTCCAGATCTTGTTACATTTGAACATGGACTGCTTCAGTATCTGAGGAGTCGCGAATGGTGCTGAACATTGTGCAATCATTGGCGAACATCCCCACTTCTGACTTTATGATGGAGGGAAAGTCATTGATGAAGCAGCTGAAGATTGTTGGGCCTAGGACACTACCCTGAGGGATTCCTGCAGAGATGTCCTGGAGCTGAGATGACTGACCCTCCACAACCACAACCATCTTCCTATTACCAGGTATGACTCCAACCAGCAAGTGGCAAGTTCTGGAGCACAGGTTTTCAGTACTATTGCTGGAATGTTATCCGGGCCCACTGCCTTTGCAGTATCCAGGGCTTCCAACCGTTTCTTGATATCACGTGGAGTGAATCGAATTGGCTGGAGACTGGCATCTGAGGTGCTGGGGACTACTGGAGGAGGCCAAGATGGATCATCCACTCGGCACTTCTGGCTGAAGTTTTCTGCGAATACTTCAGCCTTAGTCTTTTGCACTGATGTGCTGGGCTCCTCCATCATTGAGGATGGGGATATTTGTGGAGTCTCTTCCTGCTGTGAGTTGTTTAATTGTCCACCACCATTCTCGGCTGGATGCAGAAGGACTGCAGAACTTGGATCTGATCTGTTGGTTGTGGGATCGCTTAGCTCTGTCTATCACTTGCTGTTTTTGCCATTTGGCATGCAAGTAGTCCTGTTTGGTAGCTTCACCAGGTTGATACCTCATTTTTATGTATGTCTGGTGCTGCTCCTGGCATGCACTCCTGCACTCTGCATTGAACCAAGGTTGATTCCCTGGCTTGATGGTAGTGCTTGAGTGGGGGATATGCCGGGCCATGAGGTTGCAGATTGTGCTGGAGTACAATTCCGCTGCTGTTGATGGCCCACAATGCCTCATGGATGCCCAGTCTTGAGTTGCTAGATCGGTTTGAAGTCTGTCCCATTTAGCACGGTGATAGTACCACACAATGTGAAGGCGGGACTTTGCCTCCAAGAGGACTGTGCGGTGGTTACTCTTACCGATAATGTCATGGACAGATGCATCTGCAGCCAACAGATTGGTAAGGATAAGGTCAAGTATGTTATTTCCTCTTGTTGGTTCCTTCATCACCTGCTGTAGACCCAGTTTAGCAGTTATATCCTTTAGGACCCAACCAGCTCAATCAGTAGTGCTGCTGCTGAGCCACTGTTGATGATGGATATTGAAATCCCCCATCCAGAGTACATTTTGCACCCTTGCTACCCTCAGTGTATCCTCCAAATGATATTCAACATGAAAGAATACTGATTCATCAGCTGAAGGAGGACGGTATGTGGTAACCAGTAGGAGGTTTCCTTGCCCATGTTTAACCTGAAGCCATGAGACTTCATGGGGTCCGGAGTCAATGTTAAGGACACTCAGGGCAACTCCTTCCTGACTGTATAGCACTGTGCCGCCATTTCTGCTGGGTCTGTCCTGCTGGTGGGACAGGACATATCCAGGGATGGTAATGGTGGTGTCTGAGGTGTTATCTGTAAGGTATGATTCCGTGAGAATGACAATGTCAGGTTGTTGCTTGACAAGTCTGTGAGACAATTCTCCCAATTTTGGCACTAGCCCCCAGATGTTAATAAGGAGGACTTTGCAGGGTCGACAGAGCTGTTTTTTTTTGCTGTTATCTTTTCCGGTGCCTAGGTCGATGCCAGGTGGTCCGTCCAGTTTCATTCCTTTGTTGAGACTTTGTAGTGATTGTTACAACTGAGTGGCTTGCTAGGACATTTCAGAGGGCAGTTAAGAGTCAACCACATTGCTGTGGCTCTGGAGTCACATGTTGGCCAGACCAGGTAAGGAGAGCAGATTTCCTTCCCTAAAGTACATTAGTGAACCAGATGGGTTTTTCTGACAATCAATAATGGTTTCATGGTCATCAGTAGACTCTTAATTCCAGATATTTTTTATTGAATTCAAATTCCACCGTCTGCCGTGGTGGAATTTGAACCCGGGTCCCAGAACATTATCTGGGTTTCTGGATTAATAGTCGAGCGATAATACCACGAGACCATCACCTCCCAGCAAAGATTTACTAGGATGCTACCGGGACTTGATGGTTTGAGTTATAAGGAGAGGCTGGATAGACTGAGACTTTTTTCTCTGGAGCGTAAATGAGGGGTATAGATTAGCTAGATAGTCAATATCTTTTCCCAAAGGTAGGGGAGTCTAAAACTAGAGGGCATAGTTTAAGGTGAGAGGGGAGAGATACAAAAGGGTCCAGAGGGGCAATTTTTTTCACACAGAGGGTGGTGAGTGTCTGGAACAAGCTGCCAGAGGTAGTAGTAGAGGCAGGTACAATTTTGTCTTTTAAAAAGCATTTACAGTTAGATGGGTAAGATGGGTATCGAGGGATATGGGCCAGATGTGGGCAATTGGGACTAGCTTAGTGGTTAAAAAAGGGCAGCATGGACAAGCTGGGCCGAAGGGCCTGTTTCCATGCTGTAAACCTCTATGACCTCTCTCAGACACATCTCCCTCCCTCACACAGATACACTCAATGCCTCTCTCACACAGACACACTCACCCCCTCACATGGACACACTCACTCCCCTCTCTCACACGGATATACTCACCCCCCCTTCTCTCACACAGGCACACTCACCCTCCTTTTTCACAAAGACACATCTGCCCCCTTTCTCTCACACTCACCCCCATCTCTCTCACACACTGGCCCCCTTCTCTCTCACACACTCACCCATCTCTCTCACGCACACTCACCCCCCTCTCTCACACACGCACCCTTCTGTCACACACATCCATCCCCTTTCCAACACCCTTGTTTGGATCTCAGTCCAGAACGCCAAGTATATTATGAAGCCAGACTAGACCACAACAATTTTTCTATTTTGGCATAAATGTGAGGAAAGAATGCTTCACTCCAGGAATAATTGCACTGACAACTTAGGGATCTTTTATCAAAACAAACGATATTTATGACACAGTTTAAGATTACTCTAATAAAATGAAGTAGTTTAATTCTTAACCATTGAACAAACTTTAAACCTGAAAAGAAACAAATCTATTTTCTAACTTATTTCAGTTCCAAATAAGCAATATTTTTTCTATAGACTTAAATGCCACTTTAAATAATAGCAAACATAAGAACATAAGAACATAAGAAATAGGAGCAGGAGTAGGCCATCTAGCCCCTCGAGCCTGCCCCGCCATTCAATAAGATCATGGCTGATCTGACGTGGATCAGTACCACTTACCCGCCTGATCCCCATAACCCTTAATTCCCTTACCGATCAGGAATCCATCCATCCGCGCTTTAAACATATTCAGCGAGGTAGCCTCCACCACCTCAGTGGGCAGAGAATTCCAGAGATTCACCACCCTCTGGGAGAAGAAGTTCCTCCTCAACTCTGTCTTAAACCGACCCCCCTTTATTTTGAGGCTGTGTCCTCTAGTTTTAACATCCTTACTAAGTGGAAAGAATCTCTCCGCCTCCACCCTATCCAGCCCCCGCATTATCTTATAAGTCTCCATAAGATCCCCCCTCATCCTTCTAAACTCCAACGAGTACAAACCCAATCTCCTCAGCCTCTCCTCATAATCCAAACCCCTCATCTCCGGTATCAACCTGGTGAACCTTCTCTGCACTCCCTCCAATGCCAATATATCCTTCCTC
The DNA here is from genome assembly GCF_964213995.1 of Mustelus asterias. Classification (NCBI taxonomy): domain Eukaryota; kingdom Metazoa; phylum Chordata; class Chondrichthyes; order Carcharhiniformes; family Triakidae; genus Mustelus; species Mustelus asterias. Next base: position 66,589,864 of record NC_135815.1, on the reverse strand, counting down.
ATATAAGGGGACCAATACTGCACACAGTATTCCAGCTGCGGCCTCACCAATGCCCTGTACAGGTGCATCAAGACATCCCTGCTTTTATATTCTATCCCCCTCGCAATATAGGCCAACATCCCATTTGCCTTCTTGATCACCTGTTGTACCTGCAGACTGGGCTTTTGCGTCTCATGCACAAGGACCCCCAGGTCCCTTTGCACGGTAGCATGTTTTAATTTGTTTCCATTGAGATAGTAATCCCATTTGTTATTATTTCCTCCAAAGTGTATAACCTCGCATTTCTCAACGTTATACTCCATTTGCCATATCCTCGCCCACTCACTCAGCCTGTCCAAATCTCTCTGCAGATCTTCTCCGTCCTCCACACGATTCACTTTTCCACTTATCTTTGTGTCGTCTGCAAACTTCGTTACCCTACACTCCGTCCCCTCCTCCAGATCATCTATATAAATGGTAAACAGTTGTGGCCCGAGTACCGATCCCTGCGGCACGCCACTAGTTACCTTCCTCCAACTAGAAAAACACCCATTTATTCCGACTCTTTGCTTCCTGTCGGATAGCCAGTCCCCAATCCACTTTAACACACTACCCCCAACTCCGTGTGCCCTAATCTTCTTCAGCAGCCTTTTATGGGGCACCTTATCAAACGCCTTTTGGAAATCCAAAAACACCGCATCCACCGGTTCTCCTCCATCAACCGCCCTCGTCACATCTTCATAAAAAACACAAGCATAGTTGGTATAAATTAGTGTAGAAGGTCTTGAAGCCAACAGAGAGACTTTGGGTCCTATTTTACCATTTTGATTCTAAGTGCTAGGCGGACTTGAAACTGGGAGTGTTTCAGATCCGACTTTTAGACCCGTTCTCTGGCGCCCCCATAAGCACTCTGCCTGAAAAAATATCAGTGATTCGGAATTGTGCTGCACAAGCCTGTGAGTGGGGCTTAACGGGCCTGAAAACCTGCAGCTCCAATCGGCGCCTCCAACTGTGCATGCGCAGAAAAAAAATGATAGAATGCTGCTCCCCTGCCACATCCCTCCTGGGCCGGATAAAGCCTCCCCCTGGCCCGCACAGACATTGCCTCACCCCCACAACATTACTGACCTCCTTATCCCCCCACCTCTGCCAGCCAGACTGCTCACAGGCCCCTCCCCCCTAACACCACCCCCCCCACCCACCGAACTCAGGCAGAGTGGCAGCGGACTCCCTTCCCCCCCACTGATCTCAGGCAGAGTGACAGCAGACTTCCTTACCCCCCCAACCCCACTGATCTCGGGCAGAGTGGTAGCAGACCCCCTTTCACCCCCACTGATCTCAGGCAGAGTGGCAGCGGACCGCCCTTTCCCTCCATTGATCTCAGACAAAGTGGCAGCGGCCCCTCCTTTCCCTCCCCCCACCGATCTCAAGCCGAGTGGCAGTGGACCAACCTCTCCCCCCACCGATCTCAAGCAGAGAGCCATCGGACGCTAGGCACCTCCCTCCTCGCTAACTGGAGCACCCAAACCGGACCTCCATGGAGCATGTCTGTTTCACGCCGATTCTAGATGGGCCAACACTGTGATAATGGGGGAAGTGCCAGTAAAGTTGGGCTTGCAGCCCATTAAGTCAATTTAAATGGGCGGCACGGTAGCACGGTGGTTAGCACTGCTGCTTCACAGCTCCAGGGACCTGGATTCGATTCCCGGCTTGGGTCACTGTCTGTGTGGAGTTTGCACATTCTCCTCGTGTCTGCGTGGGTTTCCTCCGGGTGCTCCGGTTTCCTCCCACAGTCCAAAGATGTGTGGGTTAGGTTGATTGGCCATGCTAAAATTGCCCCTTAGTGTCCTGGGATGCATAGATTAGAGGGATTAGTGGGTAAAATATGTGGGGATATGGGGGTAGGGCCTGGGTGGGATTGTGGTTGGTGCAGACAGGCCTCTTTCTGTACTGTAGGGTTTCGATGATTTCTATGAAATGCATGCAAAAGCATACTAATAGCCGTCGCGCCATTTCAGGCCCGGTGCCAATCGCAGCCGTTTTTGGGCCTTGGTAAAGGGCGAACTGGCGCACAGGCCGGAGTGGATCGCGCTACTTGCCTCATACCCGAGTTTACCAAGTTTTCGCACCCGAAAATGGGCGCAACGCAATGGTAAAATCGGGCCCTTTGTATAATGAGAGAGTGCAAACTTCTGTCTTTAAACTGCTCTTGCCAGCAAAGTCCTTGCTACAGACCTAGCTCCTCCAATTTCTTTACTTAAAAAAAGCTTCCATTCCTTTAATCAAAAAAAACCCAGGCCATGAGCCTTTTCTTAATAAACACTACATGGCTAAAATGAGTAATTATCCTGCTGCCCAGCCTCTGAGCTATATTCCTCCAGACATACTGATTCCCTGTAGAAAAAAACTGAACTTTAAACATTCTACAGAAACATAAAATATATCAATAATGCAATATCATCACATCTCCCCCTTTAAAAAAGTATGAAAGAGCAATATGAAAAGATTGCTTCATTTTTTTTAAAGCCTCTATTTTTCACACTATTAATATTCTATACCTTATTAAATCTAAGCATTAAAATTTAACAGTGATATAGTCCAGTTCAGTGTATCTCTTCCAACGTTGAATGCTCCTGCCTTCTTTCACATCAAAGTCATAATAAAACATCTGCAATCACGTTCTCTTTTCCTGTCACGTGTACAATCTTCAAATTAAATTGCTGTAATAATAAGCTCAATTGAAACCGTTTTACATCTTTATAATCTTTAAATTTCTCCAGAAACTTCAGTGGATTATGATCAGTGTAAACAATTGTCTCTGATTAATTACTGGCAACATGCATGTTAAAATGTTGCAATGCCAATATCAAACTCAATGTCTCCTCCTCGATGGTCAAATATTTCTTCTGACGAATATTTAAATTATCCTTTTGTTTTCTTGTAACAGTACAGCACCAACACCCACATCAATGCACTAATGGCCATCTTGAATTTCTTTGCACAATTCAGTGTCACCAACATTAGTGCAATGGTCAGCACATTTTATAGATTGTCAAATGCCTCCTGACATTCAGACGTCCACTGAAATTTTCAGTGTTTTTTCAGCATTCAGTCAGTGGAGCAACTATACTGTGAAAGTTTGGCATGAATTTCCTGTAAAAAATCACTCATGCCGAGAAATCTCAACACTTCTCATTGATGGTATTGTGAACTCCGCAATGACCTTTGTCTACACATTCTGTGGGGCCATCTGTCCATGTCTAATTTTATGGTTTAAGAGTGTCTTGTGCATTCACTTTTAGTCATGTCTTACCACCAAGCCCACCTCCTGTAGTCGAGCAAACAATTCCTTAAAATGTTCCAAAATCTCCTTACACATCTGACTGAAAACCACCAGATCATCTATGTATACTGCACAATTATTTAGTCCAGAAAGGACCTTGGGAATGTTGCTCATGCACTCTTCATTCCAAATGGCATGACTTTAAATTGATACAGACCATTTAGTGTCATGAAAGCCAAAGTTTCCTTTGCTCTTTCTGATGAAGATATTTGCCAGTATCCTTTAAGTAAATCCAGTTTGGTGATAAAGTTTGCTTGTCCCACCTTTTCAATATAGTCTTCCAATCGAGGAATAGGATATGAATTTGACTTCGTAACCGCATTGATTTTTCTGTAGTCCGCACATAATCATTGTGTACCATCTGATATTGGTACCATCATTATGGGTGAACTCCAACCACTGCAATGCACTTCACTGATATTTTTAAGCATACTTTCAATCTCCTTCTGAACCTCCGCCAACTTTAATGGATTGAGTCTATATGGACGTTGCTTAATTGGAACAGCATTTCCTACATCTACATCATGCACAATTACTTTGGGTAATTAGATCTATGTGTTGCAATAACCTTTTAGGTCATTTCAATTTTCCTCCATAAGTTAACTCTGTAATTTATCCCAATTTCTGATTACTTCCTCATTGTCGAATCTAATTTGGAGAAAGTAAAATTCAGAATCGTATGGATTTGTTTCTTCACTCTGAGTTGTAGCAATTAACACATCCTGCTTCTGCTTTCCTTCCCTATCAAAATACCGTTTGAGCATATTCACATGACACACTGAGTTTTCCTTCTATCTGGCATTCATGTCAAATAATTCACCTTGCTTCATTTTCTTTCAATCTGATAAGGCCCACAAACCATGCTTTTAATGTTTCATAAAACAGTGGTAATAGTACTAATACTTTCTCCCCACTAACAAAACTACAATTTTTTGATTTCTTATCTGCTTTTTTCACCACATGCTGTGCCACTTTTAAATGCTGTCTAGCCAACTCACCAGCCCTAGTTAATCTCTCCCAAAAGTTTGACACACAATCCAACAATGTAGTCTCAGAATGCTGACTCACCAATTTTCTCTTAACTAATTTAAGTCGTCCTCTTATTTCATGACCAAAAATCAATTTGAATGGACTGAATTAGTTGATTCATTTGGTACATTCCAAATTGTAGTAAGTACAAATGGAATTAATTTATCCCAATCCTCTGGATAATCCTGATTATAGGCCCTCAAAATGGTCTTTAACATTTGATGCCAATGTTCCAACGCTCCTTGTGATTCTGGATTATAAGCAGTTGATTCAAATTGCTTTGCCCCTAAGCTATCCATAACTTCCCTGAATAACTGTGATGTAAAATTTGATCCTTGATCTGATTGGATTTCTGTGGGCAGTCCATATCTGGTAAAAGAAAATCTATGTAACTCCTCTATAATCCTCTTAGCCGTAATATTACGTAATGGAATACATAATACGGAAATCTAGTAGATACATCATTATGGTCAACAAATACTGATACCAATGTTTTGTTTTAGGCAGGGGGTCACACACAACCAATTAGGATCCTAGTAAAAGGTTCCTGAAATGTCGGAATGGGTATAAGGGTGCTGGTTTTATTACCAGTTGAGGTTTTCCTATTACCTGACATGTGTGACATGTATGGCAAAATTTAACCACATCCTTATGCAATCCAGGCCAATAAAAATGTTTTTGCATTTTTGCTTAAGCTTTCCTTGCTCCTAAATAACCTCCCATTGGAACACCATGTCCTATCCGCAACCTACTTGTTTTTAAGCAGGCTTTCAATCTCCTTACGAACCTCCGCCAACTTTAGTGGATTGAGTTTATATGGATTTGGCTTTCTATAACCTATAATACAACTTGATGAACTTTTGCCCATTTTTCATCTGCCTAAATATGTAAAGGTCTCCACTTCCTCATTAAGGCATTATTTCTAAAGTAATAACACTGATTCTCCTTCTCTACATGCTTTCTGATGCAACTGCTTTATCTCTGTCTTTATGTTATAACTCTGCCAACTTTCCTGAACTAAAATTATTCGCTTCATCCTCCACCTGTTCTTGCTCTTTATCAACCACCTGATCAAAGATTGTTTCTGATAACTGAAATTACCTTATCTTTATTCCTTGATTTCTCCTCCTCCTGTCTCAACCTGTGGCTCTGTGATCTTGCTATCACACAGTCAGGAACCACAGTAGGCATCACTTCCTCCTGTGATCCAGCTATATCATTACCCAGAATAAACTGTACCCCTGAAAAAGGTAATTTCTCTTTCACTCCTCCAACCACTTTGGACATCCCAACCTTACCTTGCAGAACACCACTCCCTTCACCACTAATTCCACATACTGCCACTTTTTCTGGCAATACTCCTTCTGAACTACATATCTCCTTATTGCTCACCATTTAAGATTGAGTTGCTCCTGTATCCCTTAACCTCTTCACCTACTCCACCTTTTACACATGACTAAATCGTACCCACAAATAAAATCTTTAACAATATCTGACATCTGCTTATCAACCAACCTCTGAATAGGCTGTACATTCTTTTGCACCTCTTCAGCTTTAACCATTGTTTCTTTTGCCAACTTAACAAACCTTGCTGGCTTACCCCATTTTAACACGTCTGTCTTCCCAGTGCTTCTCTTAAACTGCCAACACTGTGACTTGGTGTGTCCATCCTTAGTGCAATTAAAACATTTCCTTTTTAACCTGAGGCAAATTATTCTTACTATCTCCAACGAGACCCCATTTGCCTTCACCACCTGCAGATTTCCTTTTTCCCCAGTTTCTATCCCTCAATGATTGAAATTTATGTTGAAAACCAAACCTTGATTGATGAACTAATTCAAAATCTCCTGCTGGTCTTGCAGCTTTGCTCTTCCACATGAGTTCTCATTTCCTCAGGAAGTGAATTTTTAAATTCTTCTAAAATAACTTTCACTAAGAACGTCACATGTTTGGTCTATTTTCAATGCTTTATCCGCCGATCAAAGTTAATTTGTTTGATTCTTTCAAATTCTATAAATGTCTGACCTGGTGCCTTCCTGAGATTTCTAAAAGTCTGTCTGTAGGCTTCTGGCACTTGTTCATATGCGCTTAAAATGGTTTTCTCCACAGACCCCAGTTTGAGTATCCCTGGAGTACACAAACAGGTAAATTATGCTGAGCCCTTATAAAGCTCTGGTTAGGCCATAAATAGAGAATTGTGCCCAGTTCTGATCACCATACTTTAGGATGGATGTGTGTGTCCTTGAGAGAGCGCAGAGTAATTCACCAGAATGGTTCCAGAATTGAGGTATTTTGGCTGCAAGGTTTGGTTTTTAGAAGCTGGGATTATTCTTCTTGAAGCAAAGGATATTGAATGGAGAATTGACAAAGGTAGTCAAGATTATGACAGGCTTAGATAAGGTAGAAAAAGGAAAGCTGTTTCCAAATAGCTGATGGTACCAGGAATAGGGGACACTGATTTAAGGTTTTGGACAAGAGATGTTTTGGGAATAGGGTGGATAGGGTCGTAAAGAGTGCCTTTGGTACATTGGCCTTTATAAATTGGAGTATCGAGTATAAAAGTTGGAGTGTTATGGTAAGGTTATATAAGGCATTGGTGAGGCCGAATTTGGAGTATTGTGTACAGTTTTGGTCACCTAGTTACAGGAAGGATGTAAATAAGGTTGAAAGAGTGCAGAGAAGGTTCACAAAGATGTTGCCGGAACTTGAGAAGCTGAGTTACAGAGAGAGATTGAATAGGTTGGGACTTTATTCCCTGGAGCGTAGAAGATTGAGGGGAGATTTGATAGAGGTGTATAAGATCTTGATGGGTATAGATAGAGTGAATGCAAGCAGGCTTTTTCCGCTGAGGCTAGGGGAGAAAAAAACCAGAGGGCATGGGTTAAGGGTGAAAGGAGAAAAGTTTAAAGGGAATATTAGGGGGTGCTTCTTCACGCAGAGAGTGGTGGGAGTGTGGAATGAGCTGCCGGATAAAGTGGTAAATGCGGGGTCACTTTTAACATTTAAGAAAAACTTGGACGGGTTCATGGATGAGAGGGGTGTGGAGGGATATGGTCCAAGTGCAGGTCAGTGGGACTAGGCAAAAAATGGTTCGGCACAGACAAGAAGGGCCAAAAGGCCTGTTTCTGAGCTGTAATTTTCTATGGTTCTATGGGAATGTGAGGAAGGAGTTCATTCAATGAGTGGTAATGATCTGATATCACTTCTCACAGGAAGCAGAGTTGATCATAGAGTCATAGAGGTCTACAGCACAGAAAAAGGCCCTTCAGCCCATTGTATCTGCACCTGTCAAATACAAACCACTCAACTATTCTAAACCCATTTTCCAGCAATTGGTCCACAGCTTTGTATGCCTCGGCATCACAATGCACATCTAAATACTTCTTAAAGGTTATGAGAGTCTCTGCCTCCACCACCCTTTCAGGCAGAGTGTTTCAAGCTCCTGCCACCCTCTGAGTGAAAAAGATTTTCTTCATGTTCCCTCTAAACCTCATGCTCCTTACCTTAAATCTTATAGATGGGCCACATTCTGCCACTATGTGTCGGCGGTGGACGGAGTGGATGTTTGTGAATATGCTGCTAATCCAACAGGCTGCTTTTTTCTCGATGATGTCAAGCTTCTTGAGTGTTGTTGGAGCTGCGCTCATCCAGGCAAGTGGACAGTATTCCATCATACTCTTTACTTACGACTTGTAGATTGAGGATGGGCTTTGGGGAGTCAGGAGGTGAGTTATTTTCCACAGGATTCTTAGTCTCTGACCTCTTGTTTCCACAAGATATGGAGAGTCCAGTTCGATTTTTGGTCAGTGGTAACCCGCAGCATGTTGATAGTGGGATTCAGTGGTGGAAATGCAATAAATGTCATAGAATCATAGAAACCCTACAGTGCAGAAAGAGGCCATTTGGCCCATCGAGTCTGCACTGACCACAATCCCACCCAGGCCCTGCCCCCATATCCCTACATATTTACCCACTAATCCCTCTAACCTATTCATCTCAGGACACTAAGAGGCAATTTTAGCACGGCCAATCAATCTAACCCGCAATTCTTTGGACTGTGGGAGGAAACTGGAGCACCCGGAGGAAACCCACGCAGACACGAGGAGAATGTGCAAACTCCACACAGACAGTGACCCAAGCCGGGAATCGAACCCAGGTCCCTGGAGCTGTGAAGCAGCAGTGCTAACCACTGTGCTACCGTGCCGAAGGGCATTGGGCCTAAAACAGGATTCCCGGCAGGTGTGAACGCAGTTGGGATTCACCCAGCCTGCCCAAAGGCCCCAATCAGATTTCCGCCCAATAATAATGTAAAACCCCTCATTGTAATCTTATTAGTGGCTGGCCAGCCCATTCGGTAGGCTTCGCTATTTACCTGCAACCCCCCCCCTCACCCCCCAAACAGGATCTGCATTGGGCAGGCTTTGGAGTTGGTCATGACCAACATAGACCTGGTTTTTCAGACCATTGGAACAGGAGTTACAGATTGTGGTTGAGTACAATTCTGCAGTCCACTGCAGAGCTTTGGGTCTGATCCATTTGGTGCTGTTTGGCAAACAAGTAGCCCTATGTTGCAGGTTCACCAGGTTGACACCTCATTCTTAGGTATACTTTCATGTCCCTCTGCACTTTTCGTTGAACCAGGGTTGATAGTGGTATGGTAAGATAAGGTATGATTCCATAAGTATGACTGTGTTGCTTGACTAGTCTGAGACAGCAGGTATGGGATCACCTACTTTTGGCACAAGCCCCAGATGTTAGTAAGGAGGATTTTGTAGGGTTGACAAGACTGAATTTGCCATTGTCGTTTCTACTGCCTAGGTTAATGCCAGCTGTCCATCCAGTTTCATTCCTTCGAGACTTTTAGTAGTTTGATACAACTGAGTGTCTTGCTAGACCATTTCAGAGGGCACTTAAGAGTCATAGAGTTTTACAGCACAGAAGGAAGTCCTTTGGCCTATTGTGTTTGTGTTGGCCATCAAGCATCTTTCTATTCTAATCGCATTTTCCAGCACTTGGTCCATAGTCTTGTATGCTATGGCAGTTTAAGTGCTCATTTAAATGCTCCATAAATGTTGAGAATTCCCACCTCTACCAACTTTTCACACCGTGAGTTCCAGATTCCCATTACTCTCTCGGAGAAAAAGCTTTTCTTCAAATCCCCTCTAAATCTCCTGCCCCTTATCTTAAATCTATGCCCCCTGGTTATTCCCCTCAATTAAGGGGAAAACGTTCTTCCTGTCTACCCTATCTATGTCCTTCATAATTTTGTGCACATCAATCAGGTTCCTCCTCAGCCTTATCTGCTCTAAGGAGGCCTAACCAGCCTCTCTTCATAGCTGAAATGCTCCAGCCCAGGCAATGTCCTGATGAATCTCCTCTAAACCCTCTCTCGGGCAATCACATCCCTCTTGTAGTGAGGCTACCAGAATTATACACAATACTCTAGCTGTGGCCTAACAAGTGTTTTATATAGCTCCCTGGAATGAAGATACTGCTATTTGAGGCACTTTTTCGTGAGGTTTGTGTGGCAAACTGGGAAATTTCCCAACTCCTGCTGCATGACTTGTGAGTGAAACTCCAGGCCAAAAATTTATCTTTCTAAACTCTTTCGCCTGAAGTTTAAAATGACCATTGTCCTGTTGAAATTCATCATAATCTCCAACCCTACAAAATTTACCCAAACTCACTAGGACTCAGACTTGTTTGTGTTGTATGCATCAGTTGTCTGAGTTTCACATCTTGGCATTCCCTCCCTGAATTGCTCTGCTCCTGCAATCCGACCTCCTTCAAGGCCCCCCTTAAAACCCAGCTGCTTAACCAAAAATTTGATTGTCCCCTCCCTTTTCATAAAAGTTGGAGTGTTATGGTAAGGTTATATAAGGCATTGGTGAGGCCGAATTTGGAGTATTGTGTACAGTTTTGGTCACCTAGTTACAGGAAGGATGTAAATAAGGTTGAAAGAGTGCAGAGAAGGTTCACAAGGATGTTGCCGGGACTTGAGAAGCTGAGTTACAGAGAGAGATTGAATAGGTTGGGACTTTATTCCCTGGAGCGTAGAAGATTGAGGGGAGATTTGATAGAGGAAGGATAGACTATGAAGCTAGGCTAGCAATTAATATAAAAAATGATAGTAAAAGTTTTTATAAATGTATAAAAAGGAATAGAGTGGCTAGAGTGAATGTTGGACCCTTGGAGGACGAGGGGGGGAGTTAATAGTGGGAAATGAGGATATGGCTGAGTCTTTAAATAAGTTTTTTGTGTCGGTCTTCACGGTGGAGGACACAAATAGTTTGCCAAATATTAATGATAGAGGGTTGGCAGCAGGAGAAATACTTAATACAATTAATGTTACCAGAGAGGCAGTGCTGGGTAGACTAATGGGACTGAAGGTGGACAAGTCCCCGGGTCCGGATGGAATGCATCCCAGGGTATTGAAAGAAATGTCAGAGGTAATAGTGGATGCGTTAGTGATTATTTATCAAAACTCGTTGCATTCTGGGGTAGTGCCGGTTGATTGGAAAACGGCTAATGTTACGCCGCTGTTTAAAAAAGGAAGGAGACAAAAGGCGGGTAACTATAGGCCGGTCAGCTTAACGTCTGTAGTAGGGAAAATGCTGGAATCCATTATTAAAGAGGAGATAGCAGGGCATCTGGATAGAAATGGTTCGATCAATCAGACGCAGCATGGATTCATGAGGGGAAAGTCGTGCTTGACGAACATGTTGGATTTTTATGAAGATGTGACGAGGGCGGTTGATGGAGGAGAACCGGTGGATGCGGTGTTTTTGGATTTCCAAAAGGCGTTTGATAAGGTGCCCCATAAAAGGCTGCTGAAGAAGATTAGGGCACACGGAGTTGGGGGTAGTGTGTTAAAGTGGATTGGGGACTGGCTATCCGACAGGAAGCAAAGAGTCGGAATAAATGGGTGTTTTTCCGGTTGGAGGAAGGTAACTAGTGGCGTGCCGCAGGGATCGGTACTCGGGCCGCAACTATTTACCATTTATATAGATGATCTGGAGGAGGGGACGGAGTGTAGGGTAACGAAGTTTGCAGACGACACAAAGATAAGTGGAAAAGTGAATCGTGTGGAGGACGGAGAAGATCTGCAGAGAGATTTGGACAGGCTGAGTGAGTGGGCGAGGATATGGCAAATGGAGTATAACGTTGATAAATGCGAGGTTATACACTTTGGAGGAAATAATAACAAATGGGATTACTATCTCAATGGAAACAAATTAAAACATGCTACCATGCAAAGGGACCTGGGGGTCCTTGTGCATGAGACGCAAAAGCCCAGTCTGCAGGTACAACAGGTGATCAAGAAGGCAAATGGGATGTTGGCCTATATTGCGAGGGGGATAGAATATAAAAGCAGGGATGTCTTGATGCACCTGTACAGGGCATTGGTGAGGCCGCAGCTGGAATACTGTGTGCAGTATTGGTCCCCTTATATGAGGAAGGATATATTGGCATTGGAGGGAGTGCAGAGAAGGTTCACCAGGTTGATACCGGAGATGAGGGGTTTGGATTATGAGGAGAGGCTGAGGAGATTGGGTTTGTACTCGTTGGAGTTTAGAAGGATGAGGGGGGATCTTATGGAGACTTATAAGATAATGCGGGGGCTGGATAGGGTGGAGGCGGAGAGATTCTTTCCACTTAGTAAGGAAGTTAAAACTAGAGGACACAGCCTCAAAATAAAGGGGGGTCGGTTTAAGACAGAGTTGAGGAGGAACTTCTTCTCCCAGAGGGTGGTGAATCTCTGGAATTCTCTGCCCACTGAGGTGGTGGAGGCTACCTCGCTGAATATGTTTAAAGCGCGGATGGATGGATTCCTGATCGGTAAGGGAATTAAGGGTTATGGGGATCAGGCGGGTAAGTGGTACTGATCCACGTCAGATCAGCCATGATCTTATTGAATGGCGGGGCAGGCTCGAGGGGCTAGATGGCCTACTATTTCTTATGTTCTTATAAGATTTTGATGGGTATAGATAGAGTGAATGCAAGCAGGCTTTTTCCGCTGAGGCTAGGGGAGAAAAAAACCAGAGGGCATGGGTTAAGGGTGAAAGGAGAAAAGTTTAAAGGGAATATTAGGGGGGGCTTCTTCACGCAGAGAGTGGTGGGAGTGTGGAATGAGCTGCCAGATAAAGTGGTAAATGCCAGATAAAGTGGTAAACATTTAAGAAAAACTTGGACGGGTTCATGGATGAGAGGGGTGTGGAGGGATATGGTCCAAGTGCAGGTCAGTGGGACTAGGCATAAAATGGTTCGGCACAGACAAGAAGGGCCAAAAGGCCTCTTTCTGAGCTGTAATTTTCTATGGTTCTATGGTTCTATAATCTCCCTTTCTATAATCTCCCTTTTTCTGATTCATTAAGTTTTTGGAACACTTTCAATGTTTTTTTACTTTAAAGGTGTTATGTAAATGCAAGTTGTCGATATTTTTGCTTGGATTTCCAGAAGTTGTTTTGGTAATATGACTGAACTCTGTATAGTAATGGTTATTAGCACTGGACTGTCTATGACAATACACTATTTCCATTCCATTTTGAAAACTAGAGACTCAATTCGATTTTCCTCCAATTTGATTTTCAAGTTTGCTGATGACACCACCGTAATGGGTCGGATCTCAAACAATGACGAGACAGAGTACAGGAGTGAGATAGAGAATCTGGTGAACTGGTGCGGCAACAATAGTCTCTCCCTCAATGTCAACAAAATGAAGGAGATTGTCATTGACTTCAGGAAGCATAAAGGAAAACATGATCCTGCCTTCATCAATGGGAATGAAGTAGAAATGGTCAAGAGCTTCAAGTTTTTAAGTGTCAACAACCTGTCCTGGTCCCCCCATGCTGACACTATAGTTAAGAAAGCCCATCAATGCCTTTACTTTCTCAGAAGACTAAGGAAATTTGGCATGTCAGCTATGACGCTCACTAACTTTTACACTCGCGCCAGAGAAAGCATTCTTTCTGGTTGTATCACAGCTTGGTATGACTCCTGCTCTGCCCAAGACCGCAAGGAACTACAAAAGGTCATGAATGTAGCCCAATTCATCACGCAAACCAGTCTCCCATCCACTGACTCTGACTACACTTCCCGCTGCCTTGGCAAAGCAGCCAGCATAATTAAGGACCCCATGCACCCTGGACATTCTTCCAACTTTCTTTGGGAAAAAGATACAAAAGTCTGAGGCCACGTACCAAGTGACTCGAGAGCAGCTTCTTCCCTGCTGCTGTCAGACTTTTGAATGGACTTACCTTGCATTAAGTTGATCTTTCCCTAAACCCTAGCTATGACTGTAACACTACATTCTGCACTCTCTTGTTTCCTTCTCTATGAACGGTATGTTTTGTCTATATAGCGTGCAAGAAACAATACTTTTCATTGTATGTTAATACATGTGACAATAAATCAAATCAATAAATCTTATTCCAAATGTAAAGCATTAAGCAAATTTATTAACTAAATGATAAATTAATGTCAAAGAGAGATGTCATAGCGATATTTACTGTGGGACTATCAGCTAAACCTTAGAGTAGACTATAAGATAGTGGAGTCAGATTCTTCAACTGGACTAAGACATAGATGAAGTCAGGCACTTGATAGATGTGCTCAAAATCATGAGGGGTCGAAATGGAGTAAATATGGAGGAATTGTTCCCATTGGGAAGAATTGAGATCCAGACAACATCAACTTTAGGCCTCAAATAAAAGTACAATAGTGCGGATGCTGGAAATCTGAAATAAAAACAGAAAATGCTGGATAAACTCAGAAAATCTGGCAGCATCTCTGGAAAGTGTGATGATAATAGTGTAACTGATGTAGATATAAGTTTTTTATATTTAAGGGGAATATTTAAAAAGTCAGCTTTATTCTACTGGCAGTCATTATGTCTGGTGGGAATGCAGTTCAGATTTTGGGAGAGCAGAATAATTACTCATTTCAATCTTACAAGTGTTTATTTTCAGTAGCACTTGTAGTCTTTCCCTTGGTTCCACTGGTATTTCTGATTAGCGTGATTAACAGGGTAATGTAATGATGTGAATAATGTGCAGAGCTGGGTCTGTAGCAGAGAGGAAAAAAAGCTTTGGCAGAAAGCAGTTAGTTGCAGCTGAAGCCAGGTTGAAGTTAGAAGAATTTTGCAGACTTCTGGAACTCTATCTCTCTCTGAAAGCTCCAAGACTGTTAAGGCACAGTGACACAGTGATTAGCACTGCTGCCCTCACAGCACCAGGGACCTAGGTTCAATTCCGGCCATGGGTGACTGTCTGTGTGGAGTTTGCATGTTCTACCCATGTATGCATGGGTTTACTCCAGGTGCTCTAGTTTCCTCCCACAATCCAAAGATATGCAGGTTAGGTTCATTGCCATGCTAAATTGACCCTTAGTGTCAGGGAGGATTAGCAGGGTAAATTTGTGGTGTTACGCAGATAGGGACTGGGTGGGATTGTTGTCTGTGCAGGCACGATGGGCCGAATGGCCTGCTTCTGCACTGGAGGGGTTCTATGATTCAAATGTTAAAGCAAGTAGGCCTGGGCTTACTAACTATTTATTTATTTATAAGTGGGTTTGATCTCTGCACCAATGTGGCTTATTTGGAACTGGAACAGTCATAAGCTAAGAAAATATTGTTTCCTTTCATTTTTAAATATCGTTCAATTGTTAAGGGTTAAGCTAATCATTTGTTAGAGTTATAGTTTAACTGTGTTATTAAATAAATTTTGTTTTACGATAAAAGATCCATACTGTGTCAGTGGAATAACTCCTGGAGAGAAATATCCTTTCCTCAAAGGATATTTATGCCAAAAAAGAAAATTGTTGGGGGTCTAGTCTGGCCTCCTAAGGTAACATGGGGTTCTGGTTCATACCCTAACATTTGCATTAGTCCTTGGGACTCCATAGTTAGGGGGACAGAGAGGAGATTCTGTGGGAGCGAGAGAGACTCGCGGTTGGTGTGTTGCCTCCCAGGTGCCGGGGTCCGTGATGTCTCGGATCGTGTTTTCGGGATCAAAGAACAAAAGAACAAAGTACAGTACAGCACAGGAAATAGGCCCTTCGGCCCTCCAAGCCTGTGCCGCTCCTTGGTCCAACTAGACCAATCGTTTGTATCCCTCCATTCCCAGGCTGCTCATGTGACTATCCAGGTAAGTCTTAAACGATGTCAGCGTGCCTGCCTCCACCACCCTACTTGGCAGCGCATTCCAGGCCCCCACCACCCTCTGTGTAAAAAACGTCCCTCTGATATCTGAGTTATACTTCGCCCCTCTCACCTTGAGCCCGTGACCCCTCGTGATCGTCACCTCCGACCTGGGAAAAAGCTTCCCACTGTTCACCCTATCTATACCCTTCATAATCTTGTACATCTCTATCAGATCTCCCCTCATTCTCCGTCTTTCCAGGGAGAACAACCCCAGTTTACCCAATCTCTCCTCATAGCTAAGACCCTCCATACCAGGCAACATCCTGGTAAACCTTCTCTGCACTCTCTCTAACGCCTCCACGTCCTTCTGGTAGTGCGGCGACCAGAACTGGATGCAGTACTCCAAATGTGGCCTAACCAGCGTTCTATACAGCTGCATCATCAGACTCCAGCTTTTATACTCTATACCCCGTCCTATAAAGGCAAGCATACCATATGCCTTCTTCACCACCTTCTCCACCTGTGTTGCCACCTTCAAGGATTTGTGGACTTGCACACCTAGGTCCCTCTGTGTTTCTATACTCCTGATGACTCTGCCATTTATTGTATAACTCCTCCCTACATTATTTCTTCCAAAATGCATCACTTCGCATTTATCTGGATTAAACTCCATCTGCCACCTCTCCGCCCAATTTTCCAGCCTATCTATATCCTGCTGTATTGCCCGACAATGCTCATCGCTATCCGCAAGTCCAGCCATCTTCGTGTCATCCGCAAACTTGCTGATTACACCAGTTACACCATCTTCCAAATCATTTATATATATCACAAATAGCAGAGGTCCCAGTACAGAGCCCTGCGGAACACCACTGGTCACAGACCTCCAGCCGGAAAAAGACCCTTCGACCACTACCCTCTGTCTCCTATGGCCAAGCCAGTTCTCCACCCATCGAGCCACTTCTCCTTGTATCCCATGAGCCTTAACCTTCTTAACCAACCTGCCATGTGGGACTTTGTCAAATGCCTTACTGAAATCCATATAGACGACATCCACGGCCCTTCCTTCATCAACCGTTTTTGTCACTTCCTCAAAAAACTCCACCAAATTTGTAAGGCACGACCTCCCTCTTACAAAACCATGCTGTCTGTCACTAATGAGATTGTTCCGTTCTAAATGCACATACATCCTGTCTCTAAGAATCCTCTCCAACAACTTCCCTACCACGGACGTCAAGCTCACCGGCCTATAATTTCCTGGGTTATCCCTGCTACCCTTCTTAAACAACGGGACCACATTCGCTATCCTCCAATCCTCAGGGACCTCACCCGTGCCCAAAGAAGCGACAAAGATTTCCGTCAGAGGCCCAGCAATTTCATCTCTCGTCTCTCTGAGCAGTCGAGGATAGATGCCATCAGGCCCTGGGGCTTTGTCAGTTTTAATGTTCCCTAAAAAACCTAACACTTCCTCTCTTGTAATGGAGATTTTCTCTAACGGGTCAACACCTCCCTCCGAGACACTCCCGGTTAACACGCCCCTCTCCTTCGTGAATACCAATGCAAAGTATTCATTTAGGATCTCCCCTATTCCCTTGGGTTCTAAGCATAATTCCCCTTCTTTGTCCCTGAGAGGACCGATTTTCTCCCTGACAACTCTTTTGTTCCTAACGTATGAATAGAATGCCTTAGGATTCTCCTTAATCCTGCCTGCCAAGAACATCTCGTGCCCTCTATTTGCCCTTCTAACTCCCCGTTTGAGATCTTTCCTACTCTCTCTGTATTCCTCCAGAGCTCCATCTGTTTTCTGTTGCCTGGACTTAACGTACGCCTCCCTTTTCATTTTAATCAGATCCTCAATTTCCCTGGTTATCCACGGCTCTTGAATCCTACCTTTCCTATCTTTCCTTTTTACAGGCACATGCCTATCCTGCAGCCTTATCAATAGTTCCTTAAAAGACTCCCACATGCCAGATGCGGACTTACCCTCGAACATCCTCTCCCAATCAACATCCACCAATTCCTGCCTAATCCGGCTATAGTTAGCCTTCCCCCAATTTAGCACCCTGCCCGTAGGACAGCACTCATCCTTGTCCATTACTATCCTAAAGTTAACAGAGTTGTGGTCACTATTTGCCACATGTTCCCCTACCGAAACTTTGATGACCTGACCGGGCTCATTTCCCAGAACTAGATCCAGTATAGCCCCCTCTCTAGTCGGGCTATCTACATACTGTTCCAAAGAACCTTCCAGAACGCATTTTACAAATTCCTCCCCGTTCGGACCCCCAGCTCTAAGCACTTTCCAGTCTGTGCCGGGGAAATTAAAGTCCCCCACTACAACAACCCTATTTTTTCTGCACCTATCCAGAATCTCCTGACATATCCTTTCCTCCACTTCCCGTGGGCTGTTGGGTGGTCTGTAGTACACCCCCATCATAGTGACTGCACCCTTCCCGTTTCTGAGTTCCACCCACAGCGACTCAGTACATGACCCCTCTAAGTTGTATCCTTAAGGGGGAGGGGGACCAGCCCCAAGTCGTGGTTCACATAGGCACCCAAGACATAGGTAGGAAAAGAGATGGGGATGTAAGGCAGAAATTCAGGGAGTTAGGGTGGAAGCTTAGAGCTAGAACAAATAGAGGGTTTGTTACCTGTGCCACGTGCCAGCAAGGAGAGGAATAGGGAGAGAGAACAGTTGAACACGTGGCTACAGGAATGGTGCAGGAGAGAAGGATTCGATACCTGGATAATTGGGGCTCATTCTGGGGTAGGTGGGACCTCTACAAACGGGATGGTCTTCACCTGGACCAGAGGGATACCAATATCCTGGGGGGGAAATTTGCTAATGCTCTTCGGGAGGGTTTAAACTAATTCAGCAGGGTGATGGGAACCTGGATTGTTACTCCAGTGTACAGGAAGATGTGAGTAGTGACATCATGAATAAGGTTTCAAGGTCGCAGGAGTGTACTGGCAGGCAGGAAGGTGGTTTGAAGCGTGTCTACTTCAACGCCAGGAGCATCTGGAATAAGGTGGGTGAAATTGCAGCATGGGTTGGTACCTGGGACTTCGATGTTGTGGCCATTTCGGAGACATGGATAGAACAGGGACAGCAATGGTTGTTGCAGGTTCCGCGGTTTAGATGTTTCAGTAAGATCAGGGAAGGTGGTAAAAGAGGGGGAGGTGTGGCATTGTTAGTCAAGGACAGTATTACGGTGGCAGAAAGGACATTTGATGAGGACTCATCTACTGAGGTAGTATGGGCTGAGGTTAGAAACAGGAAAGGAGAGGTCACCTGTTGGGAGGTTTCTATAGGTCTCTGAAACATTCCAGAGATGTAGAGGAAAGGATTGCAAAGATGATTCTGGATAGGAGTGAAAGTAACAGGGTAGTTGTTATGGGGGACTTTAACTTTACAAATATTGACTGGAAACGCTATAGTTCAAGTACTTCAGAGGGGTCAGTTTTTGTCCAATGTGTGCAGGAGGGTTTCCTGACACAGTATGTAGATAGGCCAACAAGAGGTGAGGCCACATTGGATTTGGTACTGGGTAATGAACCAGACCAGGTGTTAGATTTGGAGGTAGGTGAGCACTTTGGTGATAGTGACCACAATTCGGTTACGTTTACTTTAGCGATGGAAAGGGATAGGTATATACCGCAGGGCAAGTGTTATAGCTGGGGGAAAGGAAATTATGATGCGATTAAGAACAAAGAACAAAGAACAATACAGCACAGGAACAGGCCCTTCGGCCCTCCAAGCCCGCGCCGCTCCCCGGTCCAGGATTGAATCCTGAATCCAGGATCCCCGCCCAATTTTCCAGCCTATCTACATACCAATATCCTATCCACCGAGCTGTCCCTCACAGCTACGATGCTTTCTTCATTACAACCTATTAACTCACCCCCACCCCCCCATTCCAGACCTTGTGATCTCCAGGGAGAGGCGAAAACCCAGAGTGAAAAACCCCAGGGCCAATATGGGGAAAAAAAAAATCTGGGAAATTCCTCTCCGACCCCCTGAGGCGATCGAAACGAGTCCAGGAGATCACAATGGCCCTGATCGGAAAATGCTTCCCAACCCTAGTCATTTCCACTTCCACGAACACCATATGAATTCCCTGCCCCTGAGACAGGTTCCCAACTATCCGCAGTCTCGCTCTGTACTGGCACCAGCAAGATGATCATAGAATGAAGCCTTGAAACGAGAAACAAGGAACAATTAGCCCGCGCCGCTCCCTGGTCCAAACTAGACCACTCTTTTGTATCCCTCCATTCCCACTCCCTTCATATAGCTGTCTAGATAAGTCTTAAACGTTCCCAGTGTGTCCGCCTCCACCACCTTGCCCGGCAACACATTCCAGGCCCTCACGACCCTCTGTGTGAAATATGTCCTTCTGATATCTGTGTTAAACCTCCCCCCCCTCACCTTGAACCTATGACCCCTCGTGAACGTCACCACCGACCCGGGGAAAAGCTTCCCACCGTTCACCCTATCTATGCCTTTCATAATTTTATACACCTCTATTAAGTCTCCCCGCATCCTCCGTCTTTCCAAGGAGAACAACCCCAGTTTCCCCAATCTCTCCTCATAACCAAGCCCCTCCATACCAGGCAACATCCTGGTAAACCTCCTCTGTACTCTCTCCAAAGCCTCCACGTCCTTCTGGTAGTGTGGCGACCAGAACTGGACGCAGTATTCCAAATGCGGCCGAACCAACGTTCTATACATCTGCAACATCAGACCCCAACTCTTATACTCTATGCCCCGTCCTATAAAGGCAAGCATGCCATATGCCTCCTTCACCACCTTCTCCACCTGCGACGTCACCTTCAAAGATCTGTGGACTTGCACACCCAGGTCCCTCTGCGTCTCTACACCCTTTATGGTTCTTCCATTTATCGTGTAGCTCCTCCCTACATTATTCCCACCAAAATGCATCACTTCGCATTTATCAGGATTGAACTCCATCTGCCATTTCCTTGCCCAAATTTCCAGCCTATCTATATCATTCTGTAGCCTCTGACAATGTTCCTCACTATCTGCAAGTCCTGCCAGTTTTGTGTCGTCCGCAAACTTACTGATCATCCCAGTTACTCCTTCTTCCAGATCATTTATATAAATCACAAACAGCAGAGGTCCCAATACAGAGCCCTGCGGTACACCACTAGTCACAGGCCTCCAGCCGGAAAAAGACCCTTCCACTACCACCCTCTGTCTTCTATGACCAAGCCAGTTCTCCACCCATCTAGCCACCTCCCCCTTTATCCCATGGGATCCAACCTTTTTCACTAGCCTACCATGAGGGACTTTGTCAAACGCTTTACTAAAGTCCATATAGACAACATCCACGGCCCTTCCTTCGTCAACCATTTTGGTCACTTCTTCAAAAAACACCACCAGGTTAGTGAGGCATGACCTCCCTCTCACAAAACCATGTTGACTATCGTTAATGAGTTTATTCCTTTCTAAATGCGCATACATCCTATCTTTAAGAATCTTCTCCAACAACTTCCCCACCACGGACGTCAAGCTCACCGGCCTATAATTACCCGGGTTATCCTTCCTACCCTTCTTAAATAACGGGACCACATTGGCTATCCTCCAATCCTCTGGGACCTCACCTGCGTCCAGTGACGAGACAAAGATTTGCGTCAGAGGCCCAACGATTTCACCTCTCGTCTCCCTGAGCAGCCTTGGATAGATTCCATCAGGCCCTGGGGATTTGTCAGTCTTTATATTCTCTAACAAACCTAACACTTCCTCCTTTGTAATGGAGATTTTCTCCAACGGTTCAACACTCCCCTCCGAGACACTCCCAGTCAACACATCCCTCTCCTTTGTGAATACCGACGTAAAGTATTCATTTAGGATCTCCCCTACTTCTTTGGGCTCCAAGCATAAGTCCCCACTTTTGTCCCTGAGAGGTCCGATTTTTTCCCTAACAACCCTTTTGTTCCTAACGTATGAATAAAATGCCTTGGGATTCTCCTTAATCCTGTCTGCCAAGAACATTTCGTGACCCCTTTTTGCTCTTCTAATTCCCCGTTTGAGTATTTTCCTACTTTCATTGTACTCCTCCAGAGCTCCCTCCGTTTTTAGCTGCTTGGACCTAACATACGCCTCTCTTTTCCTTTTGACCAGTCCCTCAATTTCCCTGGTTATCCACGGTTCTCTAATCCTACCCTTCCTATCCTTCTTTTTTACAGGCACATGCTTGTCCTGTAGCCCTAACAACCGTTCCTTAAAACACTGCCACATACCAGATGTGGATTTACCCTCAAACAGCCTCTCCCAATTAAGAGCTGCCAATTTCTGCCTGATCCCACTAAAGTTAGCCTTCCCCCAATCCAACACCTTACCCTTGGGACACCACTCATCCTTTTCCATCACTATCCTAAAGCTAACAGAATTGTGGTCACTATTTGCCACATGTTCCCCAACCAAAACTTTGAAGACCTGACCGGGCTCATTCCCCAGTACCAGGTCCAGTATAGCCCCCTCTCTAGTCGGGCTGTCCACATATTGTTCCAACGAACCCTCCTGTACACATTTTACAAATTCCTCCCCATCCAGAGTCCCTGCCCTCAGCGATTTCCAGTCTATACCAGGGAAATTGAAGTCTCCCACTACAACAACCCTATATTTCCTGCACCTATCCAGTATCTCCTGACATATCCATTCTTCCACTTCCCTTGGGCTGTTGGGGGGCCTGTAGTACACCCCCAACATAGTGACTGCGCCTTTCCTGTTTCTAAGCTCCACCCAGAGTGACTCGCTACACGACTGCTCTGAATTGTCCTCCCTCTGCACCGCTGTAATATGCTCTCCAACCAATACCGCTACTCCCCCACCTCTTTTGGCCCCTCCTCTGTCTCGCCTAAAACACTTGTACCCTGGAATATTCAGCTGCCAGTCCTGTCCCTCTTTCAACCAAGTCTCTGTCACCGCAGCCACATCCAAATTCCTCGTGCGCATTAAGGCCCCAAGTTCGTCTGTTTTACCTGCTACGCTCCTTGCATTGAAGTATAAGCACTCCAGACCCCCAGGCTCAGTGAGGTCGTCCTCCCCCAGAGTGCTCTTCTTCTTTGCCAGCCTTGTCCCAGCCCCAAGCTCGTCCCCAGCCACCTCACTTATAGACCTAATAGTTTGATCCCCACCCCCCTGCCATACTAGTTTAAACCCCCCCGAACAGCACTAGCAAAGCTCCCAGCCAGGATATTTGTGCCCTTCCAACTTAGTTGTGACCCCTCCCTCTTGTACAGGTGCCATCCTCTCCTGAAAACCTCCCATTGGTCTATGAAAATAAAGCCCTCCCTCCTGGACCAGTCCTTTAGCCAAATTTAGGATGATTTAGAGATTTAGGATGCATAGGATGGGGAAGAAATCTGCAGGGAATGGGCACAATTGAAATGTGGAGCTTGTTCAAAGAACAACTACTGCGTGTACTTGAGAAGTATGTACCTGTCAGACAGGGAGGAAGTGGTCGAGCGAGGGAACCGTGGTTTACTAAAGAAGTTGAATCTCTTGTGAGGAGGAAGAAGGGGACTTATGTAAAGATGAGACGTGAAGGCTCAGTTAGGGCGCTTGAGAGTTACAAGTTAGCCAGGAAGGACCTGAAGAGAGAGCTAAGAAGAGCCAGGAGGGGACATGAGAAGTCTTTGGTAGTTAGAATCGAGGAAAACCCTAAAGCTTTCTATAGGTATGTCAGGAATATAAGAATGACGAGGGTAAGATTAGGGCCAGTCAAGGACAGTAGTGGGAAGTTGTGCGTGGAGTCCGAAGAGATAGGAGAGGCGCTAAATGAATATTTTTCATCAGTATACACACAGGAAAAAGACAATGTTGTCGAAGAGAATACTGAGATACAGGCTATTAGACGAGACAGGATTGAGGTTCATAAGGAGGAGGTGTTAGCAATTCTGGAAAGTGTGAAAATAGATAAGTCCCCTGGGCCAGATAGGATTTATCCTAGGATTCTCTGGGGAGCTAGGGAGGAGATTGCAGAGCCTTTGGCTTTGATCTTTATGTCGTCATTGTCCACAGGAATAGTGCCAGAAGACTGGAGGATAGCAAATGTTGTCCCCTTGTTCAAGAAGGGGAGTAGAGACAACCCTGGTAATTATAGAGCAGTGAGCCTTACTTCTGTTGTGGGCAAAGTGTTGGAAAGGATTATAAGAGATAGGATTTATAATCATCCAGAAAGGAACAATTTGATTAGGGATAGTCAATACGGTTTTGTGAAGGGTAGGTCATGCCTCACAAACCTTATTGAGTTCTTTGAGAAGGTGACCAAAGAGGTGGATGAGGGTAAATCAGTTGATGTGGTGTATATGGATTTCAGTAAAGCGTTTGATAAGGTTCCCCACGGTAGGCTATTGCAGAAAATACGGAGGCATGGGATTGAGGGTGATTTAAGCGGTTTGGATCAGAAGTTGGCTAGCAGTAAGAAGACAGAAGGTGGTGGTTGATGGGAAATGTTCATCCTGGAGTTCAGTTACTAGTGGTGTACTGCAAGGATCTGTTTTGGGGCTACTGCTGTTTGTCATTTTTATTAATGACCTGGATGAGGGTGTAGAAGGCTGGGTTAGTAAATTTGCGGATGGCACTAAAGTCGGTGGAGTTGTGGACAGTGCGGAAGGTTGTTGCAGGTTACAGAGGGACATAGATAAGCTGCAGAGCTGGGCTGAAAGGTGGTAAATGGAGTTTAATGCGGAAAAGTGTGAGGTGATTCACTTTGGAAGGAGTAACAAGAATACAGAGTACTGGGCTAATGGTAGGATACTTGGTAGTGTGGATGAGCAGAGAGATCTCGGTGTCCATGTGCATAGATCCCTGAAAGTTGGCACCCAGGTTGATAGGGTTGTTAAGGCGTACAGCGTGTTAGCTTTTATTGGTAGAGGGATTGAGTTTCGGAGCCATGATGTCATGTTGCAGCTGTACAAAACTCTGGTGCGGCCGCACTTGGAGTATTGCGTACAGTTCTGGTCGCCGCATTATAGGAAGGATGTGGAAGCATTGGAAAGGGTGCAGAGGAGATTTACCAGGATGTTGCCTGGTATGGTGGGAAGGTCTTATGAGGGAAGGCTAAGTGACTTGAGGCTGTTTTCGTTATAGAGAAGAAGATTAAGAGGTGACTTAATAGAGACATACAAGATGATCAGAGGATTCATAGAAATCATAGAAATCATAGAAACCCTACAGTGCAGAAGGAGGCCATTCGGCCCATCGAGTCTGCACCAACCACAATCCCACCCAGGCCCTACCCTCACATATTTACCCGCTAATCCCTCTAACCTACACATCCCAGGACTCTAAGGGGCAATTTTTAACCTGGCCAATCAACCTAACCCGCACATCTTTGGACTGTGGGAGGAAACCGGAGCACCCGGAGGAAACCCACGCAGACACGAGGAGAATGTGCAAACTCCACACAGACAGTGACCCGAGCCGGGAATCGAACCTGGGACCCTGGAGCTGTGAAGCAGCAGTGCTAACTACTGTGCTACCGTGCCACCCAATTAGATTAGATAGGGTGGACAGTGTGCGCCTTTTTCCTCGGATGGTGATAGCTAGCACGAGGGGACATAGCTTTAAATTGAGGGGTGATAGATATAGGACAGATGTCAGAGGTAGGTTCTTTACTCAGAGAGTAATAAGGGCGTGGAATGCCCTGCCTGCAACAGTAGTGGACTCGTCAACATAAAGGGCATTTAAAGGGTCATTGGATAAACATATGGATGATATTGGAATAGTGTAGGTTAGATGGGCTTGAGATTCATTTCACAGCTCGGCGCAACATCGAGGGCCAAAGGACCTGTTCTGCGCTGTAATGTTCTATGTTCTATCAAGAGAAACATCTTTCCAGCATTCCCGCTGGCCGGATCTTCAGCTCCTGCCAATCGCGCACTCCCTCCTGCCTGTGAGAGGTGCATTCAACGGGAAACCATGTTGACAACGGCGGGATCTGAAGATCCCACTGCTTACCAGTAGTGGGCCTCCTCTGCTGCCGGGAAACGTGGTGAGTCCGCGTCTAAGTGGCCCTTCTACAGAACCAATGGGATTTGAAAGGCAAGGACACATTGAAGCTCACACTTTGGAGAAGAAAGGCAGGTTGGAGCTGGGGCAATAGTTTGCATAGAAAGTGAGGTAAAGGTTTATTTCTTTGAGAAAGAGACAACACTTGAAGAAAAAGAGCCATTAAGAATATTGGTTAACATGAGCATAAGACATGGAATCTGGGTGGTCAGTCGTTTAGTGGAAATAGGAAAAGGGAGATCATTGTGGGTCTTGTGGACATGACGAACTCAAAAAGGGCATGAAGGGAATTGGCAGAAAATCTGGAAAAAGTAGCAGGGCTGGGGGAACTCTACAGGACATTTGACAAGAGGATTGTGGAGATAGAAGGGAGTGACAGCAAATGCAGCTGATTGTATGCATTTGTTCTTAGTGTCAGAGAAACTCAAGAGCACCTCAGGCTTATTGTTAGAGGGTGGAGGGATAGGAGGAAGATGTTTAAGAAGGCAACTCCTATCCTAATACAGGCAGACCTTCCACACTGAAATTAACTTAGAGTTTTTTGGTCCCTTGGGTAATTTGCAATCAATTGGTCATTGATTACATTGATATCTAGATGAAGAAAAGCCTTCACGTCTATGACAATTTGAAAACAATTACCTGAAGTGAGAATGTGGTGTTCTACTGCAGGTATTTCATATTTGCCAGGAATTTTGGAAAGCAGTGGACTTTACCTGATCCTGAACCTTGGACCTAAGCCACTTGATAAAACTAGAAAAAGTTTCACCTCTGTAACATTACTCAATTCCACCTGCCACCAATTACCTGCTGCAGATCCCTTCCATGAGTTTGTTACTTGCAGGCTTGACTTTTCTACTCTCACTGGCCTTCCATACACACTCTGCTATAAACTTAAAGTCAGACCAAACTATGCTGCCCATGTCCTAGCTCTCACCAAACCCTGCTCATAGGTCATTTTTATTCCTCTTGGATGTAGGTGTCAGTGGCAAGGCGAGCATTTATTCCCTTCGCTAATTGTGCTTAACATATGGACTTGGGCTATCAAGAGGTTGATGCAGATTGTGAAAAACTTGCAAACTGGACCTCACGGCATGACATCGCTCTCATCCATAATTCCCAACAGCATGGAACATTCCAGTCTGCGAGGTGGAAACGTGACCACTCTCCCGAGCTATGCTGGGTCAGCTCAATGAACAGCAATCCACTTCCTGCATTATGCTAAGATCTGCCCAACTTTCTGCACAGTTAGCATAGACCATCTCTGATCCATATTAAACTTCAACTACCAATCTTCAGCAGCTCAATGAGGGAATCGTGGAACTTCAGAAACCCCAATTGGGAGGAATGCAGCAAGAGATTGGAAGAAGGTATTATAATATCATCCTTAAATATCCACATTCAGCTGACATAGAGTCAGTCCTGCAGAGCCATCTATGAAGCAACTACCAGAATCATTTTGAGGAGATGCCACCCTGTGTATATACCTCACCTGGAAGAGGATACTCCAACAATATGGGTCCTCCTGTGATCCAGATGTGGCAGATCATTTGATTGACTGGACTGTGCTTTCAGGAGCAGACAGGAAGAGATAACAAAGAACCAGGACTTCATCCATTTGGGCTGGAAATGTTGGAGAGTTCTATACCACCTTGTAGCAGCCCAGCAACCATGTATGCCAATCAGATAGCGAGCCATTTCCTTCTTATGGAAAAGGCACCATTGGGGAAAAAAAAGAGTGAAGAAGCAAAGTGTGTTTTCTCCGGGTGCTCCGGTTTCCTCCCACAGTCCAAAGATGTGCAGGTTAGGTGGATTGGTCATGCTAAATTGCCCCTTAGTGTCAGGGGGACTAGCTAGAGTAAATGCATGGGGTTGTGGGGTTAGGCCGGGTGGGATTGTGGTCAGTGCAGACTCAATGGGCCGAATGGCCTCCTTCTGCAATGTAGTATTCTATGATTCTATGAAATCCAGAGTGAGTGGAAATCCTCTCATAGGCAGCACAATTTCAGGTTTGAATCCATCGCCCACTCTGGAGTTGGACAAAGTACTCCAAATCATCAAACTGAGCACTGCTGCTGGTTATGACAACATCCTCTCTGAGTTTCTAAAACATCTTGGCCCAGGGGCCTGGTCCTGGTTAGCAGTCATTTACAAAGGCCATATGTGATCAAAGACTACCAAAGTCCTGGTGTATGTCCAAAGTCATTGGCTTCCCACAACCAGCAAAGACCCAGAATTACCATGAAACAACTGGCCAATACCTCTGATAGCATGGAATGTATTTTGAGAGACAGGATCTACAGGCACTTAGAGATGCAAGGACTGATTAAGAACAGTCAGCATGGCTTTGTGAGTGGAAAATCTTGTCTCACAAATTTGATTGAGTTTTTTGAAGGGGTAACCAAGAAGGTAGATGAGGGCAGTGCAGTTGGTGTTGTCTACATGGACTTTAGCAAGGCCTTTGACAAGGTACCGCATGGTAGGTTGTTGCATAAAGTTAAATCTCACGGGATCCAGGGTGAGGTATCTAAAAGGATACAAAATTGGCTTCTTGACAGAAGCCAGAGGGTGGTTGTAGAGAGTTGTTTTTCAAACTGGAGGCCTGTGACCAGCGGTGTGCCTCAGGGATCAGTGCTGGGCCCACTGTTATTTGTCATTTATATTAATGATTTGGATGAGAATATAGGGGGCATGGTTAGTAAGTTTGCAGATGACACCAAGATTGGTGGCATGGTGGACAGTGAGGAAGGTTATCTCCAATTGCAGCGGGATCTTGATCAATTGGGCCAGTGGGCTGACGAATGGCAGATGGAGTTTAATTTAGACAAATGCGAGGTAATGCATTTTGGTAGATTGAACCTTACTCAGGACTTACTCAGTTAATGGTAGGGCGTTGGGGAGAGTTACAGAACAAAGATCTAGGGGTACATGTTCATAGGTCCTTGAAAGTGGAGTCACAGGTGGACAGAGTGGTGAAGAAGGCATTTGGCATGCTTGATTTCATCGGTCAAAACATTGAATACAGGAGTTGGGATGTCTTGTTGAAGTTGTACAAGACATTGGTAAGGCCACACTTGGAATACTGTGTGCAATTCTGGTCACCCTATTATAGAAAGGATATTATTAAACTAGAAAGAGTACAGAAAAGATTTACTAGGATGCTACCGGGACTTGATGGATTGAGTTATAAGGAGAGGCTGAATAGACTGGGACTTTTTTCTCTGGCGTGTAGGAGGCTGAGGGGTGACCTTATAGAGGTCTATAAAATAATGAGGGGCATAGACAAGGTAGATAGTCAATATCTTTTCCCAAAGGTAGGGCAGTCTAAACTAGAGGGCATAGGTTTAAGGTGAGAGGGGAGAGATACAAAAGTGTCCAGAGGGACAATTTTTTCACACAGAGGGTGGTGAGTGTCTGGAACAAGCTGCCAGAGGTAGTAGTATAGACGGGTACAATTTGATCTTTTAAAAAGCATTTAGATAGTTACATGGGTACGATGGGTATAGAGGGATATGGGCCAAATGCGGGCAATTGGGATTAGCTTATGGGTTTTAAAAAAAATAAGGGCAGCATGGACATGTTGGGCCGAAGGGCCTGTTTCCATGCTGTAAACCTCTATGACTCTATGACTCCTGGGTTACTGATGTCATTGAACTGCTGCTCTGGGACAATGTCTGGACAAAACAGATACAAAAGTCTGTCTTGGCCACAACTCTGCGCCAATAACCCCTGCCTGGCCCCAGAGGTTTATCTACACGTGATAACTGCTGTGACATACAGGCTCAGAGTTTCCCCTGAACTGAAAGACACATTAAACAACAACCTTCTTCTTTGGCAGTCTTTCAGGATCGAGGATAAGTTGCTTCCAATGTAGGCAGGTGGTACTGCAGTGGCTGAATAGTCCAATTCTGGAGCCCAGACTCTGCCACAGGTTTGGCATGTGATGCTTGATGAGGTAGGTGGATGGGGTGCTCTGGATTCTGCATGCTCTGTTTGCTATTTATGCTTGGCCTTTGCATGCTCCCCTGGTGACACTCGAGGTGATTGGCACCTTTGCAGATGCTTCTTCTCCAGTTTGGGCCTTCTAAGGCAAGAGATTCCTACATGTCGATGGGAATGTTACATTTATTTAGGGAGGCTTTCAGAGTGCCCTTGTAGCATTTCCTCTGCCCTCCTAGTGATTGCATGCCATTACGGAACTCAGAGCAGAGTTTCCGGAGTCTTGTGTTGGGCATACGGACAATGTGGCCCGCTCATCGCAGCTAGTCCAGCATTACCAATGCCCCAATGCTGGAGATATTGGCCTGGGAGAGGATGCTCACATTGTTATGCCTATCCTGTAAGTGGATTTGCAGGATTGGTTTGGGGCAACGTTGATGATATCTTTCCAGGATTTTGAGATATCTGCAGTCTAATGCCCATGTTTCTGATGCATACAGGAAGGTGGGGATCATGGCTACTCTGTAGAACATGGGCATGGTGCTGGATTTGAGATCTCAATCTTTGAATATTCTGTGCCTCAGGTGTCTGAAGACTGCACTGGTGCATTGAAGTTGATGCTGGATTTCATCGTCGAGATCTGATAGCACCGAGAGGAGGCTCCCGACATATGGAAAATGATCCACATTGTCCAGTAGCTCACCGTTACTCTTGATAGTTGGGGCTAGTTTTGTGTGGCAGGAGTGGGCTGGTTGATAATCTTTGTTTTCCGATTGTTTAGTCTGAGGCCCATTCTCTCATATGCCTTGGTGAATGCATCGACAATGGCTGTAGCTCATTCTCTAAGTGGGTGCGCACACAGGCGTTGTCTGCATACTGCAGCATGATGATATTGGGGTGGTATTGGTTCTGGCCTGGAGGCATCGGCGGTTGAACAGTTTTGGCTTGTCCAGTAGGTTTACTCCACTCCAGCGGGGAGGTTCAAGGTGATGGGGTGGAGTGTTACTGCGAAGAAGATGAAGAAGCATCGGTGCAATGATGCAGCCCTGTTTGACCCCTGTTTGCACTGATATTGGGCCTGTGGTGAGGATCACAGCTTGCCTGTCATCATGGAGCAGGTGGAGAAAGGTGATGAATTTCTGCTGGCAGCCAAATTTGATGAGGATGTTCCACGATCCCCCATGGTTGGCAGAGTCGAAGGCAAGACAGAAAAAGGCCATGCACAGAGGTCGATGGAAAGGTCTAAACAACAATGTTGTAAAGCTGACTACTTAGGAACATAAGAGCAGGAGTAGGCAAAACACGCCAAAGCCCCTTTGTTCCACAGAACTTCCCCAGTGTTCTACCATTCATTGAATACTTTCTTGTCAAATTACTCCTTCCAAAGTGAATCACCTCACACTTTTCAGGGTTAAATTCCATCTGCTATTTATCTGCCCATTTGACCATTCCATCTATATCTTCTTGTAGCCCAAGAAATTCCGCCTCACTGTTAACCACCCATCCAATCTTTGTGTCTTCTGCAAAGTTTACTAATCCTCACCCCCACATAGTCATCAATGTAATTTATATGAATGACGAATAATAGGTCCCTGCAGTATGCCACTGGACACTGGCTTCCAGTCATTAAAGCGGCCAGTTTGTAGAATTATTGTAGAATAGCCAGTGTTTGACCTGTGCTTGTAGCCACAGTATTTATATGGCTGGTCCAGTTATGTTTTTGATCAATAGTAACCCTAGGCTGTTGGTGGGATTTCAGCAACAGTAATGCTGCTGAATGTTAAGGGGAGATAATCAGATTCCCTCCTGTTGGACCTGATCATTGTCCAGTACTAATGGGTAGGGTGGGATCTCTCGGGCATCTACACACAAATGTATAACTGAGGTCACATTTGCCCTTGTTGCCAAGGCCCACAATTACATCGACTTCGATAGGGATCAAACACCAGAACGTCCCAGAGCACTGGCCTTCACTGAGATTTCCAGGTTTCCACAGGTGTGGGGTGCCATTGACTGCACTTGTGTGGCTCTCAAAGCTCCCTGACAGTAGGCACTACAATACATAAACAGGAAAGGCTCCCGCACACTCAATGTACAGATGGTGTACATCCATAACAAACAAGTCCTGCAGGTTTGTGCCAGATATCCAGGAAACATCTATGACTCTCGAGTAGATCATGTATCCCAGAGATCTTCAAGGGACCACACAGGATCCCGGGTTGGCCCCTCAGGAACAAAGGATATGTTTGACACCTGCGTGGCAGCCTCAGACACCTGCGGAGAGAAGTTACAATGAGGTTCATTCTGCTGCCTGGGCATTGGTCACGTAACTCCACATGGATGCTAAAGATGTGATTCTGATGCCTGGACAGATCTGATGGAGCACTCCAGTACACTTCCCAGAGAGTGTCACGGGTCATTGTGACTTGCTGGGGCTACACAATCTGGTGCCACAATGGAACAAAGACTTGTCAGATGATCAGATGGAGGAGCTGCACAACGAGGACCTGGAAGGGGGTGACAGTGATTGAGTTTGAAGAAGCCAATGCCACAAATGAAAAGGCCACAGCACAGCTCAGATGAGGGAGGTGTGTGCAGGAGGACCTCATAGCTGCAGTACTCCAGGAAGAGGATGACGAGATGGAGTGAGCATCCTGTTGGAAAAGTAACCTGCTTGAGGGGCCAACATGAAGTGCAGCATTGCAGTACCTATCGTTTCAATTCTGCATTTCAAAATGAGAGTCAGTACTTCCCCAACAGGTTCATTGATGAGGCGTTGAGAGCATGCTTTGTCACTGAGATGAGCTGCTGTATAAAGAACAAAGAACAAAGAACAGTACAGCACAGGAAACAGGCCTTCGGCCCTCCAAGCCTGTGCCGCTCCTTGGTCCAACTAGACCAATCGTTTGTATCCCTCCATTCCCAGGCTGCTCATGTGACTATCCAGGTAAGTCTTAAACGATGTCAGCGTGCCTGCCTCCACCACCCTACTTGGCAGCGCATTCCAGGCCCCCACCACCCTCTGTGTAAAAAACGTCCCTCTGATGTCTGAGTTATACTTCGCCCCTCTCAGCTTGAGCCCGTGACCCCTCGTGATCGTCACCTCCGACCTGGGAAAAAGCTTCCCACTGTTCACCCTATCTATACCCTTCATAATCTTGTATACCTCTATTAGATCTCCCCTCATTCTCCGTCTTTCCAAGGAGAAGAATGTATTGTTAGGAGCTGCAGCTGGATGCACCTCCTGCAGGTGTCGTTGTCAGGGAGATCGGAGGTCTCCCTGACTTCCTACATCCTGTAAGAGAATGTTCAAGTGAGGAGAGCTAGTAGGTTAGAGGTATTTTTAACTTACTCTTTTTTTCGGAGTTTTTTTTTCTCTAAGGCAGCCGGGAGTGTAAAACCAGAAGTAGGCCCCAGTGAATTTTTTGAGTTGGAGCAAGGGAGGCAGCGAGTGGAACACGAGACTGCGCAGGTGCCAGACGTCAGCCAGTAGCGCACGGAAGGTTTAAAAAGCAGGCCACTCTATTCAGCGGGCAGCGGAGTGAGAGGGAGCAGAGTGGGACGGCTTTAGCTCAAACAGGCTTCGGCGTGAACAGGCAGAGGCGAGGGTAGGTTCCAGTAAGTTGTTTTTGTTTCTTCCGAGTAGAAAGAATGCCAGGCAGGATATTGGAATGCTTCTCTAACAGGATGTAGGAAGTCGGGGAGACCTCCGATCTCCCTGACAACGACACCTGCAGGAGGTGCATCCAGCTGCAGCTCCTAACAAACCGCGTTAGGGAACTGGAGCAGGAGCTGGATGACCTCCGGATCATTCGGGAGAATGAGGAGTTTATAGATAGTAGCTTCAGGGAGGCAGTTACGCCAAAGGCACAGAGCACAGGTAATTGGGTTATCGTCAAGCGAGGGGAAAGGACAGGCAGAGCAGGGTTCCCCTGTGGCCATTCCCCTCCACAACAGGTATACCGATTTGGATACTGTTGTGGGGGATGCCTTACCTGGGGCAAGCTGCGGCAGCCGGATCTCTGGCACTGAGTCTGGTTCTGCAGCGCAGTAGGGAGGGTGGAAGAAGAGGAGAGCGGTAGTGATAGAGGACTCGATAGTCAGAGGTACAGATAGGAGGTTCTGTGGTCGTGACAGAGACTCCCGGATGGTTTGTTGCCTCCCGGGTGCCAGGGTCAGGGATGTCTCTGATCACGTGCACAGCATTCTGAAGTGGGAGGGTGATCAGCCAGATGTCATGGTACACATCGGTACCAATGACGTAGGAAGGAAGAGTGAGGAGGTCCTGAAGAGTGAGTATCGAGAGCTTGGTAGGAAGTTAAAAAGCAGGACCCCGAGGGTAGTAATCTCAGGATTGCTACCTGTGCCACGTGCCAGTGAGGGTAAGAGTAGGATGCTCGGGCGGATGAACACATGGCTGAGGAACTGGTGTAGGGGGCAGGGTTTCAGATTTCTAGATCATTGGAACCTCTTCTGGGGCAGGTGGGACCTGTACAAGAGAGATGGGTTACACCTGAACTACAAGGGGACCAATATACTTGCAGGGAGGTTTGCTAGTGTTATTGGGGAGGGTTTAAACTAGATTTGCAGGGGGATGGGAACCAGAGTGCCAGAGCAGATAGTGGAGCGGGGGTGAAAATAAATGATGTTAATAGTTCATGCAAAATCACAAATAGAAGGGTTGTGTGTGGTGGTAATAATCTTCTGAGGTGTGTCTATTTCAATGCCAGGAGTATTGTGGGGAAGGCAGGCGAGCTGAGGGCGTGGATTGACACATGGAATTATGACATTATAGCCATTAGTGAAACTTGGCTACAGGAGGGGCAGGACTGGCAGCTCAATGTTCCAGGGTTCCGATGTTTCAGACGTGATAGAGGTGGGGGGGGTGGCATTGCTAGTCAGGGAAAATGTTACAGCAGTGCTCAGGCAGGACAGATTAGAGGGCTTGTCTACCGAGGCCATATGGGTGGAGCTGAGAAACAGGAAAAGTATGACCACATTAATGGGGGTGTATTATAGATCACCCAATAGTCAGCGAGAATTGGAGGAACAAATCTGCAGAGAGATAGCAGGCAACTGCAGGAAACATAAAGTTGTGATAGTAGGGGATTTTAATTTTCCACATATAGATTGGGACTCCCATACTGTTAAAGGTCTAGACGGGTTAGAGTTTGTAAAATGTGTTCAGGAAAATTTTCTAAATCAATATATGGAGGTACCAACTAGAGAGGATGCAATATTAGATCTCTTATTAGGAAACGAGTTAGGACAAGTGACGGAAGTGTGTGTAGGGGAACACTTTGGTTCCAGTAATCATAATGCCATTAGTTTCAACTTGATCATGGATAAAGATAGATCTGGTCCTTGGGTTGAGGTTCTAAACTGGAAAAAGGCCAAATTTGAAGAAATGAGAAAGGATCTAAAAAGCGTGGATTGGGACAGGCTGTTCTCTGGCAAAGATGTGATTGGTAAGTGGGAGGCCTTCAAAGGAGAAATTTTGAGAGTGCAGAGTTTGTATGTTCCTGTCAGGATTAAAGGCAAAGTGAATAAGAATAAGGAACCTTGGTTCTCGAGGGATATTAGAACTCTGATAAAGAAGAAGAGAGAGATGTATGACATGTATAGGCAACAGGGAGCAAATAAGATGTTTGAGGAGTATAAAAAGTGCAAGAAACTACTTAAGAAAGAAATCAGGAGGGCTAAAAGAAGACATGAGGTTGCTTTGGCAGACAAGGTGAAGGATAATCCTAAGAGTTATATTAAGAGCAAAAGGATAGTAAGGGATAAAATTGGTCCTCTTGAAGATCAGAGTGGTCGACTATGTATGGAACCAAAAGAAATGGGGGAGATATTAAATGGGTTTTTTGCATCCGTATTTACTAAGGAAACTGTGGCACGGAGTCTATGGAAATAAGGCAAACAAGTAGGGAGGTCATGGAACCTATACAGATTAAAGGGGAGGAGGTGCTTGCTGTCTTGAGGCAAATCAGAGTAGATAAATCCCCAGGACCGGACAGGGTATTCCCTCGGACCTTGAAGGAGACTCGTGTTGAAATTGCAGGGGCCCTGGCAGATATATTTAAAATGTCGGTATCCACGGGCGAGGTGCCGGATGATTGGAGGATAGCTCATGTTGTTCCGTTGTTTAAAAAAGGCTCAAAAAGTAATGCGGGAAATTATAGGCCGGTAAGTTTGACGTCAGTAGTAGGTAAATTATTGGAAGGAGTACTAAGAGATAGGATCTACAAATATTTGGATAGACAGGGACTTATTAGGGAGAGTCAACATGGCTTTGTGCGTGGTAGGTCATGTTTAACCAATCTATTAGAGTTTTTCGAGGAGGTTACCAGGAAAGTGGATGAAGGGAAGGCAGTGGATGTTGTCTACATGGACTTCAGTAAGGCCTTTGACAAGGTCCCGCATGGGAGGTTAGTTAGGAAGGTTCAGTTGCTAGGTATACATGGAGAGGTAGTAAATTGGATAAGACATTGGCTCAATGGAAGAAGCCAGAGAGTGGTAGTGGAGGATTGCTTCTCTGAGTGGAGGCCTGTGACTAGTGGTGTGCCACAGGGATCAGTGCTGGGTCCATTGTTGTTTGTCATCTATATCAATGATCTGGATGATAATGTGGTAAATTGGATCAGCAAATTTGCTGATGATACAAAGATTGGAGGTGTAGTGGACAGTGAGGAAGGTTTTCAAAGCTTGCGGAGGGATTTGGACCAGCTAGAAAAATGGCAGATGGAGTTTAATGCAGACAAGTGTGAGGTATTGCACTTTGGAAGGACAAACCAAGGTAGAACACGGGGCGGCACGGTAGAACAGTGGTTAGCATTACTGCTTTACAGCTCCAGGGACCTGGGTTCGATTCCCGGCTTGGGTCACTGTCTGTGTGGAGTTTGCACATTCTACTCGTGTCTGCGTGGGTTTCCTCCGGGTGCTCCGGTTTCCTCCCACAGTCCAAAGATGTGCGGGTTAGGTTGATTGGCCATGCTAAAATTGCCCCTTAGTGTCCTGAGATGTGTAGGTTAGAGGGATTAGCAGGTAAATGTGTAGGGATATGGGGGTAGGGCCTGGGTGGGATTGTGGTCAGTGCAGACTCGATGGGCCGAATGGCCTGTTTCTGCACTGTAGGGTTTCTATGATTTCTATGATACAAGGTAGGACACTGAAGAGTGCAGTAGAACAGAGGGATCTTGGAATACAGATACATAATTCCCTAAAAATGGCGTCACAGGTAGATAGGGTCGTAAAGAGTGCTTTTGGTACATTGGCCTTTATAAATCAAAGTATTGAGTATAAGAGTTGGAATGTTATGGTGAGGTTGTATAAGACA
This sequence comes from Mustelus asterias, assembly GCF_964213995.1. Lineage (NCBI taxonomy): Eukaryota > Metazoa > Chordata > Chondrichthyes > Carcharhiniformes > Triakidae > Mustelus > Mustelus asterias. The sequence continues at coordinate 66,553,068 of NC_135815.1, read as the reverse complement.
TTGGTGAGGCCGAATTTAGAGTATTGTGTGCAGGTTTGGTCACCTAGTTACAGGAAGGATATTAATAAGGTTGAAAGAGTACAGAGAAGGTTTACAAAGATGTTGCCGGGACTTGAGAAAGGTTGAATAGGTTAGGACTTTATTCCCTGGAGCGTATAAGAATGAGGGGAGATTTGATAGAGGTGCATAAAAACATGATGGGTATCGATAGAGTGAATGCAAGCAGGCTTTTCCCACTGAGGCTAGGGGAGAAAAAAACTAGAGGACATGGGTTAAGGGTGAAGGGGGAAAAGTTTAATTATTATTAGGGGGGGGCTTCTTCACGCAGAGAGTGGTGGGAGTATGGAATGAGCTGCCAGATGAAGTGGTGAATGCGGGCTCACTTTTAATATTTAAGAAAAACTTGGGCAGGTACATGGATGAGAGGGGTGTGGAGGGATATGGTCCAGGTGCAGGTCAGTGGGACTGGGCAGAAAAATGGTTCGGCACAGCCAAGAAGGGCCAGAAGGCCTGTTTCTGTGCTGTAATGTTCTATGGTTCTGTGGTTCTATTTGTAGCAAAAGGCCAAGCAGCAGTGTTACCGATAGGCTTTTGATTTTTATTGAATTTAGCCAATCAATTTGAATTAGGCACTTGGATACCAAGAACCTATTTAATTTAAATCTGACAAAACCTAGGTTTTGACAACCTAGGACCAATCCTATTGTGGGAAATATTAATATGTCATCACAGGTATAAAAGAAGAGGGCAGTGGGACAAAAAGGTGAGAGCAACTGCCATCTTCCACAGGTCACAGCTCTCAGCCCAAAGCACTATCTGGACAGCAAAGGTACCAAAGAAGAAAGAAGTTCCAAACAGAAGAATCGACAGAGAAGGCCCAGAATATTCCAGAAGACACAAAACCTGGTTGTAATTTAGAGAGTAACTAAATTCTATTTTTTGTTAATGAATGGGAATTGTATTTATTGGAACAGCATACCATTAGAATCTTGTTTATTCAGGAATAGTTAATAAAGGGATTTATTCAGTTTGTTAATAGTTTAGTTAATTTGTTCACTGTTAGTTAGATAAATAAATAATACGTGTTGATTTTAGAGAAAGCGTCAGGGATTTATTTTGTATTTAACCACTAGAAATTGCTGAAGTGCAGATCACACCCCTTATCAATCATGCTCAACAGATCTATGGCCCACCACATGTGACCATTCAGATGCAGCATTCGTGACAGTAGCCAGTGGTTGGGTAAAAGAATGGACAGCACTGCATCCATACATTGAGTTGAGAGCCATGCGCCCACAACAACTACACAGTGAGAGACACTTAAGCCTGTAGGTTCGACCACCAAGACACTTGTTTGGCTGAGAGGGCTAGAGTCTCACACTTCTTGCTCAGCTTATTAGATATGACCAGGAAGTGCAACTGCCAGACAGGAGCACACAGTTCTTTACTATATGGGATAATAGCATAGAAGCCCTGGTAGATGACAGGGTGCATGAAGTTCCAGGACATTTCACCCTTCTCCATTAACACTTCTGTTTTTCCATACTTTCCACATATTGTTTGTTTTGTTGTCTCAACATAGGCACAGTGATATTCTTGCCTTTGTGTCAGATGGTTCTGGGTTCAGGTCCCACCCCAGAGACTTGGGCACATAATCTTGTTAGCACTGCTGCCTCACAATGCCAACGATTTGATACCGGCCTTAGGTGACCATCTGTGTGGAGTTTGCACGTTCTCCCCATGTCTGTGTGGGTTTCCTCTGGTGCTCCAATTTCCTCCCATAGTCCAAAGGTATGCAGGTTAGGTGGATTGGTCATGCTAAATTGCCCCTTAGTGTCCCAAGATGTGTAGGTTAGGTGGATTAGCCTGGTAAATGCACAGGGCTACTGGGATAGGGCAGAAGGGAGGATCCAGGTGAGGCTCTTTCTGAGGGTGCAGGATCGATGGGCCGAATGGCCTTCTTCTGCACTGTTAGGATTCTATTATAAAGTTTGAGTATGTCCAAGCAGATCATTCCATGCCTATTAGGAAACATGTTCCTAATTTACAGTTTTCTCAAAACACAAATCCCTAACCTGAAGCCACAGACTTTTCATTTTCTATTATATTTATCATCGTCCTCCTTCTAAAAATTCTAGACTCGAGCTGAACCTCTAGCAGGAACAGAAGATACAACTTTCTCTGCTCCAAAGAGAACAACCTCAGACTTCTCACCTTCCCACTTAACTGAAGTCCCACATCCCTGGCACAATTATAAATGTAACTCTAGGAATTTATGATGTAAAACGATGATTGAGCACACTCACAGACGCAAGATTTTTAAAATATAGATATATATAACCATTCTAGTAGGTTACCAAAACAGTCTTCAGTGTATTACTATGCCATTGCAGAGCTGATGGTCCAAGGTTGAAATCTTGAATTGCCTACACTCATGGCACCAGACCTCAGCAAGGGTCAGTCCCTTCAGTGAGGAAATGAGAAAAGTGGTGAAACAAAACTATATGAGAGTTAATTTAACTTTTCATAAAAGCTAATAAGTTGAAGTTTAAAATGACAATTTGCAAAACCAAAAAAGCTAATCAAAGCTACATTAATCTATTAAGTGCTTTTAAATATACACTTTGTGTTCACTTCTCAGTCAGGGGCTAAGACCTCACACTCTATATTTTTATTAAATGTTTCTAAAATTAAAAATAAAACTGGACAAAGACCCTGTTAAATGGCTGAAGCCATGTCTGTCTTTCCCTTGGGTGGTAGGTGCTAATATGGCAGTATCACAGAAACTCACACATTGGTATCTCTGAAGTGGCACTAACAGCCCATATTGGCTGCAGAGACCAAATTCAAAGGAAACTAGATAGAGGCCAACTGATGGGGAATACAGCCCCTTTATCAAAGACACCGTGAAGAGATGGGGTCAAGTGAGATGGAATCCTTTGACTTGTATAACCAGTCATATTGCCTTGTTGTATTGGAAAAAACCCTCATTTATCCAATGACCCTTTAAATGCCCTTTATGATGACGAGTCCACTACTGTTGCAGGTAGGGCATTCCACGCCCTTACTACTCTCTGAGTAAAGAACCTACCTCTGACATCTGTCCTATATCTATCACCCCTCAATTTAAAGCTATGTCCCCTCGTGCTAGCCATCACCATCCGAGGAAAAAGGCTCTCACTGTCCACCCTATCTAATCCTCTGATCATCTTGTATGCCTCCATTAAGTCACCTCTTAACCTTCTTCTCTCTAACGAAAACAGCCTCAAGTCACTCAGCCTTTCCTCATAAGACCTTCCCACCATACCAGGCAACATCCTGGTAAATCTCCTCTGCACCCTTTCCAATGCTTCCACATCCTTCCTATAATGCGGCGACCAGAGCTGTACGCAATACTCCAAGTACGGCCGCACCAGAGTTTTGTACAGCTGCAACATGACATCATGGCTCCGAAACTCAATCCCTCTACCAATAAAAGCTAACACACTGTACGCCTTCTTAACAACCCTATCAACCTGGGTGCCAACTTTCAGGGATCTATGCACATGGACACCGAGATCTCTCTGGTCATCCACACTACCAAGTATCTTACCATTAGCCCAGTACTCTGTATTCTTGTTACTCCTTCCAAAGTGAATCACCTCACACTTTTCCGCATTAAACTCCATTTGCCACCTCTCAGCCCAGCTCTGCAGCTTATCTATGTCCCTCTGTAACCTGCAACATCCTTCCGCACTGTCCACAACTCCACCGACTTTAGTGCCATCCGCAAATTTACTAACCCATCCTTCCACGCCCTCATCCAGGTCATTTATAAAAATGACAAACAGCAGTGGCCCCAAAACAGATCCTTGCGGTACACCACTAGTAACTGAACTCCAGGATGAACATTTCCCATCAACCACCACCCTCTGTCTTCTTACTGCTAGCCAATTTCTGATCCAAACCGCTTAAATCACCCTCAATCCCATGCCTCCATATTTTCTGCAATAGCCTACCGTGGGGAACCTTATCAAACGCTTTACTGAAATCCATATACACCACATCAACTACTTTACCCTCATCCACCTCTTTGGTCACCTTCTCAAAGAACTCAATAAGGTTTGTGAGGCACGACCTACCTTTCACAAAACCGTATTGACTATCCCTAATCAAATTGTTCCTTTCTAGATGATTATAAATCCTATCTCTTATAATCCTTTCTAAAACTTTGCCCACAACAGAAGTAAGGCTCACTGGTCTATAATTACCAGGGTTGTCTCTACCCCCCTTCTTGAACAAGGGGACAACATTTGCTATCCTCCAGTCTTCTGGCACTATTCCTGTGGACAATGACGACATAAAGATCAAAGCCAAAGGCTCTGCAATCTCCTCCCTAGCTTCCCAGAGAATCCTAGGATAAATCCCATCCGGCCCAGGGAATGATCTATTTTCACATTTTCCAGAATTGCTAACACCTCCTCCTTATGAACCTCAATCCCGTCTAGTCTAATAGCCTGTATCTCAGTATTCTCTTCGACAACATTGTCTTTTTCCTGTGTGAATACTGACGAAAAATATTCATTTAGCGCCTCTCCTATCTCTTCGGACTCCACGCACAACTTCCCACTACTGTCCTTGACTGGCCCTAATCGTACCCTAGTCATTCTTTTATTCCTGACATACCTATAGAAAGCTTTAGGGTTTTCCTTGATCCTACCTGCCAAAGACTTCTCATCTCCCCCCCTGGCTCTTCTTAGCTCTCTCTTCAGGTCCTTCCTGGCTAACTTGTAACTCTACTACCAAGCAACATCCTCTACTACCAAGCAACTACCAACTCTACTACGCAGCAGACGCTGCGACAACAGATGAATGAACACCGCTTGACAATCACCAGGCAAGACTGTTCTCTTCCTGTTGGGGAGCACTTCAGCGGTCACGGGCATTCGGCCTCTGATATTCGGGTAAGCGTTCTCCAAGGCGGCCTTCACGACACACGACGGCGCAGAGTCGCTGAGCAGAAACTGATAGCCAAGTTCCGCACACATGAGGACGGCCTCAACCGAGATATTGGGTTCATGTCACACTATTTGTAATCCCCACAGCTTGCCTGGACCTGCAGAGTCTCACTGTCTGGAGACAATACACATCTCTTTAGCCTGTCTTGATGCTCTCTCCACTCACATTGTTTATATCTTAAAGACTTGATTAGCTGTAAGTATTCGCAATCCAACCATTATTCATGTAAATTGAGTTTGTGCCTTTATATGCCCTGTTTGTGAACAGAATTCCCACTCACCTGAAGAAGGGGCTTGGGGCTCCGAAAGCTTGTGTGGCTTTTGCTATCAAATAAACCTGTTGGACTTTAACCTGGTGTTGGTAAACTTCTTACTAACTTGTAACTCTGAAGCGCCTAACTGAGCCTTCATGTCTCATCTTTACATAAGTCTCCTTCTTCCTCCTCACAAGAGATTCAACTTCTTTAGTAAACCACGGTTCCCTCGCTCGACCACTTCCTCCCTGCCTGACAGGTACATACTTATCAAGGACACGGAGTAGCTGTTCCTTGAACAAGCTCCACATTTCAATTGTGCCCATCCCCTGCAGATTTCTTCCCCATCCTATGCATCCTAAATCTCGCCTAATCGCATCATAATTTCCTTTCCCCCAACTATAACACTTGCCCTGCGGTATATACCTACCCCTTTCCATCGCTAAAGTAAACATAACCGAATTGTGGTTACTATCACCAAAGTGCTCACCTACCTCCAAATCTAATACCCGGCCTGGTTCATTACCCAGTACCAAATCCAATGTGGCCTCGCCTCTTGTTGGCCTATCTACATACTGTGTCAGGAAACCCTCCTGCACACATTGGACAAAACCTGACCCATCTAAAGTACTTGAACTATAGCGTTTCCAGTCAATATTTGTAAAGTTAAAGTCCCCCATAACAACTACCCTGTTACTTTCGCTCCTATCCAGAATCATCTTTGCAATCCTTTCCTCTACATCTCTGGAACTTTTCGGAGACCTACAGAAAACTCCCAACAGGGTGACCTCTCCTTTCCGGTTTCTAACCTCAGCCCATACTACCTCAGTAGATGAGTCCTCATCAAACGTCCTTTCTGCCACCGTAATACTGTCCTTGACTAACAAAGCCACACCTCCCCCTCTTTTACCACCTTCCATGATTTTACTGAAACATCTAAACCCCGGAACCTGCAACAACCATTGCTGTCCCTGCTCTATCTATGTCGCCGAAATGGCCACAACATCGAAGTCCCAGGTACCAACCCATGCTGCCAGTTCACCCACCTTATTCCGGATGCTCCTGGCGTTGAAGTAAACACACTTCAAAACACCTTCCTGCCTGCCGGTACACTCCTGCGACCTTGAAACCTTATTCATGACGTCACCACTCACATCCTCCTGTACACTGGAGCAACAATTCAGGTTCCCATCCCCCTGCCGAATTAGTTCAAACCCTCCCGAAGAGCATTCGCAAATTTCCCCCCCAGGATATTGGTACCCCTCTGGTCCAGGTGAAGACCATCCCGTTTGTAGAGGTCCCACCCAACCCAGAATGAGCCCCAATTATCCAGGTATCTGAATCTTTCCCTCCTGCACCATTCCTGTAGCCACGTGTTCAACTGCTCTCTCTCCCTATTCCTCTCCTCGCTAGCACATGGCATGGGTAACAAACCAGAGATAACAACTCTATTTGTTCTCGCTCTAAGCTTCCACCCTAACTCCCTGAATTTCTGCCTTACATCCCCATCCCTCTTCCTACCTATGTCATTGGTGCCGATGTGGACCACAACAGGGGATCGCTGCACTGACTGCTTCTTACCCCTTCTAACAGTCACCCAAGTATCCTCATTCCTAGGAGTATGAACCTCCCTGTAGCTTTTATCTATAACTGTCTCTGCCTCCTGAATGATCCTGAGTTCGTCCAGTTCCAGCTCCAGATCCCTAACACGGTCTTCAAGGAGCTGGAATTGGGTGCACTTCCTGCAAGTGTACTCAGCTGGGTCACTAATGGTGTCCCTCACCTCAAACATCCCACAGGAGGAACATTGCACTGCCTGCACTGACATCCCTGCTAACTTCCCTTAATAAGAAACGAAAGAGAAAAGAGTCTTTTTTTTAGGTTAGAGGAGGGGGGAGGGTGGGAGACTCTACACGTGTAGAGTCTCATGTTACCTCCCCGTTCAAATTTATTGGGCAAAAAACTGTCCCAGGTCTCCCTGCGACCTATTTCCGGTTTCCTGTTTCCTGTTGCTGAGGAAAAAAAAACACAAAACAACTCCGAAAAAGTAAGTAAAAAAAAAAATTCAGCTTATCTTATCTTGCAGTTCTGCCCTCCAAAAATCACTCCCCTCTCTGCCCGCTCCACCAGAAGAATGAGGTAGAACCTCGGAGGTCAGTGCCTTTTTAAAAAAAAAACTACAAACCGTCCCGGATCTCCCTGCGACCTATTAAATGGTTAGGAAACAGCACAAGTGAATCATGATTCCTAGTTACAGGTTCAACAATGTAATCTTGTCAAGATGGACAGTTTTGTGAACCATAGGGAGACTGTTATGTGGATTGCATGTAATAAGATAATTGTTAAAATGCTTACCATGTTGTAAGTTGTCATATTTTAGAGGTTAGGAATGAAAATACATCACAACTTTTAGATTTGAGAATTTAATTTTTAATTGCAAGATTTAAAAAAAGCAAGCAAACAACAACCTGAATTTGAGAATTTGGTGAACACCCATGAAATAATTAAAATTCAAAGGCTGTTCCATGTTTACCTGGCGGTTAGAGTTATAGATACGAAAGCATTGAAAAAAACAGGTGGTCCCCTTTAGCTTTGTGATGGAGCCAGTAAGTCTCGTAAGATTTCAGTTGTCCCCATTAGTTATAAATTATTAATGCAAGAACCAGAGACATTACTTAAAGGGATGACGGTGGATAAATAATGGCAAACATTCAAAGCGCGCATGGGTGAGTGAACTGCAACAGTTAGCATAGGAGGTCTGTTGGCCTCGGGCGGGATTTTACGGTTTCAGGACGTGCGAGGCCATAGAATCTCGTCGATTTTCTTCTTCAAATAAGTGCCACAGGATCCTTTCCATCCATCTAAGTGGGCAATCAAATCTTAGTTAAATGTCCCATATGGGCAGCACAATAGTTAGATGCTGTCTCACAGTGCCAGGGACCTGGGTTCGATTCCCGGCTTGGGTCACTATCTGTGTGGAGTTTGCACATTCTCCCTGTGTCTGCATGGGTTTCCTCCGGGTGCTCCAGTTTCCTCCCACAGTCCAAATGATGTGCTGGTTAGGTGCATTGGCCATGCTAAATTCTCCCTCAATGTACCCGAACAGGCCCCGGAGCGTGGGAACTAGGGGATTTTCACAGTAACTTAATTTCAGTGTTAATGTAAGCCTACTTGTGACAATAATAAATAAACTATACATCTGAGAGACAGCACCTTCAGCAATGCGGCAGGTCCCCAGTACTGCTCTGAACTGTCAGCCCAGATTACGCTCTCAAGCATTGGAATGAGCTTGAGTCCACAAACCTCTGATTCAGAAGCTCCAGTGAGTTAAGCCTGACAATCTCACTGACCCGGTTTGGGGAGGACAAAGGTTACGTTATGACATAACACAAAATTCAGCACTCGATTATGCATTATTATCACTTAACCAATCAAATCTTACCAATTAACAATAGCAATAATTATAACTTCATAGTTAGGAACAGACTAAATTATGCCATCAAAAATACAGCAGCATATTCCTCTGAATAAAACTCTAGGATAAATTTATTTATAATCCTCTGCTACATGACTACTGTGTGAAGCATCATAATTGAACATAACTATTCTTCTTAGATGTTCATGGGAATAATAAGGAATGACTGCTACCGGGTAGAACATAAAATCTCACATATTTCCCTCTGGCAAACCTTGTTCATAGAATGAAAGAATCCTACAGTGAAGAAGGAGGCCATTCGGCCCATTGAGCCTGCACCAACAACAATCCAGCCCAGGCCCTATCACCTTAACCCCACATATTTACCCTATTAATCTCCCTGATGCTAAGGAGCAATTGAGAATAGCCAATCAACCTAACTTGCATATCTTTGGACTGTGGGAGGAAACTGGAGCACCTGAAGGAAACCCACACAGACATGGGGAGAACGTGCAAACTCCACACAGAGTCACCCAAGGCTGGAATTGAACATAGGCCCCTGGTGCTGTGAGGCAGCAGTGTTAACCACTGTGCTACTGTGCCACTCCACACTTATCGGTTCACATATATATTCAATTTAATATGAAAGATCTAGCAGCAGTTCAGCTGAGGGATCCTGAAGTAGGCGGTGATAGAACACATGTCTGGCACTAGACAAATTCAGAGCTTTCACTGGATGCAACCAAGTCAACATTGGCCAATACAGACAGTACATACAGAAGGTCAACTTACTGGCTGCGGTCTCCAGTGGTCTCGGTGAAAACCTGATGGCTTCTGTGTATACAACAAACAACCATGAATATAGAAAATGTAAATAGTATGTAAATGATTGCATAAATTTGTTACTTTACTATAGCATTGAGTGAGATAATTCTTTTATCTACACATATATGTACATCTACAAACATACAGACACTCCAAGTGACCCACTCAGTTTTGAAGCAACACAGTGTCCGAAGAATGCACACAGTCCTATACAGTGTTCTCCTTGTTGCCTTGGCAGAGATGGAGGCAGCCATCATTGCTTATATGGCCATGAGGATTGTGGCAGTTTACCTCCTCATGCAGGCACCATGGGAACACTCCCTGCTCCATGCAGCAACTCTGCAGAGTCAGCCATTGTGAATGAGTCCTGGGCCACACATCGTTCCTCTGACAGAAGAATGGAGGATGGAGATATTCTTTCAGGAGCATGGAACCATCCTCAGCCCTTGTTGCGCATCCCCTCCAGCCACCTTTGGGCCATCTGTAGCAGTGTCCTATTCATGTTCCACAGTCCTCACAAACTCCACGGATATCAGCACATGGGTTCAGCATTGTCTGTTCTTAGCTCTGAGCTGAATGGTCCACCCAGTACAGGACCCCACGCAACCTGGACATTCTCTCTTCTGCCTTCTTCCATCGGGAAAAAAGCACAAAAGTCTGAGGTCACGTACCAACTGACTCAAGAACAGCTTCCCTGCTGCTGTCAAACCTTTGAATGGACCTACCTCACATTAAGTTGATCTTTCTCTACACCCTAGCTATGACTACAGGGCAGCACGGTAGCACAGTGGTTAGCACTGCTGCTTCACAGCTCCAGGGACCTGGGTTCGAATCCCGGCTCGGGTCACTGTCTGTGTGGAGTTTGCACATTCTCCTCGTGTCTGCATGGGTTTCCTCCGGGTGCTCCGGTTTCCTCCCACAGTCCAAAAGATGTGCAGGTTAGGTTGATTGGCCATGCTAAAATTGCCCCTTAGTGTCCTGGGATGCGTAGATTAGAGGGATTAGCAGGTAAAATATGTAGGGATATGGGGGTAGGGCCTGGGTGGGATTGTGGTCGGTGCAGACTCGATGGGCCGAATGGCCTCTTTCTGTACTGTAGGGTTTCTATGATTTCTATGACTGTAACACTACATTCTGCACTCTCTTGTTTCTTTCTCTATGAACATTATGCTTTGTCTGTATAGTGCACAAGAAACAATACTTTTCACTGTAAGCTAATACATGTGACAATGCCTTGAGACATAGTTGTGCTGTTCTGAAACATTTGTAGAGCCTCAGGGAAGTTTGTAGGTGACCACCCATCTCTTACTGCAGGCCCAAATACTGATTCCTACCCAAACTGTGACTCCTGAGGTCCTTCACCATCCCTTGGATCATCTCTTTAACTGTCCTCCCCCTCCAAGGGGAAATGTCCATAGATACCGCTGCCTCAGACACCTCCTCCAGCACACTAATGCTGTCTTCACCCAGTGTCCCAAATCTAAAACTGAGCATGGACGCACTGAAGTGCATTGGTGCCTGATGAGCTAGTCTGGTGTTTTGCTACTAACTCATAAATGCTTCTTCTTCCTGTTGCCTGAAGCACTGTGCAGCTCCAGGTGTTGTAGTGGAAACTTTTCCTGCTTCTTGACTGTGAAAGATAGACTCTACAAAATTCATTTTCGTCAATATAACAAGCATTTATTTACGAATAACTGCATGCAGTATACAGCTGAGACTTGAGGTCAGACAGCAGTTGTTACAACTGCTAATTCTTCCACAAGTCCGCAATTGAACAGAGAAACAGTTCAGTATTTATACATAATCATTATCAGTTTTTGTGACCAGAGCATATTCAGGAATTCGATTAGTAATAGAATCGTGAGCAGTATCGTTAATCATGTTTTAACTTGCTGACCTCCCTCGTTGTCCCATTATTCATACCCTTATCTTGTCCTTTGATGTAACAGAAGAAGGTCGGTGACTCCTTCATCTCTGACCTTATCTTGTTTTATTTACTCATACAGCCTTATTAACTCTTACAGGGGTCTGGCATTTTGAAATAGTTTGGTCAGCGTTCTTACATTATACCAGAGAGTTGACCAATTTTCCCAGCATGCTACTGCTTAGTTCATACAATTCCACACAGGGGCTTTTATGCCTTGGCTAACTAACAGGAAGCAGGGAGTAGCAAAAAAAGGGTTTTTTCTCAGGTTGGAGGGCAGTAAACTCTGGAGTGCCACAGGGACCAGGTATGGAGGGGCTGCCAAATGTGGAAAGGTTAAACAGGTTGGGTCTGTGCTCATTGAGTTCAGAAGAATAAGAGGTGATATGATTGAAACGTATGAGATTCTTCGGGGATTAGACAGGGTAAATGTTGGTAGGATATTTCCATTCTTTGTAGAGTGTAGGACCAGAGGGCATAGTCACAGAATAAGTTGGTATTCATTTATGACAGATTTGAGGAAGAATTTCTTCTCTCAAAGAATGGCGAATCTTTGTAATTCTTTACCCCAGGAAGCTGTGGAGTCTGAGTCCTTGAATATTTTCAAGCTGAGATTGATAGGTCTTAAATCAGTAGGAGAATTAAGGATTACAGAGCTAAGGCAGAAAGGTTGACTCAGTAAGATCAGCCATGATTTTAACAAATAACAGAGCAGGATTGAAGGGCTGAATGGCCTACACCTATTCCTATTTCTCATGGTCTTATGATAAGGCTGGGAATGGCCAGGTGATTGCCCAATGTTTGGCCTCCTCTGGTCATGTTACAGGAAGAACAAAGAACAAAGAAAATTACAGCACAGGAACAGGCCCTTTGGCCCTCCAAGCCTGCACCGACCATGCCATCTGACTGGACTAAAACCCCTTACCCTTCCGGGGACATAGCCCTCCAGTCCCATCCTATTCATGTATTTGTGAAGACACCCCTTAAAAGTCACTATCGCATCTGCTTCCATTACCTCACCCGGCATCGAGTTCCAGACACCCACCACCCTCTGTGTAAAAAACTTGCCTCATACATCTCCTTTAAACCTTGCCCCTCGCACCTTAAACCTATGCCCCTAGTAATTGACTCTTCCACCCTGGGAAAAAGCTTTTGACTATCCACTCTGTCCATACTTCTCATACTCTTGTAGACTTCTATCGGGTCGCCCCTCAACCTCCATCGTTCCAGTGAGAACAAACCAAGTTTCTCCAACCTCTCCTCATAGCTGATCCCCTCCATACCAGGTAGCATCCTGTTAAATCTTTTCTGTACCCTCTCCACAGCCTCCACATCCTTCTGGTAGTGTGGCGGACCAGAATTGAACACTATATTCCAAGTGCGGCCTAACTAAGGTTCTATAAAGCTGCAACATGACTTGCGAATTTTTAAACTCAATGCCCCGGCCGATGAAGGCAAGCAGGCCGTATGCCTTCTTGACTACCTTCTCCACCTGCACTGCCACTTTTAGTGACCTGTGTACCTGTACACCCAGATCCCTCTGCCTATCAATACTCTTAAGGGTTCTGCCACTTACTGTATATTTCCTCTCTGTATTAGACCTTCCAAAATGCATTACCTCACATTTGTCCGGATTAAACTCCATCTGCCTTCTGCCTAAGTCTCCAACCGATCTATATCCTGCTGTATCCTCTGAGGAGCTTTAAAGTTTACTTATTTGTTAAAGTGTCACAAGTAGGCTTACGTTACACTGCAATGAAGTTACTGTGAAAATCCCCTAGTCGTCACGCTCCGGCGCCTGTTCGGGTACATTGAGGGAGAATTTGGCATGGCCAATGCACCTAACCAGCACCTCTTTCTGACTGTGGGAGGAAACTGGAGCACCCAGAGGAAACCCACGCAGAAATGGGGGGAACGTGCAGACTCCGCACTGACAGTGACCCAAGCCGGGAATCGAACCCAGGTCCCTGGCACTGTGAAGCAGCAGTGCTAACCGTTGTGCTGCTGTGCCACCCTCAATAATGCTTACTTAATAATGCCTGATTATAGTAAAAGGAGTCACAAGTAGACAGGCTAACCCTTAAGCCAAATCCTTCAGTTTCATGTTCCATCCTCAACCCCAATGTACTTCAGAGTGCATTATCATTACTATTTCACTCAACCTTCAAGATTCTTGGGGACTGTAGAGTTGAGGCCTGAGTGTAGGAAGTGCTGTTGAGCTGGGCTACTGTGTCCACTTGTGGAGCTGTGCTGTGACCTGCTGCCTGCTCACTTGGCAGAATGCAATCAATTGCAGGACAGTATGGAGAGAGTTTGGTCCAGCATACTCCCCAGAATTGGGTCTTCATGGGCAACAGAGGAGGACAGCAATGGATTACGTAGTGGGTTGGGAGCTCATTGAGGATATTTTGCAGACTGTGCTAATTTTCACAGTGCAACAATCTATTAGCCAGTGATAACATCAGCAATGACAATATATACTCACAGGTCAAAGTTCAGCCAACTGCTACAAAGTTGTGCTCATCTCCTCACAGAGTTTGTCTTAAACTCTTGTGATACTAAGATTATACTGGAGGCAGACCTTTATCAGCCCTGAGATAGGATAGACCTACCGATGCACCCAACTCTATTTCTGCCACCAATTACATCTCTACCCTGCTTCGAGAGACAGAAACTCTGACTGCAGCCCATGCCCAACTCAGTAGGATGTAAGTACAGTGGGAGGCGGCGTGGTCACTCAGGGAATGCAATTGCAATGCCAGGAAATGGCTTGACTCCCTTATCCAGTTTCTAAGTTGAAAATGTTCCCCTCCAAGCCATACACCATCCTGACATGGAAGTATATCACCGTTCCTTCACTGGGTCAAAATCCTGGAACTGCTCCTTAACAGCACCATGGGTGTACCTACACCACATGGACTGTAGTGGTTTATGAAGGCAGCTCACCACCACCTACTCAAGGTAATTAGGAATAGAGAAATAAATGCTGGTCTAGACAACAATGCACATATCCCATGAACAAAAAAAGAAACAAAATCTGGCAAGTAATGTTTCTCCTGGCTCTGATCAGTTCTGTCATGACCTCTGGGAAGGTGTTGATGAACCTTGAGATGGGGATGCCGTAGCACGACTGACTGTCAAGTCACAGCAATGATGGGCTGTTCCCTCAGGGCTGATAGTCTTTGGTTCCTTGCACTTTAAAGGCTGACAGGCCGCTTCTATCTCTTGCTGTACACTCTTACTCCCCATCCATAATAGAATGGATATTGCGGAAGCAACTAACTAATGGTCAGCTCTCACAAGGTCAGCATTACATGATGATGTGCCACCGAGATCAGGAAAAGCCAGCCCTTAGAATTAGGAACTCAAACATTTGAGTCTATTCCAGATGCAGTTATATCATGTATCTTAATTCCTTCTACTCACTTGATTCCATATTCCTTAAGATTCTTACCTAAGCAAAATCTACTACTCTTTTCAACTGACGAATCCTCAACAGATTTCCACTTTTCTTTCTCTGATGACTGCTTCCTGACATCATGGTTTAGCTCTAATTTTAAGGTTAAGGTTACAAACACACAAATGCATTGATCAATACCATGACAAATACTTTTATGAACAACACACAGGTAAAATGAAATACTTATAAACACAAGTACATTTACAAATAATACACAAATGTAAACATATTGGTAAGTAATATGCAACTGCTCACAAAGACATTAAAAATGAATATGTACAGCCCAATATTTAAGTGTAAAAGTGATACATTGATAAAAGTAACAGGCCAGTACATGAAAATGCATTACTGTGAGGATGAATCCTCACTTCTCCCTCCCAGTATCCAGCTGCTATATATCTCCACTGCTGTATCTTTTGCTGCAGGCTCATTGAGCGTCTGAGAGGAAAATGTGATTGGACACCTCAGCATCAGGTGAAGCCATGATCACTGTTTTTTTTAAAGTTTATTTATTAGTGTCACAAGTAGGCTTACATTAACACTGCAATTAAGTTACTGTGAAAAACTCCTAGTCACCACACTCCAGCACTTGTTCGGGTACACTGAGGGAGAATTTAGCATGGCCAATGCACCTAACCAGCACTCCTTTCAGGCTGAGAGAGGAAACCGGAGCACCCAGAGGAAACCCACGCAGACATGGGGAGAACGTGTGATGTTAGTGTAGCTTTAAGAAAGTTTTTTTTTGACATGATTTCTGCAGCTCTCACAGCTTCAGTGGTTTCTTAGCTCACAGCTTCAGTGATGTCTTTGCTGCTGGCTTGACTGGAAATGTCCTTTTATTGCTACTTAAGTGGCTTAAATGGGGTTGGTTGTGTTTACTCTAGGATTAGTTATACGATCCTGAATTGTTAAGAGGACGGTCATGTGTTTTTGCACAGTTTTTTTCATTTTCAGTTTGGAGCTGCAGGTTTGAGTTTTAGTTTTAGAAGGGACAGCAAGCTAAAAAAGAAGTGTTTTCCCTCTCTCCCTGTTGTTTTGAATATTCTATTGGTTAGCTGAAAACAAAATCTTGTTTTCCTGAAGGGTGAAAATCTGCTGTTTTTGGGAGTTGGACCAGAGTCTCTCTGGTGTTTTGGGTAGCTGCCTTGTCTTCAAACAGAACTGATCAGAGCCAGGAGAAACATTACTTGCCAGATTTTGTTTCTTTTTTTGTTCATGGGATATGTGCATTGTTGTCTAGACCAGCATTTATTTCTCTATTCGGAGTGAATCCAGAGAACCCAAGACTTCAACAAAAGGACTCTATTTCCATCATCACATGAGCAGTAGGCTTTACTGTATTGAACCTGTTTAAAGGGTTCTGTCTATGGCAAGGGTTTTGGTTTGATTGGAACACATTAGATATCTTTGTTAAGGGTTATACATTATAGTGGTTGTTTTGTTTCTTGTTTGTAATTGATAAAAGTTCTTGCTACTTTTCTTACTATACATGTTAACTATATTCTTAAATAAACTTTGTTTGATAAAAACTCCCTAGTGGGTATTTTGAATCACACTTGAGGTGGAACATATCATGCTTATCCTAGCCAAATTCAAGATGCAAAACTTATGATTCAGATGGGCTTCATCGATAAAATATTATGAGCAGTGAAAACATCTTTAGCTGCCCTACATATGCAAAAAAGACTCAGACATGACCATATTCTCTCAACAGTAGCTCTTTGAAGGTGAGTCGACCCATGCGTACCTACAGACTTTTCACTAAAACTGGATTTTTAAGCCTATTTCTCATAAATCAAACCCTTCATTAATCTGAAATCAATCTAGTGAACCTCCTTTGAACTGCCTCCAATGCAACTAGATCCCTCCCCAAGTAAGGGGACCAAAACTGTACACAATATTCTAAGTGCAGTCTCATTAATGCTTTGTACAGGAGCAGCAGCTCCTTTATATTCTCTTCCTTTAGCAACAAATGCCAAGATTCTATTTGCCTTCCTTATTACTTGCTGTATCTGTATACTAGATTTCTGTGATTCATGCACAAGAACACCCAGATCCTCCTACAATGAAGCACTATAAAGTTTCTCTCCATTTAGGTCATAATTTGCCTTTATATTTTTCCTACCAAAATGGATAATCTCATGCTTATCCATGTTAAACTCCATCTGTCAAATGTTGCCCCATTCACCTAACCCAGTGGTTCCCAAACTTTTTTCACTGGGCTGCACTTTCGGAATAAAAATTTGCTCGTGCCACACCGAATTTTTTATTGATAAGAAATACATTCAAAAACAAAAAAAAACAACTCCTAGCAGTGCTTGATTCATAACATAGAACACCACTACTTTATAATATGATCATGGGACATCCAGAAAGTATAAAACAATGCTTGATTAAACCACGTTTAAATGTTTCTTTGATTGTCCTTGAATCTTCCCGCCACACTTGCCATCCTCTCTCGCTGCACCAGTGTGGCGCACCGCACCCTTTGGGAACGACGGACTTAACCTATCCATATCCATTTGTAACTTTCTTATTTCATTATCGCAGCTCACTATCCCACCTATTTTAGTGTCATCTTCAAATTTGGCTATGGTATCTACTATCCCCATCCAAGTCATTCATATAAATTGTAAATAATTGGGCCCAAGGACCAAATCCTGTGGCGGATCCACTAGTTACATCTTGCCAACCTGAGAAAGAACCATTTATCCCATCCCAACTCTCTGCTTTCTGTTGGTTAGCCTGTCCTCTATCCAAGCTAATAAATTGACTTAATCCCATGTGAGCTAACCTTGTGTATTAACCTTTTGTGTAGCACCTTATCAAATGCCCTCTGGAAATCCAGATATATGACATCAACAGGATCCCCATTATCCACCTCGCTTGTTACATCTTCAAAGAACTCAAGCAAATTAGTCAAACACGATTTACCTTCATAAAACCATGCTGACTCTGATGGATTGCATTTTGTCTTTCTAAATGTCTTGTTAATACTTCTTGTTAATGGATTATAGCAATTTCCAAAAACAGATGTTAAACTAAATGGCTACAGTTTGCTACATTTTGCCTCCCTCTCTTTTTGAATAAGGGCATTATTTAGCATTTTTCCAATCCATTGGAATCATTCCCGCATCCATGGAATTTTGGAATATTGTAAACAATGGATCCACTATCTCCAACGTCATTTCCTTTAAGACTCTAAGTTGTAGGCCATCAGGCCCTGGGGACTTGCCTGCCTTCAATCCCAATTGTTTACTCAGAACATTTTCCCTAGTGCCGATGACAGTTCTAAGTTTCTCCCTTTCTATAACCTTTGCATTTTCCGTTACTATTGGGATAATACTCGTCTCCTCCGCTGTGAAAACTGAGGCAAAATATTGATTTATGACATGGCTGCATCAGTTAACATGATTCTTTAACCACTGTATCCTTAAAAGTTCAGTCAATATCAGCTGGAGAATTCATGTTTAGAATTACAAAGTTACAAAGGAGAGAAAAATTCTATAATTGGACATGTGTCGGTTCTAGTCACATACAAGGAGCAATGTGCAAAAATCATTGTAGTGAAGGGTTAAAAACCAGCCTTCTTAGGAAGAAACTGTTAATAGCACTTAAATTAAATTAGAATGAGCTTTCTCATGTTGAAGGGGTTTAATGAAATTGGCAAACTGAGTCAAGGATACAGGCGAATGAATGGGTTTAAAGGAACATGACCAGATTATTTCAGACATGTCTTGTGTCCTGTGCTTTAAAGGAGAATGTAGAGCAAGAGCTGAAAAGACTAGAGACTGAGAACATTATCGCTAATCTGTAGAGTAATTGAGCTACAGTACCAAGTCAGATGATTATAAGGCAAATTAGGTACTAGAATGTAATCCATCCGATACTTTGCCAAACGTGTAGGATCTGTTTCGAATGTTGTCAGAAAACAGATTTTTTTCAAGTTAGATCTGACAAATGCCGATCTGCAACCTGATTTAGACAATGGGCCGAATATTATATCGTGAAAATGGGCCTGAACTTCACCCATGCTGATGTATTATTAGACACAGTGGGTGGGATTTTCCACCACACTCGCTCCCAAAACTGGAAAATCCCACCCGAGGTCAACGGACCTTTGCATGGTCCGCCCCCTGCCTGTTATGGTGGTGGTGGGATGGGAAAATTCCGTTCAATGATGTTCAATCTCATTCCCGACATCACCATGTGGGAATGTAATAATACACCAGGTGGGCGGCCCTAGAAATCGGGAGCCCATCCACATGTTCAAATTGTTGACAATTAGATCTCATTAAGTGTGCAATTGACTGCCATAATACAGTTAAAGTGTGAAGCACACCAGGTGAGGAACTCATTTCTGCAATGATTGAATGTAAGAGAAGGCCTAAAGGCAGAAACTTGATCCTTTCCATGACCTCAACAGTTCTGACTGTTGTAAATGTTATCAGTCACTATTGGAAGTTGTGGTTCTAAGTATATATCTTGCTGTTTTATAGATCAAATGAGTTTTTAGAAGTGTGCTTCATCTGCACTTCAGCCTGTTTGGTTTTAAGAAAATGGCAATAGTGTTCTCTGTGGAAGACAATCTTCCAGTGAGGAGAGGACTTTGAGAAGTAGAGGGAGAAGGCTAGATGGTCAGGGGCAGGATGCATCGGAGATGCATGAGGGTGACAAACATGCACAGACGAAGGAGCTGATGAAGGCAGGGCGCAACAATCATGGAAGCACAGAACAAAGTCTTATGCTTCCAATCGAGTATTTAGGCAGAGAATGATTTACCTTCAAATGTCTGAGACACAGTGCTGGAGAACAGAGCCACAGTGACCCCTCTCTCTGTGTGAAATGCTGGCATGGGTGATAGCTTCCAACTGCATGGGTGGCCACTCAGTGCTAATAATCATCAAGATCACTGTAGTGCTGAATTTCTTTATGATTGGATCCTTTCAGGCTGCCTGTAGAGCCCTTAGAGGCATTAGGCAATCTGCTGCACTCTGCTATATTAAGGTCTTTACCAATGCAATGTCCCAAAGGGCAGGTCATAGAACAGTACAGCACAGTACAGGCCCTTCGGCCCTCGATGTTGTGCCGAGCTTTGTCCGAAACCAAGATCAAGCTATCCCACTCCCTATCATTCTGGTGTGCTCCATGTGCCTATCCAATAACCGTTTGAAAGTTCCTAAAGTGTCCGACTCCACTATCACAGCAGGCAGTCCATTCCACACCCCAACCACTCTCTGAGTAAAGAACCTACCTCGGACATCCCTCCTGTATTTCCCACCATGAACTTTATAGTTATGCCCCCTAGTAACAGCTACATCCACCCGAGGAAATAGTCTCTGAACGTTCACTCTATCTATCCCCCTTATCATCTTATAAACCTCTATTAAGTCGCCTCTCATCCTCCTCCGCTCTAAAGAGAAAAGCCCTAGCTCCCTCAACCTTTCCTCATAAGACCTATCCTCCAAACCAGGCAGCATGCCTCTGCACTCGCTCCAATGCTTCCACATCCTTCTTATAGTGAGGTGACCAGAACTGCACACAATATTCCAAATGTGGTCTCACCAAGGTCCTGTACAGTTGCAGCATAACCCCACGGCTCTTAAACTCAAACCCCCTGTTAATAAACGCTAACACACTATAGGCCTTCTTCATGGCTCTATCCACTTGAGTGGCAACTTTCAGAGATCTGTGGATATGAACCCCAAGATCTCTCTGTTCCTCCACATTCCTCAGAACCCTGCCGTTGACTCTGTAATCTGCATTCAAATTTGTCCTACCAAAATGAATCACCTTGCACTTATCAGTGTTAAACTCCATCTGCCATTTTTCGGCCCAGCTCTGCATCCTATCAATGTCTCTTTGTAGCCTAAAACAGCCCTCCACCTCATCCACTACTCCACCAATCTTGGTGTCATAGAAATTATATATATTCATAGAAACCCTACAGTGCAGAAAGAGGCCATCTGGCCCATCAAGTCTGCACCGACCACAATCCCACCCAGGCCCTACCCCCATATCCCTGCACATTTACCCGCTAACCCGCTAATGAGATAAAGGGGGAGGTGGCTAGATGGGTGGAGAACTGGCTTGGTCACAGAAGACAGAGGGTGGTAGTGGAAGGGTCTTTTTCCGGCTGGATGCCTGTGAGTAGTGGTGTTCACAGTAAGAAGTCTCACAACACCAGGTTAAAGTCCAACAGGTTTATTTGGTAGCAAATACCATAAGCTTTCGGAGCACTGCTCCTTCGTCAGATGGAGTGGAAATGTGCTCTCAAACAGTGCACAGAGACACAAAATCAAGTTACAGAATACTAATTAGAATGCGAATCCCTACAGCTAGCCAGGTCTTAAAGGTACAGACAATGTGGGTGGAGGGAGCATTAAACACAGGTTAAATGTGGTGTTCCGCAGGGCTCTGTATTGGGACCTTTGCTGTTTGTGATTTATATAAACGATCTGGAAGAAGGTGTAACTGGGGTGATCAGTAAGTTTGCGGACGACACGAAAATGGCTGGACTTGCAGATAGTGAGGAACATTGTCAGAGGCTACAGAAGGATATAGATAGGCTGGAAATTTGGGCAAAGAAATGGCAGATGGAGTTCAATCCAGATAAATGCGAAGTGATGCATTTTGGTAGAACTAACGTAGGGGGGAGCTATACGATAAATGGCAGAACCATAAAGGGTGTAGTTACGCAGAGGGATCTGGGTGTGCAAGTCCACAGATCCTTGAAGGTGACGTCACAGGTGGAGAAGGTAGTGAATAAGGCATATGGCACGCTTGCCTTTATAGGACGGGGCATAGAGTATAAAAGCTGGAGTCTGATGATGCAGTTGTATAGAACGTTGGTTCGGCCGCATTTGGAATACTGCGCCCAGTTCTGGTCACCACACTACCAGAAGGACGTGGAGGCTTTAGAGAGAGTGCAGAGGAGGTTTACCAGGATGTTGCCTGGTATGGAAGGACTTAGTTATGAGGAGAGATTGGGTAAACTGGGGTTGTTCTCACTGGAAAGATGGAGGATGAGGGGTGACCTAATAGAGGTGTATAAAATTATGAAAGGCATAGATAGGGTGAACGGTGGGAAGCTTTTTGCCAGGTCGGTGGTGACGCTCACGAGGGGTCATAGGTTCAAGGTGAGGGGGGGAGGTTTAACACGGATATCAGAAGGACGTATTTTACACAGAGTGTGGTGGGGGCCTGGAATGCGCTGCCGGGCAAGGTGGTGGAGGCGGACACACTGGCAACGTTTAAGACTTATGTCGATAGTCACATGAATGGAGTGGGAATGGAGGGATACAAAAGAATGGTCGAGTTTGGACCAGGGAGCGGCGCGGGCTTGGAGGGCCGAAGGGCCTGTTCCTGTGCTGTATTGTTCTTTGTTCTTTGTTAACCCCTCGAACCTATGAATCTCAGGACACTAAGGGGCAATTTTAGCATGGCCAATCGACCTAACCCGCACATCTTTGGACTGTGGGAGGAAACCGGAGCACGCGGAGGAAACCCACGCAGACACGAGGAGAATGTGCAAACTCCACACAGACAGTGACCCAAGCCGGGAATCGAACCCAGGTCCTTGGAGCTGTGAAGCAGCAGTGCTAACCACTGTGCTACCGTGCCGCCCCATCATCAGCAAATTTACTGACCCACCATTCAGCCCCCTCCTCCAAGTCATTGATAAAAATCACAAATAGCAGTGGACCCAGCACTGATCCCTGTGGGACACCGCTGGTAACTGGTCTCCAGTCTGAAGATTTTCCATCCACCACCACCCTCTGTCTTCTATGTGATATGATGTGGAGATGCCGGCGTTGGACTGGGGTAAACACAGTAAGAGTTTTAACAACACCAAGTTAAAGTCCAACAGATTTATTTGGTAGCAAATGCCATTAGCTTTCGGAGCGCTCCGAAAGCTAATGGCATTTGCTACCAAATAAACCTGTTGGACTTTAACCTGGTGTTGTTAAAACTCTTACTGTATTCTATGAGATAGCCAGTTACTTATCCAATCGGCCAAATTTCCCTCTATCCCAGGTCAGTATAATGTATTCTCCATGGACCATCTCAGTCAATTTGAATGAGTCAGAAGCTTTGCAGCTATTATGTAAGATTTCCCCAGGGATCAAAGAGCAATAGATGCACTCACATCGCCTGAAAGTAGCATGTAAAGAAGACAAATAATATGTTGGCCTTCATAGCAAGAGGATTTGAGCACAGGAGCAGGGATGTCTTGTCGCAATTATACAGGATCTTGGTGAGATCACACCTGAAATATTGTGTGTAGTTTTGGTCTCCTTATCTAAGGAAGGATGTTCTTGCTATGGAGGGATGCAGAGAAGGTTTACCAGACTGATTCCTGGGATGGCGGGACTGACCTATGGGGAGGGATTGAGTTGGTTAGGAGTATATTCACTGGAGGTTAGCAGGATGAGGCGGGAGATCGCAATGAAAGTATAAAATGCTAACAGGACTAGACTGGGTAGATGCAAGAAGGACGTTGCTGATGGTGGGGTGTCTAGAACCAAGGGTCAATGTCTAAGGATATAAAATAAACTATTTAGGACTGAGATAAGGAGAAATTTCTTCTCCCAAAGAATTTATTCTCGCCTGCAGAATTCTCTACTACGGAAAGCAGCTGAAGCCTAAACATTAAGATAAATGCAAAATATTGTGGATGCTGGAATCTGAAATAAAAATAAAAAATGCTGGAAAATCTCAGCAGGTCTGACAGCATCTGTGGAGAGAGAATAGAGCCAATGTTTAGAGTCTGGATGACCCTTCTTTAGATCTAAAGACAAAGAGAATAGGACGAGATTTGTGTGAGGGTGAGGGAGAGATTGTGGGGACTGTAATTGGTAGGAATGGCATGGACAAAGGGAATGTGAATGGTGATGATAGAAGCTGAGAATGGTGCTCAGAGCATGCATTAAGAGATTAGAATGTGTGAATGGCAGAGCAAAGGTGCAGAGTTTCAAAGGACAACCTGAGGAATGTGGCAGTTGGCCCTGTAGGGTGGAGGGGGAGTTGGAAGACAAGGTGGAGAGCGAGATTACAGAAGTGGAAAAATAAAAATAAGAATATAAAGTGGATGAATAAGATGAAAAGAAGAAATGAAATAAATAAATCATTCTGGGTGGGTGCAAGGTAAGTCCTTTTAACTCTCGCTAATTGAAGCTGATCTCGCCAGCAAAACAGGGCTGTGAGGATAGCAAACTGCTATGCGTTTTATCCTCGCTTGCGATCTTCCCAGCTCGCCACACTGATTGGTGGTCAGATGAGATCTTGTATGTTTTCAAGAAGCAGCTAGATATAGCACTGGGGCGAAGGGGATCAAAAGATATAGGGGAGAGGCGGGATCAGGCTATTGAGTTAGGTGATCAGCCATGATCATAATGAATAGCGTAGCAGGCTCAAAGGGCCAAATGGCCTCCACCTACTCCTATTTTCTATGTTTCAGTGTTTCTTTCTCTGTCTGAATTGCTGATTCTGCTGTCAATTTCAATGTTTTTACCTCTTCAGTTAATTTTTCATTGCCAAGCTTTCCTTCTTTAAATTCTTATTCTCATGATTCAATTCTTCATGAGAGTTGCTCTTATTTTCCAATTGCTTTTTCATGGAGTTCAGCTTATTCTCCATTGTCTCATTAAGTTCTTCTTCTTCACCCCATTTTGTCAATTTTTATAACTTTTTGCTGTTAGTCATTAAGTTTGCTGTCAGTCATTTCATCTTAATGTCTTCTCTAATGCTTTAATTCTCTTTTTGATTCCTCTTTATGTTCAATAGTTCCCCGTTTATTTCCAAGTCTTTAATTTATGTGCTTCCTCTGAGGAGAAATCATTATGTTCTTACTGTACATATACATTTCACAAGTGGAATCTTCATTTCTACTTACCTTAACTTCAGGCAAACCATTTTGTCTTCATTGTTGGTCAGGTCTATCTCCCATGAAGTTTTGACTTGTTTCCATTTTGAGATTCTCTTCCTGTAGGGTCTTTCATTTCCCTCCTTCTGGGATCTTTCATTGCCTCTTCCTTGAGATTTTCATTGCTTATGGACCTTTTTGAGAGCTCCCCTCTATCTGGGGTCTTCTCCAATTTTCCTGTCCGTAGCTATTTATTCCTTCTAGTGGTTGCCACTTTGCATGTATCACTTTAAATGAATTGCAGCTTTAAGACTTCTTTTTCACTCAGTTGTCAACTGCTGCTGGCTTTCTCTCTGTGTTTTTTCCCGTACTTTTGGAGTTTTGACGTGAACCTAACTGTTCTTTTTTGAATTTTTAAAAGTTCCACTTTTGATGAAGGAAAGCCTTTTTAGCGATCTCTGGAGTTATTTTTTCTTCCGGCCATTTGGAGAGTTCATTTTTTTCTTCATTTTTTTTGTTTGATGTGCCAGTTTTATGTTGATTTCACTTGGAGATGTGCTCAAGGTCCAAAAGGGCATTGTTTTTAAACTTGTTAACTTGTCTTTTTTTTAAAAAGATTGAAAATTTTAGCTCTTTTGATTGAAGCCCATCAGTACAGCGATTGCTGCCATGGATCCCTGCAGGTTTTCCCCTTTCCCCTGACATCAGGAACTTGTCATTTTAGCTCCTTGATTTTCCTGTGCTTCAGGACACCACACTGCAGCTCTCTTAGGGCATTTTTTTAAACTTGAAGTACTGCTTTCTGTGTTCTCTTTTATTTTTAATCAAACTTTGCAGTAGTTCTTTGTTTTTTAATTTCAGTTCTTTTTTTATACTTAAAGACACAGCTTTTGTTTCACAGAGTTCTTTTCTCTTTTTTTTCCTACATGTTTTTTTCTAAACTTTTTGACTGTACTGATCAATACAGCCCCCCTCACCCATTCCAACCTCTCCCCTTCCCAAACTTTCTGCCTTCGCTCCCTCAGGTCCAACACTGACATTGTCATCAAACCTGCCGACAAAGGGGGTGCTGTTGTCGTCTGGCGGACTGACCTCTACCTCGTAGAGACTGAGCCCCAACTCTCAGATACTTCCTCCTACCTCCCCCTGGACCATGAGCACACCACTGAACATCAAGCCATTATCTTCAACACCATCATCGATCTCATTTCCTCCGGATGCCTTCCCACCACAGCTTCCAACCTCACAGTCTCCCAAGCCTGGACAGCCCGCTTCTACGTACTTCCCAAAATCCACAAAAAGCACTGTCCTGGTCGGCCCATTGTGTCAGCATGCTCCTACCCCACTGAACTTATTTCCTCTTACCTTGACTCCATCCTCACTCCTTTGGTCCATTCCCTCCCCACAAACATCCGGGATTCCTCTGATGGCCTGCGTCATATTGATAGCTTCCAGTTCGCAGACCCTAACCGCCTTCTATTCACCATGGATGTGCAATCTCTCTGCACCTCCATCCCACAGTAAGAAGTTTAACAACACCAGGTTAAAGTCCAACAGGTTTATTTGGTAGCAAAAGCCACACAAGCTTTCGAGGCTCTGAGCCCCTTCTTCAGGTGAGTGGGAATTCTGTTCACAAACAGAACTTATAAGACACAGACTCAATTTACATGAATAAACTTGATGTCTGTGTCGATATGCGCGATCTTCTTGGCGATTCTCTCCACTTGGAGCCGGCAGTTTGCGGTGTCTATGGTAGTCATGATGTGGAGATGCCGGCGTTGGACTGGGGTAAACACAGTAAGAAGTTTAACAACACCAGGTTAAAGTCCAACAGGTTTATTTGGTAGCAAAAGCCACACAAGCTTTCGAGGCTCTGAGCCCCTTCTTCAGGTGAGTGGGAATTCTGTTCACAAACAGAACTTATAAGACACAGAAGGGGCTCAGAGCCTCGAAAGCTTGTGTGGCTTTTGCTACCAAATAAACCTGTTGGACTTTAACCTGGTGTTGTTAAACTTCTTACTGTGTTTACCCCAGTCCAACGCCGGCATCTCCACATCATGACTACCATAGACACCGCAAACTGCCGGCTCCAAGTGGAGAGAATCGCCAAGAAGATCGCGCATATCGACACAGACATCAAGTTTATTCATGTAAATTGAGTCTGTGTCTTATAAGTTCTGTTTGTGAACAGAATTCCCACTCACCTGAAGAAGGGGCTCAGAGCCTCGAAAGCTTGTGTGGCTTTTGCTACCAAATAAACCTGTTGGACTTTAACCTGGTGTTGTTAAACTTCTTACTGTGTTTACCCCAGTCCAACGCCGGCATCTCCACATCATGACTACCATAGACACCGCAAACTGCCGGCTCCAAGTGGAGAGAATCGCCAAGAAGATCGCGCATATCGACACAGACATCAAGTTTATTCATGTAAATTGAGTCTGTGTCTTATAAGTTCTGTTTGTGAACAGAATTCCCACTCACCTGAAGAAGGGGCTCAGAGCCTCGAAAGCTTGTGTGGCTTTTGCTACCAAATAAACCTGTTGGACTTTAACCTGGTGTTGTTAAACTTCTTACTGTGTTTACCCCAGTCCAACGCCGGCATCTCCATCCCACGCCAGGATGGCCTGAGAGCTCTTTCTTGAAAAGAGGTCTGAACAATTCCCAACCACCACCACTCTCCTCCACCTGGTTGAACTTGTTCTATCTCTCAACAACTTCTCCTTTAACTCATCCCATTTTCTCCAAATCGAAGGAGTAGCAATGGATACCCCCATGGGCCCTAGATACGCTTGTCTTTTTATGGGGTATGTGGAACATTCCTTGTTCCACGCCTACCCAGGACCCCACCCACAACTCCTTTACCAGTACATCGATTACTATTTTGGTGCCGCTTCATGCTCTCGTCCAGACCTCGAAAAATTCATCAACTTCGCTTCCAGTTTCCACCCCTCCATCGCCTTCACCTGGTCCATCTCAGACACTTCCCTTCCCTTCCTTGAACTTTCTGCCTCCATTTCCGGCAATAGGCTATCTACCAATATCCACTACAAGTCCACTGACTCCCACAGCTATCCGGACTACAGCTTTCCCTACATCCTGTAAGGACTCCATGCCTTTCTCTCAGCTCCTTCACCTCCGTTGCATATGTTCCGATGATGCCACCTTCCAAAGTGGTGCTTCTAATATGTGCTCCTTTTTTCTCAACCGTGGATTCCCATCTACAGTTGTTGACAGGGCCCTCAACAGCACGTGGTCCATCTCCTGCGCCATGACCCTCACCTCCTCCCCTTCCTCCCAGAACAAGAATAGAGTCCCCCTTGTTCTCACATTTCACCCCACCAGCCTCCGCATGCAAAGCATAATCCTCCACCATTTTTGCCAACTCCAGCGTGATGCCACCACCAAACACATCTTCTCTTCACTCCCTCTGTCAGCATTCTGCAGAGCCCGTTCCTCTGGGATAACCTAGTTCACTCCTCCACTATACCCAATACCTCTCCCGTCACTCATGGCACCTTCCCATGCAATCACAGAAGGTGTAACACCTGTCCTTTTACCTCTTCTATGCTTACCATCCAAGGATCAAAACATTCATTCCAGGTTAAGCAGCGTTTCACTTGCACCCCTTTCAATTTGGTCTATTGCATTCGCTGTTCCCAATGTCACCTCCTCTATATTGGAGAAACCAAGCGTAGACTGGGTGATCGCTTTGCTGATCACCTTCGGTCCATGCGCAATCAAGACTCTGATCTTCCGGTTGCTTGCCATTTTGACACACAATCCTGCTCCCATGCCCACATGTCTGTCCTTGGCTTGCTGCAATGTTCCAGTGAAGCTCAATGCAAACTGGAGGAACAGCATCTCATCTTCCAGCTAGGCACTTTACAGCCTTCCGGTCTCAACATCAAATTCAACAACTTCAGATGATTTGCTCTACCCCACCTCGACCCCCTTTGTTTTCATTCTATTTAATTTAATTTTTTACTGTTCTCTACCTTTTATTTCTTTATTGTCTTTCTTCATTTTTCATTCCCCCAACTGTTTCCCCCTATTCATCCCCCTTCCCTTATCTTTTCTCCCTCTTTGCTTCTCCTTTTCTAAATCTTACCTCTGTCCCATCCAGTTTCCTCCCCTTGCCCCCCCCCCCCCCCAAACATCTTCATTTTAGCTTCTCTGCCATTTGGCCATTCACAACCTTTATTCTCTCTGTGGACAGCTATTAGCAGTCTTTTCCCCTGGTTTCTGTGGCTATGGCTCATTTTTTATTCCCTCACCCTGCAGTATAAATACCTCTCACTTTCTATGCCTTTCAGCTTTGACAAAGGGTCATCTGGATTCGAAACATCAGTTCTTTTCTCTCCTTACAGATGCTGCCAGACCTGCTGAGATTTTCCAGCATTTTCTCTTTTGGTTACTGAACAATTCAGGTTTGTTCCACATCTGTTCCTCAGCCTTTTCAATGCACTCCAGGCTCACCTCCTAGTTTACAAGGTAAATGGAGGTATGTTTTTTCATTTTGCCCACCTTTTTTGTGGATTCTGACCCGGGGCCTTACTGTACTCTCTTCGTTGCCCACACATTTTGTAACCGTCCGCCTTTTCTGATTCTGGCAATATCTCAGTATTTCAAATGGAACTATTTGCCTAAAGACAGGCATTTTGGTGAGTACTTTTCTTTCAGACTTTGATTAAAATAGGATACTCAGAGGCCAGAGGCAGTCTCATGATAATTTTACCCTCATCACTAAATGTAATAATGCACTTTCAGAGACTTCATTAGTAAAAT
This sequence comes from Mustelus asterias, assembly GCF_964213995.1. Taxonomy (NCBI): domain Eukaryota; kingdom Metazoa; phylum Chordata; class Chondrichthyes; order Carcharhiniformes; family Triakidae; genus Mustelus; species Mustelus asterias. Next base: position 66,523,543 of record NC_135815.1, on the reverse strand, counting down.
AAAAAGGATTCATTCATAAGAATTGTTCAGCAGTCTACTGCTGCATGGCCCCACTTAGATCCCTACATGTCTCTCTGCCAAAGAGAGGACTCCACCCGTGTGGTGATTACCAACTCTGAGTCCCAATTGGTCCCCCAAGCCAGGTGACTCTTACTCTGCTGTGTTGCCTGTAAAGGGACAATCACCACAAATCATCATGAAAGGGCTGAATTGTCAATTGATAAAGGTTGTGTTTTGAGTGAAACCTGAATGGTAGTTTCTGAAAGATACAGATCACAATTTCGGTGTGATCTTCAAGATCAACACTTAAGGATGTGTTTGACAAAGAGTCGAGCAAGAACCTATCTTTAGTGGCCAGGGTTAGATAAGGATATAGAAGACACAGTGAGATAGAGTAGAGTATTGTCAAGCAGTAGAAAATAAGCTACTATTAGTATCTTAGCAACCATTGAAATGACCTGCTAGAGTATGCAAGAGAGTGAATAAAAATTCACAGAATTTGAAGACAACAGCTATTCATTGTGATAGGTAAGCATTCAAATTATGTTGAGGGGTGTGTTGAGGGGTTTCAGATTAATTGAACAACAATTAGCAAAACTCTACATATTTTGCCTAATTTATTTGCTGCTTATGGGTTCCTGAGGAAATTGTGTCCAATAACAGACCTCAGTTTTATTGAGAAGGGTTTAGTAAAATTCATGAGAATGAACGGGGTAAAACACAAGAGCTCCATCTATTAGCCTGCTTCAAATGGAACAGCAAAGCACACAGCTCAAATTGTTAAGCATTCTCTTGTTTAGAAAATGCTAGACACAAAGTTGAAGAACATCACATCATTGAATCGCCAAAATGGTGAAATTTTGTTTATTGTAATGCATCTCACATTCAAACAGCAGAACACCAGTTGAATTGTTTTCTGAGAAGACAGTCAAGAGTAATGTTTCATAATTACTGAAGAGTTGAGTGGGAGAAAGAAGTCTGTAGTTGAACCAGAAGGTTAAATTGAAAGATCATCACTGTAATAACCTTGCCAAAGCCAGTTCTCCAGTACAATATTGCTTTATTAAAGAAAAAGAAAGGCTGCATCTGTGGCTTATAACAAATCAAGACATGTGCTCTGGACCTACATAATCTGCAGTCTAGACTGAGTATGGGTTTTAGCTCCCGCCACTCAACAGGGAAACTCGTATTTAACGAAACCCATTGGGAGATCTATTAATGATGCCCTGTGTCCTTTGTTGAGTATAACATCTCTCTTCCTGCAGGTCGCTCAAAAGGGAAACTTGTATTCTATGAAGCCCATGGGGAGATCTATTAATGACACCCGTGTCCTTTGTGGCCACTATAACAATCATCATAAATGGAGCTACCCAGAAAAGTTGTGAAAATATGTGGTCCTCTCACATATTTGGTCAAGATGTTCGTAGTGAAAAGGTTGGGTTTCTAGATATAGATCATGTTTTAACTTCAAAGCTTCATGATCTTTGAGTTGAGAAGAATCAAATGGGTTGGATGATCTGATAGTGGAGGTATGAGTGGTATACCAAGTAACCACAACACATAAAATCAGCTTGGATCCAAATCAGAGTCAGACAGACATGACTGAGGAAGTAGAAAATTCAATTATGTTCAAGGTCCTTGTCTAAGTTTTGGAAGTAGGGCTTTAGGAATAGGAAACAAGTGGTTAAGTTGAATTTGTAAATAAATGTAAAACAAAAAACATGTAAGTTGTATGGAATTTGAATATTGTGTAATGTTTTCATTAAGGAGCAAAGAGTGTAATAGCACCCTCCTGTGGCCATTTGTATATGTATGCATATAAATCAAAACCAATATAAACCAGTTCAGTTGGGTACCAGAACTTTGTATGTTTGTTCTGCCAAGATATCATTTTAAAAAATAATTTGACTCATGATTTATTAAATGGTCAGCTTGGCATTATGTTAATATTACGAGTTACTGTTAAATTAAACACATTTATTTAAAGTAACAACCTGATTTTATTTTTGCGAGTTGTTCTTTTGTGGTGAGGGAAGAGTATGAGTTAGAGTATTCTGCACTCAATGTGAATTATTTTGCTGCAGAATTCTGTAGGAGGAAGAAACAACACCATGCGGGTTTGTGTACATTTCTCTCTCGGAACCAATGTTGAGATGCGAGTATTTGTGGGGATGCGGCGGCAGGAGGACACGGGGGACGAGAGAGAGGTGCACATTGTCGCACTGGATGCTGGGTAGTTAAACTGAAGGCGGAATCGGGAGAGAGAGCAGCTAGATTTCCGCCGGTTCTGGCTCCTCACTGCCTGCGGTTTAATTCAGGAAGGAAGAAACAGCGTCTCTGCTTGTTATCATTGCAGTGGAGTAATGTTCCCGAGTGACAGACAGATTTAGGAGCAACGGGCTGGTTATCAGCGGCAGGTAGTGCGCATTCCAGTGTCAACAACTTGTCTTTTTGGAGAGCCTTTAACGCAGTGAAACGTCCCAAGGCGCTTCTTAAGAGCTTTCCTCTCCTTTTCCCATTCTTGCTGTGGTGTGGACATATAATTAAAGTTGAAAAGTTGGTCCTGGGCATCTTTCCTCATTGGTTCCTGCCCTCTATACACATCTAGACTGCAAAGTTGGGACTTTTGTAGTAATGCTGCATGCTATCCCTACAGCAGCCCGCAACTCAAGATGTTAGCCCTGTCACAGCACTTGTGGGGTAAGGTGCTCCTTTGGGCATGTGTGCTGGAAGCATGCAGATTCGGTGGATCATGACATTAAGCAGTCTTCAATGCTGATTTATCACAGTCTGCCATTTTGGACCATACAAGTCCCGTTAATGTCATCATCTCATTGCTCTCAAAAGCTGCAGGATCGACCTCTTACCCTGCCCCACCTTCCTTGCCCCCAATTAGCATTATTTAAAGGATTAATGATTGAAACCTTCAGTTGAGGCTATTGATATTCTTTTACTGATGCAGAGTTAGTGGAACTACTGTGTTGATTATTATTGGAGGAGTTTGGCAAACTCACTGCATTTGCAATAAAGTGGTACTAGATTTTAGCAAAGAGTCAGAGGAGTTATATGGCCTATTATGTGAAAATCTGCTTCAGTAATGGGGTCTATAGTTGTAGTGTCCCCCAGGCTTCAGCATAACTTGGTTATAAATGGACCATAGCTACCAATGAGGAGAAACTGCATGCAGAGTGGAGTGCTCTCAAATGAAGAATCTCCCCACATAAGGTCTTTAGAGAGCACTTCTTACTGCTGTTGTATGAAGTGGAGGCGTATATGAGGTTGCCTCTGTTTCACTGAGGAGGGGGGTGACTGAATTGTGCCACCTTCTGCAACTTCGCAGCAGGGTATGCTGTGGTCATCAAGATCACAGTGACTCTTAAGTTTCCACATCAGCAGACCGTTCCAGTGGGAGTAGATGACATTGGCAACATTTCTCAATTCACTGTTAGTCACTGCATATCAAACTTTCTCATATAAAATAATGAGGAACACAGATCAGCTAAATAGTCAATATCTTTTCCCAAAAGTAGGAGAGTCTAAAACTAGAGGACATAGGTTTAAGGTGAGAGGGGAACGATACAAAAGGGTCCAGAGGGGCAATTTTTTCAGAGGGTGGTGAGTATCTGGAACAAGCTGCCAGAGGTAATAGTAGAGGCGTGTACAACTTTGTCTTTTAAAAAGCATTTAGATAGTTACATGGGTACGATGGATATAGAGAAATATGGGCCAAATGCGGGCAATTGGGATTAGCTTAGGGGTTTAAAAAAAAGAGCGGCATGGACAAGTTGGGCCGAAGGGCCTGTTTCCGTACTGTAGACATCTATGACTCTAAGTCTTGGTTTTTTTTTAAAGTTACTGAAGACAGCAGTTAATTTCAAACATTGAAAAATGCAGTACAGTTTAGTTTCAATGTCACATTTTTTTTTAAAGCTTTTGGCTTTGCAGGTTTAGCTCTTTAACTTGATCCCATCAATGACCAATTTAAAAACCAAATCATTACAAGATTTTGTTTTTCTGTGGTATTTTTGAGGAAGTGCTGGTGATTTCAATCTTTTTGACCAACCAAATAAACTAAATCAAATTAACTAAGGGACAAATTAAAAGGGGCAGCTCCCAAAAGAAGGGGAACCACCCGAAACACAGAACGAAGTAGAGAGGAAACTTAAAACATCAAATTAAAATGTGATTAAAGGGATCGATAATGCACCTCAGCCCTCGTGGTGCCCAGCAAGCACGGAAGGTGTTATCAGTGCCCTCGGATGCCACATGCTCCCTCTCCAGGGACACCCGGCTGCGAATATAGCTGCAGTAGAAGGGCAGACAGTCGGGTTGGACAACCCCCTCGGTCACTGCCTGAACCTGTTTATGGCGAATTTTGCCAGGCATAGGAGCAGGTTTGTAGGTCAGGAGTGTGGAACTGAAGTGCAAACAAGACATCAATAAAAGGTTTTTGAGGAAACAAAAAAGGTTGTGCAGTCTAGTGCTGGTGACATCAGAATGTCTCAGTAAAATTACTAAACTGAGCCATGTCAGGAGGGATCTTGGTTACCATGCATACTTAAGCAGCAAGATGGTTGAAGGACTTTCAGTTAATGACTGCATGTATGGCCTGTAACTAAAGCTTGAATCATTTGATTCAGAACTAGAATTTAATATTAGATCATCAATGTTGAAATTCTTAACTTCTGTTCAAAACTCTTAATGTGTTGCAATACAAGCATGACTTAATATTCTTACTGAGTTACATTTGTCTGTCTAATACTTGGAAAAGACTTGAATAACTGGACAAGATATCTATTCTATGAAACTAGATAATTTCCTACTTTATGTTCTATTGTTTGAGCTGCACATTATATTGAAGCAACTCAATATTACAAGGTTCCATAGACATGACCTTTCAGCAAAACAAAAGCACATTGGATTTCTTCTGAAGTTGCAATGGTATTTGCTTTAAATGGGCTTTTGAATATTTTTCATGAAGTATAGGTTAAGTTGCATTCATTTACTTCCTTATGAGTCATTTAGTTTGTGTTCATTCGACGTGATCCTTATCTCTCTCTGCCATTAAGTATAAATTTTTACTAGGTGTAACTGGACTGCAGTTTTATTTTGCGTTTAATTCATTCTAATGATTGCAGTTAATGAGTAGTCATTGAAAAATTATTTTATCTTTTATTTTTGTGTTGGTGGTTATAAAAAGATAACAATGTCTGAGTGGGAAGAGTAGACTATTTATTGTAAGCAGCATCAGTTCTAGTATCAGTCACTTATTGTGGTCGACTGGATAGGAAGACAATTTATCCCTAAACTGTGAAAATCCTGTTCGAATGTTACTAGATCATATACAACAGTAGCTAAAGGTGACATCACCTGCCTCCGCTACCCATTTTCCTTTTTATTGGTTCATGGAAAATGGACATACCTGACATTTGTTATCCAATCCCTAATTGCACTTGAGAAGGTGGTGGTGAGCTGCCACCTTGAACTACTGCAGTCCAAGTTTCATGACTTTGTCCCAACGACAAGTGAGGGAATGGCAATATGGTTCCATGTCAGGATGGTGTGTGATTTGGAGGGGTACACGCAGGTCGTGGTGTTCCAATGCATCTGCTGCTCTTGTTCTTCCAGATAGTAGAGGTCACAGGTTTGGAAGGTGTTGTCGCAGGAGCTTTGGTAAATTGCCGCAGTGCATCTTGTATATAGTACACGTTGCTACTACTTTGGGCGTAGGATTACAGTTCTGGTTGTCCATAAGTCAAAGCTCGGATTAAACATTAACAGCATGGCTAACATATTACATTGGAACACCAATGTTTTCTTTTGGCTAATTATTTGTTTGGAATACTCCTTTTTCTTTTGAATCCTTTCAGAAAAGGGGGTTATTGTTTAGTTTCCCATTCAGGTAAATAATTTTTGAAATTTACAGCTCTCTTTTCAGATTACATTTGAGAATGTTATATAATCCTTGAGTAGATCTTGAACTTCAGTGGTTATCTTGGTATTGTTGGGCATTGTCCTCTGGTGAGCTGGCATACTCGTCATCCTTTTCCCTGGCCTGGTTGCAGTTTACTCGTGTCTGGTGACTCACCTTGTGAAATCCCATCTCTACAGTGCTCTCTAAAGTACATGCAGTGCTATTATGTGAGCTGGTGACAGCGAGTGTTATATTAGGTTACAGATGAAGAAATCAGGGGCTTGGTGTGACACTCTCCTTTCATACTGAAGTTTCAGTGGCTGGCCAGGCAGCAACTCCTAGGTACCTGAAAGGGGAGAGTTGATGTGAGGGGAGGATTTGAAAGCTAGAAGTCCTCGGTCAAACCATCTGCAGCTTGCACTACATGCCAGATCACCGGAGGAGGCTGAGGTGAGACTTCAGAAGGAGATAAGGAAGGAACGTACCATCTTAATGTTCTTGGCAATGCAAGACTCAGTTGCAGCTAACCTTTTGCAAGGCACCATCTTCTCGAGAGGGCTCAGGAAATGTAGTTTGCCTGTACCCTGCTGGCACCCTGTTGTTCCCTGAGATTGCATGTGAACTTTTCCTGCGAGAGAGAAAAGAATCTCAGCAAATCAATGAGCATGTTGCATTGTATTTGGGTAATGCACCTGCCATGGCTGTGAGACTGGCAGCATTGGTTAGCGTTTGAGGTTGAAGTAGAACATCTGATTGTTAGGTCTGAGTCCAGTTGCTGGTGGATGAATTATGATGCTGTGAGGCATTGAGCAGTGAGAAAGGGTGGTGATATGATGGGTAGGAAATGTCATGTGAAGATGCATTCACTGATAAAGAATAAAAAGAAAATTACAGCACAGGAACAGACCCTTCGGCCCTCCAAGTCTGCACCGACCCCATGCTGCCTGACTGAACTAAAACCCCCTACCCTTCCCAGGACCATATATCTCTATTCCCATCCTATTCATGTATTTGTCAAGATGCCCCTTGAAAGTCACTATCATATCTGCTTCCAACACCTCCCCCAGCAGAGAGTTCCAGGTACCCACCACCCTCTGTGTAAAAAAAAAACTTGCTTCGTACAGAGGGTGGACAATATGGAAGGGTCAGGTAACGAGTCACTGTGGGTGGAGCTCAGAAACAGGAAGGGCGCAGTCATTATGCTGGGGGTATACTACAGGCCTCCCAACAGCCTACGGGAAGTTGAGGAATGGATATGTAAGGAGATTCTGGACAGGTACAGAAAAAATAGGGTTGTTGTAGTGGGAGACTTTAATTTCCCTCCCATAGACTGGAAATCGCTTAGGGCTGGGGGCCTGGACGGGGAAGAATTTATAAAATGCGTACAGGAAGGCTCTTTGGTACAATATGTTGGCAGTCCAATTAGAGAGGGGGCTATACTGGACCTAGTACTGGGGAATGAGCCCGGTCAGGTCATCAAAGGTGCAGTAGGGGAACATGTGGCAAATAGTGACCACAATTCTGTAAACTTTAGGATAGTAATGGAAAAAGGTGAGTGTTGTCCTATGGGTAAGGTGCTGAATTGGGGGAAGGTTAACTACAGCCGGATTAGGCAGGATTTGATGGCTGTTGATTGGGAGAGGCTGTTCGAGGGTAAATCCACATCTGGCATGTGGGAGTCTTTTAAGGAGCAGTTGATAGGACTGCAGGACAGGCATATGCCTGTAAAAAGGAAGGATAGGGAAGGTAGGATTCGGGAGCCGTGGATAACCAGTGAAATTGTGGGTCTAATCAAAAAGAAAAAAAGATGCATGCATAAGGTCTAGGCAGCTAAAAACAGATGGAGCACTGAAAGAATACAGAGAAAGTAGAAAAGAACTCAAACAGGGACTTGGGAGGGCAAAAAGGGGTCACGAAATGTCCTTGGCAGACAGGATTAAGGAGAATCCTAAGGCATTTTATACATACGTTAGGAACAAGGGGGTTGTTAGGGAAAGAATCGGACCTCTCAGGAACCAAAGGAAGTAGGTGAGATCCTAAACGAATATTTTGCATCAGTATTCACAAAGGAGAGGGACACGTTGATTGGTAGTGTGTTGACCTGTTAGAAAAAATCTCAATTACAAGGGAGGAAGTGTTAGGTTTTTTAGGAAACATTAAGACAGACAAATCCCCAGGGCCGGATGGCATCTATCCTAGACTCCTCAGGGAGGCGAGAGATGCAATTGCTGGGCCTTTAACAGAAATCTTTGTCTCTTCACTGGACACAGGTGAGGTCCCAGAGGATTGGAGGATAGCAAATGTGGTCCTGTTATTTAAGAAGGGTAGCAAGGATAACCCGGGTAATTATAGGCCGGTGAGCTTGACGTCCGTTGTAGGGAAGCTGTTGGAGAAAATTCTTAGAGATAGGATATATGCGCATTTAGAACTGAATAATCTCATTAGCGATAGACAGCATGGTTTTATATGAGGGAGGTCATGCCTCACAAATTTGGTTGAGTTTTTTGAGGAGGTGACAAAAATGATTGACGAAGGAAGGGCCGTGGATGTCGTCTATATGGATTTTAGTAAAGCGTTTGACGAGGTCCCTCATGGTAGGCTGGTGCAAAAGGTTAAATCTCACGGGATCAAAGGTGAGCTAGCTAGATGGGTGGAGAACTGGCTTAGCCATAGAAGACAGAGTGTAGCAGTGGAGGGGTCTTTTTCCGGTTGGAGCTCTGTGACTAGTGGTGTTCCGCAGGGCTCTGTACTGGGACCTCTGCTGTTTGTGATATATATAAATGATTTGGAGGAAGATGTAGCTGGTGTGATCAGTAAGTTTGCGGACGACACAAAGATTGCTGGAGTTGCAGCTAGTGGTGAACATTGTCAGAGAATACAGCAGGATATAGATAGGCTGGAACATTGGGCGGAGAAATGGCAGATGGAATTTAATCCAGATAAATGCGAAGTGATGCATTTCGGTAGATCTAATGTAAGGGGGAGCTATACAATAAATGGCAGAACCATCAGGAGTATAGACACACACAGGGATCTGGGTGTATAAGTCCACAAATCCTTAAAGGTGGCAGCACAGGTGGAGAGGGTGGTGAAGAAGGCATATGGCATGCTTGCCTTTATTGGACGGGGCATAGAATATAAAAGTTAGCATATGATGTTGCAGCTGGACAGAACGATGGTTAGGCCACATTTGGAATACTGTGTCCAGTTCTGGTTGCCACACTACCAGAAGGACGTGGAGGCTTTGGAGAGAGTACAGAGAAGGTTTACCAGGATGTTGCCTGGTATGGAGGGTCTTAGCTATGAGGAGAGATTAGGTAAACTGGGGTTGTTCTCCCTGGAAAGACGGAGGATGAGGGGCGACCTAATAGATGTGTATAAAATTATGAAGGGCATAGATAGGGTGAACAGTGGGAAGCTTTTTCCCAGGTCAGAGGTGACGAACACAAGGGGTCACGGGTTCAAGGTGAGGGGGCAAGGTTCAACACAGATGTCAGGGGGATGTATTTTACACAGAGGGTGGTGGGGGCCTGGAATGCACTGCCAAGCAAGGTGATTGAGGCGGACACGCTGGGATCATTTAAGACTTATCTAGATAGCCACATGAACAGACTGGGAATAGAGGGATACAAACGAATGGTCTTGTGGGCACATGAGCGGCGCGGGCTTGGAGGGCCGAAGGGCCTGTTCCTGTGCTGTATTGCTCTTTGTTCTTTGTACATCTCCTTTAAACCTTGTCCCTCGCACCTTAAACTCGCACCTTGATCATTGAACTTCTTAGGCACAGCTGCTAGGTCTATGGGTGAGACACCAACAATGGACCTCCATGGTCACATGCTGTCCAATTCCCTTCTCGCAGTGTGCCTCAAGGGCTTCCTGCTGCTCCCATCTTCTTATCCTCCTCCATCACTAATGCTTATGTCACATCAGAAAATTTGGGAGCCTCTCTCTCATGTGTTGCCCCATTTGCTTTATTTTTTCTTTTAGCCTGCAGAATTATAGTAGCTGCTGCTGCACGCATTCAGCTCCTCAAGAGAGGCAGGCTGCCTTTAAGATGTGCAGGCGAGCTAGCATATGTGCTATTGTTGCAGCTTCCATTGCTGCACTCTGAACCAGTCAGCAATGTGGGTTGTGCTTGGCTAGAGGCCAACATTTTGAGAGGAGCCAGAATTAAGTTTGAACTTAGACTGGACCAGGTACTGGCTGCTTGTACTTTGCTTTCCCCATGTCCAAAAACAGGCTTTCACAGAATTTTTCCATAGTTTTAATTGGTCTTGAAATATAAAGTCTGAGGAGCTCTTAGTTACCTCAGGAATTTGTATTTTTTTCTAAAATTGGTGACATCTGTTCAGTTAAATTTGTAGAGTTTTGTTTAATAGAGGATATGGCGGGATGGTTAACAGTGAGGTTGCGTGTCCTGGTTACAGGAAGATATAGACGAGGTGGTCAAATGGGCTGATAAGTGGCAGATAGAATTTAACCATGAAAAGTGTGAGGTGGTACACTTTGGAATGAGTAATTAGGTCTGACACTAGGAAATTCCGAAGAACAAAGGAACCTTGGCGTCTTTTCCATAGATCTCTGAAGGCAGAAAGGCAGGTTAATAGGGTGGTGAAAAAGGTATATGGCACTCGCTTTTATCAGTCGGGGTATAGATTACAAAAGCAGAGCGGTCATGATGGAATTGTATGGAAATTTGGTGAGACCACAGCTGGAGTACTGTGTGCAGTTCTGGTCGCCACATTATAGGAAGGATGTGATCACACTGGAAGGGGTACAGAGGAGATTCACCAGGATGTTGCCTGGGATGGAACATTGAAGTTATGAAGAGAGGTTGGATAGGCTTGGGCTGTTTACTCTAGAGCAGAAAAGACTGAGGGGAGACCTGACTGAGGTATTCAAGATTGAGGGGCATGAATAGGGAGCAGCTGTTCCCTGTAGTTGAAGGGTCAGTTACAAGGGGACACAAGTTAAAAGTGAGGGGTGGGAGGTTTAGGGGGGATTTGAGGAAAAATATTTTTACCCAGAGGGTGGTGATGGTCTGGAATGCACTGCGTCGGAGGGTGGTGGAGGCGGGATGCCTCACATCCTTTAAAAAAGTATCTGGATGAGTACATGGCACGCCATAACATTCAAGGCTATGGGCCAAGTGCTGGCAAGTGGGATTAAGTGGGCAGATCAGGGCCTTTTATGCATTGGTGCAGACTGGATGGGCCGAAGGGCGTCTTCTGCACTGTAGGATTCTGTGATTCTGTGATACCTGTAATATTTTGCTTTGATTTGAAGGTTTTTTTTTGGACTTGTTTTGCTCTTGATAATCTTGAAACATCTCTTCTAATGTCTCTATTCTGTTTGAATTTTTTAAACTGTGAAATCAACCAAATATTTCCCGTTGTTTTGTATCTCAACCGATCTTTGATACTGGTCTCTGATCTATTAGTTATTTTTGAACAAATTAGCTGTTTCAACAACAGATTACAAGGATGATACAAGAAGGTGTCATTCTGAGGTTGAGAATTTTTAGGGACACGAGAGATTTCAGGAGAAGAATCTAATCTCCCAGTGGAATCTTGAATATTCAAAGTCCTGTCCTAACTGCTATAACCAGAAGGTACACAAAATAGCGTGGGTAAAATTAATTGGTGTATATCTTCTGAGAATTTCCTGAGCATACAAAAAAAATCAAGTCTGCGACTGGTATTCCATTGTAGTACCAAGGGAGTATTGCAGTGCCTCTTGAATGAGACATTAAACCAGGGATAGGCAAACATTTCAACCTGAGGATTGCACCTGGGTTGGATTTTATATGAAGGGGCCTGTCATAAATGTTCAAGAATCAAACAATTAAAACAAAGGTAACTTTGGGTACCAATAAACATAAAACATTTCTGATAATTATACCATCATAATAATGCACTGCAATAATTAAACCAATGTACCCCCTTTTTCACGCTCCTCGTTTAATGTGAACAACACAGTTTGCCATCCCTACCACACAATGGCATCTAGTCTGGTATCTTGTAGAAATCCACAATAAGGAGTTAAGATGCTGGTCAGTTAACAGAGGTCAGAAGTAAGATTTATTGCAATTTAGTAGAGAAGATGTTTGTTTTCATACACAGGTGAAGCCAAAAATGCAAAGGTTTTCTGTGTCACCTTGTGGATATTTGAACACTTAGTTTCATTCACAGAAACAAAAAACTCATTCAGTTTTTTTCGGGATTGCACTTTTCCTTGAAGTTAATAGCTTAGAAATGTTCTGTTATTGGGTGATAAGAGTCGTACAGCACAGAAACCTGCCCTTCAGCCCACCATGTCTGTGCCACCCATCAAATGCCAATCCAGACTAATTCCATTTACTAGCACTTGGATATGTCTTCCTTTTTCATGATTATAGAGTGTTATGGGAATAGTGGGTTGCGGTCAGGGAAGATGAAGTGAAACAAAGAATGAGCCTGAAAATTGATGTAGTTAATCAGGACTGTACATGACAGGCAAAACAGCATTTGATGTTCTGACCTTACTATGTATTTGAATCTGAAAGGTGGTGCCTGCAGCAATGCAGCATTCTCTAAGTACTGCACTGGAGCCTCGACTTTAGTTTCTCAAGTGGGATTTGAAATTGGAACCATCTCAGAGACAAAGTGTCACCAATAGGTGTTCAAATGTTTTAGTCGAAGTAGGGAAGGAGGTAGAAGAGGGGGAGGGGTAGCATTATTGGTCAGAGATTGTATCACAGTGTCAGAGAGGAGGTTTGATGAGGACTTATCTGTTGAGGTAGTATGGGCGGAGATTAGAAATAGGAGAGGAGAGGTCACCCTGTTGGGAGTCTTTTATAGACCTCCTAAAAGTTCTAGAGAGGTTGAGGAAAGGATTGCGGAGTCAATCCTGCTTAGGAGTGAAAGTAATAGGGCAATTGTTATGGGGGATTTTAACTTGACTAATATTGACTGGAATTGTTATAGCTCTAGCTCGTTAGAGGGGTCAGTTTTTGTTCAAAGCGTGCAGGAAGGTTTTTTGACTCAGTATGTAGACAGGCCAACTAGAGGTGAGGCTATATTGGATCTGGTGCTGGGAAATGAGCCAGACCAGGTGCTAGACTTGGAAGTTGGTGTGCATTTTGGTGATAGTGACCACAATTCGGTTACGTTCACCTTAGTGATGGAAAGGGATAGGCATGAACCTCGGGCCAATGGTTTTAGCTGGGGGAAGGGTAATTATGAGGCTATTAGGAGAGAATTAGGAAACATAGGTTGGACTAGGAGATTACAGGGACTGGGAACGTCCGACATGTGGAGTTTTTTCAAGGAGCAGCTACTGCGAGTCTGTGATAGGTATGTCCCTGTCAGGCAAGGAGGAATTGGTAGGGCTAGGGAACCGTGGTGCACCAAAAAAGTTTCTTTGTTGGTTAAAAAGAAAAAGGAGGCTTATGTTCGGATGAGACGTGAGCACTCGGGTAGTGCACTAGAAAGCTTTAGATTGGCTAAGAGGGAGTTGAAGAGCGAGCTTAGAAGGGCTAAAAGGGGACATGAGAAGACTTTGGCGGATAGGGTTAAAGAGAATCCTAAGGCGTTCTATAGGTATGTCAAGAACAGAAGGTTGGTTAGGGCAAGTTTAGGGCCAGTTATAGATGGCAGAGGGAAGTTATGTGTGGAACCGGAGGAGATTGGTGAAGCATTGAACCAATATTTCTCTTCGGTGTTCACGCAAGGGGACATGAATATAGCTGAGGAGGACACTGGGTTGCAAGGGAGTAGAATAGACAGTATTACAGTTGATAAGGAGGATGTGCAGGATATTCTGGAGGGTCTGAAAATAGATAAATCCCCTGGTCCGGATGGGATTTATCCAAGGATTCTCTGGGAGGCAAGAGAAGTGATTGCAGAGCCTCTGGCTCTGATCTTCAGGTCGTCGTTGGCCTCTGGTATAGTACCAGAAGATTGGAGGTTAGCGAATGTTGTCCCATTGTTTAAGAAGGGGAACAGAGACTTCCCCGGGAATTATAGACCGGTGAGTCTCACTTCTGTTGTCGGCAAGATGTTGGAAAAAATTATAAGGGATAGGATTTATAGTTATTTGGAGAGTAATGAATTGATAGGTGATAGTCAGCATGGTTTTGTGGCAGGTAGGTCGTGCCTTACTAACCTTATTGAGTTTTTTGAGAAAGTGACCAAGGAGGTGGATGGGGGCAAGGCAGTGGACGTGGTATATATGGATTTTAGTAAGGCGTTTGATAAGGTTCACCATGGTAGGCTTCTGCAGAAAATCCAGATGTATGGGATTGGGGGTGATCTAGGAAATTGGATCAGGAATTGGCTAGCGGATAGGAAACAGAGGGTGGTGGTTGATAGTAAATATTCATCATGGAGTGCGGTTACAAGTGGTGTACCTCAGGGATCTGTTTTGGGGCCACTGCTGTTTGTAATATTTATTAATGATCTGGATGAGGGTATAGTTGGGTGGATTAGCAAATTTGCTGATGACACCAAAGTCGGTGGTGTGGTAGACAGTGAGGAAGGGTGTCGTAGTTTGCAGGAAGACTTAGACAGGTTGCAAAGTTGGGCCGAGAGGTGGCGGATGGAGTTTAATGCGGAGAAGTGTGAGGTAATTCACTTTGGTAGGAATAACAGATGTGTTGAGTATAGGGCTAACGGGAGGACTTTGAATAGTGTGGAGGAGCAGAGGGATCTAGGTGTATGTGTGCATAGATCCCTGAAAGTTGGGAATCAAGTAGATAAGGTTGTTAAGAAGGCATATGGTGTCTTGGCGTTTATTGGTAGGGGGATTGAATTTAGGAGTCGTAGCGTTATGTTGCAACTGTACACAACTCTGGTGCGGCCGCACTTGGAGTACTGTGTGCAGTTCTGGTCCCCACATTACAGGAAGGATGTGGAGGCTTTGGAGAGGGTGCAGAGGAGGTTTACCAGGATGTTGCCTGGTATGGAGGGGAGATCCTATGAGGAGAGGCTGAGGGATTTGGGATTGTTTTCGCTGGAAAGGCGGCGGCTAAGAGGGGATCTTATTGAAACATATAAGATGATTAGAGGTTTAGATAGGGTGGATAGTGATAGCCTTTTTCCTCTGATGGAGAAATCCAGCACGAGGGGGCATGGCTTTAAATTGAGGGGGGGTAGTTATAGAACCGATGTCAGGGGTAGGTTCTTTACCCAGAGGGTGGTGAGGGATTGGAATGCCCTGCCAGCATCAGTAGTAAATGCGCCTAGTTTGGGGGCGTTTAAGAGATCCGTAGATAGGTTCATGGACGAAAAGAAATTGGTTTAGGTTGGAGGGTCACAGTTTTTTTTTTAACTGGTCGGTGCAACATCGTGGGCCGAAGGGCCTGTTCTGCGCTGTAATGTTCTATGTTCTATGTTCTAATAGAGCTCCAGCTGTCACAGGATTTCTGTTTTCCCATCCACCCTTGACAATGAGTGCCAGTGTTTAAAATGCACAGTTTGTTAGGATGCATCCATTAAGGTGGAAGGATCTGTTGAAAGAACACTAAGATTTCTTGTGGAACTCTTCAATCATACATATCTTAGTACATACATCATTGCAGGGATTACAAGTTTTTTAATAGGTTATAGATGGATAATCATTCTAGTGGATAAAGACATTCTTTACTGTCTTAATATGTCAGTGCAGAACACAAAATCCCAGGTTCAAATCCTGCTTTGTGCTGTTAGCTGATCCAAACCAGGAAAGCAGCAAGTTCTATATGTTGCTTTCCCTCAGCATTATTAGAAGGAGAAGGAAGAAAGCAGGTGATTGAAAGTGTGCATTGATTCTGGTTAGGACAGCAGCTGGCTAAAATGTGAAAAAACATTCAATATGCAGGCCTCCATCTACTTGAAACAAAATACTGAACGACCACCAGTAGAGTCATAGAGGTTTACAGCATGGAAACAGGCCCTTTGGCCCAACTTGTCCATGCATCCCTTTGTTTTTAATCACTAGCTAGTTCCAATTGCCCGTGTTTGGCCCATATCCCTCTATACCCATCTTACCCATGTAACTGTCTAAATGCTTTTTCAAAGACAAAATTGTACCCGCCTCTACTACTACCTCTGGCAGCTTGTTCCAGACACTCACCACCCTCTGTGTGGAAAAAATTGCCCCTCTGGACCCTTTTGTATCACTCCCCTCTCTTAAATCTATGCCCTCTAGTTTTAGATTCCCCTACTTTTGGGAAAAGATATTGACTATCTAGCTGATCTGTGCCCCTCATTATTTTATAGATCTCTGTAAGATCACCCCTCGGCCTCCTACGCTCCAGAGAAAAAAGTCCCAGTCTATCCAGCCTCTCCTTATAACTCAAACCATCAAGTCCCGGTAGCAACCTGGTAAATCTTTTCTGCACTCTTTCTAGTTTAATGATATCCTTTCTATAATAGGGTGACCAGAACTGTACACAGTATTCCAAGTGTGGTCTTACAATGTCTTGTACAACTTCAACAAGACATCCCAACTCCTGTATTCAATGTTCTGACCAATGAAACCAAGCATGCTGAATGCCTTCTTCATTACTCTGTCCACCTGTGACTCCACTTTCAAGGAGCTATGAACCTGTACTCCTAGATTTCTTTGTTCTGTAACTCTGCCCTACCATTAACTAAGTCCTGCCCTAGTTCGATCTACCAAAATGCATCACCTCACATTTATCTAAATTAAACTCCATCTGCCATTCATCAGCCCACTGGCCCAATTGATCAAGGTCCCGCTGCAATCCTCGATAACCTTCTTCACTGTCCACTATGCCACCAGTAGCTAGTAGATCTCAGCCAGAATCAGTATCTTCAGGCAAGGAGATGAGAAAAGTGGGGAAACATACAAGTTGGCTTTTCAAAAAGAAATTTGAAGCCCAAATCGAAAGTAAGTTGAAGTTTTGAATTTCACTATATATACTTGGAAAACTAAAATGCAAATTGAAACAGCAGTAATCTAGTAAGTATTCCTGAATGCACACTTGTGTTGTGTTTCTCTCCATGCTCCTCTACCTGTGCATTCCCATTCTTCAGGTGAACTGTGCATGATAAATGTTG
The DNA here is from genome assembly GCF_964213995.1 of Mustelus asterias. Classification (NCBI taxonomy): domain Eukaryota; kingdom Metazoa; phylum Chordata; class Chondrichthyes; order Carcharhiniformes; family Triakidae; genus Mustelus; species Mustelus asterias. The sequence goes on along the minus strand of NC_135815.1, from coordinate 66,506,587 downwards.
TGGCAGGCTGAAGTGACATGCATGGACTCAGTTCTTTACCTTGAAGTCTGGCAGGAGCACTGTAGTTTTGTGTCAGAAGTGCGGTCCTTGTATATGAGGGGGTGAGGGAAAAGGGCCATGTTTTTCAGTGAAGCAAACCTGGACGTTTTGTGTGTCCATGGCTGGAGAGGGGAGGGTTATTTAGATACTTCTGACAGTGGGATCATAAGGTAATTACTGCCTTTTTAAAAATCAGGAGGCGGCCATTCGGTCCTTTGAGCCTGCTCCACCATTCGATAACAATCGTAGAATCCTACAGTGCAGAAGGAGGCTATTTGGCCCATCGAGTCTGCACCAACCACAATCCCACCCAGGCCCTATCCCAATTACCCCATGCATTTTACCCTAGCTAGTCCCCCTGACACTAAGGGGCAATTTAGCATGGCCAATCCACTTAACCCTTTGGACCATGGGAAGAAACTGGAGCACCCGGAGGAAACCCACGCAAACATGGGGAGAATGTGCAAACTCCACACAGACAATAACCTAAGCTGGGAATCGAACCCGGGTCCCTGTTGCTGAGGCAACAGTGCTAACCACTGTGCCACTGTACCATCCATTATGGTTGACCTCATTTGTGGTCTCAACTCCACTTTTCTGTTGTCCCCCTCCCCCATGCCCCCCTGCCAGTGGTGTAGCTGCAGCCTGGATCAGTAACTTTGTGGGCAGATGTGGCCCACAGGCCATAGTTTGCTTACGTTGATGTTAAACCAAGGCCTCATCTACTTGTTAGGGTGGATGTAGAAGGATTCCATGGCCAATATTTATCCCTCTATCAACATCACAAAAACAGGTTATCTGGTTATTTCCACATTCCTGTTTGTGGGAATTTGCTGAGCCCAAATTATTTGCCATGTTTCTTACATTATGACAGTGACGAACATCAAAACTAATTCAGAACGTCCCAAAGTGCTTTTGAGCAAATGAAACATTTTTGAAGTGCATTCGCAGTTGTAAATTATGGAAGACGTGGCAGCCTATTTGCAAACAAGGCCACAAAAATATTATTTCACACAGAGGGCCCTGTCCTTAGCAGACAGAAGGACATGTCCATGCATTGGGCCTTTGTAAATCCAATCTTTCTTTCCCTTTCTGTATTTCTGTTTCTGTACCTGATTTGGTTTTGAATTCACCATTCTAATTTACACTTCCTTTTTCACACACGATACAGTTAATTTCACAATGCTTCAGTTTAGGACATACAGCTGTTGCTCTATTCACATAGATCCTGGATTCTCTGTAGTGGGGGCACACTGTTTCTATTTCATACTTGGAGCAATTTGGCATGGAGATTGATTGATTAAGTCTAACCAGTGGTGGATCAGTTACAGGATTTTTTGGACCAGTATTATTTACAAAAATGAAATAAAGTCCATTGAATTCTCGATTTTTAGTTACAAATTCAGTGTTCTCAACGTGTTTGAAGATGTTTTCCTGATGTTCTGTATCTAGCTTTATTTATCGAGTTTAAAGAGTCATTCTGACATTGTAGAGATTGGGAAACATTTTTGATGTGACTTCCTCTTCAGGTGTCACATGCAAATTTCTGTCTTTTTAACAAATTATACCAAAAGAGGCATTTCCTCCTTTCTTCTTGAGTTTAGGATTTATTTATCCTTGGAATTTGTTTAAGAGTTGTTGATTTTTAACTGACTTCAGAATGGTATAGCCAATAAATTAAAGATTATACCCTTCTGCACCTTGACATAGCATTTTGAGTATTATGTGATGTAGCACATGCTGGTGTTTGCATTAAAAAGAGTATCTTCTGAATTTCCATGAAAAATTTCGTTGGGAAAACTTACATAAGAAGCAGGAGGAGGAGTTGGCAATTCAGCACTCTAAGCCTGCTCTGCCATTCATCCAATCATGGCTGATCCTCTACCTCAACTCCACCGCCACCTTCTTGTGTTATCCCCATATCTCTTAATCCTCTGAATATTAAAAAATATATGGATCTCAGTCATTGAGTATGTTCAAGACAGACTGCGTGTCCACAGCTCTCTGAAGCAAACAATTCCAAAGATTCCCAACCCTTGTTTATAAGTTGCAAGTCTAGCTGAGGGAGAATAAAAAGGGATCTCGAGTGCAAATACACCAATCACGAAATGTTGCATCACAGGAATTTAAAATAAAACACTAGACCTTTGTTTCTAGAGGGATAGAATTAAAAAGTAGGGAAATTTGCCAATTGTGTATCATGTTTAGACCACACTTTAGAGTATTCCATGTAGTTCTGGTCACCATATTTTGAGAAAGATATAAAGCTATTGAAGAGAGCACAGAGTATTTACAAGGATGATACCAGAGCTGTGTCGTACATGTCAGGAAAGGATTGATAGACTGTGTCTCTTTTTTACTTAAATGTGAGAATTTTAATCCTTGAAGAATACTCTGAGTTAAACTTAGAAAGTTACTTGAGAATTATCGTTATCCAATCAATCAGGATTCAGATGTGACAAATATGGTGGGAAGTTGCGTTTTAATAAGAGTTTAAGATGGTGTATAACATTACTAATTATACTGCGTCATCATGATGAGCAGCGAGCACTGGTCCACATTAGGCAAGACAGCTGCATGCACAAACAGCTGTTTCACTTCAACTTCTCAGTCCTCTCAACATCTGGAATCCCTCAGAAATATTTGACTGAAGCCTTCCTTCAGAGCCCTTGTCCACCAGCACTGAACTATCCTAAAATCTCATTTTCAGGTGTGCATGCCTGGATAGATTATTTACAAGGACTTTTGTTCCTATATTTACTTTATTTTAAAATAATCTTATCTGGTGTCAAGTTCTTTGTCCAAATTTTGGGTTAACCATTCAGCCTTTGGTGTTATTCTATCCTTCATTAGTCCCTTAGGCCTTTCTCACTTATTCTGGACTATTCTTCTTGTACCACTTCCTTATCATCTTTCAAGCTGTCTTTCCAAGACTAGTTCCATCCATCTCTGGTGCCAGGTAACTCCATTACCATTTAAAGAATGTTTGTTAGCAGGTCTCACAGACATTCACAATGACCATTCAGTGCAACTGTTCTTACCCCCAACTGTCTGGTGAACCGAGCTATTCACTGCAGTTATGTTTAATTTTTGCACAAACTACTGGATATATGTGCTTCAGCAAATACCTTTCTTCAAATTAGGGGAAAATACTGGAATCTATTAATGAGATTTTAGAATGGCACTTAGAAAATTTCAACACAATCAGGCAGAGTCAATATGGTTTTGTGAAAAGGAAATCATGTTTGACTAATTTATTGGAGTTCTGTGAGGATGCACGAATTGGCTTTAGGGGAACCTGTGAATGTGGTGTATTTAGATTTCCAGAAGACCCTTGAAAAGATGCTACATCAAAAGTTACGACAAAATATAAGAACTCATGGTGCAAGGGGTAACATGTTAGCATGGATAAAGGAGTGGTTTGCTAATAGAAAACAAAGAGTAGGCATAAGTGGTCCAAGATTTAACCTGTGAAGGGATCAGTGCTGGGGCCTCAATTATTTACAGTCTATACTAATGACTTGGATGATGGGACCAAATGAATGATTGCTAATTTTCTGATGACAAAGATAGAAAGGAAAGTAGGTTGTGAAGAGGATGTAAGGAGTCTAGAAAGGAATAGCTAGGTTAAGTGAATGGGCAAAAATTTGGCAGAGTAAAATGTGGGAAAGTGTGAATTTGTCCACTTTGGCCAGAAGAATACAAAGGCAGTATATTATTTAAGAGGGAGAGATTGCAGAACTCAGAGATATGGAAGGATCTGGGTGTTCTGCTATATGAATCTCAATGTTATTAAGCTGGTACACTAATTGATTAGGAAGGCAAATGGAATAAGTTGTTTATTACAAGAAGAATAGAATACAAAAGTAGGGATGTTTTGCTACAGTTATATAGGGTATTGGTGAGACCACATGTAGGTTAATGTGCTGCCTCACAGTGCCAGGGACCCGGGTTCGATCCTTGGGTCATTGTCTGTGTGGAGTTTGCACATTCTCCCCATGTTTGCGTGGGTTTCCTCTGGGTGCTCCAGTTTCTTCCCACAGTCCGAAGATGTGCAGGTTAAGTGGATTGGCCATGCTAAATTGCCCCTTAGTGTCAGGGGAACTAGCTAGGGTAAATGCATGGGGTAATTGGGATAGGGCCTGGGTGGGATTGTGGTCGGTGCAGACTCGATGGGCTGAATGACCACCTCCTGCACTGTAGGGATTCTATGAACATAATTGTATTAGAAGTAGTTCAGAAAAGGTTTACTTGACTGATTCCTGGGATGAGGGCTTTTCCTAAGAGGAGAGATTTGTGTATCCATTGGAGTTTAGAAGGTTGAAATATATAAAATCTTGAGGGGTCTTGGCAGGGTGGATGCTGAAAGGATGTTTCCCTCTTGTGGGACAGAGCTTACAAATAAGGGGTCTCCCATTTAACACTGAGATTAGGAGGGTTTTTTTTTCCTGAAGGTCATGAACCTCTGGAGGCAGGGTCATTTAATTTTTTTAAGGCTGAGTTATGTTCTTGATTGACAAGATAGTCAAGGGTGTAAGGAGTAGAAAGAAAAGTGGAATGGAGGCCATAATCAGACTAGCCATGATCTTATTGATTGGTGAAGCAGTTTCCAGGGGCCATATGGCCTAATCCTGCTTCTAATTTGCATGATTTCTCTAGCCTGGTTTCCATTATAATTTCCAGTAAAAATAAACTTAAAACACTAATCCAGACCTTCACCTATTTCAAGCTAATTTTATATGCACACATACATAATGGGCATAGACAGATTGCCCATTTGACATGGAGAAAAATCTTTTGACCACTCACTTTTAACCTTCTGTTAACCATGTCAGTTCTAGGTTATTGGTTTAATTCAGTTGGGGAGGATGAGGCAGTGGAAAGAGGAGTTGTTCTGGGGGAGGGGGGTGGGGGGGGGAGAAGAGAGAGAGGAGGAGTTCTTGGGGAAGGAGGAGAGAGGAGTTAGTTGTTCCAGATCCAGTTGTATGGGGGGCTGTCGTAAGTCTCGGGGTAAGGAATGGGGTTGGATATTTTACATTTTACTCTTTTTCCAAATTCAACTTGTCCCTCATACCTACCAACTTTGCTTTGTTCAGGCTTAAGACCACCATTTTGATTTTGAAATGTAACGTATCATATGATCATTCTTCCATAGAATTTGCTAGCATTTGCAATTAACAAAACAAGAATAGAAATTTAAATTTTGAGGCAAAGTAGTTGTTTCATTGTGTAACACCAAGGCTTCCTCTGGCCTTTTCAACTTTAAGCCTTGCTATTTAGCTTTTTCTAATTGTCACATCCCACCATATCCACAATTTCTACTTCACCTCTGCTCTCTATCTCTTCAATTAAACACATCATCTATTATAATCTCCTGGGCATCCGGTTTCTGCTCCTTGGCATAATACAACATCAAAACCTCCTTCTATCCTCAAACTATTAATGCTGTTAGTCCAGTTAGGGAGAAACAAAAATCCCTGAAATGCTCCTTTTTGACAAACGATCATACCCTTCCTCAAATGAGTTGTTGCATTGCAACTATACCTCCAGCTGTCTATTTGAGACTTTTCAATCCAGTTTGTTCACAACTGTAGCAGCCAGACTGCCCTAATGGAAATTATATCATACCGGAGAGTGGCTTTTTATCTCTACATCCTTCTTGATCTCTTTGCGGCCTTTGATACTATTAAGCATTTCATTTACCTGCTCAGCATAGAACCATAGAAAATTACAGCTCAGAAACCGGCCTTTTGGCCCTTCTTGTCTGTGCCGAACCATTTTATGCCGAGTCCCACTCACCTGCACTTGGACCATATCCCTCCACACCCCTCTCATCCATGAACCCGTCCAAGTTTTTCTTAAATGTTAAAAGTGACCCCGCATTTACCACTTTATCCGGCAGCTCATTCCACACTCCCACCACTCTCTGCGTGAAGAAGCCCCCCCCAATATTCCCTTTAAACTTTTCTCCTTTCACCCTTAACCCATGCCCTCTGGTCTTTTTCTCCCCTAGCCTCAGCGGAAAAAGCCTGCTTGCATTCACTCTATCTATACCCATCAAAATCTTATACACCTCTATCAAATCTCCCCTCAATCTTCTACGCTCCAGGGAATAAAGTCCCAACCTACTCAATCTCTCTCTGTAACTCAGCTTCTCAAGTCCCGGCAACATCCTTGTGAACCTTCTCTGCACTCTTTCAATCTTATTTACATCCTCCCTGTAACTAGGTGACCAAAACTGTACACAATACTCCAAATTCGGCCTCACCAATGCCTTATATAACCTTACCATAACACTTCAACTTTTATACTCGATACTCCGATTTATAAAGGCCAATGTACCAAAGGCACTCTTTACGACCCTATCCACCTGTGACGTCACTTTGAGGGAATTCTGTACCTGTATTCCCAGATCCCTCTGTTCAACTGCACTCTTCAGAGTCCTACCATTTACCCTGTACGTTCTTCTTTGGTTTGTCCTTCCAAAGTGCAATATCTCACACTTGTCTGCGTTAAATTCCATTTGCCATTTTTCAGCCCATTTTTCTAGTTGGTCCAAATCCCTCTGCAAGCTTTGAAAACCTTCCTCACTGTCCACTACACCTCCAATCTTTGTATCATCAGCAAACTTGCTGATCCAATTTACCACATTATCATCCAGATCATTGATATAGATGACAAACAACAATGGAGGGATGCTTAATGCTTAATGAATCCCTGCGGCACACCACTAGTCACAGGCCTCCACTCAGAGAAGCAATCCTCCACAACCACTCTCTGGCTTCTTCCATTGAGCCAGTGTCTAATCCAATTTACTACCTCCCCATGTATACCTAGCGACTGAACCTTCCTAACTAACCTCCCATGAGGGACCTTGTCAAAGGCCTTGCTGAAATCCAGGTAGACAACATCCACCGCCTTCCCTTCATCCACTTTCCTGGTAACCTCCTCGAAAAACTCCAATAGATTGGTCAAACATGACCTACCACGCACAAAGCCATGTTGACTCTCCCTAATAAGTCCCTGTCTATCCAAATATTTGTAGATCCTATCCCTTATTACACCTTCCAATAACTTGCCCATCACCGACGTCAAACTTACCGGATTTCTTTTGGAACCTTTTTTAAACAACGGAACAACATGAGCCACCCTCCAATCATCCGGCACCTCCCCCGTGAATACTGACATTTTAAATATGTCTGCCAGGGCCCCTGCAAGTTCAACACTAGCTTCCCTTAAGGTCCGTGGGAATACCCTGTCCGGTCCTGGGGATTTATCCACTCTGATTTGCCTCAAGACAGCAGTTCACATTCTAGGCACTTCTATCTCTTGGTTCTGCAACAAAGCCATTAAAACATTTCCAGTAGTTGTTACTCTCCTGTCTGCAAGCCCACTTCTGCTGTAGCCCAAGCCTCGAAGCTTGGTCCCATTCTTTATCACTTTTATAAGCTACTGTTGGTATTGCCATCCAGAAGCTTGGGGTCAGCTTTCAATTTCTGGCAATGTTGTCAGTCTTAACATTTTTGCTTCATCCATCAGCCTCAAAGCTGTTGCTACAATCTCTAATTGCCTGTCTGATAGTGAATTGTTAAACTTAAAGCAATCTTCTTCGGATCCTACCAGTTGGGTGTCTCTGGCTTTAACACAACTTGTTCACATCCTGCATCTTCACTTGCACATATGACTGTCCTTGTTGAGTTTTCATTCCTCATGCAATAGGAGATTAGCTTTAAGATCCTGGGATCCTTATCCTTGCTTTCAAATCTTTATATGATTTTATCTCATCCTATCCTGGTGAACTCCTCCACCTATACATCATTTGTTCCTGCATCACTTACTCCTGCTTTCTAAATTCTATTTTTGAGAGCCCCTTGCCCTGTGGAATTTTCTACCTAAATCTGAGAGCTAGTTTCCTGCTTTCCATAGCAGTCTTAAAAACCCTATGACAAATACATCTTGGGTGAATTCCTAATTACCACTCTCCATAAATGAAAACGCAACGATAATTTTATTGCCTGTATTCTAGCTCATCCCATGTTCCCTTCATCTATCACCCTTGTCCTTGCTGACATACATTGGCTCCTGGTTTGGTAATGCTTTTATTTTAAAAATTCTCATCCTTGTTTTCAAGTCCCATGGCTTTCCCTCTTCCCCCATCTCTGTAACCTCTTTCATCTCCACAATTATCCTAGATCTCTGTGCTCTTTCAATTCCACACTTGAGTGCGTTTCCAATTTCCTTCACTCCACCAGTGACACCTGGATGATGGAATTTCCTCTGTAAATCTTTCCTCTCTAACTCACCTTTTTGGAGACTCCATAAAGCCATTTCTAATCAAGCCTTTTCTCTTATCTCATTATGTGGCTCAGTGTCATATTTTATCTGAAAATTCCTGAGACATTTAAACACATTAAATGTGCTCTATAAATGCAAGTTGTTGTACTTTAGGCACTGGCTCTTTTTTTTGTCTCCTAAGCATCCTTTTTTGCACTAATCATAAAACACTTTGTAACATCTTTTTTGTGAGTTAGTCATAAAAGTGGGAGTTTTCTCCATTCTCCTGTTTTGTAACTGAAAACATATTTTCCTGGAAATGTTGTGCAGGTTTGCATGTTAATGCTTTTAAAATATCAATGTTTAATTATCTGACTTTGAAGCTTCTGTTGTCTGGCAGTTTCATTGCTATGTGGTAATAGAAGCCACAAACTAAAGAATTTGAAATGTTCCTATTGACCTGAAATGATGAAATCAGAGTTTCACAATAAATGAACTTCCCTCTGCAAACACAGTAAGAAGTTTAACAACACCAGGTTAAAGTCCACCAGGTTAAAGTCCAACAGGTTTATTTGGTAGCAAAAGCCACACAAGCTTTCGGAGTCCCAAGCCCCTTCTTCAGGTGAGTGGGAATTCTCACTCACCTGAAGAAGGGGCTTGGGGCTCCAAAAGTTGTGTGGCTTTTGCTACCAAATAAACCTGTTGGACTTTAACCTGGTGTTGTTAAACTTCTTACTGGATTAGAGGAGGCCACACTCTCTTTTCCTACTGTACTAGCTGCTAGGAGAGGGGGGAGGAGGGCCCATCCCCCATAGTCCGAACTTGAAAGTTATGGCCTGGTGTTTTCATAGTTCTGTGTTGCAGGATAATATGTGGTTTCAAAGAAAGAAAAAAGTCTCTGCTTGCAAGCCATTTTGGAGATCCATTCTTTTGTGAGGGGTTAAGAATAACTGGTTTATTGTCAGTGAGAGCCCACAGCTGAAAGCAAATTGCTGCGCAGAAACTGAAGTGCAAGGAAGCTGTTGTTGGGAGATTGTTGCACAGTACGCTGTTTTAATGAACTGGTTTGGATTGTGATTACTTCTGATGGGATTCAGCATTCATTTGTAAGTGATATTAGAATTTAGAGTCCAGTATTACAAGAATTTTCCTTTTCAAATGTTTTTATAAGTTGGAATAAAAACCCTATGACAGATACATTTTGGGTGGATTCCTAATTACCACTCTCCATAAATGAAAACTCAACCATAATTGTATTGCCTGTATTCTAACTCGTGCCATGCTCCCTTCATCTATCACCCCTGTCCTCGCTGACCTACATTGGCTCCTGGTCTGGTAATGCTTTTATTTTAAAAATTCTCATCCTTGTTTTCAAGTCCCCATGGCTTTCCCTCTCCCCATCTCTGTAACCTCTTTCATCTCCACAACCATCCTAGATCTCCGTGCTCTTTCAATTCCATACTCTAATACATTTCCAATTTCCTTCAGTCCACCAGTGACAGTGCGAGGCTTGGGTTTTGGAATTTTCTTCGTAAACCTCTCCTCCTCTCTAACCCACCTTTTCAGAGACTCCATAAAACATAAATAATGGAATAAACATGGAATAAAAACCATTAATTTATTTTAAAGATGCAATTGTCTCTGGAATTTGTTTTTGATCTATGGTATTTGTTCACATATCTGTGCAATGCGGTGGGTTATTTCGTGATGTTTGTATAAATTGCAAATGCTTTCAAGAGTGGCATCAGGTAATCTGGTGCTATGATTAGTAATGCGTAATCTATCACCAACTGTTCCATTACTAGCGTGACGTATTGTGTTAAAATTGTAAGCAGCATTTAAACTACTCACCAATGTTGCTACTGCGACCTTTTCTGATGTAGGTGGACAGCCATAGTGGTAGCAGGAGTAGTGTGTGGTAGACCTTTTGGATGGTGTAAGACTGACTTGGTAATGCCTGATCCTGTCTGGTGTCAGATTCAAAGTAAGGAGTCTAACAACACCAGGTTAAAGTCCAACAGGTTTATTTGGTAGCAAATGCCACTAGCTTTCGGAGCGCTGCTCCTTCGTCAGGTGAGTGGGAGATCTGCTCATAAACAGCAAACAGGGCATATAAAGACACAAACTCAATTTACTGAATAATGATTGGAATGTGAGTCTTTACAGCTAATCAAGTCTTAAAGGTACAGACTGTACCTTGAAGACTTGATTAGCTGTAAAGACTCGCATTCCAATCATTATTCATTATTCTGTAAATTGAGTTTGTGGTCTTTATATGTCCTGTTTGCTGTTTCTGAGCAGATCTCCCACTCACCTGACGAAGGAGCAGCGCTCCGAAAGCTAGTGGCGTTTGCTGCCAAATAAACCTGTTGGACTTTAACCTGGTGTTGTTAGACTCCTTACTGTGTTTACCCCAGTCCAATGCCGGCATCTCCACATCAGATTCAAATGCAGTATTGATGTTCTTCTCTCTGTTTTTGCTGTGATTGTGAGTACAATGGGGTGTGGAGGATTATCAGAAACTGTAAATGGAATACACCAGTTTCGTTATCAGAGTAAATGCTCAAATATCCTTTATCCATGATACATTGCCAATATAAGGTTTGGCCAACAGAAAACATAGGTAAAGATTAATAGAAATAATAGGATGAAGTTGAGGTGTGTGTACTGGCAGTGTTTTCAAAAGCAAGCATTTCAAGATTGAGAATTCTTGATTCTGTTGTCTGTTCGTTTCCTGTATTGTGTATGGCACGAGAGAGAGAAGAACTGGAGGTGTGAGATGATATTCAGCATAATTTCAAATCACCTGTCCACTTTTAGAATCATAAAAATGCAACACTGAAGGAGACCCTCTTGTGCCTGTGCCGGCTTTTTAATAGAGTTACAAAGAACAAAGAAAATTACAGCACAGGAACAGGCCCTTCGGCCCTCCAAGCCTGCACCGACCATGCTGCCTGACTTAACTAAAATCCCCTACGATTCCGGGGACCATATCCCTCTATTCCCATCTCATTCATGTACTTGTCAAGACGCCCCTTAAAAGTCACTACCGTATCCGCTTCCACTACCTCCCCCGGCAACGAGTTCCAGGCACCCACTACTCTGTAAAAAATCTGCCTTGTACATCTCTTTTAAAACTTGCCCCTCACACCTTAAACCTATGCCCCATGTGGAAGACACTGGCAAGGCACACACACACACGACACTACTTTTGATCAACCCCCACTGTTGCCTCAAAGAATTCAGTCAAGTTAGTCAGACATAGCCCATCTTGTCATGCTGGCCCTCTCTGATTAACCCATGTCTTTGCAGCTGAAAGCTTATTTTGTCTCTGATAACCTTCTAAGAACTTCCCCATAACCAAAGTTAGGCTGAATAGCCTCTGGTTTCCAGGTTTCTCTTTCCATGTCATCAATAAACACCCAGTCCTCTTGAACCACTTGTGCATCCAATGATGATTGCGATTAATGCTTCTAGTATTTCTAACTTGTTTCCTTCAGCAACCCTAGAATGCATTCCTTCTAGACCACACGGCAGCCCTTTTTATAATACTATTAGCACATTTTCTTCATTATCTTGCCCGCAACTTACCCCTCCTCTTTCAATGTAACCTTCATATCATCCAATTCCTTTACAAGGACAGACAAAGTACTTTAATACTTTAAATTTCTACCGCCAAGATTTCTCCGAATCCTGAATGGTCTAACTTTTTCTCTCAAAAGACACTTGCACTGATTATAAAATCCTTTAGGGTTCAATTTAATGTCATCCACTTTGTAGCTTCTTGATCTCTCGCATCAACTTTTTAATTTCCCTTTGTACTTTTCATGATCTTCCTTATTGTCTCCTCCTCCAACATGTGTTATATTGCTTTATGGGATCTTGGACTTGAGACATTGAACACAAAAAAGTCTGAACTTTTCCAAAGCTCTGATTATGCCACAACTAAGTAGTATTGCTTCAAATTCTGTCTTTAGGAAAGAGATGAAGGCCCTGAATAGGGTACACAGGAGGTAACTAAGAGGATGGATGAAGATAGGGCAGTAGATGTTGTCTATAGGGCCTTTAGCAAGGCCTCACGTGGCAGGCTAGTCTGGAAGGTTAGGTTGCATAGCATCCACGGAGAGCTAGCTAATTGGATTCAAAATTGGCTCGATGGTAGGAAGCAGAGGGTGATGGTCGATGGTTGTTTCTCGGATTGGAGACCTGTGATGAATGGTGTGCCTCAGGGATCGGTGTTGGGACCCTTATTATTCATTATATAAATGATTTGGATGTGAAAGTACAAGGCATGGTTAGTAAGTTTGCGGATTATACTAAATTAGGAGGTATCATTGATGCAAAGGTTATCAAAAATTACAGGAGGATCTTGATCAGTTAGGGAAGTTAGCTGAGGATTGGAAAATGGATTTCAATACAGACGAGTGTGAGGTGTTGCATTTTGGAAAGTCAAACCAGGGTAAGACTCATACAGTGAATGGTTAAGGCCCTGGGGAGTGTTGAGGAACAGAGGGGCCTAGGAGTACAAATACATAGTTCGTAGAAAGCGGTGTCACAGGTAGGCAGGGTGTTAAAGCGTTTAGCACATTGGCCTTCATCAGTCAGGGCATTGAGTTTAGGAGTTGAGACATTATGCTGCAGTTATATAGGTGGTCGGTGAGGCCGCACTTGAGTATTGTGTACAGTTTTGGTCATCCTGTTATAAGAAAGACACTGATAAACTGGAAAGAGTGCAAAGAAGCTTTACAAGTATGTTGCCAGGACTAGTGGCCGAGTTATAAAGAGAGGTTGGCCAAGCTGTTTGAGGGGGAGCATTTTGGGCTTAGCGACCATAATTCCACAAAATTTCAGGTAGTCATCGATAAGAACAAAAGTGGCCCTCGTGCTTAATTGGGCAAGGGCCAGTTACATCCAAATTAGGCAGGAACTGGGAGCAGCTATTTGAGGGCAAATCCACAACTGGCATGTGGGAGGCTTTTAAAGGCCAGTTGATTGAAGTGCAGTATAGGATGTCCCACAAAAGTGAAGGATAGAAATGGCAGGATTCAGAACCATGGGTGACAAGGAAAATTGCAAGTGTATCAAAAAGGGAAAAGTATATGATAGGTCTAGGCATCTAAAAACTGACAAAGCCCCGAGGACTATAGTGAAAGTAGGAAAGAACTTAAATGTGGAATTAGTAGGGCTAAAAAGGGGCCATGAAATGTCTTTAGCAAACAGGGTCAAGAAGAATCCCAAGGCTTTTTATGCATATAGCAGGAGCAAGAGAGTAGCAAGAGAAAGAGTAGGCATACATAAAGATAATGGAGGGAAGTTATGCCATGGTAAGTGGGTCAAATCCTTAATGAGTACTTTGGATCAGCATTCAACAAGGAGAAGGAGACAATGGATGTTGAGGTCAGGGTTAGGTGTGTGAATGCTCTAGAGAACGTCAAAATAATTGAAGGAGGAACTGTTAGTATCCTAAATCGCATTAAGGTAGACAAGCTCACGTGGCTGGATGGGATCAATCCCAGGTTACTGTGGGAGGCAAGGGAAGAAACAGCGGGGGAATTAACAGATACTTCAACATCCTCTTTGACCAAAGGCGAGGTTCCAGAGGACTGGAGAATATTCAAAGTTGTTCCCTTGTTTAAGAAAGCAAGCAGGGATAATCCAGGAAATTATGTCAGTGATGGGGAAGCTTTTGGAGAAGATACTGAGGGACAGGATGTGCACATTTGGAGGAAAATGGACTAGTTAGTGACAAGCAGCATGGTTTCGTACAGGGAAGGTCATGTCTCACCAACTTGATTAAGTTTTTTGAAGAGGTGACAAACATTGTTGATGAGGATGTGGTTTATATGGACTTTAAGGCATTTGACAAGGTCCCTCATGGCAGACTGGTACAAAAACTAAAATCACAGGATTCAGGGTGGGCTGGCTAGATGGATACAGAACTGGCTTGGTTATAGTAGACAGTAGCGGTGGAAGGGAGTTTTTCAGAATGGAGATCTGTAGCTAGTAGTGTCCCACAGGGCTCAGTACTGGGACCTCTATTGTTTGTAGTATATATAAATAATTTGGAGTAAAATGTGGAAAGGGGAGGGAGGGGCCTTATTAGGAAGTTTGCGGATGACACGCCAATTGGTGGAGTTGCTGATAGTGCCACGGATTGTCAGAGGATACAATGGGATATAGATAGATTGGAGACTTGGGCACAGATGGAGTTTAATCTGGATAAATATGAGCTAATGCATAATTGGAGTATCAGATTTCGGTGTGAATTATATTGTAAATGGCAGAACCCTTAGAAAAATTAACAGAAGGATCTGAGTGCGCAGGTCCACAGTTCCTTAAAAGTGGCAACACAGGTGGCCAAGGTGATTAAGCATATGGCATGCTTGCCTTCACCAACTGGCACATTGAGTACAAGAGTTCAGAAATCATGTTGCAAATGTATCAAACTCTGGCTCGGCCGCATTTGGAGTATTGTGTGCAGTTCTGGTCACCACACTATCAGGGGGACGTGGAAGCTTGTTATATAATCAAGAAAGCCAGTTGGTGAGGAATGGAACTGTTTTTTACACACATTTATTTGCTAAGGTATGTATTTCAAATATCTTCACCTTCTAACAGTTAGTCTGTTTCTATTTATAGTCTGTTTTTATTTATTGGGGCACAAGTGAATCTGCAGTTAATCCCCACCACTTGCAAACAATCAATATACAATTAACAAAGCTGTGTAATTAGTTTTATTCCCCTGCTTTTTCCCCATAGGCCTGCAAATTTTCCCTTCAAGTATTTATCTAATTCCCTTTTGGATGTTACTGTTGAACCTGTTTTCACCACTCTTTCAAGCAGTGAATTCCACATCACAACAATATGTTGCTTCTGGTTCTTTAGTCAGCCATCTTGCATTTCCTATGAAAGCTTAACTTTTCCAATTTGTACTATTTTTTTCTGCTTAATCAGTGGAACAGCCTGAGGGTTTACTGAACCTGCCAGTATGCAGAAGCCAAATTCATCTTGCTTAATAACATGCTGTTAATAAAGTCTGTGCTCCTCGGTCATTTTTCCAAATTTGTTTGTTAATTCACCCCTCTCGCAGTGTGACAGCAGTTGTCCTCTGGTGAGTTAAGTTCACTTGAAGCAGAAATTGAGTGGAAATATGCTGAGGTTATTTTTTAATTTGTTTGCTAATGGAGAAAGACAGTGACAATCAGAATTTCATTCAGTCACAATGTTCTGAAACTGAAGTATATTCTCTCAGTTGATGATAAAAATGAACCTTAAATTTTAAGAGTGAGAATATCTGATCATATTTTACAGCAAACCTTCAGAATACATTTTAAAAAGCCTTTTTTAAATTTTTATGCTGAAAAATACATTTGATGCTTCACAATTAAAATACAGTTCTATTGAAAATGCTCTACTCCTGGCATATTGTATGCAGGATGAAAGTCTGGGTATGTTGATGTACCCAGCAGTGTACTAAAGGGCATTTTAAACGCCGTTCTGTTAGCCTCATTAAAAACGCTATTGAAATATTTGAGCTGGGGAGCTCTACCCTCAATTGGCTCTCTAAATGTTTCACTGTCCCCAAAACCACCTCTGAATGACTTTCTACTCCATTGTCTCCCTTGCGCACATAACTGCCCTGAGCTCATTGTAGAAAGATTAACTAATTTATAAATAAGCCTGTGAAGGTTTTTCCTTTTTTTTACTTTCATGTGTTTATAATTTGCCTTTATATAGAACATAGAACATTACAGCGCAGTACAGGCCCTTCAGCCCTCGATGTTGCGCCGACCTGTGAAACCAATCTAAAGTCCATCTAACCTACACTATTCCAATATCATTCATATGTTTACCCAATGACTCTTTAAATGCCCTTAATGTTGACGAGTCCACTACTGTTGCAGGCAGGGCATTCCACGCCCTTACTACTCTCTGAGTAAAGACCTACCTCTGACATCTGTCCTATATCTATCACCCCTCAATTTAAAGCTATGTCCCCTCGTGCTAGCCATCACCATCCGAGGAAAAAGGCTCTCACTGTCCGCCCTATCTAATCCTCTGATCATCTTGTATGTCTCTATTAAGTCACTTCTTAACCACCTTCTCTCTAACGAAAACAGCTTCAAGTCATTCAGCCTTTCCTCACAAGACCTTCCCACCATTCCAGGCAACATCCTGGTAAATTCTCCTCTGCATCCTTTCCAATGCTTCCACATCCTTCCTATAATGCGGCAACCAGAACTGTACGCAATACTCCAAGTGCGGCCGCACCAGAGTTTTGTACAGCTGCAACATGACATCATGGCTCCGAAACTCAATCCCTCTACCAATAAAAGCTAACACACTGTACGCCTTCTTAACAACCCTATCAACCTGGGTGCCAACTTTCAGTGATCTATGCACATGGACACCGAGATCTCTGCTCATCCACACTACCAAGTATCTTACCATTAGCCCAGTACTCTGTATTCTTGTTACTCCTTCCAAAGTGAATCACCTCACACTTTTCCGCATTAAACTCCATTTGCCACCTCTCAGCCCAGCTCTGCAGCTTATCTATGTCTCTCTGTAACCTGCAACATCCTTCCGCACTGTCCACAACTCCACTGACTTTAGTGTCATCCGCAAATTTACTAACCCAGCCTTCTACACCCTCATCCAGGTCATTTATAAAAATGACAAACAGCAGTGGCCCCAAAACAGATCATTGTGGTACACCACTAGTAACTGAACTCCAGGATGAATATTTCCCATCAACCACCACCCTCTGTCTTCTTACAGCTAGCCAATTTCTGATCCAAACCGCTAAATCGCCCTCAATCCCATGCCTCCGTATTTTCTGCAATAGCTTACCATGGGGAACCTTATCAAACGCTATACTGAAATCCATATACACCACATCAACTACTTTACCCTCATCCACCTCTTTGGTCACCTTCTCAAAGAACTCAATAAGGTTTGTGAGGCACGACCTACCCTTCACAAAACCGTATTGACTATCCCTAATCAAATATAGCACTACCATTAGTACAGTACAACACCCCAACAAGCTTCAACGGTGATAATCAGATAAAATTAACACTGAACCAAATAATGAGAACAAAGAACAAAGAACAATACAGCACAGGAACAGGCCCTTCGGCCCTCCAAGCCCGCGCCGCTCCCCGGTCCAGGATTGAATCCTGAATCCAGGATCCCCGCCCAATTTTCCAGCCTATCTACATACCAATATCCTATCCACCGAGCTGTCCCTCACAGCTACGATGCTTTCTTCATTACAACCTATTAACTCACCCCCACCCCCCCATTCCAGACCTTGTGATCTCCAGGGAGAGGCGAAAACCCAGAGTGAAAAACCCCAGGGCCAATATGGGGAAAAAAAAAATCTGGGAAATTCCTCTCCGACCCCCTGAGGCGATCGAAACGAGTCCAGGAGATCACAATGGCCCTGATCGGAAAATGCTTCCCAACCCTAGTCATTTCCACTTCCACGAACACCATATGAATTCCCTGCCCCTGAGACAGGTTCCCAACTATCCGCAGTCTCGCTCTGTACTGGCACCAGCAAGATGATCATAGAATGAAGCCTTGAAACGAGAAACAAGGAACAATTAGCCCGCGCCGCTCCCTGGTCCAAACTAGACCACTCTTTTGTATCCCTCCATTCCCACTCCGTTCATATAGCTGTCTAGATAAGTCTTAAACGTTCCCAGTGTGTCCGCCTCCACCACCTTGCCCGGCAACACATTCCAGGCCCCCACGACCCTCTGTGTGAAATATGTCCTTCTGATATCTGTGTTAAACCTCCCCCCCCTCACCTTGAACCTATGACCCCTCGTGAACGTCACCACCGACCCGGGGAAAAGCTTCCCACCGTTCACCCTATCTATGCCTTTCATAATTTTATACACCTCTATTAAGTCTCCCCGCATCCTCCGTCTTTCCAAGGAGAACAACCCCAGTTTCCCCAATCTCTCCTCATAACCAAGCCCCTCCATACCAGGCAACATCCTTGTAAACCTCCTCTGTACTCTCTCCAAAGCCTCCACGTCCTTCTGGTAGTGTGGCGACCAGAACTGGACGCAGTATTCCAAATGCGGCCGAACCAACGTTCTATACATCTGCAACATCAGACCCCAACTCTTATACTCTATGCCCCGTCCTATAAAGGCAAGCATGCCATATGCCTTCTTCACCACCTTCTCCACCTGCGACGTCACCTTCAAAGATCTGTGGACTTGCACACCCAGGTCCCTCTGCGTCTCTACACCCTTTATGGTTCTTCCATTTATCGTGTAGCTCCTCCCTACATTATTCCCACCAAAATGCATCACTTCGCATTTATCAGGATTGAACTCCATCTGCCATTTCCTTGCCCAAATTTCCAGCCTATCTATATCATTCTGTAGCCTCTGACAATGTTCCTCACTATCTGCAAGTCCTGCCAGTTTTGTGTCGTCCGCAAACTTACTGATCACCCCAGTTACTCCTTCTTCCAGATCATTTATATAAATTACAAACAGCAGAGGTCCCAATACAGAGCCCTGCGGTACACCACTAGTCACAGGCCTCCAGCCGGAAAAAGACCCTTCCACTACCACCCTCTGTCTTCTATGACCAAGCCAGTTCTCCACCCATCTAGCCACCTCCCCCTTTATCCCATGGGATCCAACCTTTTTCACTAGCCTACCATGAGGGACTTTGTCAAACGCTTTACTAAAGTCCATATAGACAACATCCACGGCCCTTCCTTCGTCAACCATTTTGGTCACTTCTTCAAAAAACACCACCAGGTTAGTGAGGCATGACCTCCCTCTCACAAAACCATGTTGACTATCGTTAATGAGTTTATTCCTTTCTAAATGCGCATACATCCTATCTTTAAGAATCTTCTCCAACAACTTCCCCACCACGGACGTCAAGCTCACCGGCCTATAATTACCCGGGTTATCCTTCCTACCCTTCTTAAATAACGGGACCACATTGGCTATCCTCCAATCCTCTGGGACCTCACCTGCGTCCAGTGACGAGACAAAGATTTGCGTCAGAGGCCCAACGATTTCACCTCTCGTCTCCCTGAGCAGCCTTGGATAGATTCCATCAGGCCCTGGGGATTTGTCAGTCTTTATATTCTCTAACAAACCTAACACTTCCTCCTTTGTAATGGAGATTTTCAGAAGTGGCAAAAAATGTGTTGAATACAGCTTTCTCCTCAATTTCTGCATCCAGTCCAGGCAATGAGAAACATTTCCTTCATGCATATGACTCTGCAAGGCCCTCATGGAATTTCTCTAACACCCGCTTCCTCAAAGGTGGTGAAATGATCACTCTGAGCTCCTATACAAGGCACCCTGACTGTACTGAAAACTCCAGTCTCCTGGAGTAGTAGGGTTTCAGCTTTGGTGTTAGTTCTGAAGTCTTTCCTCGTAAGATCATATCCATCACTTCTGTGAGTGCCTCCGTAGCACGTGTGAAAGTTTTCTTTTTTATTCTGACTTTCCCTTGGTTAATTTCTTCTTTCCAGGTGGCTAACAAGCACACGGCTGTAGTCCTAATATCCATTTTTTAGTTGTGCATTGGAGACATGATGCATGGGATTGCTCACCTACCTAGAAGTGACGTGTGTTGTCTGCTTGTTCAAAGTAGAAGATATTCCCATTTGAGCAGTCTAACAAACTGCCTGATAGTGACAATCTTGAAAGTCCATCTGCATTACAATGTAGATTTGGTGCATAATGGTGTAAGTATGTGCGGACAAAAGCAATGCCTGCCGTTGCATTGTATTTGCTGTAAGTGACGGAATTCCCGTGTGTGATCCAAAAATGGTAGTGAGCAATCAATAATGTAAACTCTCTCCCATACACATTCAGTTGTGGGCTTCCTTTGAAGCGAGTGCCACAGAAACAGTGATTTCAATGGCCTTCAGCAGAGTAGGATTATTATTCTCAATTAACAGACATTTTGTGTTGCTTCACTATGAGACCACAAACAAATCTGTCCCAAATAGTCATTCAGCATATTTCCAAACTCAATATTCTGCAAGACTTTTGAGCACTGGCACGAAGTGCATGGTTGACTCCCCCTCCTCGGATTCTTTTATGGAATCTAAAGCGTCTGCAATCACTAGGGGCTTCAGTGAAAATGTGCTTGTAGAATGTCCACAATTGGCTTGTATGTTTTATCAGGTTGCACTAAACTGTGGAGGAGATTAAAGGTTTTCCCGCCATCACGCTCAGGAAAATGGAGATTATAGTATCTTCAGCTATTTTGTTTGCTGGTACAAAATAGTTAAAACACACAGTATAAGAGCTCCATCGCTTCACATTTTCATCAAAAGGTCCCACAATGCCAAAAACACCTGCCATTTTCTCAATAAGCAGGTTTCCTGTACCCACGCTTCGCAATTGCGTTTCTAGCAGCAACTTCGATTTTCTTACACAGAAGGTACCTATTTGAGCTTCAGCCTGTTATTTATCACGGCAGAACTATCATTTGCTTGTAGAGTATAGTTTGCTCACGTGCATCTAGTCCGTTAACCTCCGCAGCACGTATACAAGTGTTTTTTATTCTGACCTTTCCTTGGTTAATTTCTTCTTTCCAGGGGGCTAGCAAGTACACATCTGTAGTCCTTGTTGCCAGTTTTTGTTGTGCATTGGAGATTGATACACAGGATAAACTTGGTTGAAAATGAATGGAGCTTTATTAATAGTGTGTAACTTTTCCATGGTTACTGCTTCTCTCTCTCTTTCCCACATCAGGTCTATTCCATCACTTCCGGTGCATACATTAATACAGCAGAGCTCCAGTGAGCCAATAAGAATAAATACAAATACATAACAGGTCTGAAACTGGAGTATACTTGTGCAGTCCTGGTCATCTCCCTATAGTGAGGGTGTGCTTGCAATAGAGGGAAATCAGAGCAGATTCACCAGGATCTCCAAATTTGCAGATGATACAAAGTTGGGTGGGAGGGTGAGCAATGAGGAGGATGCAGAGATGCTTCAGCATGATCTGGCTGAGTGAGTGGACATATACATGGCAGATGCAGTATATTGTGGATAAATGTGAAGTCATCCACTTTGGTAGCAATAATAGGAAGGCAGATTATTATTTGAATGGGTATAAATTGAGAGAGGTGGATATTCAGCGAGACCTTGGTGTCCTCATGCATCAGTCATTGAAAGTAAGCGTGTAGCAGTGAAGAAGGCAAATGGTATGTCGGCCTTTATAGCGAGAGGATTTGAGTATAGGGATAGGAATGTTTTACCGCAATTGTATAGGGTGTTGGTGAGGCCACACCTGGTGTATTGTGTATAATCTGAGGAAGGATGTCCTTGCTATAGAGGGAATACAGCGAAGATTTACCTGGCTGATTCCTGGGATGACAGGTCTGTCATATGAGCAGAGTCTAAGTCAGTTAGGATTATATTCACTGGAGTTTAGAAGAATGAGAGGAGATCTCATAGAAACTTACAGAATTCTAAAAGGATTAGGCAGGGTGGATTCAGAAAGAATGTTCCCGATGGTGGGAGAGTCTAGAAGTAGGGATTGTAGTTTGAGGATAAGGGGTAAACCTTTAAGTCTGACGTGAGGAGAAATGTCTTCACCCAGAGAATAGTCAATGTGTGGAATTCAGAAAGTAGTTGAGGCCAAAACATTGAGTGGTTTCAAGAAGAAATTGCATATAGCTCTTAGGGCTAAAGGGATATGGGGGGGGGGGGTGGAAGGCAAGATCAGGATATTGGAATTGATGATCAGTCATGATCAAAATGAATGATGGAGCAGGCTCAAATGGCTTACTCCTGCTTCTGTTTTCTATGTTGCCTGGAATGGAGCATTTGAACTATGAGGAGAGACTGGATAGGCTTGGATTGTTTTCTTTAGGCAGAGAAGACTGAGAGGGGACATGATTGTGGTGCATAAGATTATGGGGGGCATGGACAGGGTGAGTAGGGAGCAGCTTGTTCGAGGGGGCATAGTTTTTGGGTAAGAGACAGGGAATTTGAGAATATAATCAATGAGGGTGATGAGAATCTGGAAAACACTGCTTGGGAAGGGAGTGGAGGCTGGAAACCTTTAAAACATATTTGGATGAGCACTTGAAACACCATAACTCAAAGATATGGGACAAATGCTGGAAAATGGCATTAACACAATTTTAGTGGTAGTTATTGTTGGTGCAGACTCGATGGGCCGAAGGCTCTTTTCTGCACTGTACGACTGACTCTTTGCCTATGACATATGCCAGAGTTGGAGGCATGCAGAGTTGTCAAGCTGGAGAAGGTTGCAGATGGATATGAATATGAGACTGAGAATTTTGAAGTTGAGGCCTATAAGGATTGGAAGTCAGCGTAGGTCACAGAGTACAATCATAGAATCCCTACAGTGCAGAAAGAGGCCATTCGATCCATCGAGTCTGCACTGACCACAATCCCACACAGAGCCTATTCCCATAACCCCACATTTTTACCCTGCTAATCCCCAACACTAGGGTCAATTTAGCATGGCCATTCAATCTAACCCGCACATCTTTGGACTGTGGGAGAATCTGGAAAACACTGCTTTCCAGAGGAAACCCACGCAGACACGGAGAGAATGTACAAACTCTACACAGACAGTGATCTGAAGCTGGAATTGAATCTGGGTCCCTGGTGCTGTGAGGCAGCAGTGCTAACCACTGTGCCACCCTGCTGCTCAAATCAAAATAGGAACAGCAGGTTTGTTGATTTGATTTATTATTGTCACGTGTATTGGGATACAGTGAAAGTATAATTTCTTGCACGCTATACAGTCAAAACATGCTGTTCATAGAGTACATAGGGGAGAAGGAAAGTATAGGGTACAGGATATAGTGTTGCAATTACAGATCGGATGAAGGCACAGATAAGCTTAATATATAATAGGACCATTCAAAAGTCTGACAGCAGGGAAGAAGCTGGTCTTGAGTTTGTTGGTACGTGTTTTAAGACTCTTGCATCTTTTTCCCGACAGAAGAAGGCGGAAGAGAGTATGTACGGAATGCATGGGGTCCTTGATTATGCTGGTTGGATTTTTCCGAGGCAGTGGGAAGTGTAGACGGGAGTCAATGGATGGGAGGCTGGTTTGTGCGATGGACTGTGTGCGTTCACAACCCTTTGGAGTTCCTTGCGGTCTTGGTCAGAGCAGAAGCCATACCAAGCTGTGATACATCCGGAAGGGATGCTTTGCATGATGCATCAGTAAAAATTGGTGAGAGTCATAGTAGACATGCCAAATTTCCTTAGCTTTCTGAGAAAGTAGAGGCGTTGGTGGACTTTCTTAACTGTAGTGTTGGTATGGAGGGATCAGGGCAGATTGGTGATTTGAGCACCTCAAAACCTGAAGCTCTCGACCATCTCCATTTCATCAGCATCGGGATGTAAACAGGGGCATGTTCTCCACCACATTTGCTGAAGTCGATAACTATCTCCTTCATTTTACTCACATTGAGGGAGAGATTATTGTCGTTGCGCCACTTCACTAGGTTCTCTATCTCTTTCCTGTACTCTGTTACATAATTGTTTGAGATCCGACCCACTACAGTGGTGTCACGCAGTCATAAGTATGTATGTAAGGCATATGGTAAGGGACTGAGGACACAGCCTTAAGTTTATGGAGTGACCATCCTCAGGGATTCCTGTAAACATAGCTTAAAGGAAAAGTCTTGGATCCAGCAAGTCAGTGCTGGGAAGGGCTTAGAATAAGCTATGTTTATAGATAAATAGAATTTTGAGAGTATAAATCAGGATCTAAGTTGATTTAGATTTCAGATTAGCGGCTGAAGTTAATCTTGTCACCTATGTCCAAATATAGATTTGCGAATGGTATGTTTAGTATTCCAAACAGTTATCGGAGATGGTAAAAGCTTGTGAATTTGGCATCTATATTCCTAAACTCAGTATAAACTTGTATTTTGTTGTGGCTATTGTTGCTGCTTTGATGTTCTGTACCAGTACTTTGTGTATAACACTAATGTTGAAGAATGAGTTTTGTGAACAAAATACTTTTTTCTAGCAGGTTTTATAATTTATAGTTGGATGCTACAGCAGTACTGTTGTAATAAGCTGATGGAATATGGGTTTTGTTTAATTGGCAGCAACAAATAGCCCCACCTAAGCATTTAGCATTGCGCACAGCTAAGTCCCACAAACACCAATGTGGTGGTCATTTTTCCTTATACCAGCGACTGTGTTTCAAAAGTACCATTAGCTATGAACCACTTTGGAACTTCCTGAAGTAATGAAGGGCATCATATAGTTATAAAATTATGGAAGTGTTGATGTATCAATAAGTGAACAAGAAAATTATAAGTTGTACAGAAGAGATTTCTTCACAAAAATACAGCTGTGCTATAAGCATTTCTGGACTTCTGTTCCTTAACAAACTAGATATTGACTAGGATTTTATTCCTCATGTAAATCATATTTCAACTGTACAAATTATTTTAAAACTTTCACAACCGTGCAATTTGTTTCTGACATTACGGATCTATTGGGACTAAAAGGAATTTATGAATAAGGTCTGTTCTACTCATCTTACTCGTATAGAACTTTTTGGATATATTACTGTGACTGGCTATTAGACTAGATGGGATTGAGGCTCACAAGGAGGAGGTGTTAGCAATTCTGGAAAGTGTGAAAATAGATAAGTCCCCTGGGCCAGATGGGATTTATCCTAAGATTCTCTGGGAGGCTAGAGAGGAGATTGCAGAGCCTTTGGCTTTGATCTTTATGTCGTCATTGTCTACAGGAATAGTTCCAGAAGACTGGAGGATAGCAAATGTTGTCCCCTTGTTCAAGAAGGGGAGTAGAGACAACCCTGGTAATTATAGAGGAGTGAGCCTTACTTCTGTTGTGGGCAAAGTTTTAGAAAGGATTATAAGAGATAGGATTTATAATCATCTAGAAAGGAATAATTTGATTAGGGATGGTCAACACGGTTTTGTGAAGGCTAGGTCGTGCCTCACAAACCTTATTGAGTTCTTTGAGAAGGTGACCAAAGAGGTGGATGAGGGTAAAGTAGTTAATGTGGTGTATATGGATTTCAGTAACTTTTGATAAGGTTCCCCATGGTAAGCTATTGCAGAAAATACGGAGGCATGGGATTGAGGGTGATTTAGCGGTTTGGATCAGGAATTGGCTAGCTGTAAGAAGACAGAGGGTGGTGGCTGATGGGAAATGTTCATCCTGGAGTTCAGTTACTAGTGGTGTACCGCAAGGATCTGTTTTGGGGCCACTGCTCTTTGTCATTTTTATAAATGGCCTGGATGAGGGCGTAGAAGGATGGGTTAATAAATCTGCGGATGACACTAAAGTCGGTGGAGTTGTGGACAGTGCAGAAGGATGTTGCAGGTTACAGAGAGACATAGATAAGCTGCAGAGCTGGGCTGAGAGGTGGCAAATGGAGTTTAATGCGGAAAAGTGTGAGGTGATTTACTTTGGAAGGAGTAACAGCAATACAGAGTACTGGGCTAATGGTAAGATACTTGGTAGTATGGATGAGCAGAGAGATCTTGGTGTCCATGTGCATAGGTCCCTGAAAGTTGGCACCCAGGTTGATAGGGTTGTTAAGAAGGCGTACGGTGTGTTGGCTTTTATTGGTAGAGGGATTGAGTTCCGGAGCCATGAGGTCATGTTGCAGCTATACAAAACTCTGGTGCGGCCGCACTTGGAATATTGCGTACAGTTCTGGTCGCCGCATTATAGGAAGGATGTGGAAGCATTAGAAAGGGTGCAGAGGAGATTTACCAGGATGTTGCCTGGTATGGTGGGAAGGTCTTATGAGGAAAGGCTGAGGGACTTGAGGCTGTTTTCGTTAGAGAGAAGAAGGTTAAGAGGTGACTTAATAGAGGCATACAAGATGATCAGAGGATTAGATAGGGTGGACAGTGTGAGCCTTTTTCCTCGGATGGTGATGGCTAGCATGAGGGGACATAGCTTTAAATTGAGGGGTGATAGATATAGGACAGATGTCAGAGGTAGGTTCTTTACTCAGAGTAGTAAGGACGTGGAATGCCCTGCCTGCAACAGTAGCGGACTCGCCAATATTAAGGGCATTTAAATGGTCATTGGATAAACATATGGATGATATTGGAATAGTGTAGGTTCGATTGGCTTTAGTTGGTTTCACAGGTCGGCGCAACATCGAGGGCCAAAGGGCCTGTACTGCGCTGTAATGTTCTATGCTCTATGTTCTATGTTTCATTACTTAATTGTGTGTCAAGCTGTATTAAAAAAGTGATGCACTTTTGTGAATTGTGATTGTGGACTAAACTGTCTGAAAATCGGAGGTTACAGTAAAATTAAAAACAAAAGTAAGCAAAAGCTTCTTGATCTTATGCTTTGAGGATGTTGAACATGTCGGCACTTAATGTAAAATCACTAGGGACCACAAACAAAGTGGGC
Organism: Mustelus asterias; assembly: GCF_964213995.1. Classification (NCBI taxonomy): domain Eukaryota; kingdom Metazoa; phylum Chordata; class Chondrichthyes; order Carcharhiniformes; family Triakidae; genus Mustelus; species Mustelus asterias. The sequence continues at coordinate 66,479,852 of NC_135815.1, read as the reverse complement.
AAAATGCTGAATTTATACGACCCAGGTATTTAAAATATCTATGTCTTGTTAAAATTATCCAATGCATGTACCATGTCCTTGAGTATTGTTTTTTTGAGTTTTAATAACCAAAGATTGAAGGATGCAGAGAAAAAGTGAGGCAGATCTCGTGAGCTGAAAGGTAGAATTACAGTGAAAGATTGAAGAGCTTTAGCTTTGGAAGGAGGCACTGACATGTGACCTTGGAGAAGTTGGCAACAGCAGCTACTTGCATAGTACCTTCAATGTAATTAAATGGCCCGAATGCTTCACAGCAGCATACAAAAAGTATAACACTGACCCAAATGAGGAGGCATTAGGTCAGATGACCAAAACCTTGGTCAAAAAGTAGGTGTAAAGGCACATTTTAAAGGAGGAAGGCAAGATTGAGGGATAGAAGGAGGATATTCCAGAGCTTGAAGCTGAGGCATTTGAAGGCATGGCCACCAATGGTGGAACTATTAAAATTGGGGATGCAAGTGTTAGCTTCTAGCTTGAGAATAAGGGGGCATGTGCTAAAGCTGGTGAAGAGGAAATTTAAATACAACTTTACACAAAGTGATCAGATGGACTGGGTTTTCAGATCATTTAGTGTAAGCTAAAAGTCCTTAGCACATACAAGAAAATTGTAATTTGGCCTGGTGGAGGAGCAGAAAGCAAGTGTTATGCTATTCTGGATGTACGAGTATGCATAATTCTGCTTTCTATATTATACAAACAGTATCGAGGCACTGGAAAACAGTAGCAGTGATATCCCTTGAATGCAAAAAATCTAACAGCCTTGATTTTACTCGATGATTGAACACTCAAAGCCCTCTACGGTAGAGAATTCTAAATAGTTGCCACCCTCTAAGTGGAAAAAATTCTCTTCACCTCGGTCCTAAATGAACAACACCTTATCCAGAGACTATGGTCCAGAATTTCCATGGAGTGGCAATCGCCATCACGGGTTTCTTTAATGGGTGGCGCGGCAGCCCTCAGAGTCCTTTCTGTGCAGGGCAGCAGCATTAAGGGAAGAGAAACCATATCTCTTTTTACGGCACCGATTGTCATAAAGCTGTAAGTTTAAAGGTCCCAGTCCTTGGAAAAGCCAGAAGGAGATAAGTGGATGAGGGGTTAGAGTGGTCAGCAGTGGGGGTCGGGTGGGGGGAGGGGGGTCAAGTGGTTGGTCTGTCATGTGAGTAGTCAGGTGGTGTGGGAGTAGTCAAGGGGTCAGAGTGGGATAGTAATTGGGCACGATTGCAGTTGGGAGCAGGATGAGGGTCAGTGGGGGTAGTCAGCAAGGCTGTGGGGGTTGTCTGATGGTGGGGTGGAAGTTGGCGAGATGCCAACTTGAAAATGGAGTTGGAATGCAAGTTGGCCACATAGGCCAAAGGAACCTTGATGACTTCTTGTAGTGCATCTTGTAGATGGCACACACTGCTGCTACTGTGTGCTGGTGGTGGAGGGAGTGAATGTTTAAATTGGTGCTGAGATGTTGATCAGGATGTCTTGGATGGTGTTGAGTTTCTTGAGTGTTGTTGGAGCTGCATTTACCCAGATGAATGAGTATTCTATCACACTCCTGACTTTAGCATGAACATTAGTTGAACATTGTCAGACTTTGGGGAGACAGGATGTGAGCCACTCATCTTGAGTTCTGACCAAGGGTCATCTAGCCTCGAAACGTTGGCTCTGTTCTCTCCCCACAGATGCTGTCAGGCTTGCTGAGATTTTCCAGCATTTTCTGGTTGTGTGTGTGAGCCACACATGTCAGGTTTCCCAACGTCTGACCTGCTTTTGTGGCCACAGTTCTTATATGACTGGTCCAGTTCAATTTCTGGTCAATTGTAAACCTCAAGATGCTGGCAATTGGAGATTCAGCAATAGTAATGTCATTGTCATGAGGAGATGATTAGATTTCCCCGGAATTCATCATTGCCTGGCACTTGTGTGATATGAATGTTATTTTCCACTGATCAACCCAAGCCTGAATGTTGTCCAGGCCTTGCTGCATATGGACATAACTGCATGGTATCTGAGGAGTCACAAATAGTACTGAACATTGTGCAAACATCCTCACTTTTGACCTTCTGATAGAGGGAAGGTCAGCGATGAATCAGCTGAAGATGATTAGGCTTCAGATATTACCCTGAAGAACTTTTGCAGTGATGTCCTGGGACTGAGATGATTGACCTCCAACAACCACAGCCATCTTTCTTTGTGCTCGGTAGGACCCTAATCAAGTGGTGTGTTTTCTCCCTGATTGCCATTGACTCCAGTTTTGCCAGGGGTCTTTGCCACATTTGGTCAAATATTGCCTTGATTTCAAGGACAGACGGGATGAGTTTAGCTCTTTTATTCATGTTTGGTTCAAGGCTGTAATGAGGCTGGTAATGGAGTGACCCAGGTGGAATCCAAACTGAGTGTCAGTGAGCAGATTATTGCTGATCAAATGTTACTTGATGGTACTGTTGACGACCCTGTCCATCTCTTTTGCTGAAGTTTAAGGAAAGACTGAGGCATTGGTGCGATGGCATCTTGAATACTGTGTGCAGTTTTAGCCTTCTTATTTATAGATGGATGTAAAAGCATTGGAGGCAGGTCAGAGGAGGTTTGCCAGATTGATAATTGGAATGAGTGAGTTGTCTTTTGAGAAAATGTTGTAAGAGTTTTAACAACACCAGGTTAAAGTCCAACAGGTTTATTTGGTAGCAAATGCCATTAGCTTTCGGAGCCCTGCTCCTTCGTCAGATGGAGTGGATATCTGCTCTCAAACAGGGCATACAGAGATACAAAATCAAGTTACAGAATACTGATTAGAATGCGAATCTCTACAGCCAGCCAGGTCTTAAAGATACAGACAATGTGAGTGGAGGGAGCGTTAAGCACAGGTTAAAGAGATGTGTATTGTCTCCAGACAGGACAGCCAGTGAGATTCTGCAAGTCCAGGAGGCAAGCTGTGGGGGTTACTGATAGTGTTTAGGCGTCCTCATGTGTGCGGAACTTGGCTATCAGTTTCTGCTCACCGACTCTGCACTGTCGTGTATTGTGAAGGCCGCCTTGGAGAACGCTTACCCGAAGATCAGAGGCTGAATGCCCGTGACCGCTGAAGTGCTCCCCCACAAGAAGAGAACAGTCTTGCCTGGTGATTGTCGAGCGGTGTTCATTCATCCCTTGTCGTAGCGTCTGCATGGTTTCCCCAATGTACCATGCCTTGGGACATCCTTTCCTGCAGCGTATCAGGTAGACAACGTTGGCCGAGTTGCAAGAGTAGAACGTAGAACATAGAAAAAATACAGCACAAACAGGCCCTTCGGCCCACAAGTTGCGCCGGTCATGTCCCTACCTACCTAGGCTTATATATGGGCTTACCTCTTACCCTCAATCCTATTCAGTCCCATGTACACATCCAGAAGTCTCTTAAAAGACCCTATCGAGTTTGCCTCCACCACCACTGACGGCAGCCGATTCCACTCACCCACCACCCTCTGAGTGAAAAACTTACCCCTGACATCTCCCCTGTACCTACTCCCCAGCACCTTAAACCTGTGTCCTCTCGTAGCAGCCATTTCAGCCCTGGGAAAAAGCCTCCGAGAATCCACCCGATCTATACCTCTCAACATCTTGTACACCTCTATCAGGTCACCTCTCATCCTTCGTCTCTCCAAGGAGAAAAGATCGAGCTCCCTCAACCTATCCTCATAAGGCATGCCAAACAATCCAGGCAACATCCTTGTAAATCTTCTCTGCACCCTTTCAATAATTTCCACATCCCTCCTGTAATGAGGCGACCAGAACTGAGCACAGTACTCTAAGTGGGGTCTGACGAGGGTCTTATAAAGCTGCATCATTATCTCCCGACACCTAAACTCAATCCCTCGATTGATGAAGGCCAGCACACCATATGCCTTCTTAACTACCTCCTCTACCTGCGAGGTCGATTTAAGAGTCCTATGGACCCGGACCCCAAGGTCCTTCTGATCCTCTACACTGCTAAGAGTCTTACCCTTGATATTATACTCTTCATCCCATTTGACCTGCCAAAATGGACCACTACACATTTATCTGGGTTGAAGTCCATCTGCCACTTCTCCGCCCAGTCTTGCATCCTATCTATGTCACGCTGCAGCTTCTGACATCCCTCCAAACTATCCACAACACCACCAACCTTCGTGTCGTCGGCAAACTTACCAACCCATCCCTGCCACTTCCTCATCCAGGTCATTTATGAAAATGACAAACAGCAAGGGTCCCAGAACAGATCCCTGGGGCACTCCACTGGTGACCGACCTCCATTCAGAAAAAGACCCATCGACAACCACTCTCTGCCTTCTGCAGGCAAGCCAGTTCTGGCTTGGGTAGATATCGTGAGTAGGTACTGTGTACCTGGTAGATGGTGTTCACACGTGAGATGATGGCATCCGTGTCGATTATCCGGCAGAGGTTGCTGTGGCAGGGTTGTGATGTCGTGGTCACTGTTCTGAAGGCTGGGTAGTTTGCTGTGGACAATGGTCTGTTTGAGGTTATGCGGTTGTTTGAAGGCAAGGAGTGTTGGGATGGCCTTGGCGAGATGTTCGTCTTCATCGATGACATGTTGAAGGCTCCAGAGGAGATGCCGTAGCTTCTCTGGTCTGGGGAAGTACTGGACGACGAAGGGTATTCTGTCCACCGTGTCCCGTGTTTGTCTTCTGAGGAGGTCGGTGCGGTTTTTCGCTGTGGCGCGTCGGAACTGTCGATCGATGAATCGAGCACCATATTCTGTTCTTATGAGGGCATCTTTCAGCATCTGGAGGTGTCTGTTGCGATCCTCCTCATCCGAGCAGATCGTGTGTATATGGAGGGTTTGTCTGTAGGGGATGGCTTCTTTAACGTGTTTAGGGTGAAAGCTGGAGAAGTGGAGCATCGTGAGGTTATCCGTGGGCTTGCGGTACAGTGAGGTGCTGAGGTGACCATCCTCCATGGAGATGCGTGTGTCCAAGAATGCAATCGATTCCGGAGAGTAGTCCACGATGAGTCTGATGGTGGGATGGAACTTGTTGATGTCATCATATAGTTGTTTCAGTGCTTGTTCACCATGAGTCCAAAGGAAGAAAATGTCATCGATGTATCTAGTGTATAGCATTGGTTGAAGGTCCTGTGCGGTGAAGAAGTCTTGTTTCAACCTGTGCATGAAGATGTTGGCATATTGAGGTGCGAATCTGGTCCCCATGGCTGCTCTGTGTGTCTGGATGAAGAACTGGTTGTTGAAGGTGAAAACATTGTGGTCCAGGATGAAGCGGATGAGTTGTAAAATTGCATCTGGAAACTGGCAGTTGTCGGCGTTAAGTACTGAGGCCGTTGCAGCAATGCCATCATCGTGGGGGATGCTGGTGTCGAGTGCCGAGACATCCATTGTGACGAGGTGTGCTCCTGGTTCAACTGCTCCATGTGTGCTGAGTTTCTGTAGGAAGTCCGTAGTGTCGCGACAAAAGCTGGGGGTTCTTTGTATGATGGGTTTCAGGATGCCCTTGACGTAGCCAGAGAGGTTCTCGCAAAGGGTCCCATTGCCCGATACGATGGGATGGCCGGGTGTGTTTGCCTTGTGTATCTTCGGGAGGCAGTAGAGATCTCCAACGCCGGGAGTACGTGGGATGAGAGCATGGAGGGTGCTCCGGATCAAAGGTCTTGATCAGAGTGTTGAGTTGACGGGTGTGTTCTTTGGTCAGATCTGTGGGTAACTGTCTGTGTAGTGTTCCTCGTTGTTTAGTTGTCGGTACACTTCTTTGCAGTAATCTGTTCTGTTCAGTATGACGATGGCCCCTCCTTTGTCTGCTGGTTTGATGACAATGTTGCGGTTGGTCTTGAGAGCGTGGATGGCGTTGCGTTGTGCTTAGGTGATGTTCGGTGCTGTCTTGTGAGTGCGGCTGATGAATTTGGTGTTGACGCACCTCCTGATGGCTTGGGCATACATGTCAAGTCGAGGGCAGCGGCCTTCCGGACGGTCACCTCAGCACCTCACTGTACCGCAAGCCCACAGATAACCTCACAATGCTCCACTTCTCCAGCTTCCACCCTAAACACGTTAAAGAAGCCATCCCCTACGGACAAGCCCTCGGTATACACAGGATCTGCTCGGATGAGGATCGCAACAGACACCTCCAGATGCTGAAAGATGCCCTCATAAGAATCATAGAAATCATAGAAACCCTACAGTGCAGAAGGAGGCCATTCGGCCCATCGAGTCTGCACCGACCACAATCCCACCCAGGCCCTACCCCCACATATTTTACCCACTAATCCCTCTAACCTACGCATCCCAGGACTCTAAGGGGCAATTTTTTTAACCTGGCCAATCAACCTAACCCGCACATCTTTGGACTGTGGGAGGAAACCGGAGCACCCGGAGGAAACCCACGCAGACACGAGGAGAATGTGCAAACTCCACACAGACAGTGACCCGAGCCGGGAATCGAACCCGGGACCCTGGAGCTGTGAAGCAGCAGTGCTAACCACTGTGCTACCGTGCCGCCCTAAGAACAGGATATGACGCTCGACTCATCGATCGACAGTTCCAATGCGCCACAGCGAAAAACCGCACCGACCTCCTCAGAAGACAAACACGGGACACGGTGGACAGAGTACCCTTCGTCGTCCAGTACTTCCCCGGAGCGGAGAAGCTACGGCATCTTCTCCGGAGCCTTCAACAGGTCATCGATGAAGACGAACATCTCGCCAAGGCCATTCCCACACTCCCACGTCTTGCCTTCAAACAACCGCACAACCTCAAACAGACCATTGTCCGCAGCAAACTACCCAGCCTTCAGGAGAACAGTGACCACGACACCACACAACCCTGCCACAGCAACCTCTGCAAGACGTGCCGGATCATCGACACGGATGCCATCATCTCACGTGAGAACACCATCTACCAGGTACACGGTATCTACTCTTGCAACTCTGCCAACATTGTCTACCTGATGCGCTGCAGGGAAGGATGTCTCGAGGCATGGTACATTGGGGAAACCATGCAGACGCTACGACAACGGATGAATGAACACTGCTCGACAATCACCAGGCAAGACTGTTCTCTTCCTGTGGGGGAGCACTTCAGCGGTCACGGGCATTCAGCCTCTGATCTTCAGGTAAGCGTTCTCCAAGGCGGCCTTCACGACACACGACAGCGCAGAGTCGGTGAGCAGAAACTGATAGCCAAGTTCCGCACACATGAGGACGGCCTCAACCGGGATCTTGGGTTCATGTCACACTATCAGTAACCCCCACAGCTTGCCTCCTGGACTTGCAGAATCTCACTGGCTGTCCTGGCTGGAGACAATACACATCTCTTTAATCTGTGCTTAATGCTCCCTCCACTCACATTGTCTGTATCTTTAAAACCTGGTTGGCTGTAGAGATTCGCATTCTAATCAGTATTCTGTAACTTGATTTTGTGTCTCTGTATGCCCTGTTTGTGAGCAGATATCCACTCCATCTGACGAAGGAGCAGTGCTCCGAAAGCTAATGGCATTTGCTACCAAATAAACCTGTTGGACTTTAACCTGGTGTTGTTAAAACTCTTACTGTGTTTACCCCAGTTCTACGCCGGCATCTCCACATCGAGAAAATGTTGGACAGGCTTGGCTTGTTTCCACTGGCTTTTAGAAGAGTGAAGGGTGACTTGATTGAGGTATATAAGATCCTGAACAGTACTAACAAGATAGAACATAGAACATAGAACATTACAGCGCAGAACAGGCCCTTCGGCCCACGATGTTGCACCGACCAGTTAAAAAAAAACTGTGACCCTCCAACCTAAACCAATTTCTTTTCGTCCATGAACCTATCTACGGATCTCTTAAACGCCCCCAAACTAGGCGCATTTACTACTGATGCTGGCAGGGCATTCCAATCCCTCACCACCCTCTGGGTAAAGAACCTACCCCTGACATCGGTTCTATAACTACCCCCCCTCAATTTAAAGCCATGCCCCCTCGTGCTGGATTTCTCCATCAGAGGAAAAAGGCTATCACTATCCACCCTATCTAAACCTCTAATCATCTTGTATGTTTCAATAAGATCCCCTCTTAGCCGCCGCCTTTCCAGCGAAAACAATCCCAAATCCCTCAGCCTCTCCTCATAGGATCTCCCCTCCATACCAGGCAACATCCTGGTAAACCTCCTCTGCACCCTCTCCAAAGCCTCCACATCCTTCCTGTAATGTGGGGACCAGAACTGCACACAGTACTCCAAGTGCGGCCGCACCAGAGTTGTGTACAGTTGCAACATAACGCTACGACTCCTAAATTCAATCCCCCTACCAATAAACGCCAAGACACCATATGCCTTCTTAACAACCTTATCTACTTGATTCCCAACTTTCAGGGATCTATGCACACATACACCTAGATCCCTCTGCTCCTCCACACTATTCAAAGTCCTCCCGTTAGCCCTATACTCAACACATCTGTTATTCCTACCAAAGTGAATTACCTCACACTTCTCCGCATTAAACTCCATCCGCCACCTCTCGGCCCAACTTTGCAACCTGTCTAAGTCTTCCTGCAAACTACGACACCCTTCCTCACTGTCTACCACACCACCGACTTTGGTGTCATCAGCAAATTTGCTAATCCACCCAACTATACCCTCATCCAGATCATTAATAAATATTACAAACAGCAGTGGCCCCAAAACAGATCCCTGAGGTACACCACTTGTAACCGCACTCCATGATGAATATTTACTATCAACCACCACCCTCTGTTTCCTATCCGCTAGCCAATTCCTGATCCAATTTCCTAGATCACCCCCAATCCCATACATCTGCATTTTCTGCAGAAGCCTACCATGGTGAACCTTATCAAACGCCTTACTAAAATCCATATATACCACGTCCACTGCCTTGCCCCCATCCACCTCCTTGGTCACTTTCTCAAAAAACTCAATAAGGTTAGTAAGGCACGACCTACCTGCCACAAAACCATGCTGACTATCACCTATCAATTCATTACTCTCCAAATAACTATAAATCCTATCCCTTATAATTTTTTCCAACATCTTGCCGACAACAGAAGTGAGACTCACCGGTCTATAATTCCCGGGGAAGTCTCTGTTCCCCTTCTTAAACAATGGGACAACATTCGCTAACCTCCAATCTTCTGGTACTATACCAGAGGCCAACGACGACCTGAAGATCGGAGCCAGAGGCTCTGCAATCACTTCTCTTGCCTCCCAGAGAATCCTTGGATAAATCCCATCCGGACCAGGGGATTTATCTATTTTCAGACCCTCCAGAATATCCTGCACATCCTCCTTATCAACTGTAATACTGTCTATTCTACTCCCTTGCAACCCAGTGTCCTCCTCAGCTATATTCATGTCCCCTTGCGTGAACACCGAAGAGAAATATTGGTTCAATGCTTCACCAATCTCCTCCGGTTCCACACATAACTTCCCTCTGCCATCTATAACTGGCCCTAAACTTGCCCTAACCAACCTTCTGTTCTTGACATACCTATAGAACGCCTTAGGATTCTCTTTAACCCTATCCGCCAAAGTCTTCTCATGTCCCCTTTTAGCCCTTCTAAGCTCGCTCTTCAACTCCCTCTTAGCCAATCTAAAGCTTTCTAGTGCACTACCCGAGTGCTCACGTCTCATCCGAACATAAGCCTCCTTTTTCTTTTTAACCAACAAAGAAACTTTTTTGGTGCACCACGGTTCCCTAGCCCTACCAATTCCTCCTTGCCTGACAGGGACATACCTATCACAGACTCGCAGTAGCTGCTCCTTGAAAAAACTCCACATGTCGGACGTTCCCAGTCCCTGTAATCGCCTAGTCCAACCTATGTTTCCTAATTCTCTCCTAATAGCCTCATAATTACCCTTCCCCCAGCTAAAACCATTGGCCCGAGGTTCATGCCTATCCCTTTCCATCACTAAGGTGAACGTAACCGAATTGTGGTCACTATCACCAAAATGCACACCAACTTCCAAGTCTAGCACCTGGTCTGGCTCATTTCCCAGCACCAGATCCAATATAGCCTCACCTCTAGTTGGCCTGTCTACATACTGAGTCAAAAAACCTTCCTGCACGCTTTGAACAAAAACTGACCCCTCTAACGAGCTAGAGCTATAACAATTCCAGTCAATATTAGTCAAGTTAAAATCCCCCATAACAATTGCCCTATTACTTTCACTCCTAAGCAGGATTGACTCCGCAATCCTTTCCTCAACCTCTCTAGAACTTTTAGGAGGTCTATAAAAGACTCCCAACAGGGTGACCTCTCCTCTCCTATTTCTAATCTCCGCCCATACTACCTCAACAGATAAGTCCTCATCAAACCTCCTCTCTGACACTGTGATACAATCTCTGACCAATAATGCTACCCCTCCCCCTCTTCTACCTCCTTCCCTACTTCGACTAAAACATTTGAACCCCGGGACCTGCAGCATCCATTCCTGCCCCTGCTCTATCCATGTCTCTGAAATAGCCACAACATCGAAGTCCCAGGTACTGATCCACGCTGCAAGTTCACCCACTTTATTGCGAATACTCCTGGCATTGAAGTATACACATTTCAAACCCTGCTCCACCCCACCTCTGCAATGCCGTGCATTGCAGTCCCCATCCATGCATCCCTCACTTTCAGCCCCACTACTCAGGATCCCTCCCCCCCCCCGAATCAGTTTAAACCTCCCTGCATGGCCTTAGCAAATTTACCCCCCAGGATATTGGTCCCCTTCTGATTAAGGTGTAGACCATGTTAGATGGATGTTGAAAGGATGTTTCCTCTTGTGGGTGAGTCCAGAACTAGTGACACTCTTTAAATTAGGGGTAGCCCTTATAGGACAGAGAGGAGGGGAATTTTTTTTCTTGAGGGTTGTGTGACTTTGGAACTTGCCACCTCAGGAAGCGGTGGAAATGGATCACTGAATGTTTTTAAGGCTGAGGTAGATAGATTTTTGTTAGGCAAGGGAATCCAAGGTTATCGGGGGTAGATGAGGAATGTGAAACTCAACACAAGCAGATCAGCCGTGATCTTATTGAATGGTGGAGTAGGCTCGAAGAGCCGAATGACTGCCTTCCCTATTTCATATGTTCAAAATTCCTTCTCATCAAATCACAGAATCCCTATAGTACAGAAGGAGGCCATTCAGCCCATTGAGCCTGCACCGGCAACAATCCCACCCTATCCCCGTAACCTCACATATTTACCCTGCTAATACCCCTGAAACGAGGGTCAATTTAGCATGGCCAATCAACTTAACCTGCACATCTTTGGACTGTGGGAGGAAACCAAAGCACCCGGAGGAAAAACACGCAGACACGAGGAAAATGTGCAAACTCCACAGTAACGCTGAGAGGCAGCAGTGCTAACCACTGTGCCACCCTTCTGAAATTGTGTTGCTTCGTTCATTATTCCCAACATCATCAAAGCATCCATCCTATTAAGCCCCCACAGAATCTTTTATGTTTCAATAAGATCACTTTTCACTCTTCTGTACTCCAATGAATTTAGGCCCAACCTGCTGAACCTTTCTTTATAAGATAGCTCAGCATGTTGGAATTTGTTTGAAGGGGATTGTGGTGTCTTGGATGCCATTGTTTATTTCATTATTGGGAATATAGTAACTGATTAAGAATAAATAATTTAACTTAATTGATAGTGAGAAAATAATAAGCAATAAATATTCATTCCTGTGTAAATGGAATAAAGGAATTGTGAGCTAATGTCCATTTATGTCCTATCTATGTCCTTATGATCAAACAGTGAGTTTCCATGGGATGTTGTAAGTGTCTAGTTCATAATTCATATGTTTTAGGATATAACTTTTAGGTTTAGGAATTAGTGTTGAATGTAAAATGGATGGAAACAGTTGGTTAAGTAATTGGTATGCATCTAACCTTTTGGCAGATCAAACAAGGCCTTGAGTTAATGACACTTAAAAGCTAACCTATGTTTATCTTACAAGATTAGAGGGAGAGGTGTAAAATGTAAAACTTAATCGACCTATTGTTGAATTTGCAGAAGAGCCAGCAGGTCTGCACTTCAGTAAAGATTTAAATTATGCATGTAGTTAAAATCATGAAACCCTACAGTGCAGAAGGAGAACATTCGGCCCATCGAGTCTGCACTGACAACCATCCCATCCTAGGCCCTACCCCCACATTTACCCGCTAATCCCTCTAACCTACACATCCTAGGGCACTAAGGGGCAACCGGAGCACTGGGAGGAAACCTACACAGACACGGGGAGAATGTGCAAACTCTACACAGACAGTGACCCAAGTCAGGAATGGAACCCAGGTTCCTGGAGCTGTGAGGCAGAAGTGCTAACCACTGTGTCACCGTGCTGCCCCACATATAGTTCCAGATGAAAATTAAAGTTGGTCAACAAGGGTTGTGTGGGGAGGTTGCGTTTAGGAGGGGATGGAGGTTGCGTGGGGTGGGGATGGAGGTTGAGTTGGGCAGGGAAATTTGTGTGGGGGAGGAGGAAGGAGGAGAGTTGTGGGGGAGGGGAAGGGTGTGGGGAGTGAAGGGGGAGGGTGTAGGGGGAGATTCCATAGAACCATAGAATCCCTACAGTGCTGAAAGAGGCCATTTGGCCATTGAGTCTGCACCAACTCTCCAAAAGAGCATCCCATCCAGGTCCTTCCCTCCACCCAAACCTCATAACACCATGCCCAAGTCCCTGGTACTTTGAGGCAGCCGCGCTACCCGCTGTGCCACCATGAGTTGGGGGTGGAGGTGGGGAGGGGGAAGGTGAGAGGGGAAAGGGCCAGAAATTGGGTAGGGAGAGTTGGGTGGGGAGGGAATGCTGGGTGGAAGGCATAATTAAGGGGGAGGGGGGAGAGATAATTGGGGGGGGGGTGGGATGGGTATTATCAAGGTTGGGGGATGATCCTTGAGGGAGGGGTTTTGGAGGATGAGGGTGAGACCCCTAAAGGTTTGGGGGCTTGGGTGCTTGGGGGTGAGTGTGCGATTGCTTTGATAACCTTGCAGCAGAGTTCTGAGAGTGGTTCCCCAGTGCATCTTTGGGGTACCATCCCTGATTTGATGCTGGAGAGCTTGGAAGTTATGGAGAAAAAATAGTTAAAAATCTGCCTAGCTCAAAGCAAGGGGTAAGTGCTTGTAGACAGTTAGCTTGGAAGCAGTCAATTTGGAACAGATAGCAAGAAAGCATCTGTCAAGACTGGGAATTGACTGTAGAACCAGGAAATACAGTAAGAAGTCTCACACACCAGGTTAAAGTCCAACAGGCTTATTTGGTAGCAAAATCCACTAGCTTTCGGAGCGCTGCCCCTTCGTCAGGTAAGTGGGAGTTTTGTTCACAAACAGGGCATATAAAGACACAAACTCAATTTACAAAATAATGGTTGGAATGTGAGTCTTTACAGGTAATCAAGTCTTAAAGGTACAGACAATGTGAGTGAAGAGAGCATTAAGCACAGATTAAAGAGATGTGTATTGTCTCCAGACAGACAGTTAGTGAGATTTTGCAAGCCCAGGCAAGTCGTGGGGGTTACAGATAATGTGACATGAACCCAAGATCCTGGTTGAGGCCGTCCTCATGTGTGCGGAACTTGGCTATCAGTCTCTGCTCAGCGACTCTGCGTTGTCGTGTGTCGTGAAGGCCACCTTGGAGAACGCTTACCCAAAGATCAGAGGCCGAATGCCCGTGACTGCTGAAGTGTTCCCCAACAGGAAGAGAACACTCTTGCCTGGTGATTGTTCATTCATCTGTTGTTGTAGCGTCTGCATCGTTGCTACGACAACGGATGAATGAACACCGCTCGACAATCCCACTTACTTGACGAAGGAGCAGTGCTCCGAAAGCTAGTGGATTTTGCTACCAAATAAACCTGTTGGAATTTAACCTGGTGTTGTGAGACATCTTACTGTGTTTACCCCAGTCCAACGCTGGCATCTCCACATCATGAGAACCAACAACTGTGCAGAGGTTGTTGGAGCCTAAAGGGCCATTAGGAAGTCGGGGTGTTTAAATCTTCATTCAAGAAGAAGGCTAAGTTTGAGCTGAGAACTTCACGACCATGAGGTTTTGAAGAACATTTGGAGGATCACTTACCCAAAAAGCTGATGGAAGATCCTCATGAAATCTCATACCTTGGAGAATAGCTGGAACACTGAAGAGTAATCAGTGACTTCTAATATGTGGGTTTCCTCTGGGTGCTCCGGTTTCCTCCCACAGTCCAAAGATGTGCGGGTTAGGTTAATTGGCCATGCTAAATTGCCACTTAGTGTCCTGAGATGCGTAGGTTAGAGGGATTTGTGGGTAAATATGTAGGGATGCGGGGGTAGGGCCTGGGTGGGATTGTGGTCAGTGTGGACTTGATGGGCCAAATGGCCTCTTTCTGCACAGTGGGATTTCTATGATTCTCGGAGGCTGTCGCGTAACTTTGGATGGGTCACTAAAGAAGTAAAAGAACCTTTAAGATTCTTGTAAATTGTTATCTTCGTGTCTAATTTTCAGACATGTATTCGATTTAAAACTGGGTTTTTCTTGCAGCATTTACAAAATTATGATTTTTTTTCTTTTTCTCATCAGAGACTGATTTTTAAAAAAACTACTACAGGTAAATGGTCTTTGAGTTTGGTCATCAGCTGCATGTTTAAGAAGGATGAACACGGAGGAACTGGAGTTACTGGGTGACTCCAAGTACAGAAATTACATAGCAGCGGTGGATAAAGCATTGAAAAGCTTCGAGTATTCCAGTGAATGGGCAGATCTAATATCAGCACTGGGTAAACTTAACAAGGTAATTGCAGAAAATGGGAATTCCTACAATTAAGTTAAATAAAAAGGAGATATTACTGCTTTGTATCTAAAATGCCTCTAATTTTACTGTTGAATATTGATCTTGATGCATGTTAAAATATTACATAGTAAGTCATCCAAGTTTTGTGTGTTTCATATATTAGAGAGCTTCTGTATTCTACTAATTGGTTTGCTTCACCACTTTGTTCTGAAAATAACTTTTTTATTGGTCATTTACTAATATTTCTAAATGATCTATTCATCTAGGAGGCAAGTATCTAAACCATGCACAACATAATGAATGGGTTCAGCTGGCTGATCTCTACAGTTTAATTATAACTACTTTTAATGTTAATCACGATTATAAAGGATTGTTGTAGTTAGCTTCGAATATTACTTGAACAGGTTGTGTGCTGGCAGTTTGCTGAAGATTGTAAGACAAATACTAATCTGGGTTAACCAAAATTATGACACAACAGTAATAGGATTTTTGAAAAGACTAAGAATAATTGGGGAAAATGCATGCTTGAATTAGAAATTCAGTTTATGCTAGTGAATTAGAAGTGGGTTGGGTACAATATTTCCCGTTTTAAGGCAGATACACCAAGGTCATATTGCATTTAAAACAGACTTTTTAAAAGGCTATTCCCCAGCCCATTTTCAGAAATATTGATGACTGGAGTTTTAAAAGTGAGGTCAGTTAACATCTTGTGATTAAACTGATCATCAAATTGCAATTACTGTAATGTCTTGCAAGCAGAGTAGTGATGTGGTAATTAGAAGAAAAAATAATGACTTTATCACTAATATTTTTTCAAGGGGCAAAACTGTTCCATCAAGGCTACATTACCATCATCAATCATTATATTTATTTATCTGTGTATCTTATTAGAAACTTTACGTGCATGCTCATTTATTGTTCATAACATTTTGTCCAATAGTAGTATCTGTGTATTTTTAAAACCAAGTGTATAAAGAAACCAAGACAATCATTTAAACTATTTTGGGTTAAACCAACTAAACTGAAGGACAAATTAAAGGAGCAGCCCCTTACAGGGATACTGCATCAAACAAAAACAAATTTCAAAGGAAACTTAAAATGTTCAATCAAAATATGATTAAAGGGGTTGATAAACACCCAGTCCCCACAGTGCCTACTGGGCATGGAAGGCCTCAGTGGTGGAGGCAAGTACTACACGCACTGTCTCTCGAGACACCTAGCTGTGAATATAGCTGCAGTAGAGAGAAGACAGTTGGGTCTGACGAAGCTGTTGATCACCCGCTATCTGGATCCGTTTATTGCAAGTTTGGCCAATCCCAGGAGTTGGTTCATGAAGAGATTCTCCTCCCTCCCCGCCCCTCTCCCCTCAGGGTGGCTGTAGATTAGGCGTATGGGACAGAAGTGCAAACAAAACTGTAATGAAAGGTTTTCAAATAACTGAAAAGGGAATGCGGTCTATTACAACTTACGTAGACATGGTATACGGATTCCATAAGGCCGCAAAAACTTAGATATATGAACATACATATGAGCATGTAGGGCGGCACGGTAGCACAGTGGTTAGCACTGCTGCTTCACAGCTCCAGGGTCCCGGGTTCGATTCCCGGCTTGGGTCACTGTCTGTGTGGAGTTTGCACATTCTCCTTGTGTCTGGGTTTCCTCCGGGTGCTCCGGTTTCCTCCCACAGTCCAAAGATGTGCGGGTTAGGTTGATTGGCCAGGTTAAAAAAAAATTGCCCCTAAGAGTCCTGGGATACGTAGGTTAGAGGGATTAGCGGGTAAAATATGTGGGGGTAGGGCCTGGGTGGGATTGTGGTCGGTGCAGACTCGATGGGTCGAATGGCCTCCTTCTGCACTGTAGGGTTTCTGTGATTTCTATGAGCAGACTTAAACCATTTGGCCACTCAAACATGCTCTGCTATTCAATAAGATCATGACTGATCTCTTCATCTTTGGACTTCATGAACGGACACATCCTATGGTTATATGGGACTGCTGTGTCCACCCTCCACCCCAGGTACCCCATAGTATCGGGGAGGAAGGACTCCTGCATAGAGAGACCGTTACCGGTGACCTTCGCCACTGAGTACTAAATGCCAACATGCTGAGGCTTGTCCAGACAACAGGCAGGGAAGTGAAAGGTGTGCAGCAGCAGCCCATGCAAGAATCCCCTCTGTGGTCCTCGGGGCATGGAAGGAATTTATGTGAGGTGGCTTGGGGCCGATTTGAGATTCTGTCCGAGCAGGAGTGACAGTCATTTATGACATGCACTTCTGGGAGCAGAAAATAAACTGTCTTACCACAATTTAGATTGTTTAAGCACAAAGGGACACACAGCAACACTTCATAGAACATAATGCCTTACATAGCTGATCTTCATTTACTATACTCAAGCTCAGTAAGCAATATCACAACTGATTGCCTTTACCCCAAGTGGTTGTCTTTCCCTTTTTATGCAGCTGCTGAAGATCATACCCAAATACGCAGATGGCTGAGGTGAAATTTTAGACATTTAAGAAGCATAATGTGATATAATACCTTATTTTAGTGCTCATGGTGCATGATGTAAATACCAATGAAGTGTAAAGATTTTTTTATTATGCTCATTTATACCAAAGATCTTTGGGTTAGGTTGATTGGCCAAGCTAAATCGCCCCTTAGTGCCGCGGATTGGCAGGATGAATACGTGGGGTTATGGGGATGGGGCATAGGTAAGTTTGTTGTTGGTGCAGGATTGATGAGCCAAATGGTCTCCTTCTGCACTGTAGGGATTCTATGATGCACATGTATATAGAACGCTGCCTTGTTACCATCCCAACAATGCATCCTAGATCACAGACCACTGGATGTTATGTATCAGCCAGATTTATTTGTGTTTCTGATAGAAGCTAATTAATATCATGTTGTGGACAATTCTGTACTGCAGGTTTATGCAGTACAGAATTGTCTTTACTGGGATTCCACAAACTAATTTCATAGTTGACGGTGAAAATTATGGGGAACTCTTCATTCCTAGGTTTGAACTCCAGGTTTCAGCAATTAAAGGACAATTTATCTGCTACGTTAAATCTGCCATCCCTTGCTTTGTTTGACCTGATTTCAGTCCTGCACACTACATACAATTGAAGGGTCTTGCTGAGAACAGCTTTTAGTTTACTTTCGTTTTTATCACATTGAAGCGTTTGAATTCTGTTTTGAATGTGTCTGTTGAAATCAAAAAGAGAGGATTAAACATGCATCTTCCATACATTTAAGAAAACCAAGGATAGATGCCTGGGGGAATGGATTCTGGGACAGAAAGATATTTGGTTTGCTAAGAATAATGGGGGGGAAATCTATTCTTGAATTAGAAATTCAGTTTATGCTAGTGAATAAGAAATGGATTGGGTACATTACATCTTGTTTTAAGGCAGATATACAAAAGATCATATTGCATTAAAAGACTGCTTTTTAAAAACTGCTCCCTGGCCAGTTAATAGGTTAACACAGTAAGAGTTTTAACAACACCAGGTTAAAGTCCAACAGGTTTATTTGGGAGCAAATGCCATTAGCTTTCGGAGCACTGCTCCTTCCTCATAGATAGAGTGAATGCGAGCAGGCTTTTTCCGCTGAGGCTAGGGGAGAAAAAAACCAGAGGGCATGGGTTAAGGGTGAAAGGAGAAAAGTTTAAAGGGAATATTGGGGGGGGCTTCTTCACGCAGAGAGTGGTGGGAGTGTGGAATGAGCTGCCGGAT
Source organism: Mustelus asterias (assembly GCF_964213995.1). Lineage (NCBI taxonomy): Eukaryota > Metazoa > Chordata > Chondrichthyes > Carcharhiniformes > Triakidae > Mustelus > Mustelus asterias. Next base: position 66,461,364 of record NC_135815.1, on the reverse strand, counting down.
AAAGTGGTAAATGCGGGGTCACTTTTAACATTTAAGAAAAACTTGGACGGGTTCATGGATGAGAGGGGTGTGGAGGGGTATGGTCCAAGTGCAGGTCAGTGGGACTAGGCATAAAATGGTTCGGCACAGACAAGAAGGGCCAAAAGGCCTGTTTCTGAGCTGTAATTTTCTATGGTTCTATGGTCAGATGGAGTGGATATCTGCTCGCAAGCAGGGCACACGGAGACACAAAATCAAGTTACAGAATACTGATTAGAATGCGAATCTTTACAGCTAATCAGGTCTTAAAGATACAGACAATGTGAATGGAGGGAGCATCAGGCACAGGTTAAAGAAATGTGTATTGTCTCCAGACAGGACAGCCAGTGAGATTCTGCAAGTCCAGGAGGCAAGCTGTGGGGGTTACCGATAGTGTGACATGAACTCAAGATCCCGGTTTAGGCCGTCCTCATGTGTGCGGAACTTGGCTATCAGTTTCTGCTCAGCGACTCTGCGCTGTCGTGTGTCGTGAAGGCCGCCTTGGAGAACGCTTACCTAAAGATCAGATGCTGAATGCCCGTGACCGCTCTTGTTAAAACTCTTACTGTGTTTACCCCAGTCCAACGCCGGCATCTCCGTTAATATGTGCCAAACTGGTATTCATTTTAAATTTGTTCACGTTGATGCCAGTTTTATATCATTGTTGATTTGTCCAGTTGTGTGTGCCTGTATCTAAAGGCACTTTGTCCGTTACCACCCGTCTCTTCTACCAATGCCCCTGTTTCATTTTAAATACATTTTTTGCAACTTTCCCTGGTGATCTGCACAACTTCTGAATTGTGAAGCATTATTGCAATTTTTAAAAAAAAGTTGTGCACTCAGCCTTGTCATTCGGATTTTGAAGCCCAGATTGCAGTCTGGGTATATAATATTCTGTAACTGATTATTAATTTTCATATAATTACAGGTTTTACAGAATAATGCAAAGTACCAAGTTGTCCCAAGGAAGCTGACTATTGGTAAGCGGTTAGCACAGTGTCTTCATCCAGCACTGCCCAGTGGTGTTCATCGAAAAGCACTTGAAACCTATGAAATCATCTTTAAGATCATTGGCTCCAAAAGGCTGGCCAAAGATCTCTTCTTGTACAGGTGGGTTCTTTGTTAGTTACTTTTTAGAAAAAATCATAGATGCATGTTTGAAAGCTATAATTGTATGAACAAGGTCACCATACATGAAAAATCCACCCCCCCATGTCTTGATCCCTTTAGACCCAAGAGCTATATCTAATTCCTTCTTGAAACAACGTTTTGGTCTCAACTACTTGTTCTGGTAGTGAATTCCACACATTCACCACTCTGGGTGAATAAATTTCTCCTCGCCTCAGTTCTAAAAGGTTCACCGCTTATCCTGAAACTAAGACCCCTAGTTCTGGACTCCCACACTATTGGGAACACTCTTTCTGAGTGTCCTGTTAGAATTTTATAAATTTCTATGAAATTTTCTTCACTCTTCTAAGCTCCAGTGAATATAATCCTAACTGACTTAGTCTCTCCTCATATGACAGTCCTGCCATCCCAGGAATCACCCCAGTAAACCTTCTCCACACTCCCTCTATAGCAAGGACATCATCCTTCCTCAGATAAGAACACCAAAACTGCACACTGTACTCCAGGAGTGGCCTCATCAATGCCCTGTACAATTGCAGTAAAACATCCCTGTTTCTATACTCAAATCCTCTCTCTATGAAGGCCAATACACCATTTGTCGTCTTTACTGCCTGCTGCCCAATTGACCATCCCATTGACCATATCTTGTAGCCTCACTGTTAATCACTTGGCCAATCTTGGTGTCTTTCGCAAATTTACTAATCCTACCTCCCCACATAGTCATCTATGTTGTTTATATATGTTTCGAATAATAAGGGACCTAACACTGATCCTCTGGTATGCCACTGGATACTGGCTTTCAGTCACTAAAACAGTCTTCTTCCATAGAGTCAGAGGTTTACAGCATGGAAACAGGCCCTTCAGCCCAACTTGTCCATGCCACTCATATTTTACCATTAAACTAGTCCCAATTGCCTGCATTTGGCCCATTTCTCTCTATACTAATCTTACCCCTGTAACTGCCTAAATGCTTTTTAAAAGACAAAATTGTATCCGCCTCTACTACTATCTCTGGCAGCTCGTTCCAGACACTCATCACCCTCTGTGTGAAAAAAGTTCCCCCGGACCCTTTTGTATCTCTCCCCTCTCACCTTAAACATATGTCCTCTAATTTTAGATTCCCTTACCTTTGGGGAAAAGATGTTGACTTTCTACTTCATCAATGCCCCTTATTATTTTATAGACATCTATAAGATCACCCTTACCCTCCTACGCTCCAGGAAAAAAGTCCCAGTCTATCAAGCCTCTCCCTATAACTCAAACTATCAAGTCCCGATAGCATCCTAGTAAATCTTTTCTGCATTCTTACTAGTTTAATAATATCCTTTCTAAAATAACGTGACCAGAACTGTACACAGTATTCCAAGTATGGCCTTACAATGTCTTGTGCAACTTCAACAAGACGTCCCAACTCCTGTATTCAAAAAAAATCAATCAAATTCGTGAGACATGATTTTCCACTCTCAAAGCCATGCTGACAGTCCCTATTCAGTCCTCGTCTCTGACTCCTACAACTAAGCCAATTTTGAATCCACCTTATAAAATTATTCTGTCTCCCATGTGCATTTGCCTTCTTTATAAATCTTCCATATGGAACCTTGTCAAAAGCTTGCTGAAATCCATATAAACTCCATCAACTGCACTATCCTTATCTACACACCCAGTCACCTCCTTAAAAAAAACATTCAATCAAATTTTGTTAGGTATAACTTCCCTCTGACAAAGCCATGTTGGCTATCCCGAATCAAACCTTGCCTCTCCAAGTGGAGACAGGTTCTCTCCTTCAGAATTTTCTCCAATTGTTTGCCTACCACTGACCTGAGATTCACTGGTCAGTAGTTCCCTGGCTTATACCTACAATAAGAAGTCTCACAACACCAGGTTAAAGTCCAACAGGTTTATTTGGTAGCACAAGCCACTAGCTTTCGGAGAGCTGCCCCTTTGTCAGGTGAGTGGGAGTTCTGTTCACAAACAGAGCATATAAAGACACAAACTTAATTTACAGAATAATGGTTGGAATGCGAGTTTTTACAGGTAATCAAGTCTTAAAGGTGCAGACAATGTGAGTGGAGAGAGGGTTAAGCACAGGTTAAAGAGATGTGTATTGTCTCCAGCCAGGACAGTTAGTGAGATTTTGCAAGCCCAGGCAAGTCGTGGGGGTTACAGATAGTGTGACATGAACCCAAGATCCCAGTTGAGGCCGTCCTCATGTGCGGAACTTGGCTATCAGTCTCTGCTCAGCGACTCTGCGCGGTCGTGTGTTGTGAAGGCCGCCTTGGAGAACGCTTACCCGAAGATCAGAAGCCGAATGCCCGTGACCGCTGAAGTGCTCACTACAGGAAGAGAACACACTTGCCTGGTGATTGTCGAGCAGTGTTCATTCATCCGTTGTCGTAGCGTCTGCATGGTCTCCCCAATGTACCATGCCTCAGGACATCCTTTCCTGCAGCGTATCAGGTAGACAACATTGGCTGAGTTGCAAGTGTATGTACCGTGTACCTGGTGGATGGTGTTCTCACGTGAGATGATGGCATCCGTGTCGATGATCCGGCACGTCTTGCAGAGGTTGCTGTGGCAGGGTTGTGTGGTGTCGTGGTCACTGTTCTCCTGAAGGCTGGGTAGTTTGCTGCGGACAATGGTCTGTTTGAGGTTGTGTGGTTGTTTGAAGGCAAGATGTGGGGATGGCCTTGGCGAGATGTTCGTCTTCATCGATGACATGTTGAAGGCTTCGGAGAAGATGCCGTAGCTTCTCCGCTCCGGGGAAGTACTGGACGACGAAGGGTACTCTGTCCACCGTGTCCCGTGTTTGTCTTCTGAAATGCAGTTTTTCGCTGTGGCACGTCGGAACTGTCGGTCGATGAGTCGAGCGTCATATCCTGTTCTTATGAGGGCATCTTTCAGCGTCTGGAGTTGTCTGTTGCGGTCCTCCTCATCCGAGCAGATCCTGTGTATACGGAGGGCTTGTCCGTAGGGGATGGCTTCTTTAACGTGTTTAGGGTGGAAGCTGGAGAAGTGGAGCATCGTGAGGTTATCCATGGGCTTGCTGAGGTGACCATCCTTGATGGAGATGCGTGTGTCAAAGAATGCAACCGATTCCGGAGAATAGTCCAAGGTGAGGCTGATGGTGGGATGGAACTTGTTGATGTCATCATATCATTGTTTCAATGATTATTCACCATGAGTCCAAAGGAAGGAAATGTCATCGATGTATCTAGTGTATAGCATTGGTTGAAGGTCCTGTGCGGTGAAGAGGTCTTGTTCGAACCTGTGCATGAAAATGTTGGCATATTGAAGTTCGAATTTGGTCCCCATGGCTGTTCGTGTGTCTGGATGAAGAACTGGTTGAAGGTGAAAACATTGTGGTCCAGGATGAAGCGGATGAGTTGTAAAATTGCATCTGGAGATTGGCAGTTGTCGGCGTTGAGTACTGAGGCAGTTGCAGCAATGCCATCGTCGTGGGGGATGCTAGTGTAGAATGCCGAGACATCCATTGTGACGAGGAGTGCTCCTGGTTCAACTGCTCCATGTGTGCTGAGTTTCTGTAGGAAGTCCGTAGTGTCGCGACAAAAGCTGGGGGTTCTTTGTACAATGGATTTCAGGATGCTCTCGATGTAGCCAGAGAGGTTCTCGCACAGGGTCCCATTGCCCGATACGATGGGACGTCCGGGTGTATTTGCCTTGTGCATCTTCGGGAGGTAGTAGAGATCTCCAACAAGTAGGGTACATGGGATGAGAACACGGAGGGTGCTCTGAAGGTCCGGATCAAAGGTCTTGATCAGTCTGAGTTGACGGGTGTGCTCTTTGGTTGGATCTGCGGCTAACTGTCTGTAGTGTTCCTCGTTGTTCAGTTGTAAGTACACTTTGCAGTAATCCGTTCTGTTCAGTATGACGATGGGCCATCCTTTGTTTGCTGGTTTGATGACAATGTTGCGGTTGGTCTTGAGAGCGCGGATGGTGTTGCGTCGTGCTTGGGTGATGTTCGGGGCTGTCTTGTGAGTGCGGCTGATGAATCTGGCATTGACGCACCTCCTGACGGCTTGGCATACATGTCAAGTCGAGGGCAGCGGCCTTCCGGAGGAGTCGAATTCGACTCTTTCCTCTTCGGTTGCTGCACCGCGGATCTCTCTGTCGGCTGTTCCGGTTCATTGGCTGTCTCATTGTGTTCGCTGTTGGCCTCTTGGCGTTTGTGGAAGAACTCCCGCAGCTTCATTCACCTGATGAATTCCTCTGTGTCTGCTGCGAGACTGATGGGGTCTATTTTGGTGGTGGGGCAGAAATTGAGCCCTCGGCTGAGAACTTTGATTTCATCTGGTTGAAGTGTGTAGTCCGACAAGTGAGTATCCACTCACATTGTCTGTACCTTTAAGACTTGATTACCTGTAAAGACTCGCATTCCAACCATTATTTTGTAAATGGAGTTTGTGTCTTTATATGCCCTGTTTGTGAACAGAACTCCTACTCACCTGATGAAGGAGCAACGCTCTAAAAGCTTGTGGCTTGTGCTACCAAAGAAACCTGGGCTTTAAGTTGGTGTTGTAAGACTTCTTACTGTGTTTACCCTAGTCTGACGCCGGCGTCTCCACATTATACCTACAACCCTTCTTAAATAGCAGAACCATATTAGCTGTTCTTCAGTCCTCTGGCATCTCTCCCATGGCGAGAGAGGAATTAAAAATTTGGGTAGGAGCTTTTTCAATATCCTCCCTTGTCTCCCACAGCAGCCTGGGACACAATTAATCCGGCCTGGAGATTTGTCCACTTTCAAGCCTGCCAACACCTCCAATATCTCGTCACTCCCTATGTTAATTTGCTCAAGAACCTTGCAGTTCCTTTTCCTGAGTTCCATTTCTTCATCCTCATTCTCTTGGGTGAACATGATATGAAGTATTCCATCAACACTCTACCACTATTCTCTGGCTCCACCCATAGATTTTCCCCATGGTCCCTAATTGGTCCTACTCTTTCCCTGGTTAACCACTTCCCACTGACATACTTGTTGAATATCTTGGGATTTTCCCTACCTTTACCAGCTAGAGCTTTCTCATATGCCCACTTTGCTCTCCTAATTGCTTTCTTAAGCTCACCCTGTACTTTCTGTACTTCACTATAGGCTCTGCTGATTCACTCCCCTTGCACCTGCTGAAAGCCCCTCTTTTCCTTCTCATCCTATCCTGAATATCTCTGGTCATCCATGGTTCTCTGGGCTTGTTACTCCTTCCTGTTAGCCAGGAGGGAACATGTTGGGCCTGTACCCTCCCCACAAGTAGCTGTTCCTAGTCTACCATGGTCAGATCCTGCTTATTTTACCAAAATCTTTTTTGCAACTTGTCTATTTCTTTGTCCATAACAAGCTTCAATTGTACTATGCGGTATGCGGTGATTACTATCAATAAAATGCTCCCCCACCACCACCTGAACCTTGAATCTATCATCAAGGGAGAAATAGCGAGACATCGGGATAGAAATAGTCTCATTTGGCAGATACAGCATGGGTTCATGAAAGGCAGATCATGTTTAACTAATTTACTGGAATTCCTTGAGGACATTATGAGCGCCATGGGCAACGGGGAATCGAAGGATATGGTGTACCTGTATTTCCAGTACGCATTCGACCAGGTGCCGCATCAAAGGCTACTGCATAAGATAAAGGTGTATGGCATTACGGGTAATGTATTAGCATGGATAGAGGATTGGTTAACTAACAAAAGCAAAGAGTGGAGATAAATGAGTGTTTTTCTGGTTGGCGATCAATGACTCGTGGTGTGCCTTATGGATCAGTGTTGGGATTGTTTACAATTTATATAGATAATTTGGAGTTGGGGACCAAGTGTAGTGTGTCAAAGTTCACAGATGACACTAAGATGATTGGTAAAGCAAAGTGTGCAGAGGATGCTGAAAGTCTGCAGGGGGATATAGATAGTTTAAGTGAGTGGGCAATGGCCGGCAGATAGAGTACAATGTTGGTAAGTATGAGTTCATCCATTTTGGTCGGAGTAACAGCAAAATAGAACATAGAACAGTACAGCACAGAACAGGCCCTTCGGCCCACGATGTTGTGCCAAGCTTTATCTGAAACCAAGATCAAGCTATCCCACTCCCTATCATCCTGGTGTGCTCCATGTGCCTATCCAATAACCGCTTAAATGTTCTTAAAGTGTCTGACTCCACTATCACTGCAGGCAGTCCATTCCACACCCCAACCACTCTCTGCGTAAAGAACCTACCTCTGATATCCTTCCTGTATCTCCCACCACGAACCCTATAGTTATGCCCCCTTGTAATAGCTCCATACACCCGAGGAAATAGTCTTTGAACGTTCAGTCTATCTATCCCCTTCATCATTTTACAAACCTCTATTAAGTCTCCCCTCAGCCTCCTCCGCTCCAGAGAGAACAGCCCTAGCTCCCTCAACCTTTCCTCATAAGGCCTACCCTCCAAACCAGGCAGCATCCTGGTAAATCTCCTCTGCACTCTTTCCAGCGCTTCCACATCCTTCTTATAGTGAGGTGACCAGAACTGCACACAATATTCCAAATGAGGTCTCACCAAGGTCCTGTACATAGAACATAGAACATAGAACAGTACAGCACAGAACAGGCCCTTCAGCCCACGATGTTGTGCCGACCTTCATCTGAAACCAAGATCAAGCTATCCCACTCCCTACCATCCTGGTGTGCTCCATGTGCCTATCCAATAACCGCTTAAATGTTCCTAAAGTGTCTGACTCCACTATCACTGCAGGCAGTCCATTCCACACCCCAACCACTCTCTGCGTGAAGAACCTACCTCTGATATCCTTCCTATATCTCCCACCATGAACCCTATAGTTATGCCCCCTTGTAATAGCTCCATCCACCCGAGGAAATAGTCTTTGAACGTTCACTCGATCTATCCCCTTCATCATTTTATAAACCTCTATTAAGTCTCCCCTCAATCTCCTCCGCTCCAGAGAGAACAGCCCCAGCTCCCTCAACCTTTCCTCATAAGACCGACACTCCAAACCAGGCAGCATCCTGGTAAATCTCCTCTGCACTCTTTCCAGCGCTTCCACATCCTTCTTATAGTGAGGTGACCAGAACTGCACGCAATATTCCAAATGCGGTCTCACCAAGGTCCTGTACAGTTGCAGCATAACCCCACGGCTCTTAAACTCCAACCCCCTGTTAATAAAAGCTAACACACTATATGCCTTCTTCACAGCTCTATCCACTTTATTTAAATGGTAAAAAATTTGCAGCATGCTGCTGTGCAGAGGGACCTGGGTGTCCTTCTCCATGAATCGCAAAAAGTTGGTTTGCAGGTGCAGCAGGTAATTAAGAAGGCAAATGGAATTTTGTCCTTCATTGCTAGAGGGATGGAGTTTAAAAACAGCGAGGTTATGTTGCAGCTGTATAAGGTGCTGGTGAGGCCACACCTGGAGTACTGTGTACAGTTTTGGTCTCCTTATTTGAGAAAGGATATACTGACACTGGAGGGGGTGCAGAGGAGATTCACTAGATTGATTCCGGAGCTGAGAGAGTTGACTTATGAGGAACAAAGAACAATACAGCACAGGAACAGGCCCTTCAGCCCTCCAAGCCCGCGCCGCTCCCTGGTCCAAACTAGACCATTCTTTTGTATCCCTCCATTCCCACTCCGTTCATATGGCTGTCTAGATAAGTCTTAAACGTTCCCAGTGTGTCCGCCTCCACCACCTTGCCTGGCAGCGCATTCCAGGCCCCCACCACCCTCTGTGTAAAATATGTCCGTCTGATATCTGTGTTAAACCTCCCCCCCTTCACCTTGAACCTATGACCCCTCGTGAACGTCACCACCGACCTGGGGAAAAGTTTCCCACCGTTCACCCTATCTATGTCTTTCATAATTTTATACACCTCTATTAAGTCTCCCCTCATCCTCCGTCTTTCCAGGGAGAACAACCCCAGTTTACCCAATCTCTCCTCATAACTAAGCCCCTCCATACCAGGTAACATCCTGGTAAACCTCCTCTGTACTCTCTCCAAAGCCTCCACGTCCTTCTGGTAGTGTGGCGACCAGAACTGGACGCAGTATTCCAGATGCGGCCGAACCAACGTTCTATACATCTGCAACATCAGACCCCAACTTTTATACTCTATGCTCTGTCCTATAAAGGCAAGCATGCCATATGCCTTCTTCACCACCTTCTCCACCTGTGACGTCACTTTCAAGGATCTGTGGACTTGCAGGTCCCTCTGCGTATCTACACCCTTTATGGTTCTGCCATTTATCGTATAGCTCCTCCCTACATTATTTCTACCAAAATGCATCACTTTGCATTTATCAGGATTGAACTCCATCTGCCATTTCTTTGCCCAAATTTCCAGCCTATCTATATCCTTCTGTAGCTTCGAACAATGCTCCTCACTATCTGCAAGTCCTGCCAATTTTGTGTCGTCCGCAAACTTACTGATCACCCCAGTTACACCTTCTTCCAGATCATTTATATAAATCACAAACAGCAGAGGTCCCAATACAGAGCCCTGCGGAACACCACTAGTCACAGGCCTCCAGCCGGAAAAAGCCCCTTCCACTACCACCCCCTGTCTTCTGTGACCAAGCCAGTTCTCCACCCATCTAGCCACCTCCCCCTTTATCCCATGAGATCCAACCCTTTTCACCAGCCTACCATGAGGGACTTTGTCAAACCCTTTACTAAAGTCCATATAGACGACATCCACGGCCCTTCCCTCGTCAACCATTTTGGTCACTTCTTCAAAAAACTCCACCAGGTTAGTGAGGCATGACCTCCCTCTCACAAAACCATGCTGACTATCGTTAATGAGTTTATTCCTTTCTAAATGCGCATACATCCTATCTCTAAGAATCTTCTCCAACAACTTCCCCACCACGGACGTCAAGCTCACCGGCCTATAATTACCCGGGTTATCCTTCCTACCCTTCTTAAATAACGGGACCACATTAGCTATCCCCCAATCCTCTGGGACCTCATCTGCGTCCAGTGACGAGACAAAGATTTGCGTCAGAGGCCCAGCGATTTCATCTCTCGTCTCCCTGAGCAGCCTTGGATAGATTCCATCAGGCCCTGGGGATTTGTCAGTCTTTAAATTCTCTAACAAACCTAACACTTCCTCCTTTGTAATGGAGATTTTCTCCAACGGGTGAACACTCCCCTCCGAGACACTCCCAGTCAACACATCCCTCTCCTTTGTGAATACCGACGCAAAGTATTCATTTAGGATCTCCCCTACTTCTTTGGGCTCCAAGCTTAATTCCCCACTTTTGTCCCTGAGAGGTCCGATTTTTTCCCTGACAACCCTTTTGTTCCTAACGTATGAATAAAATGCCTTGGGATTCTCCTTAATCCTGTCTGCCAAGAACATTTCGTGACCCCTTTTTGCTCTTCTAATTCCCCGTTTGAGTTCTTTCCTACTTTCTTTGTACTCCTCCCGAGCTCCCTCCGTTTTTAGCTGCCTGGACCTACCATACGCCTCTCTTTTCTTTTTGACCAGTCCCTCAATTTCCCTGGTTATCCACGGTTCTCGAATCCTACCCTTCCTATCCTTCTTTTTAACAGGCACATGCCTGTCCTGTAGCCCTAACAACTGTTCCTTAAAAGACTCCCACATGCCAGATGTGGATTTACCCTCAAACAGCCTCTCCCAATCAAGAGCTGCCAATTTCTGCCTAATCCCACTAAAGTTAGCCTTCCCCCAATCCAACACCTTACCCTTGGGACACCACTCATCCTTTTCCATCACTATCCTAAAGCTAACAGAATTGTGGTCACTATTTGCCACATGTTCCCCTACCAAAACTTTGAAGACCTGACCGGGCTCATTCCCCAGTACCAGGTCCAGTATAGCCCCCTCTCTAGTCGGGCTATCTACATATTGTTCCAAAGAACCCTCCTGTACGCATTTTACAAATTCCTCCCCATTCAGAGTCCCTGCTCTCAGCGATTTCCAGTCTATACCAGGGAAATTGAAGTCTCCCACTACAACAACCCTATTTTTCCTGCACCTATCCAGTATCTCCTGACATATCCGTTCTTCCACTTCCCTTGGGCTGTTGGGGGGCCTGTAGTACATCCCCAACATAGTGACTGCGCCCTTCCTGTTGCTAAGCTCCACCCAGAGTGACTCGTTACACGACCCCTCTGAATTGTCCTCCCTCTGCACCGCTGTAATATGCTCTCCAACTAATACTGCTACTCCCCCACCTCTTTTGGCCCCTCCTCTGTCTCGCCTAAAACACTTGTACTTGGAATTTAGAAGAATGAGGGGGGATCTTTTAGAAAATATAAAATTATGAAGGGAATAGATAAGATAGAAGCAGGGAGGTTATTTCCACTGGTGGGTGAAATTAGAACTAGGAGGTATAGCCTCAAAATAAGGGAGAGCAGATTTAGGACTGAGTTGAGGAGGAACTTCTTCACCCAAAGGATTGTGAATCTGTGAAATTTCCCGCTCAGTGAAGTAGTTGAGGCTACCTCATTGAATGTTTTAAAGCAAAGATAAATTTTTGAATAGTAAAGGAGTTAAGGGTTATGGTGAGCGGGTGGGTAAGTGGAGCTGTGTCCACGAAAAGATCGGCCATGATCTTATTGAATGGCAGAGCAGGCTCGAGGTGCCAGATGGCCTACTCCTGCTCCTCGTTCTTATGAACCACCTGTCGGGTTTCATTCCCCAGAATTGGGTCCAGCACTGCCCTGCCCCTTGTTAGACCCTCTAGATATTGACCTAAAAAAGTTCTCCTGTACACATTTCAAGAAACCCTTAACACTTGGATACAAAATTGGCTTGATGACGGAAGCCAGAGGGTTGTTTTCAAACTGGAGGCCTGTGACCAGCGGTGTGCCTTAGGGATCTGTGCTGGGTCCACTGTTATTTGTCATTTATATTAATGATTTGGATGAGAATATAGGAGGTATGGTTAGTAAGTTTGCAAATGACACCAAGATTGGTGGCATAGTGGACAGTGAGGAAGGTTATCTCGGATTGCAACGAGATCTTGATCAATTGGGCCAGTGGGCTGATGAATGGCAGAGTTTAATTTAGATAAATGCGCGGTGATGCATTTTGGTACAAAGAACAATACAGCACAGGAACAGGCCCTTCGGCCCTCCAAGCCCGTGCCGCTCCCTGGTCCAAACTAGACCATTCTTTTGTATTCCTCCATTCCCACTCCGTTCATATGGCTGTCTAGATAAGTCTTAAACTGTAGATTGAACCAGGGCAGGACTTATTCAGTTAATGGTAGGGTGTTGGGGAGAATTACAGAACGAAGAGATCTAGGGGTACATGTTCATAGCTCCTTAAAAGTAGAGTCACAGGTAGACAGTGATGAAGAAGGCATTCACCATGCTTGGTTTCATTGGTCAGAACATTGAATACAGTAGTTGGGATGTCTTGTTGAAGTTGTACAAGACATTGGTAAGGCCACACTTGGAATACTGTGTACAGTTCTGGTCACCCTATTATAGAAAGGATATTATTAAACTAGAAAGAGTGCAGAAAAGATTTACGAGGATGCTACCGGGACATAGAACATAGAACATAGAACGCCACAGCACAAACAGGCCCTTCGGCCCACAGGTTGCGCCGATCACATCCCCACCTCTAGGCCTATCTATAGCCCTCAATCCCATTAAATCCCATGTACTCATCCAGAAGTCTCTTAAAAGACCCCAACGAGTTTGCCTCCACCACCACCGACGTCAGCCGATTCCACTCACCCACCACCCTCTGAGTGAAAAACTTACCCCTGACATTTCCTCTGTACCTACCCCCCAGCACCTTAAACCTGTGTCCTCTCGTAGCAACCATTTCAGCCCTTGGAAATAGCCTCTGAGAGTCTACCCTATCCAGACCTCTCAACATCTTGTAAACCTCTATCAGGTCACCTCTCATCCTTCGTCTCTCCAGGGAGAAGAGACCAAGCTCCCTCAACCTATCCTCATAAGGCATGCCCCCCAATCCAGGCAACATCCTTGTAAATCTCCTCTGCACCCTTTCTTGATGGACTTGATGGTTTGAGTTATAAGGAGAGGCTGGATAGATTGGGACTTTTTTCTCTGGAGCGTAGAAGGCTGAGGGGTGATTTTATAGAGGTCTATAAAATAATGAGGGGCATAGATCAGCTGGATAGTCAATATCTTTTCCCAAAGGTAGGGAAGTCTAAAACTAGAGGGCACAGGCTTAAGGTGAGAGGGGAGAGATACAAAAGTGTCCAGAAGGGCAATTTTTTCACAGAGGGTGGTGAGTATCTGGAACAAGCTGCCAGATGTAGTAATAGAGGCAGATACAATTTTGTCTTTTAAAAAGCATTTAGACAGTTACGTGGGTAAAATGGGTATAGAGGGATATGGGCCAAAGGTGGGCAATTGGGACTAGCTTCGGGGTTTAAAAAAAAAGGGCGGCATGGATAAGTTGGGCGAAAGAGCCTGTTTCCATCTTGTCAATCTCTGTGACTCTATGACTCGATAACTATGTCTATCCCAATTAATGTTGCGGAAAGTTAAAATCACCTAATGTAATTACCCAATACCTATTGTTTTTACACACCTCTGCGAATTCTGCTGACTGTCTTGGAATCTATAATAAATGCCTAGCAATTTATTCCCTGTTTTTATTCCTAAGGTCTATCCACAAAGCTTCCTTTGATTCCCCCACCAAAATATCATCTCTCCTTACTGCAGTAACTGATTCCTTAATTAATAATGCAATGCCTCTTCCTCTTTTGCCCCTTCTTCCCTGTCTCGCCTGAATATTCTACATCCTGGAATGTTGAGCTGCCAGTCCCATCCCTCCCTCAACCACATCTCTGTGATGGCTACTATATCACAATTTCCAGTGTGAATCCTCACCCTCAACTCATCCGTTTTATCAGTAATACTCCTGGCATTAAAGAAGAAGCTATCCTGCCTTGTCTTACTCTTTTGAAACTTAATACAGCTGTACCCCCTCTGACTTGATTGTTTTACTGTAAGATGCTCTGTCTCTATTCTGCTAGCAGTCTATGTTCCCCTCCACTTGCCAAATTAGTTTAAACTCCTTCCAATAGCACCAGCAAACCCACCCGCAAGGATGTTCATCCCGCTCTGGTTCAGATGTAGACTGTCCCGCTTGTACAAGTCCCACCTTCCTCAGAATCGATCCCAGTGTTCTAGGTATCTAAAACCCTCCCACCTGCACCAACTCTTAAGCCAGCATTCAGCTCTGCTGTTCTCCTATTTCTGTGCTTGTTAGCAAGTGCCACTAGGAGTAATCTTAGAATTACAACCTGAGTGGTCCTCCTTTTTAGTCAACTGCCTAAATCCCTGAATTCTTGATGCAAGACCTCATCCCTCTTTCTATTTATGTCACTGGTACCAACATGCACCATGACCTCTGCCTTATCACACTCTCCCCTCAGGATGCTTTGGAGCCATTCAGTAACATCCCTGACCCTGGCACCTTGAGGACCACAGTAGCATCTATCTGCTCCCCTGACTATAGAGTCCCCTATTACTATCTCTGTTCTGCCCCTTCTGTACGGACAGACTGCTTATGGTGCCAGAAGCTTGGCTCTGTCTGCACTCCCTGGAGGAACCAGTGCCTTCCAAAATGGAATACTGATTTGTGAGCAGGACTCCTAAACTACCTGCCTATTTCTCTTGGACTGCCTGGTGGTCACCTATTCCTTTCCTTCCTCAAGTCCCTTCAGCTGTGATGTGACCACCTCTCTAAATGTGCTATCCACAATGTTCTCAGACTTGCAAATGCTCCACCCTGTCACCAGCTGCCATTCCAGCTCTGAAATCCAAGCTTCTGGGAGTTGTAGCTGAACAGACTTCCCGTACACATGCTGGTCCCGGACTCAGGAAATGTGCCCAGATTCCCACATTTTCTTCTGTAATTGTTTAAAATTTGGTATTTGCTTTTGTTCTGAGTGCAAGATTGTTTTTTATCAATAACTAGTATATTAAACAGGTAATTTGGGTGTAAAACGTTGCGTGTGATACATTGTTGCATCTGGTCTTATCAAAGTTGAATATTTAACACTACCTATCACCTAATTTTTGGCTCATTTTAAAATTATAATAGTTGTGAGAATGATATTCTGTTTCTGAAACTCTGCCAACAACCAGTGGTTGCACATAGTACCTGGAAACAATGTTTACAGCATAGAAAGAGGCCATTCAAACCATTGTGTCCATGCCAGCTCTCTGCAAGAGCAACTCAACTAGTCCCTCTATCTGCATTTCCCCCATAGCTCTCCAATTGTTTTTTTTCTCTTCAGGTAATGAATCAGTTTACTTTTCAAGGTCACAATTGATTCTGCCCCTGTCACTCTCGGGCATTGCATTCTAATTCTAACCATTTGTCAGTGCATCGGCAATTTCCACCCGTATGTTCCTCAGTAGCCTTGATCTAAATTAAACCAGATTATAAAAGCCAATGCTGTTTATAGTCTAGAAAGCTTAAGTTTATTTATTAGTGTCCCAAGTAGCTTTACATTAACAATGGAATGAAGTTACGGGGAAATTCCCCAGTCGTCACACGCCGGCACCTGTTCGGGTACACTGAGGGAGAATTTAGCATGGCCACTGCACCTAACCAGCAAATCTTTCGGACTATGGGAGGAAACTGGAGCACCCAGAGGAAACCCACCAGACACTGGGAGAATTTGCAGACTCCGTGCAGTGACCCAAATGGAATGAAACCTCGGTCCCTGGCGCTATAAAGCAGCAGTGCTTGCCACTGTGCTGCCCTGTTGGTGAATGATTTAGCAAATCTTTACTGGAGTAAATCTGTATTTTACACAGTGATGTTACATGCAGACACCACCTAATCTCATAACCATCATTTAACTTGGTGCCTTTTAAAAGGTACAAATGAATTGCCAGTTCATGCCCACCAGCTGCTTACAATTAAACAATTGCTGTATAATTAACAACTGCAATGTCTTAAAAATCCAATTGATTCATTTGGGAAGGAATCTGCTATTGCGACCCAGTCAAACCCAAGTATAATTCCAGTTCCATATGATGCAGTTCACTCTTGATGGCCTCTAAAGCCACTCGGGGGGTTAAAAACAAGAAAAAGATCTTCTCGGCACAACTAAGTGATGGGAAGTAAATACAGCTTTGACAACACCACCCACAACATTCATTCAATGCGATCAATTAGAATTAGATCAATTTTCCAGCTGTGGATTCCTGCCAACAAAAAGTATTCTTGTGTGGATGCTCATTTCACATTCTGGTTCGGCTGTAATGCCCTTTACATTGAAGTAACCTAGTGGTCTTCAGTTTCTATGCTCCCTAATGAAAAACGGTTGTTTAACAGAAGCGCACCGGAAGGCAGAAGGTGGCTGTAGGAACTATATTTCCAGCAGGAGTTGGTGCCTTCAGGAGAGGGGGTGAAAAATTGATTCTGAATTTCTGGAAATTATTTTATTCTTTCCTCAGTTCTGGCCTTTTCCCTCTGCTTACCAATGCAGCCATGTCTGTTAAACCTGTGCTGTTGAGCTTGTATGAAGTCTATTTCTTGCCTCTGGGTAAAACTCTGAAGCCAGGACTGCAAGGACTGCTGACTGGAGTGTTGCCTGGCTTGGAAGAAGGTTCTGAGTACTATGACAGGTGAGTAGACTGTTGTTTGCTGCATGTATGTATCTGTAATTCAGGGGGACAAAAACCTTCTTGGAGATGAACAGTCAAGGTACTTGCAAGTTGCTGTTTTAGTCGTTACTTAGAGTTACATAAGTTCATTTTGGAAGCTTTTTAATAGTAAATAAATGCTAAACATATAGTCAGTATAGATCACTACACGTCATTAATTGTGACCGTTTTGTATGATAAGTTGTATTAATATTTTAGTATTTGGGAGTAAATTTATTTTTAAGTTAAGACTATATATAAGCTAAAGTATAATTTGATGGTCAGTAATTGTAGAGAAATATTGCAAGTTCCATCGTAAATTTAACAGTGAATTTTAGCATTTCATTGTTGGTTAAGTTTCCTATCAATTTAAAAGCTAATCTCCAACCTCTGCAGGGGTCTATTTAATCTCAGCAGAGAGAAACACTGCCTCCACATTTCCAAAGAAATAGTGCAGATTCATGTTTGAATATAGATTTTATAAATTTTCTGGATGTGGGCAATGCTGTTTATTGCTTATTCCTAGATGTCTTAAGGAGGAGGTGTTAGATCACATTCCATTCCATTCCCACTAAGGATGCAGGGAGGCATCAAAGTGCTAACAACATATTTCCGAAAGAGAGTTCTATGGAGTATTAAAATCATGCATACTTGTTTTATATTTCCTTCTGTTGACAGGAGGTGATGCCCCCCCCCCGGTCTTAGATTAGTATACTTTCAGCCAGTGTTGTCCACCAGTTGCTTCTGGTTGAGAAACCAACCACTTTTTCAGTTTCTTGTAGGACAGATTTCAACTATTCCTATTGTTCTATTGGATCAATATCATTGCCCAGACTGCTTTGACAAAGGGTCATCTGGACTCGAAATGTCAGCTCTTTTATCTCCTTCCAGATGCTGCCAAACCTGCTGAGATTTTCTAGCATTTTCTCTTTTGGTTTCACTGCCCAGAGTAGTTCCCTGTCTTCAAACTTGTTCTGGCATCCTCTTTTTGCTACTGATAGAGCCTATGGATTTGTTTGTGGGCTTTTTCTTTTATGTTGGCCCCAAAGATATATTCTATAAGGTGCCAGTGCTGTGGGCATGGATACCTTGAGGTGTCTTAAATTTAGCTTTATGCTGCAGTAGGAATTAGTGATGCTCTGCAGAATTCTAACAGAAGTCAACCACTGTTGTTAACAATTGCCAATGCCGTATCTGCCCAAGACCGCTTGCCAATGCTCTTGATTGTGCCCAAATCTTTTGTTGAAATATCCAGATATGATGAGCTTATGCTTTGCATCTATGTTCTATTAGACACAAGGAGCACACCAGGATGATAGGGAGTGGGATAGCTTGATCTTGGTTTCAGATAAAGCTCGGCACAACATCGTGGGCCGAAGGGCCTGTTCTGTGCTGTACTGTTCTATGTTCTATGTTTGCATCAACCTTCAGTAGAAGCCTTTTTTAGTTACTATTGTATGCTTGTGGGGTGGAAGATATATGCTAATAATGGTGGAGAACTGGTTGTTCTGGATTGGTAGTTGTTGAGATGGGAGTTGATTCGAAAAACCAGTGGGGCAGAATGGAGTCCTTGATCATGAGTCCAAACCTGAGAAGTGTTGTTCATATTTATCTTTTACTGACCAGAAAAGCTCCATGTTCTGCCGTTATCCTTGCTCTGTGAAATGAACATCACTCTCTGACAGAATACAAATGGGAGATGGGATCCTTCTGCACCATCTTGAGATCTGAATATGAAAGTGTAGGCACCCCTAAAATTTTTAGATGGCATGTGGATGTGTATTTATATAAGAGTGGAGGAGAGAAGAGCATCTTCTCTGCAATAACCCGGTGAACACTTAGTTCCTGAAATTCTTTCCATTTGTTTGACTAACAAAACACACCTTGTGCGTTGGACTCATGCTGTGTGATATGAGCAAAAAATGTATTAAAGCATCTGATTAAAGAAAGGCACCAAACCACTAAATTTAAACAGTCCAGGCCTTCATGACATTAGCAGAGGAATTTCATACCATAATGTTTTCGTCATTAACCGCAACATTTGGAGAATTATAAGTTCTTATATTCTCAGTGCGGCACGGTGCCACACTGGTTAGCACTGCTGCCTCACAGCTCCAGGAACCCGAGTTCCATTCCAGCCTCGGGTCACTGTCTGTGTGGAGTTTGCATGATCCCCCCCTGTGTCTGCGTGGGTTTCCTCCAGATGCTCCGGTCTGCTGCCGCAGTCCAAAGATATGTGGGTTAGATCGATTGGCCAAATTGCTGAATTGTCCATTAGTGTCATGGAAGTTAAGAGGGTAAGTTAGGGGGGTGTAACGGGGATAGAGCCTGGGTGGGATTGTTGTCGGTGCAGGCTCGATGGGCCAAATGGCCTCCTCCTGCACTGGAGGGATTCTATGATTCTATGACAGCGGTGATCATAAATCAAAACGTCCGTCCAGAACCAATATTCTGAGCACTTTGCTCTTGCTATTATCCTCAAGGGAACGGCAGTGTAGTATCAACCATGATTATGACGAAATTCTAATCCATCACAGATCAGCATTGACAGCAGCAACCTCAATACAGTAGAACAGTTTTCCTATCTGGGTGTCATTGTCTCAAATGATGCCATTGTCAACAAAGACAAATAGTTGACTATCAAGGTCTACTGCTCTTTTGGCTGCTTCTCAAAGTGTGCCTGGCAAAACCATACAGTATGCATCACTACCAAAGCTCAAGCCTACAGAGTGGTTGTCATCACCATCTTCTTGTAGGGATCAGAATCATGGGTTCTGTGAAGAAAACAAATGTGACTGCTCAAGCACTTCCATCTGTGCTGTCTTAAATCCATCATAAACTTCAGTTGGCAGGTTATTTTTTTAATTATTTCAAGGAATGTGGGCATTGCTGGCGAGGCCAGCATTTATTGCTCATCCCTAATTGCCTCTGAGAAAATGATGATGAGCCACCACCTTGAACCACTGAATTCATGCAGTGTAAGGACATCCACAATGATGTTAGGAAGGGAGTTCCACAGTTTTGACTCAGTGACAGTGAAGGAGTGTTGATATATCATAGAAATCATAGAAACCCTACAGTGCAGAAGGAGGCCATTCGGCCATCGAGTCTGCACCGACCACAATCCCACCCAGGCCCTACCCCCACATATTTACCCGCTAATCCCTCTAACCTATGCATCCCAGGACTCTAAGGGGCAATTTTTTTTTTTTAACCTGGCCAATCAATCTAACCCGCACATCTTTGGACTGTGGGAGGAAACCGGAGTACCCGGAGGAAACCCACGCAGACACGAGGAGAATGTGCAAACTCCACACAGACAGTGACCCGAGCCGGGAATCGAACCCGGGACCCTGGAGCTGTGAAGCAGCAGTGCTAACAACTGTGCTACCGTGCCGCCCCAATACTTTCAGGGTAATGTGTGGTTTGGAGGGGAACTTTCAGGTGGTGGTGTTCCCATGCATCTGTTATCTTTGGCCTTTGAGGTGGTAGAGATCACAAGTTTGGAAGGTGCTGTTAAAGGAGCCTTGGCGAGTTGCTGCAGTGCATCTTGTAGATGGTACACACTGCTGCTACTGTGTCAGTGCTGGGGGGAGTGAATGCTGAAAGTGGTGGATGGGGTGCTAATAAAGCAGGACGCTTTCTCTTGGATGGTGGAGCTGCTTTCATCCAGGCAAGTGTAAAGTATTCTATCACGCATCTTTGTAGTTGGCCCTAGGGTTCGGAGATGAGTTACTGTGCCAAATTCCCAACCTCTGACCTGCTCTTGTAGCCACAGAATCTATATGGCTAGTCCACTTTAGTTTCTGGACACTGGTAACGCCATGATGTTGATAGTGGGGAATTCAGTGATGGTAATATCAATGACTGTCATGGTGAGATTTTTGGAACTGTTTGGATTCTCTCCTGTTGTAGAGGGTCATTGCCTGGCACTTGTGTGGTGCGAGTGTTGCTTGCCACTTAAGTCCTTAGCAGAGCTGATCTTGCCTTCTAATGCAATATCAATTGAGTGGGCAGGACACGTGTCATTCATGGAGGATTCCAGAATGCCAAAGGCCTTGCTTTATGGTGATCTATGCTCGGTAGTGACACCAAGGTGCACCTTGCAAATGCTTCAAAATGGTGAAGCTATAAGGTTTGTATGAAAAGCAGCATGTCTTGCCGGAGTTAAGTGATCCTCCCACCAGTGGATCCGGGCCCCCGCTCCCACCAGTGGATCCGGGCCCCCGCTCCCACCAGTGGATCCAGGCAATCCTATGCAGGACTGCCACATCTAATTGAAAAGTGTGGTGTGCAGTTTAGCAACAAGCAGGAGGAGGCTTCTTGAAAACTCTCATTTTCAATGATGGTGGAACCTACATTATGAGCGCATAAGTCCAATCTGAGGTGTTTGCAACCATCTTCAGCTGAGAAAGTGATGCACCACCATCACAGATGCCTATCTTCAACCGATTTGGTTCCCCACATGATTTGAAGAAATGGCTAAGCATGCTGAAACAAAGGCTATGAGCTCCAACAACATCTCAACTTGTGCTTCGGACTAGCTGTCCCTCCAGCCAAACTTCTGGTACAGCTCTGACATTGGCATCTATCCAACAGTGGAAAATTGCCCAGGTATTTTGTTCACAAATAGCCAGGGCAAGTCCAATTTGACTAATTACCACCCCATCAGCCAGCCCACAATCATCAGCAAAGTGATAGGAAGTCGTTTTAACAGTGCCATCAAGCTTCACTTATCAATAACAAGCTGCGCACTGTTCAGCATCTCCACATCATCTCCACATCAGTTGGGTACTGCCAGGACTACTTGGTTCAAATATGAACAAAAGTGCTGAATTCCAGAGATGTGAGCTGAGACTCATCAAGGCAACATTTGACTTCATATGACATCAATGAATTCTATTAAAACTGAAGTCAATTGGGATTGGGGAAAACTCCCTACTGGCTGGAGTCATATTTAACACAAAGGAAGATGGTTGTTGAAGGCTAATCAACTCAGCCCCAAGGCATCACTGCAGGTGTTCCTTGGCCAATGACTAGCCCAACCATCTTTGGATGCTTCATCAATGATGTTACGCGGTCAGAAGCGAGCAAATTGCTGATGTGTTCAGATCCACTCATGATTCCTCACATGATGAACCAGTTCATTTTCTCATGGAGCGGGGTATGACTAGCTTCCAGATTTGGGGTTGCTTAAGTAGCATCTGTAGTGCCTATCAATGACGATCAGTCTAACCATCTTCTTGTGCTTGTTTTACCTAAATCCAAGATAGCTTCTTCTTCATGTCTAGATACAAGATTCTCTTCAGAAATGCAATTCTCCATGCACTTGCTTTCAATATAAAAATAATATGGCATCAATGTCTAATTTGGCTCTCGGCAATACATGTATTGCCGAGAGCCAAAGTGAGTCTCACTTCTGTTGTCGGCAAGATGTTGGAAAAAATTATAAGGGATAGGATTTATAGTTATTTGGAGAGTAATGAATTGATAGGTGATAGTCAGCATGGTTTTGTGGCAGGTAGGTCGTGCCTTACTAACCTTATTGAGTTTTTTGAGAAAGTGACCAAGGAGGTGGATGGGGGCAAGGCAGTGGACGTGGTATATATGGATTTTAGTAAGGCGTTTGATAAGGTTCACCATGGTAGGCTTCTGCAGAAAATGCAGATGTATGGGATTGGGGGTGATCTAGGAAATTGGATCAGGAATTGGCTAGCGGATAGGAAACAGAGGGTGGTGGTTGATAGTAAATATTCATCATGGAGTGCGGTTACAAGTGGTGTACCTCAGGGATCTGTTTTGGGGCCACTGCTGTTTGTAATATTTATTAATGATCTGGATGAGGGTATAGTTGGGTGGATTAGCAAATTTGCTGATGACACCAAAGTCGGTGGTGTGGTAGACAGTGAGGAAGGGTGTCGTAGTTTGCAGGAAGACTTAGACAGGTTGCAAAGTTGGGCCGAGAGGTGGCGGATGGAGTTTAATGCGGAGAAGTGTGAGGTAATTCACTTTGGTAGGAATAACAGATGTGTTGAGTATAGGGCTAACGGGAGGACTTTGAATAGTGTGGAGGAGCAGAGGGATCTAGGTGTATGTGTGCATAGATCCCTGAAAGTTGGGAATCAAGTAGATAAGGTTGTTAAGAAGGCATATGGTGTCTTGGCGTTTATTGGTAGGGGGATTGAATTTAGGAGTCGTAGCGTTATGTTGCAACTGTACACAACTCTGGTGCGGCCGCACTTGGAGTACTGTGTGCAGTTCTGGTCCCCACATTACAGGAAGGATGTGGAGGCTTTGGAGAGGGTGCAGAGGAGGTTTACCAGGATGTTGCCTGGTATGGAGGGGAGATCCTATGAGGAGAGGCTGAGGGATTTGGGATTGTTTTCGCTGGAAAGGCGGCGGCTAAGAGGGGATCTTATTGAAACATATAAGATGATTAGAGGTTTAGATAGGGTGGATAGTGATAGCCTTTTTCCTCTGATGGAGAAATCCAGCACGAGGGGGCATGGCTTTAAATTGAGGGGGGGTAGTTATAGAACCGATGTCAGGGGTAGGTTCTTTACCCAGAGGGTGGTGAGGGATTGGAATGCCCTGCCAGCATCAGTAGTAAATGCGCCTAGTTTGGGGGCGTTTAAGAGATCCGTAGATAGGTTCATGGACGAAAAGAAATTGGTTTAGGTTGGAGGGTCACAGTTTTTTTTTTTAACTGGTCGGTGCAACATCGTGGGCCGAAGGGCCTGTTCTGCGCTGTAATGTTCTATGTTCTATGTTCTATGTATATTTTCTCAAAATATCCTTGTACAATCAACTGCTCTGTAGTGACCCATTACTTCTGATTTTTCAATGGCATTACTATCGTCAAACCCACCACCATCAATGTTCTGGGTCGCTATTGGTCAGGACCAAAAGGACCAACCACATGAATACTTTGGCTACAAAAGTAAATCAGGGGCTGACTCCCTAAAGCCTTTCATAGGACAGGATTAGGTCACGTAGCCTTGCAAACCTATCCCACCATTTACAGCAAAAATGTTTGATCTGAGTCCTAATTCCATCTATATGGATAACAAAATGTATCAAGTTCAAATTTAAAACTTACGCTTTGTTGTCTGGAAATTAGACACTTTGAGCAGTTTGCACTAAAACTCATTTACCCAGGTGCTATTACTCGTGAGACAAACAAAGGACAAGAGTCGATTCGCAGTTACTCAATTTTATTAACAAATGCTTATCATACAAACTCTGTACAAAAACAACTCTCAGATCCTATATCAAACATAGATTGGAATATCCCTAGGGTAAGGGGATTGGATGGGGAGGAGTTCATTAGGTGTGTTCAGGAGGGTTTCTTGACACAGCATATGGACAAGCCTACAAGAGGAGAGGCTGGACTTGATCTGATACTGACCAATGAACCTGGACAGGTGTCAGATCTCTCAGTGGGAGAGCATCTTGGGGATAGCGACCATAACTCTATCTCAATGCTTGCATTGGAAAAAGAGAGGATCAGGCAAGCTAGGAAAGCGTTTATATGGAGTAAGGGGAAATATGAAGACATAAGGCAGCAAATTAGAGGAGTAAATTGGAAGGAGGTATTCTCGGGGAAATGTACTGAAGAGAGGTGGCAGTTTTTCAAGGAATGTCTGTCTAGAGTTCGACAGGACAACGTTCCGAGTAGACAGAGAGGAGTTGGTAGGTTAAAGGAACCGTGGTGCATGAAAGCTGTGCGGGACCTAGTCGAGAAGAAAAGGAAAGCGTACAAAAGGTTCAGAGAGCTTGGCGAAGATAGGGATCTAGATGAGTATACGGCTTGTAGGAAGGGACCAAAGAAGGAAATTAGGAGAGCCAGAAGGGGTCACGAGAAGGCCTTGGCAGGTAGGATTAAGGAAAATCCTAAGGCGTTCTATAAAAAAAGGATGAGACGTGAAGGAATAGGGCCTATAAAAGGTGAAGGCGGGAAAATCTGTATGGAACCAGTAGAAATGGCAGAGGTGCTTAATGAGTATTTTGCCCTGGTTTTCACAGAGGAGAAGGACCTGGGCGGATGTACTGTGGGCTTGCGGTGGACTGAAAAGATTGAGTATGTGGACTTTAACAAAGAGGTTGTGCTGGAATCTTTGAATGGCATCAAGATAGATAAGTTGCCAGGTCCGGATGGAATGTACCCCAGGTTACTGTGGGAGGCGAGGAAAGAGATTGAAGAGCCTCTGGCGATGATCTTTGCATCGTCGATGGAGACGGGAGAGGTGCCGGAGGATTGGAGGATGTGGTTCCTATTTTCAAGAAGGGGAATAGGGATAGCCCAGGAAATTACCGACCGGTGAGTCTAACCTCAGTGGTTGGTAAGCTGATGGAGAAGATCCTGAGGGACAAGATTTATGAGCATTTAGAGAGGTTTAGTATGCTCAAGAATACTCAGCATGGCTTTGTCAAAGGCAGATCGTGCCTTACGAGCCTGGTGGAGTTCTTCGAAAATGTGACGAAACAGATTGACGAAGGGAAAGCGGTAGATGTAGTTTATATGGATTTTAGCAAGGCGTTCGATAAGGTCCCCCATGCAAGGCTTCTCGAAAAAGTGAGAGGGCATGGGATCCAAGGGGCTGCTGCCCTGTGGATCCAGAACTGGCTTGCCCAAAGGATGTGGAGATGCCGGCGTTGGACTGGGGTAAACACAGTAAGAAGTTTAACAACACCAGGTTAAAGTCCAACAGGTTTAAGGAGGCAGAGAGTGTGTATAGATGGGTCTTTTTCTAAATGAAGGTCGGTCACCAGTGATGTGCCCCAGGGATCTGTTCTGGGACCCTTGCTGTTTGTCATTTTCATAAATGACCTGGATGAGGAAGTGGAGGGATGGGTTGGTAAGTTTGCCGACGACATGAAGGTTGGTGGGGTTGTGGATAGTCTGGAGGGATGTCAGAAGTTACAGAGGGACATAGATAGGATGCAAGACTGGACGGAGAAGTGGCAGATGGACTTCAACCCAGATAAATGTGTAGTGGTCTATTTTGGCAGGTCAAATGGGATGAAGGAGTACAATATGAATGGAAAGACTCTTAGTACTGTAGAGGATCAGAAGGACCTTGGGGTCCGGGTCCATAGAACTCTGGAATCGGCCCCGCAGGTGGAGGAGGTGGTTAAGAAGGCGTATGGTGTGCTGGCCTTCATCAATCGAGGGATTGAGTTTAGGATAATGATGCAGCTATATAAGGCCCTCGTCAGACCCCACTTGGAGTACTGTGCTCAGTTCTGGTTGCCTCATTACAGGAGGGATGTGGAAAAGATTGAAAGGGTGCAGAGGAGATTTACAAGGATGTTGCCTGGATTGAGTGGCATGCCTTATGAGGATAGGCTGAGGGAGCTCGGTCTTTTCTCCTTGGAGAGACGTAGGATGAGAGGAGACCTAATAGAGGTATACAAGATGTTGAGAGGCATAGATCTGGTGGACTCTCAGGGGCTTTTTCCCAGGGTGACAATGGCTGCTACGAGAGGGCACAGGTTTAAGGTGCTGGGGGGGGGGGGGGGGGGGGGGTAGGTACAGGGGAGATGTGAGGGGGAAGTTTTTCACACAGAGGGTGGTGGGCGAGTGGAATCGGCTGCCGTCAGTGGTGGTGGAGGCGAACTCAATAGGGTCTTTTAAGAGACTCCTGGATGAGTACATGGGACTTAATAGGATGGAGGATTATAGGTAGGTCTGAAAGGTAGGGATATGTTCGGCACAACTTGTGGGGCCGAAGGGTCTGTTTTGTGCTGTAGTTTTTCTATGTTTCTATCCCATAATAACTTAATGCTTTCTGCTATCTGTCTGAGATTTCTGATACTCCTCGTGTCCATGAATTTGACCGGGCTACTGAGTCCGATTTGCTGAGTTCTGTTGTCTGTCTGGCTCAGGGTCAACTTCGCGAAGATTGGTCTCGCATGCCGTCTTCCATCACCACTGGGTTTCTGCCTAGTCTTCATTGTAGGTCTTCGCTGGGGTGGCCTCCAGATGTCTTCTCCTCTTTGTGCCCTTCTGGAGGGTTTGCCTACTTTCAGCCCATGAAGCTACTGGGTGTTGTCACAGCACCCAATGGAATTGCCGATTCCATATATGGAAGACGCCAGTCCCCCTTTGTGTCCATCTTCGGGTGCACAGGGTTCATGTAGTCCCTTTCTAGATAAGGCAACAGCGGGAATCCGAGGTGCCAGAGAGTTTGACCGATACTGGGGAATACACACATACTATCCTTATTTGGTCAGGGCTGAGCACCTCCAGTTCCAGCTTCCAGGACAAGTTCAGACTTGCCCTTGCTCAGCTTTGACCTGCGTTTGTGTTCAAACTTGGCCTGTCCGAATTCCCATCAGGCCTGGCTGTGGCGGCTGTTGAGTGCTGTTTAATTTGGATTATCTAATTCTGTCTCAGGCCCAGTTGCTCAGGCCATTGGCCACTTGGCCACAGTTTGATCTGGTATCAATTGCAGTTTGTGGAAGTGAGTTCCAAACGTCTTCTACTGTTATGTGATGCAGTGTTTCCTAATTTTACTCCTGAGAGATCTGATCCTAATTTTTAAAGAATGCTCCCAAGTCTTTGACTCCCCAATCAATGGAAATAGATTTTTTTTCTCTGCTCTAGCTGTTCCCTTTGATATCTTCAAAGCTTCTATCAAACCCTCCTTGAATTTCAAAATTCTAGGGAATTCTGGTTTACATAAACTTGTAGTTAACCCCATGGAATCCAAATTACATTCTGGTAAACCAATGATGCACCGCCACAAAGACCACTATATTCCACCCAAGGCATGTTGCCCAGAATTTCTCACCATACTACCAAGTATGGTCCACGAAGTTCCATGAACACGGTACAAATCTAAAAAAGGTTAGTGGTAGGTCAGAAGATTGGACAGATTTTAAGAATCGGCAAATAATGACAAAAACAACAATAACACTTGTGAAAGTAGAGTCATAAGAGTTTTACAGCTTAGCAAGAAGCTCTTTGCCCATCGTATCTGTGCCAACCATCAAGCACCTATATATTCTAATTCCATTTTCCAGCACTTGGTCCACAGCCGTATATGCCGTGGCGCTTCAAATGCTTATCTAAATGGTTCTTTCTCACAAGTTGAATTTTAAAATAAAAAGGAAGTCTCTGATTATCTGTCAATATTTATTTGATAGGAAATGTTATTACTTGTATCTGTATGAGAACAAAAGGAGAGTCTTTATTCTAAGGTTCAGTCTTTTTGTAAGTACAAGTTATGCTGAGTTTTGGAAAAAAAGAATGATACATTTAAGCTGATTTGAGTGACGGGGAGTGAAGGAAGGAGGATACAAAGTTAATCAGAAATTCCAAAGCAGAAAATTTTGGGTAGCAATTGGAGTGAGAGGTACCCACTGGTTCCTAATATTTTAAGGAGTAGGTGGGCATGCATTTCTTGTTTCCATCATATTTTACACACAATGCTCAGTTTATCACTTAAGTACAGGCACAATTAAACAAATTTATTCTGAGCAAATTTCTGGCAGCAAACTGCCAAGAACAATCATTACAAATAGTGAAATTCAAAATAATTAATTGTACGTAGAAAACTGGCATACTGGCATTTAGGCAATGGAGCAATCTTAAAACACTAGATACTTCTGAGTTGTAAACTGAACAGTACATTCCACAATTTCTTGGGCAAATAATAATTAAATTCTGATCCTCTTATATACTTATTAAGGGATATGGGGATAGTGCAGGAAATTGGGATCAAAATATACAGGAAGGGCAGATGAGTGTCAAAAGCCCCCAAAAAATCCCAAAAAATTCAATCATGGATTAAAGCCATAAAAGAAAATTTGCTCCTCTTCAGTAAATGGGAGAAGCAGAGGGTAGGATTTCCCCCAAAAATTCTAAGTGTCAAATTCGTGTAAAAACTGGAGTAAATCAGGCTGGCTTTTTCAGCGAGAGTTTCAAAATGAATCTCCCACACTCTGTGCACTAGTGTGATTCACTCCAGAAACCAGTGGGCGGGGCGCTTATTCCTGCTGGAGAGGCCGACAGCATACTGCTGAGCGGGCCACTGTGTATGCGCCGATCTTTCAGCACCGAGTTCGGCGCATGTGCAGTAGCTCCTGCCTGCCGGCCTCCTAATTGCTGGCCAGCCCTCCACAATCCTGGCATCATCAGCCATGTGACCCCCCCTCCCCCGCTCCAGTGACCCGATTGCTGGCCTCCCTCCCTCCCCCACTGATCCCAACTGCAGTGTGGCAGCAGGACCACCCCACTGATTGCCCCCATTAGGCCCTGCCCTTTGGCACTGCCCCATGCCTGGTGGGCAGTGCCAAGATGGCACTTTGCCCCTTGGGCAGTGCTGGGGGCCCAGGCCAGCACTGCCAAGGTGGCAATGCCCAGGGGGCACCCCCCCATGTGCTCGACCCTCTGGGGGGCCTCGATTTTCCCCCCCATCCCCCACCTTCACTCCAGTGGGAGTAAACCCCTGGTTGTGTGTGTGGTGGGGAGGTGTAGGGGTGGGGTGGGAGGGAGCTGGAGAGAAGAGGCTAACAGGCCCCGAGATTTCAGTCCCGGGCCCGCTAATGCTATTTGAATAGCATGTCACTGAGCTGCTGCAGAGCTGATGGTGATGGAAATCCGGCACTAGGAGATGCGCGGAGGCCCAGACACCCGGCCCAGACGCCCAGCCCAAATCAGCCGCAGCTAGAGTCTCCCGGCCCACTGTGCTGAAAAAACAGAGTAAGAGTTTTAACAACACCAGGTTAAAGTCCAACAGGTTTATTTGGTAGCAAATACCATTAGCTTTCGGAGTGCTGCTCCTTCGTCAGGTGTTGTTAAAACTCTTACTGTGTTTACCCCAGTCCAACGCTGGCATCTCCGCATCCTGAAAAAGCAGCACAGCGGGATGGGAGAATCACCCCCAGAGTCTATGAGAAGCTGCTTCTCCTCCAGTCACAGGTTCTGTCTTGCCTGATCTTACTGCTCCTCCAGAAATAGAATCTGTGATTTGAGACAGCAGCAAGGACGGGAGACCCGGGAGAATTTTTTCCAAACTATTGCTCAATGGGAACAGAGGATCCTGAAAAAAGTCAGCAGGTCTGGCAGTATCTGTCGGGTGAGAAAACAAGAGTTAATGTTTCAAGTCTATTTGGTGCTTCAGCAGAAGTGTTCTGTGGAAGAGCCAAATGGACTCGAAACATTAACTCTGGTTTCTCTCCCTGCAGATACTGCCAGACCTGCTAACTTTTTCCAGCATCCTCTGTTCTTGCCCAGATTCCAGCATCCACAGAATTTTGTTTATTTTGTTGCTCAGTGGGGAGAAGTTTCTAGGGAAATACTGTCTCATCGAGCAACCGTTTGGGGAAAAGAAATTGCAGTCTGGAGCCTGGGCGGACCAGAATGCAATTGAGACAGGTAACTGAAAACACAAGTGAACCTGTCAGTCAATCTATTACAATAGCTCCACCTCTGACTGTCTCCGACTAAGCAGCCTTATCACAGATCGATGGGTAGCTCTGAAAAGAGCCTTTGGATTAAATTTATATTTTGCTCGTTCTGTGCTGGGCTAGCTACGTTTGCAGTAAGAAAACACTTTTACCTTCTTTTGGACCTGGCTTGGACCCCTTGCTCTCACTCTGGTAACTCCCAATCTGTACCCTCTCCCTGGGAGAAACCCTAGGTGGGATATCTCAAGCTCAAGCAGCACAGCAGTCCCCCACTTCTATCCTAAGTTCTGAATGAAGGAATTGACTGTGGGAGTGATTGCAACAGCTTTGCAAAAAGGCCCAAGTACCACAGCTTTGCATGCCTAACAGAACCTGTGTAGCTGGTCTGTATAATGGTTGGAGTCAAACTGAACCAATTTTAAAATAAATCATTATTTTACTGGTGCATTTACAGTGGGGTAAAAAAATGCACAGGAAGAAAATGCATCACAGGAAATGATTATTATTTATTCAAATTATACATTAGACCACTGCTGTTTTGATACCTCAGATTAGGTTTTGTAATGGTAGATCTTGCTCAAGTAGTGAAAAGGCAAAGTGACAGAAGACAAGAAGGACTACACTACAATATGGGGATGGGGTTGAAAAAGTTATTGAGTGAAGTGCCTTGGAGTCACCCGATCTATACAGATAATCTGGACAAAGCTTTGGTGCTAGTGAACTAAGTTTAAAGATGGGGGACCAGAAGGTGTTGTTAGGAGGCTTCAAAGCCTTAGCAACAAAGCACTATTTAGATCACAGTAACTTAAATCATTACAGTAACCTAAATATAGTTAGTGTTTTTAACATAATCAAATGTTCCAAGGTTCTTCACAGGAGCATTTAGTATGACTTTGAGCCACAGAAGCAGGTTGTAGGTCAAATGGACAAAAGCTTGGTGAAAGAAAAGAGAGAATAGAAGGGGCGGCACGGTAGCACAGTGGTTAGCACTGCTGCTTCACAGCTCCAGGGACCTGGGTTCGATTCCCGGCTTGGGTCACTGTCTGTGTGGAGTTTGCACATTCTCCTCGTGTCTGCGTGGGTTTCCTCCGGGTGCTCCGGTTTCCTCCCACAGTCCAAAGATGTGCGGGTTAGATTGATTGGCCATGTTAAAAAAAAAATTGCCCTTAGTGTCCTGAGATGCGTGGATTAGTGGGTAAAATATGTAGGGATATGGGGGTAAGGCCTGGGTGGGATTGTGGTTGGTGCAGACTCGATGGGCCGAATGGCCTCTTTCTGTACTGTAAGGATTCTATGATGAATGCTGGAAAATCTCAGCAGTCTGGCAGCATCTGTAAGGAAAGAAGAGAGCTGACGTTTCGAGTCCAGACGACACTTTGTCAAAGCTTTGAGTTGAAACATCAGCTCTTTTCTCTCCTTACAGATGCTGCCAGACCTGCTGAGATTTTCCAGCATTTTCTCTTTTGGTTTCAGATTCCAGCATCCGCAGTAATTTGCTTTTAGCTTGGTGAGAGAGGCAGATTTTAACAAGTGTCTTAAAGAGAGAAAGTGAGGCAGAGAAGCAGAGAGGTGCAGGGAGTGTCGTTCAGAACTTAGGGTTTAGCCAACTGAAAGCAATGCCACCAGTGGTGGAACAGTTAAAATTGGGGAGCTTATAATGAAAATTTTAAAATCAAGACAGGTGCCGGAGTGTGGCGACTAGGGAATTTTCACAGTAACTTCATTACAGTGTTAATGTAAGCCCACTTGTGACACTAATAAATAAACTGAAACGATGCTCGTTTGGGAGCCAGTGTAGATCAGTGCGATAGGTAATGGAGAAAGGAACTTTCTGCGAGTTGAGGCATGAGCAGCAGACTTTTGGATGATCTAAAGTTTACAGAGGGTAGAATACAGGAGACCAGCCAGGAATATGCTGTACTAGTCGAGTCTACATCTAATGAAGCATGAGTGAGGGTTTCTTCTTAGTTAAAAGATTCAATAATATATATCTTATCTTATTCATCTAAAGAAGGAATACACGAAAACAAATTTCAACATAAATAAAGACAATACAAAAATTCAACATACACGGCTACACTACCTAATAAATAATTGGTGCGAATGGAAAAGGTAAAATGAAAACCAAAAGGTAGCCACCAAAAAACAAAAGGTAATCACAAGAAAATCTCAAGAAGAGCCCTCAGGGAAATCATTGACCCATAGCAGAAAGGAAGAGTTGAGATAGAAAATCTGCAAATATCTTGTAGAATGACCTACTCTAGTGTCCTTCGGTTCTCCATTTAATTAATGAATGGCTGTGGACTTGAACGGTCACATCTTGAAGGATAAATCATTCTCTTTTACATGCTGTCACCCTCTTGTATTTATAAAACAGCATATTAACTGGTCTAACATGAGAGGGGCCATGGAAGATCTTAAGTCACTGCAATTCCATTTTTATGATGGGGTGGGAAATATTGAACCCTCCCTATATATGGCCATGATAAAATATTTTTTGAAAATTTTTTGCAGCCCATTCATTTGTTGTTCTCATTTCTTATTGCACTGGCAGGAGTGAGGAGGGCAAAAAGGGGTCACAAATCATTCGCCAGCAATTCATGGCCTCAACCGGGATATTGGGTTCATGTCACACTATCTGTAACCCCCACAACTTGCCTGGATGTGCAAAATCTCACTAGCTGTCCTGTCTGGAGACAATACACATCTCTTTAACCTATGCTTAATGCTCCCTCCACTCACATTGTCTGTACCTTTTAAGACTTGATTAGCTGTAAAGACTCACATTCCAATCATTATTCATGTAAATTGAGTTTGTGTCTTTGTGCCCTGTTTGTGATCAGAACTCCCACCCACCTGACGAAGGAACAGCCTGTTCCGAAAGCTAGTGGCTTTTGCTACCAAATAAACCTGTTGGACTTTAACCTGGTGTTGTTAGACTTCTTACAGGGGAGGTCCCAGAGGATTGGAGAATAGCCAATGTTGTTCCTTTGTTTAAGAAAGGTAGCAAAAAAATAATCCAGGTAATTACAGGCCGGTGAGCCTTACATCATAGAATCCTACAGTGCAGAAGGAGGCCGTTCTGCCCATCAAGTCTGCACCAACCACAATCCCACCCAGGCCCTATCCCATAACCCATACATTTACCCTAGCTAGTCCCCTGACACCAAGGATCAATTTAGCATGGCCAATCCACCTAACCCGCACATCTTTAGACTGTGGGAGGAAACCGGAGCGCCCGGAGGAAACCCACGCAAACAGAGGGAGAATGTGCAGACTCCACACAGACAGTGACCCAAGCCAGGAACTGAACCCTGGTCCCTGGCGCTGAGAGGCAGCAGTGCCACCGTGAAATTATTGGAGAGGATTCTTCGAGACAGGATTTACTCCCACTTGGAAATAAGTGGACGTATTAGCGAGAGGCAAGGGGAGGTCATGTCTCGCTAACTTGATCGAGTTTTTCGAGGAAGTGACGAAGATGATTGAGGGTAGGGCAGAGGATGTGCGGGTTAGGTTGATTGGCCATGCTAAAATTGCCCTTGGTGTCCTGGGATGCGTAGGTTAGAGGGATTAGTGGGTAAATATGTAAGGATATGGGGATAGGGCCTGGGTGGGATTGTGGTCAGTGCAGACTCGATGGGCCGAATGGCCTCTTTCTGTGCTGTAGGGTTTCTAAGATTCTAAGGATGTTATCTACATGGACTTCAGTAAGGCCTTTGACAAGGTCCCTCATGGCAGACTGGTGCAGAAGGTGAAGTTGCATAGGTTCAGAGGTGAGCTGGCAAGGTAGATAAAGAACTGGCTTGGTTATAGAACAGTAAGCAGTCTCACAACACCATAGAAATCATAGAAACCCTACAGTACAGAAAGAGGCTATTCGGCCCATCGAGTCTGCACCGACCCACCCAGGCCGTATCCCCATATCCCTACATATTTTACCCGCTAATCCTTCTAATCTACACATCCCAGGACGCTAAGGGGCAATTTTAGCATGGCCAATCAACCTAACCCGCACATCTTTGGACTGTGGGAGGAAACCGGAGGAAACCCACGCAGACACGAGGAGAATGTGCAAACTCCACACAGACAGTGACCCAAGCTGCGAATCGAACCTGGGCCCCTGGAGCTGTGAGGCAGCAGTGCTAGCCACTGTGCCACCGTGCCGCCCAGTTAACCACCAGGTTAAAGTCCAACAGGTTTATTTGGTAGCACAAGCCACAAGCTTTCGGAGCACTGCCCCTTCATCAGATGAGTGGGAGTTCTGTTCACAAACAGGGCATATATAGATACAAATTCAATTTACAAGATAATGTCATTATCTTGGCATGCTTGCCTTCACGGCTGGGTCATTGAGTTTAAAAATCGGCAAGTTATGTTGCCGCTTTATAGAACCTTAGTTAGGCTGCACTTGGAATATAGTGTTCAGTTCTGGTCACCACACTACCAGAAAGTTGTGGAGGCTTTGGAGAGGGTACAGAAAAGATTTACCAGGGTGTTGCCTGGTATGGAGGGCATTAACTATGAGGAGAGGTTGGAGAAACTTGGTTTGTTCTCACTGGAGCAACGGAGGTTGAAGGGAGACCTGAGAGAAGTCTACAAGATTATGAGGGGCATGGACAGAGTGGATAGTCAGAAGTTTTTTCCCAGGGTGGAAGAGTCAACTACTAGGGGGCACAGGTTTAAGGGGCAAGGTTTAAAGGAGATGTACGAGGCACGTTTTTTTACACAGAGGGTGATGGGTGCCTGGAACCCGCTGCTGGGGGAGTCCATGGAAGCAGATACGATAGTGAGTTTTAAGGGGCGTCTGGACAAGTACATGAATAGGATGCGAATAGAGGGATATGGTCCCCAGAAGGTTAGGGGGTTTTAGTTCAGACGGGCAGCATGGTCGGTGCACGTTGGAGGGCCAAAGTGCCTGTTCCTGTGCTGTAATTTTCTTTGTTCTTTGTTGCTGGGGACCAATGATGGGCGATTTTTCAGCTAGATTGTTTTCACAATATTCAGAAAAAGATCATCTGGCAAACAATGAGTTGCAGTTATCTGGTCCCTAGGTACCAAACCACCCAAACAAATCTCATCTGTCCTCTCTGGCCATCACTCCAAATCTCTGTTCATAAGATACAGAACAAATTAGATTTACCTAGTTGTGTCCAATAGCATTTCTAGAAAGAGTCATGAACTAAAAAGTTTGGTTACTTTTGATGAATAAAATTGTTGAAAGAGACGCATATAAAATTATTTAAATTGTATTTCTTTGTATACAGAGCAAACACATTGCTGGAGAAAGTTGCAGCTGCAGTGGAGCAGTCTGCATTTTACAGTGCCCTTTGGGGGAGCATTCTGACCAGCCCTACTGTGCGGTTACCAGGGATCACCTATGTACTTGCCCATCTGAATCGGAAACTTTCTATGGAGGACCAACTTTATATTATTGGCAGTGACATTGAACTGATGGTACTGAGCTTTTTATATTAGTATGTAAATCCTTCTCTACTTAAATCAGTTATATCTAATCAAATGAAGTTTAAAACCTAGAGTAAGTATATTTAGTTTCAAGATGAGTATTTGCTGTGATTTTGCTCAAACTTTCTGCCATGAAATCTCTTTAAATCTCTTATGTAAAACTTGTGCAATTATAGAGAAATTGGACACCCTGAATAGTTAATTGGAATAGCATTCTTTTGGGCAGCACAGTGACACAATAGTTAGCACTGTTGCCTCACAGAGCCAGGGACCCGGGTTCAATTCTGGGTGACTGTGTGGAGTTTGCACATTCTCCCCGTGTCTGCATGGCTTTCCTCCAGGTGCTCCGGTTTCCTTGCACAGTCCAGAAATGTGCGGGTTAGGTGGATTGGCCATAGTAAAATTGCCCCTTAGTGTCCTGAAATGTGTAGGTTAAATGGATTAGTCATAGCAAATGTGTGATTAATGGAAATAAGATGGGGGTGAGGGCCTGGTTAAGATATTCTGTCAGAAAGTTGGTGCAGACTTCATGGGCTGAATGGCCTCCTTCTGCACTGTAGGGATTCTATGATTACTTTCATAAGGAAGAACTTGCAACTTGCTTGCAGCTATCAGAGTTAAAATGCTTTTATTCTGATGAGAATTGCTCATTGAGCAATGGGGCTTGATATCATGGAATCATAGAATAGTATAGCACAGAAGCAAGCTGTTTGGTCTGTTGTGCCGTCCCAGCTCTCTGAAAGAGCTACTAATTAATCTTAATTTGCTAATTTTTTCAGAGTTCTGCAATCCTTCCTGTACAAGTATATATCTATTCCTTTTTGGAAGTTGCTATTCAATCTGCTTCCACCAATCTTTCATGCAGCACATTCCAAATCATAACATATAAACAAAATTCTCCATCTCCCACAGTTAAGAGACTTCAAAAATGCAGTTGTCCATCTATATTCAACCTCCCTATGATGCAATGTAATCTGTGGTTAGAATGTGTCGGCCTCATTTAGGTGCAGATTCCTCACTCAAAGCCTTGTGTTCTGCCTTTTAACTGCTTCAGCAATCTTTGATCATTTGGTTCTGAGAGATTTGCCTCCTTTTTCTCTTATTAATTGTTGCTAGCCAGAAGTCTGCTTGTGTCAAAGCTTCTTGGAGCCCCACAATGATGTTTGCGTATTGCAGCCATTGCAATTTAAATTCACTAAATCCAAAGCGGATTATTAATGTTCACTCTAATTCAGCTCAATGGTAAATTATGGTGCACAAGTATTGACACTTGAGAATAATGGGACTTCATTGCAGTGTAGAAGTATTGATATGAAAGAAAAGTATAATTTTGATATGGCAGTGCAGGAATTGCACTCCAGAAGAACAATGGAGGGAGGTGAAATTCTATGCAAGGGCATTGGGATACAATATCACAGTACATGAGCAATGGTACAAAAAGACAATGGAGGTGCAACATCATAGCGTATTGTGATATTGTTCCCTTTCTAAGGCTGTTGCAAAAATGGTGTGGATGTCTTGTACTTAAAGCAGTTACAGAATATTGTGTAATGTTCTGAAAAAGGCTTCCTTTCTTTGGATATAGCATAGTAAGTGTGAGGTGACCAAATATCTTTAAAATATTTTCATAATATTATTGACTAAATGAATCATGAATGACTCCAGCAGTAATGTTTTAAGTAGTGAAATGTTTCACTTTATGATAAATAATTGTATCAAACATTTACTGTAACAATATTTTGGATGGGCACAATTTTGAAGTCTGTTTTTAGTGAACTGATCACTCTGTTTAGAGGTACTTAACCATACTTAGATTTAGCAGGGATACTTTAATCAATAACAACTTGTATTTAATGTAATGAAATGTCCCAAGATCTTCACAAGGGCTTTATAAAGATAAAATATGAAACCATACATCTGGCGGCATGGTAGCACAGTGGTTAGCACTGCTGCTTCACAGCTCCAGGGTCCTGGGTTCGATTCCCGGCTCGGGTCACTGTCTGTGTGGAGTTTGCACATTCTCCTCGTGTCTGCGTGGGTTTCCTCCGGGTGCTCCGGTTTTCTCCCACAGTCCAAAGATGTGCGGGTTAGGTTGATTGGCCAGGTTCAAAATTGCCCCTTAGAGTCCTGAGATGCGTAGGTTAGAGGGATTAGCGGGTAAATATGTGGGGGTAGGGCCTGGGTGGGATTGTGGTCGGTGCAGACTCGATGGGCCGATTGGCCTCCTTCTGCACTGTAGGGTTTCTATGATTTCTATGAAAGAAGATATTAGGGCAAATAACTAAACACTTGGTTTTAAGGAGCATTTTAAAGGAAGAAAGTTTAGAGAGAGAATTCCAGAGTTTAGGGCATGGGCAGCGAAAGCACAGCCACCAATAGTGGAATGATTAAAATAGGAGATGCTAAAGAGGCCAAAATTAAGAGAGTGTAGTTATCTTGGAGGGTTTGGGGCTGAAGGAGCTTACAGAGATAGGGAGTCATAGAGTTGTACTGTACAGAAAAGGCCCATCGACCCATTGAATTCACAACAAGAATTAATTACCACTAAAGCCACACTAATACCATTTTCCAGCGCTTGTCCTTGAATGTTATGATATTTCAAGTGCTCATTGAAATACTGGCTGTAAGGTTTCCGGCATCCACTACCTTCCAGGCAATGATTCCAGATTCTCACCACTCTGAGTGAAAACATTTTTTCTCAAATCCCCTCTGAATCTAATGTCCCTCACCTTAAAACTATGTCCCCTCGTGATTGACCCCTCAACCAAGGGGAGAGCAAGGCCACAAAGGAATGTTCAAACAAAGCTTGAGAACTCAGGAGGCACGGTTAGTAAGTTTGCAGATGACACCAAGATCGGTGGCATAGGGGATAGTGAAGAAGATAATCTAGGATTGCAATGGGATCTTGACCAATGGACTGACGACTGGTAGTTGGAGTTTAATTTAGATAAATGTGAGATGATGTATTTTGGTAGATCGAACCAGAACATACTCTGTTAATGGCAGGGCGTTGGAGAGAGTTACTTAAACAAAAGGCTCCACTAATCCGTCTGTTCTTTGTTAAATTTTGTAGGTTGAAGCAGTCAGTGTTTCAGTCCAGGACTCCAGTGCCCTGGTGCAGAGGAGCACCTTGGATCTCATTCTGTTTTGCTTCCCTTTTCATCTCTTTCAGGTATAAAAACTATAATGAGAAATCTGGAAATTTAACCTATGCACTTTTGCACATAGTTGTAATATGAGGGATATTCAGCTTGCATCATAGAATTTTACAGAAAAATACATTCGGGCCAGCACTGAAAGCGAGATGCGCTTAGACTCATTACCCTGCCCTTTTCCTATATCCTTTTTAAAAAGAGACCGTCACTTGTAAACGAGGAAACCTCTAAGTGATGTGGCTTTATTACTGTTTGACAGGGTACAAGTGAAATATTAGTATTATTTTCATGAACCTAAAATTGTTGCCTTTGAGTAAAATGGTTATAAATGATGCCCCTATCATACGAAATTTCATTTTGATTAGTTTAATGATTCCCTGGACTGTAGCACCCAGTGCAGTTGAATTAGGGTAATGGATGTCATGTTGGAATAAAAATAATTGGTAACAATTTTTTGCAGCTTATAATTCCATCATTCTAGGCCAAAGACATGCAAGAAACAAATTAAACAAATACAAAAAGTGCTGATAAATCTTATTGTGGATACTGTGTATGCTAAAAAGGATAAAATCTCTGACCCAGATGGATTGCATCCACAAATATTGAAAGAAGTTAGGAAAGAGATAGTAAAGGCACTATTATATATTTGTGGAGACTCACTAAGAAAGGGACTAAAGGCAGGGCACTGGCAGAGAGCTTATGTGATTAGTATAATTAAAGAAGAAATTAGATATAGCTCTTGGGGCTAAAGGGATCAAGGGATATGGAAGGAAGGGGGATCAGAATATTGAATTTGATTATGCAACTTAATGGCAGAGTTGGCTCAAAGGGCTGAATGGCCTACTCCTGCTTCTTGTTTCAATGTTTCTATGTTACTATAATTAAAATGGAAGATGGCACAAGTCCAGGGAATTTTATAGCTTAACCTTGGGTGGTAGGAAAGATATTGGGAGGTTTACTCAAAGATGTAATGTAAAAACATCTAGAAGATATAAATAAAATAATCACACCACTTGACCAGCCGTATTGCATTCCTTGAAGAAGTAACAAAGAGCACAAATACAGAAATTAAGCAAGTGTTTAACCAACTTTAACATAGATTGGGAGAGGCAGCCAAGCAGCTGTGGAGTGTTTCCGGGATAATTTCCTGCAGCAATATGTCCTGGATGCAACAAGGCAACAATCAATATTATATCCATGTCAGAATAGAGAAAGCTGAATGGTAACCGAGAGGCCAGAAATACAAGATAGCCACTAACAATTCAATAGGGAATTCAGTAGAAATTTATTTCCCCAAAGAGGGTTAAGAACGTGCAACAAGCTACCACAAGGAGTGGTCTAAGTAAATCGCTTTGATTCATTTAATAGGAAGTTAGATAAATGCAAGAGGAAGAAAAGAATAGAATATGTTTGAATGCAGATGGGCAAGAGGAAACTCATGTGTAGCAGAGACCAGTTGGTTGAATGGCCTCTTTCTGTGCCATATACTATATAATTCCATGTAATAGTTTGGATTTTGAGTTTCTTAAACTTTGAAATGCAGTCAGTGTTTTGAAGGTCATAGTGAGTTATTTTGCAATTGGCAAAGTCCCACAAACAACAATTAGACTCCATAATCATTAGATTTGCTTGTTAAGGCTGAGGAAAGATTTTTTGACAAGAATAGTGTCATCAGATCTTTAATATTTACCTGAGCTGGCAAAGAGGGCTAGTTTAATGTATCATCTGAAGCACAGAACCTCCAAAAATTCTAATTTCCAGTTTTTCAGCAGAGTGTTATCCTAGATCAAGTGCTCAGGCTTGAACACGCAGCCAAGATCATGAGAGTCAATTAGTAGGAGAGGGACATCTGTAAAGATAGCAACATGGATAGAAAACAATATCTTTTGAGCCCCTTGAATTTGAAGCTAGGTCTGGGAAAGCCACAGACATCTTGCAGCATCAAATATCCCTTCCAGGTTTAATGGAAATGTTTTTTCTTCTCATTTGTCTTTTTAGGTCACTCGCCCAGACATGATACAGATTCTGTCTGCAGCTTTACATGTAGTACTCCGGCGAGATATGTCTCTCAACCGTAGACTTTATGCATGGCTTCTTGGTGAGTTAGGATCATTCTAATATGCACATACTTAAAATGGCAAATACATTTAGCTCACATGCTGGTTTAAATGCATATAGAGATATAATGCTTATTGAGGGAAAAGTTTGTAGTTCAAGGAATATTTCATTACTCGAATAATCCATTGTTTGTCTGAAAGCACTCTATGATAGTTTCGCCTTTTATGACACTGCAGCAGGCCATTCAACTCATTGAGTCCATGCTGACTCCCCACGGAACAATCCAGTCAGTCCTTCTCTCCTCCGCTCATTCTCAGTAACCCCTACAGGTTTATTTTCTTCAAGTGGCCATCCAATTTCCTTTCAAAATTATTGATTGTTTCTGAATCCACCCTTGTAGGCAGAGTTCCAGGTTAATTTGCTGCATAAAAAAAGTTCCTCCAATGACCCTGCATCTCTTTCTCAAACCTTAAATTTGTATTCCCTAGTTATTGTACTATCAGCTAATGGGAACAGTATTTCCTTATCTACCTTAATTAAGCATACCTTTTCCACACATCTATCAATTCTCTCTTCAATCTTCTTCGTTCCAAGGAGAATAACCCCAGCTATCAAATCTAACCTTGCAATTAAAATTCCCCCTATCCCTGGAATTATTCCGGTAAATTTCCTCTGCACCCTCTTGAGGATCTTCCTAAAGTGTGGGGACCAGAATTGGGTGCGATAGTTGTGGCCTAACCAGATCTTTATAAATGTTCATCGTAACGTCCCTGGTTTTGTACTGAATGAAACTCAAAAATCCTATATGCTTTGCTAACCACTCTTTTAATATGCCCTGTCACCTTCAAAGATCGATAAACATTCGCTCTCAGATCACTTTGTCTCTGCACACTCTTTTGGACTATGCCATTAATGTTGAATTACAAGGTCTATGATAATGCAGTTTGTTTGCCTAAATGTAGCAAATGCATATCTGGAATACATTGTACAAAACAGCATATACCTCTTAAGTAAGTGGAATGTTTGTCGTACACAATGCTAAGGTTTTTGAATGGTATGTATAGTAGCTAATTAACTTGAGCAAGATTTCCTCAGTTCCTGCCTCTGATCAGTGTTAGAATGTTACCTATGAACTTAGCTAAAAGATGTCTACAACTCTGTTCAGAAAATGACTGCACTCAGATATCCAACACACAGAAGTTTCAATATATTATGTGGACTATAGCCTATTTGTGAAGACAACGTTATAACGGTGTCTCTCGCATACTTATCTCTGTTGTTTCCCTGAGGACCTATCCTTGGCTCCTTTCTATTTCTTATCTAAACCGCTTGGCAGCATCATCTGAAAACACATGTATACTAATGGCAAAAGAGAAAATGCTGGAAAATCTCAGCAGGTCTGGCAGCATCTGTAAGGAGAGAAAAGAGCCGACATTTCGAGTCCGGATGACCCTTTGTCAAAGCAATGGCACCCAGCTCTACCTGAGTCCAAATTGTAGGACTGCTTGTATGACACCCACTACAAGATATCTTCAATTTTTTGGAAGACCAGAACCAAATTTTGGAGTGTGCCACAAATTTTGTTGCCAACCCAAGACTCCATCCCTCTCCCTGGTACCTGTTTGAGGCTGAACCAGATTTTCACAACCTTGTTATTATATTTGAACTCCATGAGCTTCTGACAAGATATTTGTACGAACATCGAGACCACTTATTTCAACCTCAATAACCACCTGACACCTCCAGCTCATCATCTGCCTCTGTTACTTCTATATTGACTATTCCAGTACTCCTGGCCAGCCTCCCACATTCTATCCCTTGCAATTTGACGTAATCTTAAATTTTGCTCCCGCTTCCTAACTGGTACCAAATCCTGTTTTGCTGCTTACCGTGGCTTTTGCTTAAGCAATACCTCAAACTTTCAAACCCTGATACTTTTCTTCAAATCCATCCATGGGCTCACTCGTCCCAATCTCTCTACTCTCCTCCAGCACCACATCTTCCCAGGATATTTGCGTTCCTCTAATTCTGGCCGATTGGGCATCCCAAATTTTAATCACTCTGCCATTGGTGGTCACGCTTTCAGTTATCTAGGCCCTTAGGTCTGGAATTCTGTCCATATACCTCGCCACTTCTCTACCATGCTTTCTCCTTCAAGAAGCTCCTTAAAACCTACCTCTCATAAAACTTTTGATAATCAATGTGGCTCATTGTGATATTTTATTGTATAAAGATCCTGTGAAGTGCCTTGAGACATTTAATCATGCTAAAGGTGCCATTGTTATGATCCCCATGAAGTTCAACAAGTCAACAAGTCCAATGGACCAAATTTACTGATATGATCCCAACGAAAACCAGTGGATAAAATTTCATTTTTTTTATAATTGTAACAATCAAACCAAAATCATCAATTAAAAATGAATTAACAGGCAAATCACAAATAATATATTATAAGTTATGCATTAAATAGCAGATACAACAAAGATAGTTCTCAGGTTTATCAGGCAGTATACACAGCACAATACTGAAAGAGGCAAGGGAGGAAATTGCTGGGGCCTTGAGAGAAATCTTTGTATCCTCGCAGGCGGCAGGCGAGGTCACACAGTAAGAAGTCTCACAACACCAGGTTAAAGTCCAACAGGTTTATTTGGTAGCAAAAGCCACTAGCTTTCGGAGCGCTCGCTGCTCCTTCGTCAGGGCAGTGGATGCTGTCTACATGGACTTCAGTAAGGTCTTCAGTAAGGGTGGCACGGTAGCACAGTGGTTAGCACTGCTGCTTCACAGCTCCAGGGACCTGGGTTTGATTCCTGGCTTGGGTCACTGTGTGGAGTTTGCACATTCTCCTCGTGTCTGCGTGGGTTTCCTCCGGGTGCTCCGGTTTCCTCCCACAGTCCAAAGATGTGCAGGTTAGGTTGATTGGCCATGCTAAAAATTGCCCTTAGTGTCCTGAGATGCATAGGTTAGAGGGATTAGTGGGTAAATATGTAGGGATATGGGAGTAGGGCCTGGGTGGGATTGTGGTCGGTGCAGACTCGATGGGCCGAATGGCCTCTTTCTGTACTGTAGGGTTTCTATGGTTTGGTCTTTGACAAGGTCCCTCATGGCAGACTGGTGCAGAAGGTGAAGTTGCATGGGATCAGAGGTGAGCTGGCAAGGTGGATACAAAACTGGCTCAGTCAAAGAAGACAGAGGGTAGCAGCGGAAGGGTGCGTTTCTGAATGGAGGGCTGTGACAAATGGTGTTCACAGTAAGAAGTTTAACAACACCAGGTTAAAGTCCAACAGGTTTATTTGGTAGCAAAAGCCACACAAGCTTTCGGAG
The DNA here is from genome assembly GCF_964213995.1 of Mustelus asterias. Classification (NCBI taxonomy): domain Eukaryota; kingdom Metazoa; phylum Chordata; class Chondrichthyes; order Carcharhiniformes; family Triakidae; genus Mustelus; species Mustelus asterias. Next base: position 66,417,183 of record NC_135815.1, on the reverse strand, counting down.
CTCCTAGTCCCTTCTTCAGGTGAGTGGGAATTCTGTTCACAAACAGAGCATATAAAGACACAAACTCAATTTACATGAATAATGGTTGGAATGCGAATACTTACAACTAATCAAGTCTTTAAGAAACAAAACAACGTGATTGGAGAGAGCATCAAGACAGGCTAAAAAGATGTGTATTGTCTCCAGACAAGACAGCCAGTGAAACTCTGCAGGCCCAGGCAACTGTGGGGGTTACAAATAGTGTGACATGAACCCAATATCCCGGTTGAGGCCGGGATCCGCAGTGCATCCGAAGAGGAAAGAGTCGAATTGGACTCCTCCGGAAGGCCGCTGCCCTCGACTTGACATGTATGCCCAAGCCGTCAGGAGGTGCGTCAACACCAAATTCATCAGCCGCACTCACAAGACAGCCCCGAACATCACCCAAGCACATCCACACTCTCAAGACCAACCGCAACATTGTCATCAAACCAGCAGACAAAGGAGGGGCCATCGTCATACTGAACAGAACGGATTACTGCAAAGAAGTGTACCGACAACTAAACAACGAGGAACACTACAGACAGTTACCTGCAGATCCGACCAAAGAACACACCCGTCAACTCAACACTCTGATCAAGACCTTTGATCTGGACCTTCAGAACACCCTCCGTGCTCTCATCCCACGTACTCCCCGCGTTGAAGATCTCTACTGCCTCCCGAAGATACACAAGGCAAACACACCTGGCCGTCCCATCGTATCGGGCAATGGGACCCTGTGTGAGAACATCTCCGGCTATGTTGAGGGCATCCTGAAACCCATTGTACAAAGAATCCCCAGCTTTTGTCGCGACACGACGGACTTCCTACAGAAACTCGGCACACATGGAGCAGTTGAACCAGGAGCGCTCCTCGTCACAATGGATGTCTCGGCACTCTACACCAGCATCCCCCATGACGATGGCATTGCTGCAACGGCCTCAGTGCTCAGCGCCAACAACTGCCAGTTTCCAGATGCAATTTTACATCTCATCCGCTTCATCCTGGACCACAATACCTTCACCTTCAACAACCAGTTCTTTATCCAGACACACGGAACAGCCATGGGGACCAAATTCGCACCTCAATATGCCAACATCTTCATGCACAGGTTCGAACAAGACTTCTTCACCGCACGGGACCTTCAACCGATGCTATACACTAGATACATCGATGACATTTTCTTCCTTTGGACTCATGGTGAACAATCACTGAAACAACTCTATGATGACATCAACAAGTTCCATCCCACCATCAGACTCACCATAGACTACTCTCCGGAATCGGTTGCATTCTTGGACACGCATCTCCATTAAGGACAGTCACCTCAGCACCTCACTGTACCGCAAGCCCACAGATAACCTCACGATGCTCCACTTCTCCAGCTTCCACCCTAAACACGTTAAAGAAGCCATCCCCTACGGACAAGCCCTCCGTATACACAGGATCTGCTCGGATGAGGAGGATCGCAACAGACACCTCCAGACGCTGAAAGATGCCCTCATAAGAACAGGATATGGCGCTCGACTCATTGATCAACAGTTCCAACGCGCCACAGCGAAAAACTGCACCGACCTCCTCAGAAGACAAACACGGGACACAGTGGACAGAGTACCCTTCGTTGTCCAGTACTTCCCCGGAGCGGAGAAGCTACGGCATCTCCTCCGGAGCCTTCAACATGTCATTGATGAAGACGAACATCTCGCCAAAGCCATCCCCACACCCCCACTTCTTGCCTTCAAACAACCGCACAACCTCAAACAGACCATTGTCCGCAGCAAACTACCCAGCCTTCAGGAGAACAGTGACCATGACACCACACAACCCTGCCACAGCAACCTCTGCAAGACGTGCCGGATCATCGACACAGGTGCCATCATCTCACGTGAGAACACCATCCACCAGGTACACGGTACATACTCTTGCAACTCGGCCAACGTTGTCTACCTGATACGCTGCAAGAAAGGATGTCCCGAGGCATGGTACATTGGGGAAACTATGCAGACGCTGCGACAACGGATGAATGAACACCGCTCGACAATCACCAGGCAAGACTGTTCTCTTCCTGTTGGGGAGCACTTCAGCGGTCACGGGCATTCGGCCTCTGATATTCGGGTAAGCGTTCTCCAAGGCGGCCTTCGCGACACACGACGGCGCAGAGTCGCTGAGCAGAAACTGATAGCCAAGTTCCGCACACACGAGGACGGCCTCGACCGGGATATTGGGTTCATGTCACACTATTTGTAACCCCCACAGTTGCCTGGGCCTGCAGAGTTTCACTGGCTGTCTTGTCTGGAGACAATACACATCTTTTTAGCCTGTCTTGATGCTCTCTCCAATCACGTTGTTTTGTTTCTTAAAGACTTAATTAGTTGTAAGTATTCGCATTCCAACCATTATTCATGTAAATTGAGTTTGTGTCTTTATATGCTCTGTTTGTGAACAGAATTCCCACTCACCTGAAGAAGGGGCTTGGAGCTCCGAAAGCTTGTGTGGCTTTTGCTACCAAATAAACCTGTTGGACTTTAACCTGGTGTTGTTAAACTTCTTACTGTGTTTACCCCAGTCCAACGCCGGCATCTCCACATCATGACAAATGGTGTTCCTCAGGGATCAGTACTGGGACCTTTGCTGTTTGTAATATATATATATAAATGATTTGGAGGAAAATGTAACTAGATTGATTAGTAAGTTTGCGGCCAGATAGCGATGAGGACCATCAGAGGATATAGCAGGATGTAGATTAGTTGGAGACTTGGGCGGAGAGATGGCAGATGGAGTTTAATCCGAACAACTGTGAGGTAATGCATTTTGGAAGGTCTAATACAGATAGGAAATATACAGTAAATGGCAGAACCCTGAAGAGTATTGATAGACAATACAGGTACACAGGTCACTGAAAGTGGCAATGCAGGTGGAGAAGATAATCAAGAAGGCATACGGCATGCTCGCCTTCATCGGCCGGGGTATTGAGTTTAAAAATTGGCAAGTCATGTTGCAGCTTTATAGAACCTTAGTTAGGCCGCACTTGGAATATAGTCTTCAATTCGGGTTGCCACACTACCAGAAGGATGTGGAGGCTTTGGAGAGGGTATAGAAAAGATTTACCAGGATGTTGCCTGGTATGGAGGGCATTAGCTATGAGGAGAGGTTGGAGAAAATTGGTTTGTTCTCACTGGAGCGACGGAGGTGGAGGGGAGACTGATAGAAGTCTACAAGACTGAGAGGCATGGACAGAGTGGAGAGTCAGAAGCTTTTTCCCAGGGTGGAAGAGTCAATTACTAGGGGACATAGGTTTAAGGTGCGAGGGGCAAGGTTTAAAGGAGATGTACGAGGCAGATATTTTACACAGAGAGTGGTGGGTGCCTGGAACTCGTTGCCAGGGGAGGTAGTGGAAGCGGATGTGGTAGTGACTTTTAAGGGGCGTCTTGACAAATACATGACTAGGATGGGAATAGAGGGATATGGTCCCCGGAAGGGTAGGGGGTTTTAGTTAAGTCGGGCAGCATGGTCGGTGCAGGCTTGCAGGGCTGAAGGGCCTGTTCCTGTGCTGTAATTTTCTTTGTTCTTTGTTCTTTATGTGGCCTTTAATGTTAAAATCCTTCAAAACTCTGATCTTCCTCGGGTAGAATTCCAGTTCCATTCCTTCACAGATTTAGCCACCAACTCTCATCAGACAGCAACACACCTTCAACCTGAGTTCCATGGGTGCAATCTTCAACAAAATGGCACACTTATCCAGAACCTCTTCACCTCTGCTTGTAATGGTCTTGATGGTGTGGATCCACCAATTGTTACCTTGATCCAAACCTTCTGTGACACCCCTGGTTCTGGTCAGTCAGTTACTTAAACAGTGGCAGCAACCTAATTTTTGTCTAATGTCCACTCCCAGATCTAGTATTTGTGTTGTTCTCCAATTAGGCTCTCAACTAGAGAAGCTAGCCTCGGATTGGATGAGCTGGAAACAGCACAAAACTCAAATTTGTATAGCTCAACAGGGCATACTGTGGAATCTCTGGGAGGCTGGAACCCAATTTGCGACTACCTGAAATAGATGTTAATTGTATAATATGCACAACTGCTTTTAGCAATTTATTTTAATGCCTATAAAGATAATGAATGTTTTACCACAGAAGAGTGGTAAATTTAAATAATTAATGTTTACTGTCTTGTCTCCATGTTAGTTAGCCACCTTATTCTTTTTAAACTTGTTGCAGTGGTTATATCTTGCATTCAGGCTGAAAGTTTCTCACTTTTTAATAACCATTGAGTGCCCATATTATATTTAATTTTTTTATATATTGAAAGATTTGCATAGTTCCTCTCACGACCTCCAGATATCTCAATGTGCCTTGCATACAATGAAGTACTTTACTGTTGTGATGTAGGAAACGTAGCAGCTCCCAAAAACAGCAATTGGATAATCACCCAGATAATCTACTTTGCTTGTAATGTTGCTTGAGAGATAAATATTGTCCAGGAGACTGCAGTTCTAAAAAATAGTGTAATGAGATCTTTTATGTCCACCTGAAGACCAGAAGTTCCATTTGGAAGATGGCTCCTCTGACAGTGGAGCACATCTTCAGTACAGTGCTCCCTCAGTCTTGATTTTTGTGCTGAAGTCCTGGGGTGGGACTTGAACCCATTCAAGGCAAATGTGCTACCAATTGAGCCATGGTCAAAGACTGAAAACATACAGTGAGTGTCGATGTTATTTTGATCTGGAAGAAGCCAAAATTTGTGTAAAATAGATTATTATTGATTAACAAAATATTTGTGACTTCTCTTTTGCTTTCTTTAAATGGATTATCATTTGGTAAGTAAAAAAAAAAATTTTTCAAAATAGTTAAGTGCAATAATAGCCAACTAAATACAGATTTTGTTTGAGTGCATGTTCAAATCCCTGTTCTTCAATTTATTTAGGATTCGATAACAATGGTTGTGTCATAGGCCCCAGAAGCACCAGGCACAGCAATCCCGAGGAACATGCAATCTATTATTTTAATACCTTTTCCAAGAATCTCCTGATTCAGGTACACTAGTTATTCCAATCTTTGTAGATTCTTGTCACTCTGTAGTTTTCTACATTAAGATTTGTAACTGGTTGACTTTATCTGGTAAAGGTAACTTGGGGTCATTCAAATGTTTGTGGTTAAAATGTAGCATTCTTGGAAGCATGTTCAACAAGGAATGATCCAGCTATGATTAAACGTGCAGAACAAATTAGCAACCTAAAGATAAGTGAACATTTAGAAAGTAATGACCAAAATTTAACAAGGTTCATGTTGAAATTGGATGGGAAAAGGATTTGTCAAAGATCAAGGTGTTCAATTGGGAATTAATGGTTTCATAGTAGACCAGAAGTAAGAAAGGTTTAAATAAAGTGCAGATTTGAAAGAACCATCTACTGGAAGTCGAGGGGTTGCATTAAAGCATAAGCTTCCATGAATAGAGATGAGAACAAAAATGGCATTAAAGAAAAGCCTATGATAAATATGTGGAGAATGAGGGTGGTGGGTGATGATAGAAAACAGAAGCAAAGTAAATACATGTAGAAATGGGAAATCAAGAAAAGGTTAAAGGCCAGGTGTGAATAGCAAGGCATAGAAAAGGATTAAGGATCTAGGTAATATTTGCAATCTTATCCTAGATCTTACTGCAGAAACATGTGCGCATCATCACGTTTAACACTTCCTGGTGCTGTCTTTTGGTTCAGATATCAAATCAATGTCTCATTTCTTAGGTATGTGTGTGAAGGTTTATGATGTGGAGATGCCAGTGTTGGACTGGGGTAAACACTAAGAAGTTTCACAACACCAGGTTAAAGTCCAACAGGTTTATTTGGTAGCACAATCTACTAGCTTTTGGAGCGCTGCCCCTTCATCAGGTGAGTCGGAGTTCTACTCTCAAACAGGGCATATAAAGACACAAACTCAATTTACAAAATAATGGTTGAACACTCACATTGAACACATAGTGAACACGCTGTACCTTTAAGACTTGATTACCTGAAAAGACTCGCATTCCGACCATTATTTTGTAAATTGAGTTTGTGTCTTTATATGCCCTGTTTGTGAATAGAACTCCCACTCACCTGATGAAGGGGCAGCGCTCCGAAAGCTAGTGGCTTGTGCTACCAAATAAACCTGTTGGACTTTAACCTGGTGTTGTGAGACTTCTTACGGTGTTGTGAGACTTCTTACTGTGTTTACCCCAGTCCAATGCTGGCATCTCCACATCATGGCTACCATCGACACCGCAAACTGCTGATTCCAAGTGGAGAGGATCTCCAAGAAGATCGTGCATATCGACACAGACATCAAGTTTCTACAGAGATGCAAGAAAGCAGACAAGATACCGAAAGGACCACAGATCACGAACCCACTCAGGTCAACCTATAACACACTACGCTGAGAGACTTTGCCATCACACCTCTTACATTCAACCACCTCATACACCAGCTCTACAGCAAATGCCGCACCCTGGAAACCAAGGTAGAGTCCATATTCTCTACTTGCGCTCAGGACGCAGACCAGCTGCGAACCTCTGCCAAGCAGACGAGACAAAGCAACTACGCCATCTACACGCACACCAAGAACAGGAAACTTGAGAAACTCGGCATCACCACCAGCAGAAACCAAGCCTCTCCCGGTACCACAGTAGAAAACAGTACCACTGCAGGGAAGTCCTTTGTCAACTTGTCGGACTACACACTTCAACCAGATGAAATCGAAGTTCTCAGCCGAGGGCTCAATTTCTGCCCCACCACGAAAATAGACCCCATCAGTCTCGCAGCAGACACAGGAATTCATCAGGTGAATGAGGCTGTGGGAGTTCTTCCACAAACCCCAAGAGGCCAACAGCGAACACAATGAGACAGCCAATGAACCGGAACAGCCGACAGAGAGATCCGCAGTGCAGCAACCGAAGAGGAAAGAGTCGAATTCGACTCCTCCGGAAGGCTGTTGCCCTCGATTTGACATGTATGCCCAAGCCGTCAGGAGGTGCGTCAATGCCAGATTCATCAGCTGCACTCACAAGACAGCCCTGAACATCACCCAAGCACAACGCAATGCCATCATCTCACATGAGAACACCATCCACCAGGTACACGGTACATACACTTGCAACTCGGCCAATGTTGTCTACCTGATACGCTGCAGAAAAGGATGTCCCGAGGCATGTTACATTGGGGAGACCATGCAGACGCTACGACAACGGATGAATGAACATTGCTCGACAGTTACTAGGAAGGAGTGTTCTCTTCCTGTTGGGGAACACTTCAGCGTCACGGGCATTCGGCCTCTGAACTTCGGGTAAGCTTTCCAAGGCGGCCTTCACGACACACGACAGCGCAGAGTCACTGAGCAGAGACTGATGGCCAAGTTCCGCACACGAGGACGGCCTCAACCGGGATCTTGGGTTCATGTCACACTATCTGTAACCCCCACGACTTGCCTGGGCTTGCAAAATCTGACTAACTGTCCTGGCCGGAGACAATACACATCTCTTTAACCTGTGCTTAACCCTCTCTCCACTCACATTGTCTGTACCTTTAAGACTTGATTACCTGTAAAGACTCGCATTCCAACCATTATTTTGTAAATTGAGTTTGTGTCTTTATATGCTCTGTTTGTGACTAGAAATCCCACTCCCCTGATGAAGGGGCAGCGCTCCGAAAACTAGTGGCTTGTGCTACCAAATAAACCTGTTGGACTTTAACCTGGTGTTGTGAGACTTCTTACTGTGTGAAGGTTTACACAGCACTAATCAAAAAAGAATAGAGGATTTCTCCCAATATCCAAGCTAACAACACTAAAACACATTATCCGACCATGTATCTGACAGTTGTTTGTGGAACCGTGCTATGTGCAAATTGGGTGTTGTGTTTCCCCACATTACAATAGACATTACAACTGAGGTGTGTTTGAAATGGGGTTGGGGAAGGGGGGATGTTGGGGCAGAATTCCGCAAGAACCTAGAGTCTGTGCCAATTTAATCCTACCACCTAGTTAGATTGAAACGTCTAGGTTTGGTAAATATGTGCGACAACAGGCATGGTACAAACCTATGAGACAATCGCAATGCCAATCCAAGGACAAGAGTTTGGAGAAATTAGCACGTTGAACTGAGAGAGGATGATGTTTCAACACAATTGAGGGCTGTTCCTTGATTTAATGATCCATTGCTTGATGCACTTGTGTGTGCAGTAAGGCACTTCTGTGTGCAGTAAGGCATCGGAATGAGGTACTTCTCCCCAGCAACAAGAGGAAGAAATGTGTTCCTGTAACAAAGAAGCTGCAGCTAGATATGGCTGAGGATATAAGCAGTCGGAGCATAGTGCCATGCTCTCTACATCAGTGCAGGAAGCACTTTAATGACCTAACCAATCAGGTAAGGCAAGTACAGTTGCATTTTACTTGTTGTGTGCATGACCTTCTCCTCCCCCACTCCCCCAACCACCACCACCACTGCCCCACAGCCATCCCACTCTGTCTTGTCACTTGTCATGTCACTCCTCCCACCTACTTACTTTACAACTGCACAAATCACTGTTCACTTCTTTCACATTCCCATTTATCCATTCACTGTGGCCACTGACTTTGATGTTTTTACAATTTCCCAGTCACCATTCACTCATGAGAAGATCAGTGATGTTTCGCACCCATGATTGTTGGAGTTAGCTACCTGGTGACAAAATTAAGTATCAGAGACCCACATGCCATACACCACTCAATCATGTTGACTTTGTTTTACCAGGAAGTGAAATATGATATTTTACACAGAGGGTGGTGGGGGCCTGGAATGCGCTGCCAGGCAAGGTGGTGGAGGCGGACACACTGGGAACATTTAAGACTTATCTAGACAGCCATATGAACGGAGTAGGAATGGAGGGATACAAAAGAATGGTCTAGTTTGGACCAGGGAGCGGCGCGGGCTTGGAGGGCCGAAGGGCCTGTTCCTGTGCTGTATTGTTCTTTGTTCTTTGTCTTCATAATGGTGAAGTTGCCTTATTAATGTTCATATTTTTCTCTTATCTAGGGTCTTCACCTGTATAGCAGCAGTTGTTGGACCTCCTGGATGTGAATCCTCAGAGGAACTGATTCCTTCTGAGTGTACACTGTTGCAAGACTTGACTTTACCATGCACCAGCACAGATATTTGCACTTCAGTGTGTCCAGATATACAGATGGTTTGAGGTGGGAGGGGGCTGTTTACCTAGTGATTCACAGTTTGCAAGTGAGCAAGAAAAGACTGCTGGTAAGGTCAGCTGTGGAGAGTGTGGGTGGGATTTTCTAGCCGTACTTGCCCCAAAACTGGAAATTCCCACCTGAGGTCAACGGACCTTTGCATGGCCCACTCCCCGCCCACTACGATTCCCTTGGCAGATGGGAAAATTCTGGTCTATGTGTCAGAGGGTGCAGACCTCTGTGTCTGCAGGAGGGTGAATTTATTCAGTTCTGAACAGTTAAATAACTCTTCAGGCAACTTTCCAACCACTTAGGGTAATTGCATCAATGAATGTAATTTATAAGGCTATTGAAAAAGAATGGATTATCTTCAAACTGTCTTGCTTATTGTGGTTGGCCTCCATTGAATCCAAGTTATCAGAAGCTGCCAGGAGAGAGACTTTGCAGCAGCTTTTCACCATAGTCCTGATTTCACCTGATTGAACCAGAATCATGCCAGTGAAGCTCCGTCAGTTGCATTTAAATTAAATAAAGTACTTGAATTTCAATTTTATTTAAAAAGTACTCTTATGTACTCTTAACAAAGTACTCTTAACAAAGGGCTGTCAGCAACGGTGGTGGAGGCGGATTCGATAGGGTTTTTTAAGAGACTTTTAGACAAGTACATGGAACTTAGTAAGATAGAGGGTTACAGGTAAGCCTAGTAATCGCTAAGGTAGGGAATGTTCGGCACAACTTTGTGGGCTGAAGGGCCTGTATTGTGCTGTAGTTTTTCTATGTTTCTATGTTGGTGATTCATCTCTCATTTAACACATATAGTAAACTGTAATTTATACTGAAGTGTCATCTGTGACCATATATTAGCTTTTGCTCTGATTGATTACGAGAGTTCAGTGGATAAGTGTAATTAGGTCTGAAGCACACTAACTTATTACTCCAGGCACAAGGTTCCTGAGTTTGAATTATATGAAGTCCACCGATAGAATCCTCATGGTGAGCGTGAACAAAGTGTTTTGAGGAAATCTGAACAGGTAGTTGCAATCACAGCAACTAGGAGTAGACAATAAATATTACGTTGTCAGCCCCCCCAAAAATAATTTTAGTTTTATAGTCAACTGTTAACTTGCAAAATAACAGTCTGTCGGGTTAATGTGCTTCAAAAACCACTAGAGTCATAGATCCATACAGTGCAGAAAAGGCCCTTTGGCCCATCAAGCCTGCACCGACAATAACTACCACTAAGGGCAGGCTAATCCCATTTTCCTGCACTTGACCCATATCCCTGACCTCCATAATTATTCCTGAAGATGTTATAAAAATTTTGCTTAAATATTGTTTTGGCTGTTGAAACTTAAAGCAAATAAATCTGCATCTGTAGTAGTTAATTTTCCCAGAATTGAATATTAAAGTTTACATTTCAAATTGAGACCGGGCTTGCAACTGTTCCTTTAGCTATTGTTTTTAACCTGTTCTCATTAACTACACAGTTTGTAGCTTTTATAGGAAAACCTGCATTCAGCATTTTTTTTCCATATTGGCTGAATCAATTATTTTTATTTCTTCCTCTTCCTTTTCACTGCCTCTCCTTAGGCTATGGTGGGAATTTTACAAGGAAAAGGATGTGGAGAAGAAGAAAGGACACCATTACATGATCTGAAACCTTTTCGCATTCTCATTAGTCTTCTGGACAAACCAGAATTAGGTACAGTATGATGGACAGAAAAACTATTGCATTGTTGGACAAGTATGGGGTGGGAGCAAGAGCAAGACTGGTGGTAGTTGGGGGAAGTACAGTAAGAAGACTTCTTACTGTGCTTACCCCAGTCCAACACTGGCATCTCCACACACATGGTGACTGGGGGCACAGTGGAATGGGAAAGGCAATCAGCAGAGTAGAGGCTGAAGGACTCCAGCTTCTCCTGGCCAATAAGGAATGCTGTTCTTGAGCTGACAGCTCTTAACTCCCTTTTCCAGATTTCTGGCGTACCAGTAAACTGATGCAGTGGCAGTTTCAAATTAAATTGAGCTCCAATTTGCACCACGTGAGCCTAATTTGAATATCATAGAATCCTACAGCGCATAAGGAGGTCATTTGGCCCATCAATTCTGCACTGACCACCTGTGCATGAATATGTTAATGAAGTGCCTCATATATTTTAACATGCACAACTTGCACAACACATAGCAACGGATGCATGAATGCCAGTTTGAAGGGTTTTCCAGTTCTTTTGAAAGAGCAAGTCCACATCCCCACTGTTTGTCTGTAAACCCTGCTAGTTCCTCATCTTCAAGTACCTGCATAAACTCCTGTTGAATTGTTTTACGCAATCAAGTTCTAACATCTTTTCAGGTGGAGCACTCCAGATTCTAACAACAATTTGAGTGAAAGTATTTCTTCTTCAGATCTTTTGCCAATGTTTTTAAATGTGTAGTTTAAAACTTCTAGTAACTGCTCCACTTACAAGGAAGACTAAATTTTCTGTGTTCTATCAAAACCTCTCGTGATCTTGAAAGTTTTTGTTAGGTCATGCCTTTTGTTAGGTCAGGTGGACGGCACGGTAGCACAGTGGTTAGCACTGCTGCTTCACAGCTCCAGGGTCCCGGGTTCGATTCCCGGTTCGGGTCACTGTCTGTGTGGAGTTTGCACATTCTCCTCGTGTCTGTGTGGGTTTCCTCCGGGTGCTCCGGTTTCCTCCCACAGTCCAAAGATGTGCGGGTTAGGTTGATTGGCCAGGTTAAAAAATTGCCCCTTAGAGTCCTGGGATGTGTAGGTTAGAGGGATTAGTGGGTAAAATATGTGGGGGTAGGGCCTGGGTGGGATTGTGGTCGGTGCAGACTCGATGGGCCGAATGGCCTCCTTCTGCACTGTAGGGTTTCTATAATTTCTATGAACTTTCTCTGTTCCAAGGCGAACAGTCCAACAAGTTTGGACTAGCTGATTTCTTTCCAATCTGTTTTGCGAAGGTTACTACATATTTCTTGATCAACTATTGCATTATTATTTAATAGTAACTGACGTCAAAGTCTGGCAAGTTTTGCAATTTTAAAATTTGTGTGCATTTCCATGCTATATATAAACTTAAAATTTTGAAGTTGTTGAAGCAGCTAAATATATTGCTGTCAGCACACTAGTGCAAGTGCCGATCACAAAAGGATGCTTATGAAGAAGAAGCTTGTTCTTCTATGCCTTCTTTCTTAGAACTGGTGCATTGAACTTCTACCCTACATGGTGTAACCAATATTTTCTATATGGTAATGCACTGTAGTTATGTAGTCTGATGTACTGCATTGGTTGTTAAAAGTATGTTACCTTCTAATGATTCCACAGTTTCTGCTGTTTTACATCTGCGAATGGTACAGTAAGCTATTTTTTCAACTGACATTGTTTCCTCCCTAATAATATACTTCTCATAATTAGTTGAGAATTTAGAGTTGATATTGTCATTCTAGGGCCAGCAATCGTGGAGGATGTACTTATAGAAGTTTTCAGAACATTGCATTCACAGTGCAAAGCTGAACTGAATCTGAAAACTCAACCTTCTTACTGCAAAGACCACACCCAGTTAAGCAGGTATATTAACTTAATTCTATTGTTTATTATCTAAAGGAAGAGAGATGTAATTATTTATTATTTTGCACTCCTGTGTACTTAAGTTGTATTGTGGAGCATAATATTTCAAATTTTGCCTGTTGGAGATGACAATACACCTACTGTCTTGCAATTGCATGCTTTTCAAATGCAGCAGTGTACAGAATAATTAATCATGGCCATTTTACACCTAATTCTCATACTTGACTTTTTATCAAGCCAAGTGTAATAATTTGGTGTTCGAATGATAGGTAGATAAGCTAGTGGTAATTTTTCCACTAGGCCTAGCAGGTTACTCAATTGAAGGACATTAAGGAATGGGCAATACATCCTGGCCTTGCCAATGATACCCAATAAAATAATTTAAAAAAATAAACTTGGGTTTTGTTATGTTAAATTAGAGAATAAAATTACATTAAGGCCCGAATCTTCCTAGCAGTGGAAATGCTCCCGACCCTTCATTGCTGTATATATCTTCCGGGATTTTCTGACGGCTGTTACAGAAATGCACATGGCAGTGTCACCTAGTGAACTCTGTCAGACCATAGTAGAGTTGGGGGAACGATAAGACATGTCCCCTTTTTACTACAATAACTGCCATGTTTTGCGTGGTAAGTTTCAAGGTCCAGTCTTTGAATGTGGGTTGAAAATGGGTGAGTTGGTGAATTGGGGAGTAGGTAGGTCGACGAGGTGGTAGTAGTGTCTGAGGGTTAGGTCGATCAGAGGTGTGAGGGGAAGAAATCAATTCTGGTGGGGGGGAGGAAGGTTGGTGGTTAGGTTGGTGGCATAGTTGGGTCTGGTTAGGTGGGTAGTTGGAAGGTGGTCAGCGTAGAGCTATTTGGGTGTTCATGGTGGGTAGTCAGGTTTAGTCAAGGAATAGTTGGGTGATTGAGGTTTATTGAATTGAGTTGCAGGGATTAGTTGGGTCCAATCTGGGGGGAAGGGCACAGCAGGGTTGCGGATGGGGGCGGTGTTAGTCTGGGATAGTTGGGCCGGGTTGGGTGCTAGTCAGATCGGGCTGTTGGGGCAGGGTGATGAGGGGGGGGTTCAATTTGAAGTTACCCAGGTGTTAGACGAGGGTAATTACCCAATTAAGTACTATGCATGTCTCTCAAGTCTCTGTTGCAAAGGGTCCCAGAGAGCAGATGAATTGCCCATCAGAAGTTTCAACTTCTTTGTTCATCAATTCTAAGTCCAGTCTCCAACGATCTGGGGATCAGAAGATTTGTCTTTATATATCCTAATATGTTTAAACTGCCACTGAGTCTACTGCTGCTTTTGAAGAAAAATGTAATTCATAAGTGTGCAAAACTCAACAGCACAGTAAATAGTCTAGGACATGGGTCTGCAGCTTGCGGCTCCATAAGGACTCATATTGCTACTGATCTTGATCAATCAAACCCATTTTGTTGTTAATTAACTGGCACGTTTTGTCATTTTAAACTTCTGTTAACACTTTACTTGTGAAAGTATCATTCTATTAACAATTTTTTTGTAATAACCTTTTTAAAATTTTATTGAAATGTGTCTGCCATATTTTTCAATATTTTTGGCATTGAGGGGTAGCAGCATTGCAGCTCTTCAGATATTACTTTTTTGATTACATTTAGAAAATGTTATTCAGGTCCATAGTCTAAAACGTATATTGGTACAATGTTAACAGGAATATCTTGAGGCAATATTCACCATACATCTTGTATATATCTCCACTTCAAATATTTAGAACATGGATGGAGAACTTCTGGCAAAGTATCAAATTGAGTTGAGCTTAATAATTTCTATGAATTTCACACTTTGCACACTCGATGCATTTGCACACTTCACAACCTATCAGGTAAATTGTGTCCTGTGTTTTGAATCTGAATTGTGTCAATAGAACATCAGGCTCTCAAATTTTCTGAAAATTCCTTTTATAAAGGATTTGAAGATTAGGGAGTTTTAAACAAGCCACAAATCAATAGTTGTCAGTTGACACCATGCAGATTCTGGGCAATGTGGATTTTGTTCCAACTCCAGGATGTGAAATATCTATTAGAAATATCCTAAGGCACTTCATAGGAGCATTATCAAACAAAATTTGACATGAAGCCAAATGACATATTAATAAGATAAAACTTGACCCAAAAGCTAGGTTTTAAGATCCGCCTGAAGGAGGCAAGGGTGGTAGAGAGATTAGAGGAGAAATTCCAGGTTTTAATATCTAGGCAACTGAAGCCACATCCATCAGTGACAAAGTAATTTAAAATTGGGGGTGTGTAGGAAACCAGATTTGGAGGAGCGCAGGGATCTCCGGAGGGTTGCAGATCTGGAAGTGAGTGGTGACTGTGGGGCCGTGGTAAGTGAGGCATGCAGTAATTTGAAAGCAGGAATGAGGATTTTAAATTTAAAACATTGCTGGAACAGAACCCAATTTAAGTCTGTTAGCGCAGGGTGAACAGGACCTGTTGTTAATTAGGATACAAACAATCCATGTAATAGGTTACAATGCACCATTCCTTCAGGTCTAAAATCTAGATTCAGATCTAATCGATCCTTTCATGCAATCATCCTGTACCGGAGAATATCCTGTTGATTCCTATCTGGTATCATCACTGTTGGATAGAAGCTTTGAAATATAATTTTAACTGATAAATATATGTTTTGGTTAGCATGAAATATAAGTTATAATGCAAGTTAGAAATAAAATGGTATTTTGTTACAAATTTTCAAAATAATAAGAAATTAAACATTTACATTTTTTCAGTAATATGACCTTTTCAAACCAGGCACAATATTGATTATTTTGCTTTTTTTCAGTAAAATGCGAGAGAACAAGAAGACTTCAGAGCTAATTAAAACTGCAAATCTTCTCTTCAATTCTTTTGAACCATATTATATGTGGGATTATATAGCTCGTTGGTTTGAGGAATGTTGTAGGTAAGTGATACTGCCTTGCATTAATCATATTGCAGTAATTCTTGAAACAGGTATGCCAGTTTTTGAGCTTTTTTAAGACTTGGCACCTTTTTGAGAATATAGGATTTTATTTATAGTCTCTGCTAAATGTTATTTGACACATTTTTCAAATATTGTTAGGATAGGTAAATAATTGGATCCTTCAATTTTTTGAAATGCAAAATCATAGAGTCATAGAGGTTTACAGCATGGAAACAGGCCTTTTGGCCCAACTTGTCCATGCTGCCCTTTTTTTTTAAAACACCAAAGCTAGTCCCAATTGCCCGCATTTGGCCCATATCCCTCTCTACGCATCGTACCCATGTAACTGTCTAAATGCTTTTTAAAAGACAAAATTGTACCTGCCTGTACTACTACCTCTGGCAGCTTGTTCCAGACACTCACCACCCTCTGTGTGAAAAGATTGTCCCTCTGGACATTTTTGTGTCTCTCCCCTCTCACCTTAAACCTATGCCCTCTAGTTTTAGACTCCCTTACCTTTGGGAAAATATATTGACTTATCTGGCTGATCTATGCCCCATATTATTTTATAGACCTCTGTAAGATTACCCTTCTACGCTCCAGAGCCTTCTACGCTCCAGAGGAAAAATGTCCCAGTCTATACAGCCTCTCCTTATAACTCAAACCATCAAGTCCCGGTAGCATCCTAGTAAATCTTTTCTGCACTCTTTCTAGTTTAATAATATCCTTTCTATAATGTGACCAGAACTGTACACAGTATTCCAAGTGTGGCATTACCAATGTCTTGTACAATTTCAACAAGACATCCCAACTCCTGTATTCAATGTTCTGACCAATGAAACCAAGCATGGTGATTTAATAACAACTGATGTGAAATAGCCTGTTGGAAATTATTTACCTATTACTATTGCATTTCATAGAATCGTAGGATGGTTACAGCACAGAAATAGGTTATTCAATCTGTTGAGTCCATGTTGATTCTCTGCAAGAGCATTCTAGCCAGAACCACTCCTCTGCCCTTTTCCCATAACCCTGCAAAAAATGTTTTCTGTTCAAGTTTTTACCTAATCTCCTTTTGAAAGTGCTGGGGTTCTGGACCAGAATCACAAATTACATTAGGAAGCCAGACTGGACCCCACCCAGGAAGTTTTCTATTTTGGCATAAATGTGAGGATAGGATGCTTCACTCCAGGAGTAGTCCTGCTGACAAATTAGGGATCTTTTATAGTGAAACAAACTTAAACTGTGTTATTAAATTAAGTTTAAGTATAACTAACAAATGAAGCAGTTTAACTAACAGTTGAACAACAGTTAAAAAGTGAAAGGAAATAACTTAATTTCTAACTTATCACTTTCTATTCCAAATAAGCAACATTCTCTTACAGATTTAAGATTCCACTTTAAATACAATTAGCAACCATAAATGTACTTGCTATAAGGGGTGTAGATAATCTTGAAGCTGTGTGAGAGAGATTTTGAGTTTCAGAGTAGCTTGCAGACCTCTGTGTTTGAGCAAACCCCAGCCAGAACTGAAAGCTATTTCTCTCCTACAAACCTAGCACACCTCATTAGCCACATTATCACATGACCCTATCAGTCAACCTAATTAAAAACTCCAGGGGAAATCTTCACCAATAAACAAAAGTTCATTAACACTCTCCTAAGTAAACTACATGGCTAAAATGAGAAATTATTCTACTCTCCCAACATTGGAGCTGCATTTCTCCCAGATATACCGACTGCCTGTAAAACAAACATTCCCCATAAACATAAAAATAATCAAGATATTTATCTATAGCAACTACTATCATCACAAAAGTCATGATTGAATCTACCTCCACTACCCTTCCAGGCAGTGCATTCCAAATCATAATCACTCTCTGTCTTAAAAAAAAGTTTTCTCATTTTGTCTTTTAGCTCTTGCTAGTTACCTTAAACGTGCATCATCTTGTTCCTGATCCTCCCATTAATGAGAACGGTTTTTATCTACTCTGTCTAGACCCCTCACTATTTTAAATACCTCTCCTTTCAACCTTCACTGCTCGAAGAAGAATAACTAGATCCCCCAATCTATTTGTGCAACAGAAGTCCCTCATCCTTGGAACCATTCTTGTAAATCTTTTCTGCATCCTTTTTAGAGATTTTACACACTTTCTAAAATATGATGTCTAGAATTGGACACACTATTCCATTTGAGGCCAAACCAATGTTTTATAAAGGTTCATCGTAACTACTTCTTTTGTACTTTATGCCTCTATTTATAAAGCCCATGAATCCAGCATGCTTTTTTAACCCCTTTATCAACCTGTCCTGCCACCGTTAATAATTAGTGCACCTTTACCCATAGATCGCTCTGTTTCTGCACCTCTTATTTAGAATTGTACCCTTTATTAAATTCATTTATGGGATGTGGGCATCGCTGACTAGACCAGCATTTATTGCCCATCCCATTTGCCCTTTAGAAGGTAGGGTGAGCTACCTTCCTGAACAGCTGCGGTCCCCGAAGTGCAGGTACTACCACAGTACTGTTAAGGATGGAGCTCCAGGATCGTGACTAGCTACTGTGAAGGAACAGTGATATATTTCCAAGTCAGGATGGTGACTGACTTGGAGGGCAGTCTCCAGGTGGTGATGTTCCCAGGTATCTGCTGCTCCTGTCCTTCCAGATGGTTGCGGGTTTGGAAGGTGCTGCCTAAGGAAACTTGGTGAGTTCCTGCAGTGCACCTTATAGATAGTACACACGGCTGCCACTCTTTGTCGGTGGTGGAGGGATTGAACGTTTGTGGAAGGAGCAGCAATCAAGTGGGCTACTTTGTCCTGGATGGTGTCAACATTCTTTGTTGGAGCTTGTATTGCATCTCCAATTTCCTCTGCATGAAATTTCATCTGTCATATGCCTGCCAATTTTACAAGCTTGTTTGTCCTCTTGAAGACTTTTGTCTTCCTCACTGCTTAATATGTTTCCAAGTTTGGTGAAATTGTTTCCTGCGTACCCAAGTCTGAGTCATTAATATTGTGTTCAAGAAGAGCAGCAGTCTTAATTCTGACTCCGGGAAATCCCACTATACATCTTCTGAAAAACAACTATTCACCATTATTCTCTGTTTCCTGTTCTTCGGTTAATTTTGTATCCATGCTCACTGCTCCTTTTATTCCATGGGCTTCGACTTTGCCGACACACCTATTATATTCCACCTTATCAAATGCGGTTTGGAAATCAATAAATATTGCATCAACTGCATTGCCCTCATCAACTCTCTTTGTTGCTTCATCAAAAAACTCAGCTGAGTTTTCAATTTGATTGAAATCTTTGCTTCTTAATTCATACTAGACCAAATAATTGCTAGTTTTGTTTTTGATTATTGTTTCTAAAAGCTACTGCATCACCATGGTTAAATTGATTGGCCTTAATTGCTAGATTTATTTTTGCACCCATTTTTTGAACATTAGTAATTCTTTAGATACACTCCTATTTCCATGGAGGATTGGAATATTATGGCCAGTAAAATTTCAGACCCTGGTTTCCCTCCAAAAACCCAGGATTCATTTCATTTGCACTTGGTCACTAATCTACTTTAACTATAGCCAGCCTTTCAGAATTTTATCTATCGATTCTTTGCCCTTCCAGTATCTCAACTACCTCCTCTTCCACTAACTTTGGCAGTATCTTCTTCCTTGGAAAAGGCCAGTTTAAAATACAAATTTTGTATCCCCACTGCCTCCATGCCTAGACCTCCTTTACAATCCCACAACACCTCTGACTACCCATCTACTAGATAGAACTTTTACCCCTGTTCTAAAGGGTGCAAGGGATAAGCCAGAAAACGGAGTCAATTCAGAAGATATGGGCAGGGTTTCAATGTGTCCTTTGTCTCTGTCTTCACTAAGGAGAGGAATGATGCAGACATTCTAGTTGAAGAGGAGGAATGTAAAATATTAGATGCAATAAGCATAGTGAGAGAGGACATATTGGAAGGAGAGGCACCCTTGAAGATGGATAAATCACCAGGGCCAGATAGATTGTATCCCAGGCTGTTGAAGGAAGTCAGGGGGGAAATAGAGGATGCTCTGAGGATTATTTTCCAAGCCTTACTAGATACAGGTGAGGTACCAAAAGATTGAAGGTCTGAGAGCATTATCATTATTTAAAAAGGGTGCAAGGGATAAGCCAGAAAACTGAAGGCTGGTTCATCTGACTCGGTGTTGGCCAAATTATTGAAAGTAATTTTGAGAAATAGGATAAACTGTCACTCAGACACGGATTGATCAGAGATAATCAGCATGGTTTTGTTAGGGCAAGATTGTGTCTTATTAACTTGATTGAATTTTTTGAGGAAGTAACAAGGAGGATTGATGAAGGTAGAGCAGTGGCTATTGTCTTCATGGATTTAGTAAGGCATTTTACAAGGTCTTGCATGGCAGACTGGTCAGAAAAGTGAGATTTCATGGGATACGAGGGAAGTTGGCAGGTTGGATCCAAAATTGACTCATTGACAGGCAACGAAGAGTAATGGTCGATGGAAGTTTTTGCAAATGGAAAAGGGTTTCCAGTGGTTTTCCACAGGGCTCAGTGTTGGGACCCTTGCTGTTTGTTGTATAAATTAATGATTCTAAACGTAAGCGTAGGTGCATGACTGGGAATTTTACAGGTGAGACAAAATCGACCGTGTAGTCAACTCCAGAATGACAGCAATGTTTTGGTTGGAATGGGCAGAAAAATGGCAAATGGAATTCAATCTGGAAAAGTGTGAAGTAATGCATTTAGGGAGGGCAAAGGAAAACTGGATAAACAGGAAGATATTGAGAGGGGTTGAGGCAGTAAGTTCATGTCTTACCACCTTCAAGGACCTGTGGACAAGAAAGCATATGGAATGCTTTCCTTTATTAGGTGAGATATTTAATACAAAAGCAGGGATATAATGATGGAACTGTAAAAATGTCAGTTAGGCCACAGCTGGAATTGTGTGTACAGTTCTGGTCACCACATTCCAGGAAGGATGTAATTACTCTGGAGAGAGTGCAGAGGAGATTTACGAGAATGTTGCAAGAGCTTGAAAATTGCAACTATGTGGAGAGATTGGGAGGGCTAGGATTGTTTTACTTAGAACAGAGGGGACTAAGATGTGATCTAATTGAGGTGTACAAGATTGTGAGGGGCCTAAACAGGGTAGACAGGAAAGATTTATTTCCCCTAACTGAGGGGTCAGTTATCAGGTGACATAGATTTAAGGTGATTGGTAGAAGGATTAGAGGGACATGAAGAAAACCTGTTTCACACAGAGGGCAGTGGGCATCTGGAATTCACTGCCTAAGTTGGTGTTTGAGGCTGAAATGCTCAACTCATTCGAAAGGATCTGCATCGGAAGTGCTATAACCTGCAAGGTTATGGGCCAGGTGCTGAACAATGGGATTAAAATGAGTGGCTCGTTTATTTTTTTGGCTGGCGCAGACAATGAGATGAATGGCCTCTTTCTGCACCATAACTTTTCTGTGGTTCTATGGTTTAGATCCCCAGTCTTTTCTCATGCTCTCTTATTGCCCCTTTAATTTCCCTCTTCACTTTCCCTCTGAACTTTCTGTATTTGGCTTGGTTTGCACTTGATCAACTGGACATCAGCCATACACTTATTTTTCTTTTTGTCTTGTTATGTATCTATTTGACATCCAGGTGGCACTGGTTTTGGTTTCCCCCTCATGACCTAAACTGCCCCCAAACCAGTTGGTGTCTCTGCCGATCTTTGAGTCCACCTTACCTGTGTGAAATCTGCACTCTACGTACTGAAGTAGGCCCTCCTTCAGTTTTTTTAACTCTAGATGGCGCCTTGCCCTTTCCAACAATTAATTGAAACCTCATGGTACTATGATCACTGTTCCCTTAATGTACCTGTATTGGCACTTGCTCTACTTTATCCATCTCATTCCCCAGGATCAAGTCCAGTAAGGCTCCTTGCCTCATTGGGCTAGAAATGTATTGATCAAAAATGGTGTGACAATACCTCAGGAATTCTTCTCTCTCTCCTCTCTTCCCACCCCCAATTTCATGCTAATTTATTCATTAATTATGCATTGGCGAATTTGTCTCCAAATCATGTAGCAGGTAGGGAACTGATTTGTCTGCCCTCCTGTCACCCAATGGGCTCCAGGGTCAGGGCGCCATATTTAAATGCAACTGTCTCAAACTAATGTTGAAATTGTGCTGCTTAAGTTGGTAATTAAGCATTGCTGTTCCCAGTTGGGGAAGGATTAGGAAATCATTATAAGCCAGTTCATTCTGGGTGTCTGGGAGGAAGTGGGAGAAGTCTGACTTTACTTTTCTGTCTTGGAAATAAACTTGTTTTAAGGTACAGAGTAGCTTCAGTCTCATTCTTCCTCAACATACAATTACTGGATTTGTCTCTTGAAACATACTCCAGTGCAGTAAGAGGATGAATGATCTCATCCGCTCTGCAAGGGTAAGTCAACCTTCTCCTCACTCCAATCTCTCATTCTGGCATCATGCATTCAAAGAGCTGCACTGCTCAAGGATCTCGCACAATATTAGTGGGGGGAGCAAATCACTACTGATTGTTTAATGGACTTTAGCATTACCAGCATTTCATCTATCATGCTGCACAAACTCCATTCCCAGCCCGTACTGGGGAGGGCACAACACGCAGTTGACATGCATTCTTCCCATCCTCTTCCCCCATCTCTTCTCACCCAGCAGAGCTCCAAGTGCTTCTCTATCCAGGCCAAATTTGTGCATAACAAGAGGGAGAGATCCCAGACCAGAGGAGGGAGAGCAGATATTGTGGACCTCACTAAATTCAGGGCGGATGCCACCAAGTTGGCAGGGGAGGATAGGGACCACTCCTGTGGGGAAGGCGAGATCAGCCTTTCCCAGCAAGCCCGTATGGATGAGCTGTCAATGCGTACATCCCGTCCTGACATTCAGTGAGTGACTTACAATGTTGTATTCAATCTGTTCCTGAGCTAAATCGATCTGCTCTCTCCTCCAGGCACCAGCAGGTCCACGTGCACACGGGCGCACACGCATGCACACACGCACATTGAGATGCAAAATAAGCCCTTGCCCCCGAGCCACTTCAGACCAGAAAGCTGAGGATCCATTCGAAGAAGACCTGTCACTGTATTCACCTGCACTCTAGGTGGGTTCTAGTTGTAGAGTAAGCTCAGGGTCACATTACGAGGAACACCTCGCCGACCTGTCTCCACAGCAGTCAGAGGCTGGAGATGTGGTGCAAAATCAGGTAGAGTTGCGAGAGGAAGTTAGTAGACTAGAGCAAAGGGTAGAGGAATCCGTCTGTGCTCTGTCTGATGTCGTGGTTTTGACAGGCAACTGTTTCGAAGTCCCCTTGGGAAGGGTGGTGATTGGTTCAGACACTTGCGCTCTGGCCTGCACTCCATCATTATTGGCATTGATCAGATCCATCAGTGGCTAGGTGGGGTGGGACCAGCAGCCTGACATCTTGGGCCAACTACCTAGGGGACTCAGTATGTTCAGGCAATTCCAATCCCCTCTGCCTATGACCCCATCATCTCCAGCTGTACAGGCTAGGAGGGTGCACATCAGGACACTAAAAGCATGCCAGAGTACCCCAGCTCCTGACTCTCTGGAGGACGGCTGCCAAAATCATCAAAGACAACAGGACTTGCTATTCAGCAGGCTGCCTTCACCTCTGCTACAAATGTCAGGGATGCATCTAGACGCAGCTGTTGGGTGAGAAAAAGTACGAAGTTTTGGCAACGCTCTGGGTGGCGGGTGTTCAATTACTGTAAATACCATGCACCTTTGTGAATATATTAGCTGTCCACAAGAATGGTGTTTTCATTTGAAAGCGTCATGCATGTGCATCTATGTGCCCTCTTATTGCAGGGGTGATCCATGTTCCCACTTGGTGTTCACCTCCCTTTGTGAGCCACACATTCACGTTGTGTAGCTGACTGTTTCTCTACCCTTGTGTTATGTCAGGGAAATGCATCAAACTCTTTACTGAAGCGCCTGTAAAATGCACTAGCAACCATAATCCTTACAAGACAACATGGAGTTAGGCATCCTCGGTAGCCTTGACAGGTTAGCTATAATTGTCTCAGCAAATGAGAAGGCTGGCTTCATTGGTAGTGCCAAAGCATAGGACCTACAACCAGGATGCTTCTCCAACATCGGTGTCCACAGATGGTGGCCATTGCATCAAGTCTGTTGACGCTGTGTCTGCGCTACTATGGTGACTATCACTTCCGAGACCACACCACTGACCTTTCCAATGAATAGAGCCTAGTGATTCATAAAGTTTAAAGGTGCAAGGTTGAATGCTGAGATTGCTGTTGTTTGCACTGGTTGTAAAGGCCTTTCAGTCCACTGGCATGGCAGTAAGGACAGAAAGAATGTAGATGTGTCCCATTGCCTGCAATCATGTGACTATCAGTATGTCACAGGACCATTTTCCAGGTTATACTTAAGGGCATTCTCGTGAAAGCAGGCCCTCATCTTCCTCTTCAGGTTCACCCTGTTCTTCATCGTCCGAGGAGCTCTCAGATGCCTCCACGTGCCCTCACAACACACCATGATGATGCAGGACACCCTCTCTGGAGAGTACTGCAGAGGCCCACCTGAAGCTCCATGCATCAGAAGCACGTCTTCAGGATGCCAGTGGTTTGCTCTTTGGATCATGTTGCCTTATGCGCTTCATTGTATCCTCTGACTTAAGAGGATGACACATTGATGTTGTGAGCCATTGTTTGAGTCAGTAGTCCTGATCTCCAAACAGCCAACTCTAGATTCACCAGACCTTTCTAATATATGAGGCCTCTGAAGGAGTGCCTCGGATGTATGAGTCAGGGAACCTGGCACAAACATGATATGCTTCTGATGATTGCACACCAGTTGAATGTTGGAGTGGAACCTTTTCCTATTAATGAACATCAGGGGCTGTTGCATGGTGCTGTGTGCGCAATTGATTGCTTTCTGTAGCATGGCTCACAACCCAAGGACTGACTTTGTTCTCGCATCTTGACTATCAGGTATGCTAAGCCTCGCCACTGACTTCAGTCTCACACACTGGCTACTTGGCCCAGACCAGGGACTATGATTGTCTTTCTCTTAACTCTCCCCTTCCTTTTTGATTGCTGATGACACCGTATTTCTCCCCCCCCTCCTTCCATGAATCTCTCTGCAATCCCATCCCTCATTTATAAGCCTTTCCCCCCGCCCCGCCCTTCATGACTCTGTGCAAGCCTTACCCTCTTGTGCCACGCTAATACAGCCTTCCCTCCTAGCACGCAGTCCACGTACATCCCCTCCAATTCGTGTACTTCTATTCCTATTCCACCCACTATTGTATTTGTGTTCCGTCTTTAATGTAAGGCTCCAGCTTCCCCATCCTCATTTTCCCCTCTGCTGACATTGTTTCCAATGCCAGCATCTCCACATCATGACATTGTTTTCCACCATTGCTCATTGCCCCTCTGCATTCCCCCCCCTAAAACTCCACCGTTACCCATTGTTTCCATCAGCCAGCCAGGAAAGTAGTGAGGGGAAATTTTCAAATTGTTTCTCCTTTGGTGGGTTTCTGATTTTTTGGCCTCTCTCTGAATTTTCCAGCTCTGTCTGACACAAAACCGACCACAGATAGAAGGGAAAATTCTGCCTGTTAACTCTGTTTATCTTGCCACAGATACTGCCTGACCTGCTGAGTATTTCTAGCATTTTCTGTTTTTATTTCAGATTTCCAGCATCTGCGGTGTTTTGCCTTTGCCCTTCCATATCTGTCCCACTAATAAGTGGACTATAGAATATACCCAGTGGTGTAACAGCACCTCATTTTTTTTCTTAGCTATAATCAAACTGATTCTGTCCTTCATCATTTCTGGACATGTGCTTCTCCGGCACTGCAATATTCTTAATCAACACTGCCAATCTTCCCCTTTCCTTCCTTCCCAGATTTTCCTGAACACCCTATATCCAGGATTATTTAGTGCCGAATCTTGCTGTGATTGGAGCCAGGTATCCGTTATCATATACTGATGTGACTATTTGTGCCTATAGCTTACCAACTTTATTTACCACACTTCCTGCAAACTTACTTTAGATCTTTTTGAATTCTCTCTTCATCTGATCCCACCCAATACCATTCTTCTCACTCCAGTGCTCTTTGTGTAACTTTGTATAGCTTGTTTCCTCATTCTATTGCTACTTGTGCTCGTCCCCTGCCAAATTAGATAAAACGTTTGTGCTGGGTTCTAACCAGCAAATGAGAAATTATTACATAATCTTTATGTACAGCATCCTGAAAAAGCACTTTCAAAATCTGACTTTTTTTCATGAATGCCAGGATAAAGGAAAAATATGAGCGATAGGTGCAATCTTAAGAAATTACTCATTTTATTTCGTTACGAAAAAGCAAATCTTTGACTTTTAATAAGTGCAGCAGAAATTATGTATCTTGGGAGTATGATGGGTTACATTGTGTAGTACTGCTAATTATGTACGGAGTCATTTTGTGCAATTCAGTACCGTTCATTAATATAAATTAAAAATTGGTTGGAAAGGATATTCTCGACCATAGAGAGGTCCTTGGAATTAACAAGGCTTCAGATTTGTGGAAAACTATTCGTAGTATCTGTTTTATTTAGTTGTTTGTAACTGAGTATGCCAAAAGTTTGTGAAAATCAAGCTGACATTCATGTAGACATGCTATATTATATATTTTCCTTCCTCATTAGGAGAACACTGAATGCAAGATTGCAGGCCTCACCTCATGGCAAGGAAATGTCAGAGTACTCTCTGCCTGAATTCTGTCTCTTAGTTGACTTCCTATTGGACATTGTATCATTGGTAAGGATTTCACCTAATTAGTCTCGGTAATTGAAAGCTACCACCTGAGCAAAGAACGATAAAGATTACAAACATTGTACATTGTAAGCTCATGACTTGAGGAAAAGAACACTCTTTGGGTTTTTCATCGAGGAGTATTCCTCTAAGTTTTAGTAACATCAACATAGTTAATTCTATCCAAAGTTCAACATTATGATCTTAGTGACTAAAAACATTGGATTTTCCTCAATAAATTGTCAATAATTGGAGGATGAAAAAGAAGTTTAAGAAAAATATGCATTTGAATCATGATCTGTCGAAAAATGCTAAATTCAGACTTCAATAAATTATAAATGGTAAATGCAAAGGTTTAAATTTGGTAGCATGTGATAAACCTTTCTGAATTAGCAGAAACTGCTCAAGAAGAATGGATGATGTTTGTTTCAACAAATGGAAATAATTGAAGGTATGATTGCAAGGTACAAATTATAGATAAAATATAAAAGAGAGAAGGTGGCAGATATTTTTGGTATCTTTACCAAAAATATCTGCCACCTTCTCTTTTATATTTTGACTTGATAAATGATTTATACACTTTAAATGCTGCTGTTCCCATAAACCAAGTATAACAAAACTTTGCCATTCAGCACACTGTTGTTGCCAAGAATGGTGATATGGAAGATAACCCAAATCACAAAGCTATAGTCTAATGTTACTGTTTTTATAACATAATGGGAGCATTTTATTTTGATTGCTTATTTTGAATATCCCAATTGTACAAATTGCTGATAACAAATAGCAAATAGTGCCGTTTTATTGAGTTACATGTGATTTTCAATGGCATTCTGCTGTGGTCATTTGTGCATTGCACCATGCCAAGTAAAGAAAGTATGAACCAAGTATTATTAGAACACATGATTACTTATTTTGTGGAGGATTATTTGAAGATCTTGTGAACAAGATAGTACTGGAGAGAATAATGGGTAACAGTTGTTTTATGGACTGGAAGGCAATATACAGTGGAGTTCCCCAGTGATAAGTAGCAATATTTTCCTTGATCTGTATTAATGATCTAGATTTTGGTATGGAGGGTATTGTAATGACTGTGAACTGTCTGGAGTAAGAAGTCTCACAACACCAGGTTAAGAACAGTGATAGACTTCTAAAGGGCTTTGGCAGGCTGGTGGAATGGGTGGACATGTGGCAGATGAAATTTAATGCAATAAAATGTGAATTTATATATTTTAAAAGAAGGAAAATAAAAGGCAATATAAAATAAAGGATGCCAGTCTAAAGGGAGTGCAAGAACAGAGACCTGGGGTGTATGCACACATTGGTAAAGGTGGCAGGGAAGGTTGAGAAAGCAGTTAATAAGGCATACAGACCCTGTGCTTTATAAATAGATGCACAGGGTACAAGAGTAAGGAGTAGATGGTGAACTTTTATGAAAGACTGGTTTGGCATCAACTGGAAGCATTATGTCCAATTTTGGGCTCCACAATTAGGAATGATTTGAAGGCATTTCAGAGGGTGCAGAAAATGAGTATGGTGTAGGGCAGACTAAACTGTAGCTTTCAGAGGGAAATTTGATAATTAGCTGAAATTAAAGATTTGCAGAGCTTTGTGAAAAAGATGTGAGGGTTGAACTGGCTACTTTGGTACTGAAGAGAGCTGGTACGGACACGAAGGATCAAATGGCCATCTTCCCTTCTCTTCCCATTCTCCTATTCAAAGTTATTGCTGGAAAAAGAGACATTCTGTTGGAGCTTTTCATTTTTCACTCATCAGAGCAGACTCCAGAATGGCAAATTCCAAAGGGAGCAATAAATTATGTGGCACAAGAGAAATTTGCTGATTGGTTGGCAAGTTGACTCTGGTCAAGACAATCCCACAGCAAATGCACGAGGGAACTACTGTCCCCTATACTTTTGTTTATTCAGAAAATGTACAACATCTAGGCGTTCTATAGGTATGTCAAGAACAGAAGGTTGGTTAGGGCAAGTTTAGGGCCAGTTATAGATGGCAGAGGGAAGTTATGTGTGGAACCGGAGGAGATTGGTGAAGCATTGAACCAATATTTCTCTTCGGTGTTCACGCAAGGGGACATGAATATAGCTGAGGAGGACACTGGGTTGCAAGGGAGTAGAATAGACAGTATTACAGTTGATAAGGAGGATGTGCAGGATATTCTGGAGGGTCTGAAAATAGATAAATCCCCTGGTCCGGATGGGATTTATCCAAGGATTCTCTGGGAGGCAAGAGAAGTGATTGCAGAGCCTCTGGCTCTGATCTTCAGGTCGTCGTTGGCCTCTGGTATAGTACCAGAAGATTGGAGGTTAGCGAATGTTGTCCCATTGTTTAAGAAGGGGAACAGAGACTTCCCCGGGAATTATAGACCGGTGAGTCTCACTTCTGTTGTCGGCAAGATGTTGGAAAAAATTATAAGGGATAGGATTTATAGTTATTTGGAGAGTAATGAATTGATAGGTGATAGTCAGCATGGTTTTGTGGCAGGTAGGTCGTGCCTTACTAACCTTATTGAGTTTTTTGAGAAAGTGACCAAGGAGGTGGATGGGGGCAGGGCAGTGGACGTGGTATATATGGATTTTAGTAAGGCGTTTGATAAGGTTCACCATGGTAGGCTTCTGCAGAAAATGCAGATGTATGGGATTGGGGGTGATCTAGGAAATTGGATCAGGAATTGGCGAGCGGATAGGAAACAGAGGGTGGTGGTTGATAGTAAATATTCATCATGGAGTGCGGTTACAAGTGGTGTACCTCAGGGATCTGTTTTGGGGCCACTGCTGTTTGTAATATTTATTAATGATCTGGATGAGGGTATAGTTGGGTGGATTAGCAAATTTGCTGATGACACCAAAGTCGGTGGTGTGGTAGACAGTGAGGAAGGGTGTCGTAGTTTGCAGGAAGACTTAGACAGGTTGCAAAGTTGGGCCGAGAGGTGGCGGATGGAGTTTAATGCGGAGAAGTGTGAGGTAATTCACTTTGGTAGGAATAACAGATGTGTTGAGTATAGGGCTAACGGGAGGACTTTGAATAGTGTGGAGGAGCAGAGGGATCTAGGTATATGTGTGCATAGATCCCTGAAAGTTGGGAATCAAGTAGATAAGGTTGTTAAGAAGGCATATGGTGTCTTGGCGTTTATTGGTAGGGGGATTGAATTTAGGAGTCGTAGCGTTATGTTGCAACTGTACACAACTCTGGTGCGGCCGCACTTGGAGTACTGTGTGCAGTTCTGGTCCCCACATTACAGGAAGGATGTGGAGGCTTTGGAGAGGGTGCAGAGGAGGTTTACCAGGATGTTGCCTGGTATGGAGGGGAGATCCTATGAGGAGAGGCTGAGGGATTTGGGATTGTTTTCGCTGGAAAGGCGGCGGCTAAGAGGGGATCTTATTGAAACATATAAGATGATTAGAGGTTTAGATAGGGTGGATAGTGATAGCCTTTTTCCTCTGATGGAGAAATCCAGCACGAGGGGGCATGGCTTTAAATTGAGGGGGGGTAGTTATAGAACCGATGTCAGGGGTAGGTTCTTTACCCAGAGGGTGGTGAGGGATTGGAATGCCCTGCCAGCATCAGTAGTAAATGCGCCTAGTTTGGGGGCGTTTAAGAGATCCGTAGATAGGTTCATGGATGAAAAGAAATTGGTTTAGGTTGGAGGGTCACAGTTTTTTTTTAACTGGTCGGTGCAACATCGTGGGCCGAAGGGCCTGTTCTGCGCTGTAATGTTCTATGTTCTATGTTCTATCTGGATATATTTTTTCCCTGCAGAGCACAGGTCTCTGAATACGAATATATGTAACTTCTAATAAGCACCAATGAGATATATTAGGAGTCTGACTGATTTGTGCAGTAGGCAGAAATTTACGGTAATATTCTGTTGGTGGAAAACACCATTTATGTTGCCACTGCATAGTAGTAGTGTGAAATGTCTAGCTTCACTTGTTGCTCAAATATTTGAGATACTTTACCCATCCAGAATAACTTGAGATGGACTGGCCACTTTTCATGTGGTGGCCTTTGTTTGTCCCATTCATGAGTATACACGATATGTAACGAGCAATGATCTGATTAGGATAGCCATCAGGATATTCTGCCTGTAACACAAATGAGTAATATGCTATGTGAATTTCTGTGTCGGTGTGATGCCAGGTACATAAGACATACATCCCAGCAACTGGAGCAGTAACAAACAGCATATCATGTCGGCTGTTTGCAATAGATGGAGAGTACTGATTCTACTTGACCAATCTGTGCTTTCAAAATTCAGAACATAATGCCTAAAGTTAGATGTGATTCTGTGATTCAGTAGCAGTTCCTGAACAGTCCTGAATGTGCTCAGAAGCACTAACAACCAATTTGATCTGTTGGGTTGCAATGTAGTCCAGTTGCGTTTGCTAGAAACAACATATATTTATATGCGGGGACCTTCCCTTTGCAGGCAAAAGGAATATGTCCAGATATTGCACCTTTTTCAAAGGGGGACAGTAGCTCCTTGGTGCATTTGCCATGGCAACATTTTGAACAATCGGAGCTGTTATCATGCAGTATACATTTTTGTTTCCTTTTGAAATTTGGCATTATTATGTCTGTCCTGATGAGTGCATGCCAGCATGTTGAATACTCAAATTCTAAACCACCAAGATTCTAAGTTAGCTAAACATGCTTAGCTTTTAAGAAAACTGTGCTGGCTTTCCTTGATTAATCCACACTTGTCCAGATAATAATTTGTATCCGGGATTATCATTTTTGAAAGCTTTCCAGCTATTGAGATTAAACTGACTTGGCCTGCAGTTGCTGGGTTTATCTTTACGCTTTTCTATTTGATCAAGGGTGTAATATTTTGGAATTCTGCAGTCCAACTGCACCACAAGGAGATTCAGAAGATAACGAGTAACGTTTCTCTAATTTCTTTCCTTCCCTCAGTCTTCTGAGATGCTTTCCATATGCTCCTGCTGATGTATAAGTTCAAGTACAGCCAGTTTATCTAATGGCTCCTTTTATCAATTCTAGCCAATCCAGTATTTTAACTATCTCCTCTTTCATCATAGTTTGAGCTTAGTAAAGACCGATATGAAGTACTTGTTTACTACTTCAGTCTGTCTTCTTGGCGATATCCCCTTTGCAATCCCTAATCAGTTTCATCCCTCCTGTTACTATCCATTCCTATGCCTACAGAAGACTTTTGGATGACCGTTTTATGTTAACTGCACGTCTTTTCTCAATCTCTCCTTATGTCTCTCGTTTCTTCTTCCACATCCCCTCGTTTCTTCTTCCACATCTCCTCGTTTCTTCTTCCACATCCCCTGTGAGACTTCTATATTCAACCAGGTTCTCACTTGCACCATCAACCCCCTGACACCTATCATAAGCACCTTACTCTTTCTTTTTCATCATCAAGGGAGCTCTGGCTTTACCCGCTCTATCTCTGCCTTGTGGGAATATAGCTTGACTGTACCTATATCATCTCCTCCTTAAAGGCAGACCATTGTTCCTTTACTGTTTTGCTCGGCAAACTTTGGTTCCTATGCCGAATCTGTTCTCATTCTACTGAAAGTGATCCTGAATATTGTTACTCCAGATTGATCCTTGTCCTTTTCCATAACTAGCCATAAAATTAAGATTCTATGGTCACTGTTCCCCAAGTGTTCCCCTACTGACAATTGATCCAGTTAACCCAGCGTATTCCCATCCTTACCAGACCAGAAGTGCTGCTTAGTTCATTGGGCAGGAAACATTCTGATCAAGAAGATTCTTTCAAACCCACCCTTAAGGATGTTGACTCCTAGTTTGGATATTTCCGTGATAATGGTTTAACTGTGCTACCATGGCCTATTCCCCATTATTCGTATATATACCTTGACAGTGAGCGTCAGAGGGTTAATCCAATAATCAAATTAAAATTGACAGGAATATGATTATTTTTGATTTGGGAATTGAGCATTTTAGGAATAAGGGAAACTGCATTTAAAGATGTATCACTCAGATATTTATCATGTATTTGCTTTTTTGGCACCTTCATTTTGTTGTGGCACAATATATTGGACCTGACGAAGCAAGGGGCTTTTCTGTCTATTTTTAATACCTCCTTCACATCTGCAACTAATGACTGCTGATTTTTATAAATCAGTCAGGAATTAAATGTGTTCTTATGTGTCATAGGATATCAGAGATAACAGAGTGCATGGCAAAATATTGACTTTGAAGGTGGAATGGGTTCGAGGGAGGGGCAAGAGAGGAAGCAAGAAGTGTGAACTGCAGAGAGTTGTTCAGGAGTGCTTCAAATTTCTATTCCCTTGCTGTCCTTGAAGTGTGACAACTTTTTTTTGTAAACCTCTGCTTTCTTCTTTTAAAGCCTACTCGAAGTATGAGAGTACTTTGTCAGGTATGGGACTCAAATTGTCATATCACATCATCTAATCTTTCTGCTTGCTCATTTAATAAAACAATTGTACCATTGCATGCATTTCTGGAATGGGTTTGGAGGATCCAGCATATTCAAAAACAATGTGCCATTCAATTTATTTTTATCTGTACAATATACTAGGTTTTTATTTTCACCAACAGCCACTTGCATTTATATAGTGCCTTTTAAATTAAGGTGTCCCAAGGTGCAAAGCAAGCATTGTTAACAAATACATTCTTGATGCCGAGCCACAGAAAGGGTTACCAGAGCATGTGAACATAAGCTTGATTGAAGAGCAATTTAAAGGAAGAGAGCAAAGTGGGAATCGAAAGTTCAATGTCTGTGTAGCTGAAAGTATAGCTGTGCCCATTGTAAGCGATCAAAATCAGAGTGATGCAAGAGACCAGAATTCGTGGAGAGCTGAAATCTCAGAAGCTTTTATGTAGTTGAAGAAAAGTTAGATTTGGGAGGAGTGAACCCATGGGGGAATTTGAAAACAAGGATGAGTATTTCTAAATTGAGGTATTGTTATACTGAGATCCAATGTAGGCCACAAAGCACATGGGTGATGACAGTAACAAGAGTTGAAATATGGACAGCAGAGTTTTGGATCAGCACACATTTATGCCAGGTGGAATTTGGGAGGCCAGCAACAAGAGCATTGTCACATCTAGAGGTAACAATGGTGTGTGTGATAGATGAGCAGGTCAGAGGCTGGGAATTCTATGGCAAGTAATTCACTCCTGACTTCCCAAAGTCTATCCACTGTCTACAAGACACAAGTCAGGAATATGGTGGAATACTCTCCATTTGCTTGGATGAGTGCAGGTCCAACGACACTCAAGAAACTCTACACTATGCAAAGCAGCTTGCTTGATGAGCACTCCACCCACCGCCATAATTATTCACTGTCTCCATCATCAGTACACTGTGGCAAAAAGAGTACATGATTTACAAGATGCTTTGCAACAACATGCCAAAGATTCTTTGACAGCACCTTCCAAACTCACAACCTCTATCACCTGAAAGCTTCCAATCACATATATACATCACCAAGGTTGACTACTTATAACCCTATGACACTGCCTTTTTTTTCTAAGTTCATCAGGAGGTTCCAGGTGTTTGACCCAGCTACAGTGAAAGAATGGCGATATAGCAGACACATGGAAACACCACCACTTCCAAATTCCCTTCCAAGCCACACACCATCCTGACATGGAACTAGGCTGTCATTGAGTCAAAAACCTGGAACGTTGTTCCTAGTGGTGTTTTTGGTGTACCTACACAATTTGGACTTCAGTGGTTGAAGAAGACAGCTTGCACCACATCCCAAGGGAAATTAGGAAACTTTGGTCAGGGAGCAAAGTTTGTGGTAGGAGCCAAACCTGCCAATCGTCTTTCTATTTAGTTGGTGGAAATTTCTGCTGATACAATATTAGATGTCAGGCAAGCAGTGTGCTGAATCAGCGACAGTGGAGGAGTCAAGCGAGGTCATGGTGAAATTGAGCTTAGTGATGTCAGGATAAATGTAGAACCTGATGTTATGGTTTCAGATTATATCAGAACAGGGCAGCATGAATATGAGAAATAGGAGGGAGCCAAGCGATTGAAAGATAGATATTCAGGAGGCTGAAGTGGTGAATTTAATGAAATTATGTTGCTCAGTTGCTGTTGACTTTGCTTGCAAAACCAGTTTGTTCGTGTAATTGTTTGAGATAGGATTTGCAGGTAAATACCAATATTGGTTCCAAACGTAATAGATTTAAAATAACATCTTATTAATCAGACTTGGTAATAGAAAGAAAAATACACGCTTATAGCGAGTTTAGTATTTTTCTGGAGTTTAAAAAAGCATGGCCTTCATTTGCACGGTTTTGAAATGAAAGTTGAGCTTCAGTAACCTTTCTGTATGCCAAATCTCACATTTATACAAGCATCGTTGATTACTTTGAGCTGATTTTTCTGCTGCTTATAGTATGCCTTCAAAATGTTTTCATCTTAATGTAAATGTATTGTTTTCCTGTTGCTTAAGGCACCTTTAAGAAAATTCATAATGATTTTCATATGGCTACATCCTATCTCACCCTCGTGGAAAATCTCATACTTTATTAATCTCTTTTGATAATACTTGTAGTTTATAAATACATATACTTGGCCATTTCTAAGGTTTGTGAAGAGTTGATAATTATCAATGACTTACATACTTGAGAACTCTGACATGTTATATCAGCTTTGTATATTTTTGTATTATACAAAAATAAATCCAATGTACTGTGGAATCTCATTGCAACAAACTAGCCCAATATAAACAATTTTGGAACTAATCTATGACCTTGCATTAATTTCTTGAAATGTGCACAGGAGAACTTTTTGGGGCAATATGTAGAGGGTCTAACAAGGGAAGGAGCTGTGCTGGATCTAATTCTGGGGAATGAAGGCAGACAGGTGATTGAGATGGTGGTGGGGGAGCGTTTTAGTGATAGTAACACAATATAGGCCAATTAAGCTTATTATGGACAAAGAAATAGACAAGTCACAAAATAAATGTTTTGGACTGGGGGAGAGCAGGAGCTGGCCAAGGTAGATTGGGAACAGCTACTAGTGGGGGAATCCACTGAAGAGCAGCGGGGGGCATTCAAAAAGGAAATGGAGAGGGTACCAGCCCAGTATGTTCCCTTTAGGGTGATAGGAAGGAGCAACAAGCCCAAAGAACCATGAATGACCAGAGGTATTCGGGATACAATGAGAAGGAAAAGAAAGTTGTTTGCAGGTACAAGGGGAGTAAATCAACAGAGGCATTAGTGAAGTACAGAAGGTGCAGGATGGAGCTTAAGAAAGCAAGACTTTTAAGGGACGTCTTGACAAATACATGAATAGGATGGGAATAGAGGGATATGGTGCCCGAAAGAGTAGGGGGTTTTAGTTCGGACAGGCAACATGGTCGGTGCAGGCCAAAGGGCCTGATCCTGTGCTGTAATTTTCTTTGTTCTTTGTAATTAGGAGAGCAAAGAGGAGATATGAGAAAACACTGGTTGGTAAAGGTAGGAAAAATCCCAAGATTTTCCACAAGTATATCAATGGGAAGAGGATAACTGGGGAAAGAATAGGGTCCATTAGGGACTAAGGGGCAATCGGTGGGTGGAGCCAGAGGACAGTGTTGAACAAATACTTCACATCTGTTTTCACCCAAGAGAATGATAATGAAGGTATTGAATTCAGGGAGAGAGTGCAAGGTTCTTGAGTAAATTGACATGGGGAAGGACAAGATATTGGAATTGTTAGCAAGCTTAAAAGTGGACAAATCTCCAGGTCCGGATGAATCATGTCCCAGGCTGCTGTGGGAGCCAAGGGAGGAGATTGCAGGGATTCTGACACAAACAATTTTAATCCCTTTTTGGCCGTGGGGGAGGTGCCAGAGAACTGGAGAACAGCTAATGTGGGTCCACTATTTAAGAAGGGTTGTAAAGATAAGCCAAGGAACTACAGACCAATGAGTCTCATGTCAGTGGTAGGGAAATTATTGGAGAAAATTCTGAAGGAGAGCATCTATCTCCATTATAGTCAGCATGACTTTGTCAGAGGGAACTAATTAATTTGATTGAATGTTTGAAGAGG
Organism: Mustelus asterias; assembly: GCF_964213995.1. Classification (NCBI taxonomy): domain Eukaryota; kingdom Metazoa; phylum Chordata; class Chondrichthyes; order Carcharhiniformes; family Triakidae; genus Mustelus; species Mustelus asterias. Next base: position 66,380,617 of record NC_135815.1, on the reverse strand, counting down.
TGACCAGATGTGTAGTTGAGGGTAGATCAGTTGATATCGTCTATATGGATTTCAGTAAAACCTTTGACAAGGTCTCACATGGGAGACTTATAAAGAAAGCAAATGTACATGGTATACAGGGTAATTTGATTGGCTCAGCTATGGGAGACAGAGAGTGATGAGAAAAGGTTATTTTAGTGACTGGAAGCCAGCGTCCAGTGGTTTTCCATAGAGTCCTAGTAAATCTTTTCTGCACTCTTTCTAGTTTAATAATATCCTTTCTATAATAGGGTGACCAGCACTGTACACAGTATTCCAAGTGTGGCCTTACCAATGTCTTGTTCAATTTCAAGAAACCATCCCAACTCCTGTATTCAATGTTCTGACCAATGAAACCAAGCATGTTGAATGCCTTCTTCACCACTCTGTCCACCTGTGACTCCACTTTTAAGGAGCTATGAACATGTACCCCTAGATCTCTTTGTTCTGTAACTGTCCCCCAACGCCCTACCATTAACTGAGTAAATCCTGAGTAAGGTTCAATCTACCAAAATGCATCACCTCGCATTTATCTAAATTAAACTCCGTCTGCCATTCGTCAGCCCACTGGCCCAATTGATCAAGATCCCATTGCAATCGGAGATAACCTTCACTGTCCACTATGCCACCAATCTTGGTGTCATCTGCAAACTTACTAACCATGCCTCCTATGTTCTCATCCAAATCATTAATATAAATGACAAATAACAGTGGACCCAGCACTGATCCCCGAGGCACACCGCTGATCTCAGGCCTCCAGTTTGAAGAACAACCCTCTACAACCACCCTCTGGCTTATGTCATCTCCATGCCGGCATCTCCACATTCTGTCATCAAGCCAATTTTGTATCCATTTAGCTACCTCACCCTGGATCCCGTGAGATTTAACCTTATGCAACAACCCACCATGCGGTACCTTGTCAAAGACCTTGCTAAAATCCACGTAGACAACATCGGACTGCACTGCCCTCATCTACCTTCTTGGTTAACCCTTCAAAAAACTCTATTAAATTTATGAATCATGATTTTCCACACTCAAAGCCATGCTGACTGTCCCTAATCAGTCCTTGCATCTCTAAATGCCTGTAGATCCTGTCTCTCAAAATATCTTCCAACAACTTACCTACTACAGATGTGAGGCTCACTGGCCTGTAGTTCCCAGGCTTCCCTGCAGTCCTTTTTAAACAAAGGCACAACATTTGTCAACCTCCAATCTTCAAGCACATCACCTGTGACTATCGATGATCCAAATATCTCTGCTAGGGGACCCGCAATTTCCTCCCTAGCCTCCCACAATATCCTGGGATACACTTCATCAGGTCCCAGGGATTTATCTACCTTGATGCACTTTAAGACTTCCAGCACCTCCTTTTCTGTAATATGTACACTTCTCAAGACATCACTATTTATTTCCCCAAGTTCCCTAACATCCATGCTTTTCTCAACAGTACATACTGATGAGAAATATTCATTTAGGATCTCGCCCATCTCTTGTGGATCTGCACACAGATGACCTTGTTGATCCTTAAGGGGCCCTATTCTCTCCCTCGTTACTCTTTTGCCATTTATATATTTGTAGAAGATCTTTGGATTCTCCTTTGCCTTATCTGCCAGAACAATCTCGTGTCCCCTTTTTGCCCTTCTGATTTCTCTCTTAACTCTACTCCTACACCCCCTATATTCTTCAAGGAATTCACTTGATCCCAGCTGCCTTTGCATGTCATGTGCCTCCTCCTCCTTCTTGACCAGGGCCTCAGTATCCCGAGTCATCTAGGGTTCCCTACTTTTACCAGCCTTGCCCTTCACTCTAGCAGAAATGTGCTTACCCTGAATCTTGGTTAACACACTTTTGAAAGCCTCCCACTTACCAGACATCCCTTTGCCTTCCCACAGACTTCCCCAATTAACTTTTGAAAGTTCCTGCCTGATCCATTAAAATTGGCCTTGCCCCAATTTAGAATTTTAACTTTTGGGCCAGACCTATCATTCCCCAAAGCTATCTTAAAATTAATAGAATTATGGTCACTGGTCCCAAAGTGATCCCTCACTAACACTTCTGTCACCTGCCCTTCCTTATTTCCCAAAAGGAGGTCAAGTTTTCCCCCTCTCTCGTCGGGCCATTCACATGCTGAATGAGAAATTCCTCCTGAATACACTCAACAAATTTCTCTCCATCCAACCACAGGGATCTGTGCTGGGTCTCCTATTACTCGTAATTTATATAAAGGACAGAGATGACTCTGTGGAGGATAGGATTAGTAAGTTTGCAGATGACACGAAGATTGGCCAGGTGGTTAACAGTGGTGTTGAGTGACTTGGGCTATAAGAAGATATAGACGGTATAGCCAAATGGACAGATAAGTAGCAGGTGGAATTTAACCCTGAAAGGTGTGAGGTGATGCACTTTGGAATGAGTAATTTGACACAGAAGTATTCAATGAACCGCATGACAGAAGGAAGTTCTGTGCAGCAAAGGGACTTTGGTGTATTTGTCCATAGATCGCTGAAGACAGAAAAGCATGTTAGGGTGGTGAAATAGACATATGGGGCACTTGCCTTTATCAACCGAGGCATAGATTACGGAAGAAGGGAGTCATGTTGGAGTCGTATAAAACTTTGGTGAGGCCACAGCTGGAATAGAGTGTGCAGTTCTGGTTGGCACATTATAGGAAGGATGTGATTGCACTGGAGGGGGTGCAGAGGAGATTCACCAGGATGCTGCCTGGAATGGAACATTTAAGTTAGGAAGAAAGGTTGTATAGACTTGGGTTATTTTTGTTGGAGGAGAAAAGATGGGGGCGACCTGATCAAGGTGTACAAGTTTGAGGGGCGTGGACAGAATGGATAAGATGCAGCTATTCCCCTTATTTTAAGGGCCAGTCACAAGGGGACGAAGTTCAAGGTGAGGGGCAGGAAGTTTGGGCCGGTGGGGGGGGGGTTTGATGTGAGGAAAAACTACTTTTACCCAGACGGTGGTAACAGTCTGGAATGCATTGTCTGGGAGGGTGGTTGAGGTGAGTTGCCTCTCATTCTTTAAATGTACCTCGATAAGCACTTGGCATGTTATAAGATTCAAAGCTATGGGCTCAGTGCTGGTAAATTGGATTAGGTGGGAGGTTTGCAGACTCGATGGGCCGAAGGGCCTCTCTTGCACTGCATGATTCTATGGTTTCAAAACCCAATGAGAATTAGTTTCATTTGCACAAGGGCTTTGATGATCTCCCAAAGACTAGTAATTGATGCTTTTGACCCTTGATTGTCCAGCTGTGTAGACTTTAGTTGTCTTTAAGGTGACCCATATTTATGATAGCCTGAATTCTTGAGGGACATTGGTATTCCCGAGTGTTTACTACATGCTTATGGGAACATAATTTGTTTTACAAGCTTGTTATAATGAACTTGAGTTCTGTGGACATTGACCATCGTGGCCAGTGCTAGAGTTGTGTAGTACCTTTATTTTACTTCCAAGATTGATGTAAAGTGCAACAGTTCATTTGTGAAGACTTGAAGTAATGGCCCTTTTAAAGTTTATTAATTCCTGATACTGGAATAGTTCTGCACCAATAACGTGCTACTAGCTTATCTGGGATGTAGAATTAAGAGTATTTCTCTAAGCGATCTCCTTGCCCAATACCTCTGCCACCGAAGAACGATAAAGACTTGGTATACTCTAAATGTTTGGGATCTCTGTTTAGTGTAGGAACTATCTTGGTTGAAAGGTTCTGATGGAAGACCATTGACCTAAAATGCTGGGCGTGATCTCATCAGCTCACTGTCCCGATCAATTGGTGCAGAGAGCTGGTAAGATTGCATGCGAGGCTAAAATCCGGTTCATGCTGGGCACAGGCCAGTTGGCTTCGCAGGCAATGTTTCCAGCCCTGTTTTGCTGGTGATGCAAAGCTGATTTGCATGGGATTGAATATATCACTCTGGCAAGAATCACTGCTGGTCTCCACCCGCGGAGACCAGGCGTGATGGCCATGGTGGGGGGGGATTGGAGGCCATTGTAGCCCCAGGTGGTCGGGAGCATGTCTGGGCAGTGTCCACCTGGCATCCTGGCAGTGCCCGTTGGGCACCATAAATGTGCCAGGGCAGTGCCATGGGTGTGAGCTGAGTGGAGGTGGGGCTATGACGGGGGTTGGGTTGGATATGCACAATGTTTATGCGGGAGGAGTCTGCAAGGGGAGGGGGAATCATGCAAGGTGGAGGGGCATAGGGGGTCCACCAGGGGACTCATTAGAAGTGTACTGATGCCCCGATGCTGGCGACCCCTTTGTTGTCGGGAGAGAACACTTAAAATTTGTTTGGGAAAATTCCACCTGTTAACTCTGTTTCTCTCCTCATAGATGCTGCCAGCCGTGCTGAGTATTTCCAGCATTTCGGTTCATAATTTAATATATTTATAGTTACATTTGCTAATTGCATTTATTTTGGAGCTAATATCAGTATTTCTGTTTAAAACAGCAACTATTAATCCACCAGTTTGTTTCTGCTATGTCTGCATAGTCAGCTTGAATGCAAATAGACCTTGAGGGTAATATTACTTCTGCCTGTGTTGCACTTATTCCCATTAGGAGACCTACATTGAGATTCAAACTGAACATTTGCCCCAGTTGTTGCTACGGATGATATCTGGCCTGACAAGCCACCTACAGGCTTTATGTCTCTCTGAACTCACTGACTGCTTAAAACTGTGCTCGAAAATACTTAGTAGAGTGCAGCCACCCTTGTTGTCACCTGAGGCAGAGTGCAAATTGCATTTTCCAGGAAATGCCAGCTTTGTCCAACAGAAAGAAGAGAAAAAGGTACACTTTTCTTTTATGTGATTTGATGTAGTTTTAATTAAGTGTTACTTTGTTTTTAACTCATTTAGTGGATGCGGATGTCGCTGGCTATGCCAGCATTTATTGCCCATCCCTAATTGCCATTGAGAAAGAGGTAGTGAGCTGCCACCTTGAACTGCTGCAGTTCCTGTGATATAACCCCCGCAGGGCTGTTAGGGAGGAAGTTCCAGGATTTTGATCCAGCAACAATGAAGGATTGGCCAAATATTTCCAGGTCACTTGGAGTGACTTGGAGGGGAACTTGCAGGTAGTGGTGTTCCCATGTGTCTGATGCCCTTGTCTGTTTAGATAGAAGCAATCATGGGTTTGGATGGTGTTGCCTAAGGAGCTTTGGTGAGTTCCTTCAGTGCCTCTTGTAGATGGTACACACTGCTGCCACTGTTCAGCAGTGGTGGAGGGAGTGTGGCACCCCATTCACAAACAATCAAGTGGGCTGCTTTGTCCTGGATGGTGTGGGGCTTCTTGAGTGTTGTTGGAGCTGCACTCACCCAAACAATTGGAGAATATTCCATCGCGCTTCTGACTTGTGCCTTGTAGATGGTGGACAAGCTTTGGCGAATCTGGAGGTGACTTAATCACCACAGAATCCATACCACCTGACCTGCTCTTGTAGCCACAGTATTTATGTGATTAGTCCAGTTCAGTTTCTGATCAAATGTTGGAGACTTTACCTTTTTTCCATTTCGTGACCCCATTATCCAAAACAAATACCTTCACACAAGACATGCCATGGTTAGATACTGAACCATGAGCAGGATTAAACTAAGGACCATGGTCAACTCCCTGACATTAAAAATTCTACAAATGATATTTCAAACTAAGTAGAACCTTTACACCTTAAGATTTTCTTGCCAATTTTCAGGAACAGAGCAGGAATCCAAATGGTTTCCCTTTCTGCAACCAACCAACTGGCAGTGAGGCTGATGGTAGCAAACTTCTTGCTCTCCCAGTTCAGAGATCTAATAACTTGGAATTTTCCTCCTGGTTTGGATAGATCAGCAACTGGGTAAACCTGTTAAGCTTTTAAGAAACTACAAGGTGTCTTTCTATGATTTCTTTATATTTTATTTAAGGGCAAGGTATATCTGGAAGGAGCTTCTATTTTTGTTACACATTTTTATTGGAAGAGATGAAATATTTGACAGAATTCCTGTCATGGGTTATGTCCCAGATCATCATAGAAAACATTGCAGGGGGTGGTGCGGGAGGGGAGGAAAGGATAAGAAGGAGAATGGGCCGTGTGATTTTGGGATAGTTTGGTACACCAGCTGGGAAACCAAATTTTAGGTTCAAAGGTAAAATACTGAAGCTTTTTTAAAAATTCATTCATGGGACATGGGCATCACAGTAAGAAGTTTACCAACACCAGGTTAAAGTCCAACAGGTTTATTTGGTAGCAAAAGCCACACAAGCTTTCGGAGCTCCAAGCCCCTTCTTCAGGTGAGTGGGAATTCTGTTCACAAACAGGGCATATAAAGACACAGATTTAATTTACATGAATAATGGTTGGAATGCGAATACTTACAGCTAATCAAGTCTTTAAGATACAAACAACGTGAGTGGAGAGAGCATCAAGACAGGCTAAAAAGATGTGTATTGTCTCCAGACAAGACAGCTCCAAAAGCTTGTGTGGCTTTTGCTACCAAATAAACCTGTTGGACTTTAACCTGGTGTTGTTAAACTTCTTACTGTGTTTATCCCAGTCCAACGCCGGCATCTCCACAACATGGGCATCAGCCAGTGCTGGCCAGCATTTATTGCCCATTCCTATTTGCCCTTGAGAAGGTGGTGGTGAGCTGCCTTCTTGAAACACTGATGCAACTGAGTAGCTTGCTAGGCCATTTCACAGGGCAGTTGAGAGGCGACCACATTGCTGTGGCTCTGGAGTCACATGAAGGCCAGACCAGGTAAGGATGGCAGATTTCCTTCCCTAAAGGATATGAGTGAACCAGATGGGTTTTTCTGACAATCAACAATGGTTTCATGATCATCAGTAGATTCTTAATTCAAATTCAAATTCCACCACTGGGATTTGAACCTGGGTCTCCAGAACATTAATTGAGTTTCTGGATTAATTGTCTAGCGTTAATACTACTAGACCATTGCCTAGCTGCCTCAAATCTGAAATATAAACAAAAACTGCTGAAAATACTTAGCAGATCGCTGCCATTTTTTGCTCAAGTTATTATTTATTCGTCAATTATACTAGTGTGGTTCTGATTGCATGGTTTCCATGTGGGCAAAGCCAAGTAAGAACACACTGATGAATACAATTATTTGTGTAAATGGAAGCACTTCAAGGAAAAATGCCATTTTGTCCCTTTTAATATCTTATCTGCATAACTTTTGCAGTGACATGTCTCATCTTGATATGGTTGAAGTATCTTCCAATGAACTCTTGCATTTCAGAAATGGGATTTTAGAATATTAATTTTCATTGCAGAGTTGAATCAATTGGAATCATTTCAGTTTTTCTTAGGATTTTCATCTTTCGTCTTTTTAATTAGGTTTCATCGGTCAACCTTGGGGCTTCTGGTGATGTGTTTGAAGATGGTGAAAATCCTCCTAGCAGCCAGTCGTCTGAAAGTGGTTTCACGGAATTTGTGCAGTATCAGGCAGACAAAATTGATGATATTGACAAAGTGCTAGGTGAGGGTCAGTATTCAGGGTCATTGCCACAGGGCAGCACTTCTTCAGAAGTAGAAACTGCTTCCACTATTGGGTCAGAGGACACTGTGGTATCAATATCACAAGCAGGTAAAGTGGCTGTGCCTGCGGGGACTTCTGCTCAAAAGACAACAATGCAGTACTGCCTGGAATACTTTGAACAGTTTTTGACCCAGTTTATAATTCTTTATATCATTCCCAATGAAGTCATTTGCCAAGCATTTACAGTAGGATTCCATATGGACCTGTGCAGAAGCCAGGTGGAAGACCATGAACTTAGCGGCAAAGGCGATGCAACATTTCAGGCAACAGAGCAACTGCAGGATTCTAAAGATCACCATCATGCATTCACTGCTGCCTGTCAACTTTTTTTTGAGTGTTCCAGCTTTCCTGTTTACTTTGCAGAGGGAAATCTAGCATCTTCACCTCATGGCAACAAATCAGAAACTGGTAAGTTCTCATGCATGCAAAGTGAGAATATGTTTTTATGCTATTCGACTATTCTACAAAAATGTTCCTTCTGAGTAGTGAACTTTCACCTAATTGTTTCCAATTGTATAAACTGCAATTAGTGTTTGATTCAAAGTGTTAACTCTACACCACTTAAGAGGAGATTAGAAAGTTTTCAATTGTGGAATTGTTACAGCGCAGAAGGAGGTCATTTAGCCCATCGTGTCTGCAAGGCTTTCTGTAAGAGTAGTTCACATAGTGCCACTTCCCTGCTTTTCCAGGTAGCCTTTTCCTCTTGAGATAATAACTGAGTTCTCATTTGAAAGCTACAATTGAAACAGTTTCCATCACACTCAGCCGATGCATTTCCGATCCTGATGACTTGTTGCGTAAATCGTCATCCTCAGGTTCTCTATCCTTCCAACAATGGGAACGGTTTCTCACTATCTACTCTGTTCAGTACACAAAATGTAATTGATTTGTTTGTGCGTTCAGTGCACCTTGACTGTAACCGAGTAAATGAGCTAATCTGTTTCTACCCAAAATAAATGGAATCAGTTAGGACAATATAACAGGCAATTGTGAAATTAACATTAATGCAAACAGTTAGCATTTTGGACCCATTTATGTCTGTTTCAGATATGGTTATTTTAAGTGACAATAACTATATTATTCAAAACTCGTTCTGTATTTCAATTACTAGTGTTATTCCTTCAGGTGGTGACTGTAAGAGCTGGATTGCTCACATTTGAGTTATTTATGGCAGAGATTCAATTTACTTTATTGCTGAATAATTTCAATTCTCCAAAAAGACACAAGGCCCGTAAGATCAGATAGATAAAACAACGTAATATCTAACCAAATGTGATTTTTCTAGAACATAGAACATAGAAAAGCTACAGCACAAACCGGTCCTTCGGCCCACAAGTTGCGCCGAACATGTCCCTACCTACTAGGCTTACCTATAACCCTCTATCTTACTAACTTCCATGAACTTATCCAAAAGTCTCTTGAAAGGCCCTATCGAATCCGCCTCCATTACCACTACCGGCAGCCGATTCCACGCACCCACCACCCTCTGAGTGAAAAACGTACCCCTAACATCTCCTCTATACCTACTCCCCAGCACCCTAAACCTGTGATCTCTTGTGACAACCATTTCAGCCCTGGGTAAAAGCCTCTGAGAATCCACTCTATCAATACCTCTCAACATCTTATACACCTCTATCAGGTCACCTCTCATCCTTTGCTTCTCCAAGGAGAAAAGACCTAGCTCTCTCAACCTATCCTCATAAGGCATGCCACCTAATCCAGGCAACATCCTTATAAATCTCCTCTGCACCCTTTCTATGGCTTCCACATCCTTTCTGTAATGAGGCGACCAGAACTGGGCCCAGTACTCCAGGTGGGGGCTGACCAGGGTCCTATACAGCTGCAGCATTATCTCCCGATTTCTAAACTCAATTCCTCTATTGATGAAGGTTAGTATTCCATACGCCGCCTTAACCACAGCCTCTACCTGCGACGCTGCTTTGAGCGTCCTATGAACCCGGACCCCAAGATCCTTCTGATCTTCCACACTGCCAAACGTCTTACCCTTTATATTATATTCTTTCATCCTATTCGACCTGCCAAAATGAACCACCGCACACTTATCTGGGTTGAAGTCCATCTGCCACTTCTCCGCCCAGTCTTGCATCTTATCTATGTCTCGTTGCAACACCACCAACCTTTGTGTCATCAGCAGACTTGCCAACCCATCCCTCCACTTCCTCATCCAGGTCATTTATAAAAATAACAAAGAGCAAGGGTCCCAGAACAGATCCCTGGGGCACTCCACTGGTGACCGACCTCCATGCTGAAAAAGACCCATCTACAACCACTCTTTGCCTTCTGTGGGCAAGCTAGTTCTGAATCCACAAGGCAATGTCCCCTTGTATCCCATGCCCCTTCACTTTCTCAATAAGCCTTGCATGGGGCACCTTATCAAACGCCTTGCCGAAATCCATATAAACTACATCTACCGCTCTTCCCCCGTCTATGTGTCTAGTTACATCTTCAAAAAATTCAATTAGGCTTGTAAGGCATGATCTGCCTTGGACAAAGCCGTGCTGGCTATTTCTGATCATACTATTCCTCTCCAGATGTTCATAAATCCTGCCTCTCAGGATCTTCTCCATCAACTTACCAACCACTGAGGTTAGACTCGCTGGTTTATAATTTCCCGGGCTATCTCTTCTCCCTTTCTTGAATAACGGAACCACATCCGCCATCCCCCAATCCTCCGGACCCTCTCCTGTTTCCATTGATGACGCAAAGATCATCACCAGAGGCTCAGCAATCTCTTCCCTCGCCTCCCACAGTAACCTGGGGTACATCCCATCCGGTCCTGGCGATTTATCTAACTTGATGCTTTTCAAAAGCTCCAACACATCCTCTTTCCACATGCTCAATCTTCTCAGTCCACTGCAAGTCTGCACTGCAACTACCAAGATCCTTTTCCACTGTGAACACTGAAGTAAAGTATTCATTGAGTACCTCTGCCATTTCTACCGGTTCTATACAGACTTTCCCACCGTCACATTTGATAGGTCCTACTCCTTCACAATTTATCTTCTTGCTCTTAACAAACTTGTAGAATGCCTTGGGGTTTTCCTTTATCCTGTCTGCCAAGGCCTTCTCATGACCCCTTCTTGCTCTTCTAATTTCCCTCTTAAGTTCCTTCCTACTAGTCGTATACTCTTATAGATTTCTAACATTACCTAGCTCCCTGAACCTTTTGCAGGCTTTTCTTTTCTTCTTGACTAAATTCGTTCCAACTTTCGTGCACCATGGTTCCTGTAACCTACCATAACTCCCCTGTCTCATTGGAACGTTGCTGTGCAGAGCTCCAGACAAATTTTCCTTGAAAATTTGCCACATTTCTTCTGTGCATTTCCCTGAGAAAACCTTCTTCCAATTTATGCCTCTAAGTTCCTGCCTAATAGCCTCATAATTGCCCATACTCCAAATAAACACTTTCCTAGCTTGACTGACCCTATCTCTCTCCAATGCTAATGTAAAGGAGATAGAGTTATGATCACTATCCCCAAAATGCTCTCCCACTGAGAGATCTGACACCTGCCCAGGTTCATTCCCTAATACCAAATCAAGTACAGCCTCTCCTCTTGTAGGCTTATCCACATACTGTGTCAGGAAGCCCTCCTGAACACACCTAACAAACTCCTTCCCATCTAAACCCTTACCCTAGGGATATTCCAATCGATATTTGGGAAATTAAAATCTCCCATCACGACCACTCTTATTATCACATCTCTCCAGGATCTGCTTCCCAATCTGCTCCTCCACATCCCTGCTGCTATTGGGCGGCCTATAGAAAACACCCAGTAAAGTTATTGACCCCTTCCTGTTGCGAACCTCCACCCACGGAGATTCCGTAGACAATCCCTCTGTGGCGTCCATCTTTTCTACAGCCGTGACACTATCCCTGATCAACAGTGCCACTCCCTCACCTCTTTTGCCTCCTTCCCTGTCCCTCCTGAAACGTCTGAAACCCGGCACTTGAAGTATCCAGTCCTGTCCCTGAGATAACCAAGTCTCTGTAATGGCCACAACATCACACTTCCAAGTAGTAATCCACGCTCTAAGCTCATCCATTTTGTTCACTACACTCCTTGCGTTAAAATAAACACATCTCAACCCTTCGGTCTGAGCGCTCCCCTTCTCCGTCACCTGCGTATCCTCCTTCTCACACTGTCTACAAGCCCCTTTTATTTTTAAGCTAACCTCCTCTCTCCCAGTCACCTCATTTTGATTCCCACCCCCCAACCATTCTAGTTTAAACACTCCCCAGTAGCCTTAACAAACCTTCCCGCCAGGATATTGGTCCCCCTGGGATTTAAGTGAAACCCGTCCTTTTTGTACAGGTCACACCTGCCCCTAAAGAGGTCCCAATGATCCAGGAACCTGAATCCCTGACCCCTGCTCCAATCCCTCAGCCACGCATTTATCCTCCACCTTATTCCGTTCCTTCCCTCACTGTCTTGTGGCACAGGCAGCAATGCCGAGATTCCTACCTTTGCGTTCCTTCTTCCTAACTCCCGACCTAACTTCCTATATTCTCCTTTCATAACCCCTTCCCCTTTCCTGCCTATGTCAGTGGTCATGACGTATCTCTGTGCCCTGTTTGAGAGCAGATTTCCACTCCATCTGACGAAGGAGCAGTGCTCCGAAAGCTAATGGTATTTGCTACCAAATAAACCTGTTGGACTTTAACCTGGTGTTGTTAAAACTCTTACTATGTCAGTGGTACCAGTATGCACCACGACCTCTGGCTCCTCTCCCTCCCACTTCAGGATTTCTTGGATACGGTCAGAAACATCCCTGATCCCGGCACCAGGGAGGCAAACCACCATCCGCGTTTCTCGACTTCCTCCACAAAAACACCTGTCTGACCCCCTCACTGTAGAGTCCCCGATCACCACTGCCTTCCTCCTCCTTTCCTTACCCTTCTGTGCTACAAGGCCGGACTCAGCACCGGAGGCACGACCACTGCTGCTTCCACCAGGTGGGCTGTCCACCCCAGCAGTACTCAAACAAGAGTACTTATTTTTAAGGGGCACAACCACTGGGGTACTCTCAACCACCTGACTTTTCCCTTTCCTGACTGTGACCCACTTGCCTGCTTCTTGTGGCCCCGGTGTGACCACCTGCCTATAACTCCTATCTATCACCACCTCGTTTTCCCTGACCAGACGAATGTTCTCAAGCTGCAGCTCCAGTTCCCTAACTCGGTCCCTTAGGAGCCGCAGCTCGACACACCCAGCGCAGATATGCACTTCTGGGAGGCTAGGAGACTCCACAACCTCCCACATCCGGCACTGAGAACAGCAAACTGGCTTCACATTCATAATACCCCTTTTCTTCAGATTCCACAGGGAAAGAATTAAGATTTAAAAGTTGAAAAACAAAAATAAAATTGTTTTTTTTTCTTTAAACCTACCCTCCCTCGCTCGTTTTCTCCTAAGCCCGTTGAGCCAAAGCCCTTCAGCTCTCACTCTGCTACCTGCTCACTCCGCTGCCCGCTACAACGCTGCCCGCTGAATAGTGCCTTTTAAAACCTCGCGCGCTAAATGACTCCTTCCCAGGTCACCCCGTGGCCTACTTCCGCTTTTACCGTTAAAAATAATAAACTTTTAAAAAGAAAAACCCTGCTAAAAATCAGATACAGCAAGTAAAACTCTTACCAGTAAAAAGCTCCCTTCACAAATCGCTCCTCTCAGCTTGTTCCTCTCGAAACAAATATATTTGTGAAGAAATCTTTTCTGCTGATTGTCATAATTTTATTTGTTGAAAACATTCACCGATTGTAGTGTGATTTTCTGTTTAGTTAAGCTGCTTGTAATACATTCAACAACTTAATTAAAATAGAGCTGCTTGAATTTTATGCAAGTGCAGTAAACAAACTTTGAAGTGGAACAGAACTTCAGTTTGCATGCATATTAAATTTCCATTAAAGTTGTTAGGGAGATGGTAGTCATATATTTGGTTATATTACCTGATTATAAGTATCCATGTGCCTATCTTATCTGTGCATTTAACTTCTTGCTTTTGCAGTTATATTTTTCTTTTCATGTCTCATCTGAACACACTGTCATAAAACTGCTGAGGCATAGTACTCTGTAACAAACGTATGAAAATTGTGAAAGCAACTGCGGCATCAAGAGATTCACTAATGCACAGGAACCATATACCCAACCCTTAATGCAGCTATTAAAAGAAACCTGATGTAGATAAATGAACTCTGATGAATTTTTAAACCCCAAACAGCGTATTCCAATTATGAGTCGAAACAGCCAATGTCGAACAATATAGAAACATGGTTAATAAACTTCCAGTCAATGTAATTTTCAAAAATATGAGCGAAAGCTGTCAACTGAAGATGTGCTGCTGCCATCAATTTGAAAAACCCAGCAGGGTTGTAGACAAGGAGCAACTATTCCCTCTCTCATCTATTCTGATGTGAGAAGTCGCTAATTCTTTAGAAACCATGGCAATTAATGCTGACCTGTTACTACTGAATGAATCAATTAAAACAAGTGGTATTGATCCTGCCTCCAAAAAGAGATTTCAAACTTGGCAGCAGATGGTGTAATACTTTAGGAATATTGGAATAATAAAGTGGCAAATAACATAGACATATAACATGAGAATAGTCACACACCAGGTCCCTTATCCCTGTATGCACTGTGCTGATCAAATGAGGGTTAAAATCTTTTTTTAGTTTAGTTTATTTTTTAGTTTAGTTTATTAGTGTCACAAGTAGGCTTACATTAACACTACAATGAAGTTACTGTGAAAATCCCCTAGTTGCCACACTCTGGCGCCTGTTCAAGTACACTGAGGGAGAATTTAGCATGGCCAATGCACCTAACCAGCACATCTTTTGGATTGTGGGAGGAAACCGGAGCACCCGGAGGAACCCCACACAGACATAGGGAGAATGTGCAGACTCTGCACAGAAAGCGCCCCAAGGTGGGAATTGAACCCGGATCCCTGATGCGATGAGGCAGCAATGCTAACCACTGTGTCACCATGCCACGGTGTTCATTTGTTCATGGAATTTGAGAGTCATTGACAACAACACTTGCTGTTCATCTCTAATGGCCCTTCAAAGGGTGGTGGTGAAAGATCATCTTGAATTGTGCAGTTCATGTGATGGAGGGTCTTGCACAGTGCTGTTAGGTAGGGAGTTCCAGGATTTTGACCCAGCAACACTGAAAGAAACAGTGATATATTTTCAACTCAGGATGGTGGTTGACTAAGTGGAACTTTCAACTGTGATTGTGTTCCTGTACACTTGCTGTCCTGGTTCTTCTAGGTGGTAAAGATTGCAGGTTGGATGTTGCTCTTGAAGAAGCCGTGGTGTTTTGTAGGTAGAACTCACCGATGCCACAGTACACAATTATGAGTAAATGAAGGTCTAAAATGATAGGTGGGGCACTAAGCAAGCATTTTGATTTTCCTTGCATTTTGTTGAACTTCTAGAGTTTTGTTGGAGTTGCATTTATCAAGACAAGTGGATCACACTCCTGACATGTATCTTTTAAATGGTGGAAAGACTTTGGGGAATTAGGAAGTGAGTTATGCATCACAAAATAACTAGTTTCTGACTTGCTTTTGTAGTCACTGTATTTATCTGGCAGGTTTCTCATTTGTGGTGACCTTTAGGATGTTGATGGTGGAGGATTTGATGATGCTAGTGCCATTGAATGTCAAGGGGTGGTGATTAGAGTCCCTCTTGTTGCTGAAGATGTTTGGGGCTAAGCCACTGCCCTGAGAATTTCCTGAAGTTATGTCCACAAAGAACAGAGGGCTCAATAATTGCCGAATTTCAAGATCATCCAGACTCTGGATGCAGGCATCAGTACAATGGAAAAGTTAAAGATAGCAAGGATGAAGATGAAAGCACCCAGCAGAAGACAGGATTGGAACAGCAATAATAGGTAAATGAACTGAAGGAATGCCAGGTGCTTCAGGTGTGACTCAAAACATCATCATGTGATGAACTGCCCAAAGCATAAAAGCAGGTCTTCAAAGTGATACATAACCAGCACAATTGTGAGGCTAAAGAAGGTGACAACAATCAATCAGAAGGGTACTAGTCGCAAGCAGCTTTAGTTTGGAGATGCGTGTCTTAGATGCAGACTCATTGAACTGTGTGTTATTGCTTGTATATTGACAATATGTGGAACAAAATAAAAACAGAAAATGCAAGATAAACTCGGGTCCGGCAGCATCTGCGGAGAAAGAGACAGAATTAAAATTTTAGGTCATATTGACTTTTTATTTTAGATTTCCATGTTATCTTGCTTTAATTAATTGTATGTGGAACAGATTGGTTAAAATGTTACCTTGATTCACTTAGTAGTGAGGATCAGTGCAATATTGAAGAGTATGAAAGGTCTACTGGTATTAGGTTTGGTGTTGACAACAAATTAAAGGCATTAATGACGAAGGGAACATCTTCATTTGATAAAAGGCGGAACAAGACCCACACTCTTTTTCAGCGATGTGGGGCTAAAGCATTTCACCTGCAGAAAACAACCTGCAATAAATGTGCCTATCTTGCTAAGTGTAACTGGAGTACTAAGACCAAAAGGAGAGAAACAACTGGTATGGTCCGCATGAGGTACCTGAAGGTTGTGTACTACCAATTCAGGAACGGATTCAGCGAAGGGACCACCCTGAAGCCCAGACGTTCCATAATGGCTTCCTCCAGCACTGTATAAACTACTAGCACAACTACACAAATAAAGCTATGGTTTGGATAAATTTTAAAAAGAGTGGTGATTCCAAACAAAATAGCTGGAGTAAACCACTTTATCAGTACTGCTGTAATCTGCGGTGAGATAACCTTGCTGTTGAGTAAACCTTTATAAAAAAGGCACAAATGGAACTGGGCGTGGAGCATGATAAGACAATTGTTTCTGGAAAGTCAGTGGATCTGCAGTTTATTCGATCATGCATTCCTCTAACAGTGCCTGATGTTTCTGATTAGCGTATTAGGGAAATATAAATGACATCAGGTGATAATCAGAGAAGAAAAAATTGTCTTAAAGATATAGACAATTTGCTCACCATTCTTGTCAAAGATTAATATTCCTGTTAAAAGATTCGGGCATGGTTGATGAAGAGTATATGAGATTCATAGAAGAGATTAGTGCAAAGTGTGAAATCTGTGAGAAGCATTGGAGGACGACACATTCTAATATAAGCCTTCCATTGGCATGTGACTTTGGGTTGCGATCGTGCTTTAGTTCCTGACCATCCATGTAGATATGCAATGACATTATGGAGATGGAATACACTGGATATGTTTTAGAGGAATTCAATGCAAGCTGCCAAGTGCTACAGTAGTCCGTCAACTTTGTAACATCTTTAAGGATCTGATCCAGGGTGCAGAAGGATGGGGCTTGCATGGCACAACAGATGTTGAGCGTAGATGAAATTACGAGATGTAGTTGTTAGCAGTTAATTTGCTATGTGTTGAACAGCATTGGGGATAGCACTTAGCCCTGTGATAGTCTGTTGGCCAGTCTTCTCCAAGCACCTTTCCCTTGTCCGAGATGGATTCTAAATCATCTGTAGCAAGGAATGTTTCAACAACTGTCCTCACCCAGCTTTAAGAGCAGACCAGCGTGCCACACTGGTGAGGTCCAGCAACACCACACCTGTCTTTACGTTCTTTTGGAAGCTATTTTCGATGTAGATGGTGAGTGCCAGAACTTGATCATGTGCTGTGCCCCAACCAGCTTGGTTGACATTCAAGATGGTCTCTATCTCCAGAGATATACATTGCAGGATAATTTGCACAAAGATCTTGAAAGTAGTGAAATTGGTTGAGTCGCTAGTGAGATTTTTACTGGGTTTTGGTATGGCACAACTTAAGGAGTGAATTTGAGATAATGATTCTTGTGTAGAATTGAACCAGCCAGGCATAAGCACAGGGGCCAAATTATTTCATGAATTCTGGCGCAATTATGTCATATCTCACTGCTTTGCCAAATTTCATGTTGGGCTGCTCCAAGGCAGCAGATCAGGTTCCAGCACTTCTGACTGGAATGAATGAAATTGAGCCCTGCATTGTTTCCTCCCATCTGGCATGACATACAGCATTGAAAGGCTTGATGAAGTAGTCTGCAATGGCAGAGTTAAAGTTTATTTATCAGTCACAAGTAGACTTACATTAACACTGCAAGGAAGTTACTGTGACAATCCCCTAGTCGCCAAACTCTGGCGCCTGTTCGGGAAGCTGAGGGAGAATTTAGCATGGCCAACACGCCTAACCAGCATGTCTTTCAGACTGTGGGAGTAAACCGGAGCGCCCAGAGGAAATCCACGCAGACACGGGAAGAACGTGCAAACTCCGCACAGACAGTGACCCAACCTGGATCCCTGGCGCTGTGAGGCAGCAGTGCTAACCACTGCACCACCATGCCACCTTGGCATTGCCAAATGATTCATACTCCTTTTAGGTGTGGAGCACTCTCTGTTTCAGGGCACGATATGTAGATGGGTTGGTAGCCACGAGGGATGGCTGTGCAAGCAGATTTGTGAATGGTACCACCAAAGTGCTCATACAGTTCTTCCATAGGTATGGATAGGTTAGAGTTACAGTGATGCAGTCCAAAGTCTTTCTTTAATTTTGCCAATCCGCTTCATGTAAGTTCTATTGTATCTTCCTTGCACTGTTGAGTGGAAGATAAAGGCTAATGTGAATGAGTGATGGCCTGGGTTGACGATATGGAAAGTCATCCAGGACTAGGGACTGTGATGGTTGAGGGCAACCATCAAGGGAATTAACCCAGCAAATGTCAGGTGATTATTTCTGGCCCTATCTGGCTGAATGGAATGTTTTCTGTTGTTTGGCGTTGTGTATCAGGCTGAGGTCATTTCTGGAGGTCCACTGTAGGAGCCATTCATTGTTGTTTGGTACTAAGTATCCCCAGTCAGTGTGATGGCTGTTGAAATCTCCGACGTAGGTGGCTGGATGAGACAGCATTGGCAGAACTTGCTATTCCCAGCTGGCACTTGGAAGCCTATTCACATTTGCAATATGGAATCTGCCAACCCAAATTCTGTCACCTAATGTGGTTGATGTCAGGGAGGCTGCATGAGCAATGCTGGATTGGACATAGGTGGCGCAGTAGTGTTTGGTCAAAGTAGGTCTGATGTAGTAGCGACCTCCTCCTTCAGTTTCAATATGGGTCTCCTGCGGGCAAATTATGTCAGTGGAGTGTTGGATGACAAGGCATCCAATGAAGTTTTGTTTGGTTGCCGATGGGCCCTCAACATTTAGTTGTAAGATTCTGAAAGCATACCCTATTGCCAAAAAGCCAGACAGCTGCTCAATGTGGGTGTGCCACAAAGCCAGAGGGCTGCACTCAGAGGGTGGTGAGTGTCTGGAACAAACTACCAGAGGTGGTAGTAGAGGCGGGTACAATTTTGTGTTTTAAAAAGCATTTAGACAGTTACATGGGTAAGATGGGTATAGAGGGATATCGGCCAAATGCAGGCAATTGGGACTAGCTTAGGGGTTTAAAAAAAGAAGGCGGCATGGACAAGTTGGGCCGAAGCTGTAAACCTTGAATACTCTATGACTCTAATGTTGAGACTGTTGGTTCTGGGATTACTGAAATTCTGCAAGGGGGCTGTTTCAGAGTCCTTTTAATTTTCTCTTGGAATTCAGTCTGCTGGTAGGATAATTTGCTTCCAAGGGGTGCATGAGTACTGATGTGGGTACTGATCCTAAAATAAATTGTCTGGCCATTGTCACATTGCTGTTTGTGGGAGCTTGATGAACTCAGGTTGCCTATTGTTTTTGACGCCACACTAGTGACTGCACTTTTAAGTACTTAATAGGGTCTAAAGCACTTTGAAACATGTAAAAGGCACAATGTATGGCAAGTTTTGGGAACCTTGGATAACGAGAGATATTGTGAGCCTAGTCAAACAGAAAAAGGAAGCATTTGTCTATATATATATATAAGAGCAAGAGGGTAGCCAGGGAGAGGGTTGGCCTCCTCAAGGATAGGGGAGGGAATCTATGCATGGAGCCAGAAGAAATGGGCAAAGTATTAAATGAGTACTTTGCGTCAGTATTCACCAGAGAGAGGACTTGGTGGATGATGAATCTGGGAAAGGGTGTGTAGATAGTTTGATCAAAAAGGAGCTGGTATTGGAGTTCTTGAGAAACATTAGGGTAAACAAGTCCCCGGGGCTTGATGGGATATACCCCAAAATACTGAGAAGCAAGGGAGGAAATTGCTGGGGCCTTGAGAGAAATCTTGTATCCTCACTGGCTGCAGGGGAGGTCAACACAGTAAGATGTCTCACAACACCAGGTTAAAGTCCAACAGGTTTATTTGGTACCAAAAGCCACTAGCTTTCGGAGCGCTGCTCTTTCGTCAGGTAAGTGGGAGTTCTGTTCACAAACAGGGCATATAAAGACACAAACTCAATTTACAAAATAATGGTTGGAATGTGAGTCTTTACAGGTAATCAAGTCTTAAAGGTACAGACAATGTGAGCAAAGAAAGCGTTAAGCACAGGTTAAATTGATGTGTATTGTCTCCAGCCAGGATTGTTAGTGAGACTTTGCAAGCCCAGGCAAGTCGTGGGGGTTACAGATAATGTGACATGAACCCAAGATCCTGGTTGAGGCCGTTCTCATGTGTGCAGAACTTGGCTATCAGTCTCGGCTCAGCGACTCTGCGCGGTTGTGTGTTGTGAAGGCCGCCTTGGAACGCTTACCCGAAGATCAGAGGCCGAATGTCCGTGACCGCTGATAGCCTAATAGCGCTGATAGCCAAGTTCCGCACACATGAGGACGGCCTCAACCGGGATCTTGGGTTCATGTCACATTATCTGTAACCCCCACGACTTGCCTGGGCTTGCAAAATCTCACTAACTGTCCTGTCTGGAGACAATACACATCTCTTTAACCTGTGCTTAACGCTCTCTCCACTCACATTGTCTGTACCATTAAGACTTGATTACCTGTAAAGACTTGCATTCCAACCATTATTTTGTAAATTGAGTGTGTGTCTTTATATGCCCTGTTTGTGAACAGAACTCACACTTACCTGACGAAGGAGCAGCGCTCCGAAAGCTAGTGGCTTTTGCTACCAAATAAACCTGTTGGACTTTAACCTGGTGTTGTGAGACTTCTTACTGTGTTTACCCCAGTCCAACACCAGCATCTCCACTGCAGGGGAGGTCCCAGAGGATTGGAGAATAGCCAATGTTGTCCCTTTGTTTAAGAAAGGTAGCAAGAATAATCCAGGTAATTACAGGCCGGTGAGCCATACGTCAGTGGTAGGGAAATTATTGGAGAGGGTTCTTCAAGACAGGATTTACTCCCATTTGGAAATAAGTGGAAGTATTAGCGAGAGGCAACATGGTTTTGTTAAAGGTAGGTCATGTCTCACTAACTTGATCTAGTTTTTTGAGGAAGTGACGAAGAGGATTGATGAGGGTAGGGCAGTGGATGTAAGGCCTTTGACAAGGTCCCTCATGGCAGACTGGTGCAGAAGGTGAAGTCGCATGGGATTAGAGGTGAGCTGGCAAGGTGAATACAGAATTGGCTCGGTCATAGAAGACAGAGGGTAGCAGTGGAAGGGTGTGTTTCTGAATGGAGGGCTGTGACAAGTGGCGTTCCTCAGGGATCAGTGCTGGGACCTTTGCTGTTTGTAATATATATAAATGATTTGGAGGAAAATGTAACTGGTTTGATTAGTAAGTTTGCGGACGACACAAAGGTTGGTGGAATTGCGGATGACGATGAGGACCATCAGAGGATACAGCAGGATATAGATCGGTTGGAGGCTTGGGTGGAGAGATGGCAGATGGAGTTTAATCTGGACAAATGTGAGGTAATGCATTTTGGAATGTCTAATACAGATAGGCAATATACAGTAAATGGCAGAACTCTTAAGAGTATTGATAGGCAGAGGGGTCTGGATGTACAGGTGCACAAGTCACTGCAAGTGGAGAAGGTAGTCAAGAAGGCTTACGGCATGCTTGCCTTCATCGGCCAGGGCATTGAGTTTAAAAATTGGCAAGTCATATTGCAACTTTATGGAACCTTAGTTTGGCCGCACTTGGAATATAGTGTTCAATTCTGGTCGCCACACTACCAGAAAAATGTGGAGGCTTTGGCAAGAAACGATGTGGAGGCTTTGGTACAGAAACGATTTACCAGGATGTTGCCTGGTATGGAGGGCATTAGCTATGAGAAGAGGTTGGAGAAATTTGATTTGTTCTCACTGGAACGACGAGGCTGAGGGGCGACCTGATAGAAGTCTATAAGATTATGAGGGGTGAAGAAGGGAAAGGGTTATTGTTTTTGTACTCAATGTATTTTGTACCTAAAAGGTTAATGGATTTTGTACCTAGAATGTATCACAAACATAACCCTTCATTACGGCTAATCTGCTCAGGTTTATACTGCTCCTGGCATCAATATAAGTTATTTATTCATGGTTTCATTCTTTAACTTTTATTCTTATAAAGACAGACAGTTAAATGTAAATGTTGTTTGCAGACTTGAGAGTCTTACCTGTTTCTGCAGGCTTGTGTGTTAAACGTACGCAAAGGAAGCAGCTACAGATGATAGAGTTTGACAAGAGGACTCCCGCTGGGACCGCTGCGGGCCACACAGTCACTTCAAAGGAAAAGCTGTGGGAAGAGCAGGGAACCTAAGACTGCATCGTGACTACAGCTGCCAGAAGACTTGTGCTTCATGACCTGAGAATGCCAGATACACTCTGGTTTATGGTCAGAGGCTGCCAGATGCACCGTGCTTCGTGATCAAGGACTGTTAAATGGACTTTAATTCATAGAATCATAGAATCCCTACAGTGCAGAAGGAGGCCATTTGGCCCATCGAGTCTGCACCGACCACAATCCCACCCAGGCCCGACCCCCACATATTTACCTGCTAATCCCTCTAACCTACGCATCCCAGGACTCTAAGGGGCAATTTATAACCTGGCCAATCAACCTAACCTGCACATCTTTGGACTGTGAGAGGAAACCGGAGCACCCGGAGGAAACCCACGCAGACACGAGGAGAATGTGCAAACTCCACACAGACAGTGACCCGAGCCGGGAATCGAACCCGGGACCCTGGAGCTGTGAAGCAGCAGTGCTAACCACTGTACTACCGTGCCGCCCCATTCATGACCAGACCAGTGTTTGCATTATGACTGGTGTTGGGAGCCATAATATATAAATATCCACACTTCATTGTGTTCAGTGAGAAACCTGGTGAACAGCTGTTAAGGTGCCAGGTCTCTCCCAAAAGCTTTTGAGAATAAAGCCTACTGTACTTTGACTAAGTTGGTAAGTTGATGGAGAGGATCCTGAGAGACAGGATTTATGATCATCTAGAGAAGTTTAGTATGATCAAAAGTAGTCAGCACGGCTTTGTCAAGGGCAGGTCGTGCCTTACGAGCCTGGTTGAGTTCTTTGAAAATGTGACCAAACACATTGACGAAGGAAGAGCGGTGGATGTGGTCTATATGGACTTCAGCAAGGCGTTCGATAAGGTCCCCCATGCAAGACTTCTTGAGAAAGTGAGAGGGCATGGGATCCAAGGGGCTGTTGCCTTGTGGATCCAGAACTGGCTTGCCTGCAGAAGGCAGAGAGTGGCTGTGGAGGGGTCTTTCTCTGCATGGAGGTCAGTGACCAGTGGAGTGCCCCAGGGATCTGTTCTGGGACCCTTGCTGTTTGTCATTTTCATAAATGACCTGGATGAGGAAGTGGAGGGATGGGTTGGTAAGTTTGCTGACGACACCAAGGTAGGTGGTGTTGTGGATAGTTTGGAGGGATGTCAGAAGTTGCAGCGAGACATAGATAGAATGCAAGACTGGGCGGAGAAGTGGCAGATGGACTTCAACCCGGATAAGTGTGTGGTGATCCATTTTGGCAGATCCAATGGGATGAAGCAGCAGTATAATATGAAGGGTACCATTCTTAGCAGTGTAGAGGATCAGAAGGACCTTGGGGTCCGGGTCCATAGGACTCTTAAATCGGCCTCGCAGGTGGAGGATGCGGTCAAGAAGGCGTACGGCGTACTGGCCTTCATTAATCGAGGGATTGAGTTTAGGAGTCGGGAGATAATGCTGCAGCTTTATAGGACCCTGGTTAGACCCCACTTGGAGTACTGCGCGCAGTTCTGGTCACCTCATTACAGGAAAGATGTTGAAGCCATTGAAAGGGTGCAGAGGAGATTTACAAGGATGTTGCCTGGATTGGGGGGCATGCCTTATGAGGATAGGTTGAGGGAGCTTGGTCTCTTCTCCCTGGAGAGACGAAGGATGAGAGGTGACCTGATAGAGGTTTACAAGATGTTGAGAGGTCTGGATAGGGTAGACTCTCAGAGGCTATTTCCAAGGGCTGAAATGGTTGCTTCGAGAGGACACAGGTTTAAGGTGTTGGGGGGTAGGTACAGAGGAGATGTCATAGAACATAGAACATAGAACATAGAACATTACAGCGCAGAACAGGCCCTTCGGCCCACGATGTTGCACCGACCAGTTAAAAAAAAACTGTGACCCTCCAACCTAAACCAATTTCTTTTCGTCCATGAACCTATCTACGGATCTCTTAAACGCCCCCAAACTAGGCGCATTTACTACTGATGCTGGCAGGGCATTCCAATCCCTCACCACCCTCTGGGTAAAGAACCTACCCCTGACATCGGTTCTATAACTACGCCCCCTCAATTTAAAGCCATGCCCCCTCGTGCTGGATTTCTCCATCAGAGGAAAAAGGCTATCACTATCCACCCTATCTAAACCTCTAATCATCTTATATGTTTCAATAAGATCCCCTCTTAGCCGCCGCCTTTCCAGCGAAAGGGTAATGTCAGGGGTAAGTTTTTCACTCAGAGGGTGGTGGGTGAGTGGAATCGGCTGACGTCGGTGGTGGTGGAGGCAAACTCGTTGGGGTCTTTTAAGATACTTCTGGATGAGTACATGGGATTTAATGGGATTGAGGGCTATAGATAGGCCTAGAGGTGGGGATGTGATCGGCGCAACTTGTGGGCCGAAGGGCCTGTTTGTGCTGTGGCTTTCTATGTTCTATGACTCATGACTCGTCTCAGAGGTATTATTTACCTACAACAGGGGCATGGACATAGTGGATAGTCAAAAGCTTTTTTCCAGAGTGGAAGAGTCAATTAATAGGGGGCATAGGTTTAAGATGCGAGGGGCAAGGTTTAAAGGAGATGTACGAGGCAAGTCTTACACAGAGGGTGGTGGTGCCTGGAACTCGCTGCCGGGGGAGGTCGTGGAAGCAGATACGATAGTGAGTTTTAAAGGGCATCTGGACAAATACATGAATAGGATGGGAATAGAGGGATATGGTCCCCAGAAGGCTAGGGGGTTTAGTTAAGTCGGGCAGCATAGTCGGTGCAGGCGTGGAGGGCCAAAGGGCCTGTTCCTGTGCTGTAATTTTCTTTGTTCTAATGTATAAATTCTGCAAGTAATCATGAATGTAAGAAGTCACTTTATCTTGTCATAAAGTGTGTTTTCATTGTAAATCTAGAATCAGTTTAAAAGATACTTAAAAGATATTTTAAAAATCAGGAAGCACCAAATGGCTGTGGTGCTGGGCCAAGCGAAGCTTTCAAGACTGAGTTTTGTTGTATTGTAATATTCTTAAAGATCTAAGAACTAATTGTTATGTGAATCTATGGTGCCACTTTCATGGTAGCACTGCAGTCATGTAACAATATATCCGTTTATCAATGTACTAGCCTCATGGTGAATTGTAAGAAATACATTTGATGAAGCTCTAACATTTTGAGTCTAGAAGCCAAAGCACAGATTTATGCTAGATAAGGTCATTCAGGGGTTTGGAGCTAAGATGATGTTTCAGAGGGATGTTAATATCTTTATGCTGATTTTGCATAAGTAGCATCGCTTTAATTTAAATATATTACTTGTATATTGCATACCATTTCTCTGCAGAAGGGAGAGACTCTAATATTACCTGGCCAATTGTAGGTGAACAAGTTCCTCTTTATCTTAACTGTTCATGTGATGCCAATTCAATGTACCTGACAATAATTTGTTGTGTTAGCTTTCAGTTTTTACATCATTCATTTGGTAATCTTAAAATTTTAATTTTGATTTCTTTAGATTTTGATCAGGTAAAGCCCCCAATCTGGCTCCAGACTCTCATGACTGCCTGCTGTTTTGCCAGTGATTTCAGCATTCAGAGTATTGCCATTTCACTGGTGCTAGACTTAGTTGGTTTAACTCAGTCAGTTGCTGCTGTTAGTGGAGAAAACCTGAACAATCTTGAGCCAGCACAGCCCAGGAGTCCAAGCCAGGGAACAGTGGCCGTCGTCATCATGCCACCACTTACACAAGGAAACCTCAAGTATATGACTCAAAATACCGAATTTTTCAAGGTGAGTACAATGAATACAAGGTGAGAACTAGTTTTGATAAAAGGTCACAACCTGAAACAGTGACTCAGTTTCTCTCTCCACAAATGATGCATTAGGTTAGCTGCTGAATATTTCCATCATTTTCTGTGTTTATTACTTAACAGTTCACTATTGCTTCTGCATATATGTGGATAAATATATTCTACAGATTGTATAATGGATTCACAAATAAGCAGCTGCCATTTTTTCCTAATTTAAAAATCTGCTTTATGATTCTATTAGCAATTTGTTAGCGTCTGGATAAGTGGTTAATGCCTTGAACTTATAAATGTTGGGAAATTACTGCCTCGCGTCTCTTTCTGGCTGTGATCAGTGAGAAATAGAACAAAGAGAACAAAGAACAATACAGCACAGGAACAGGCCCTTCGGCCCTCCAAGCCCGCGCCGCTCCCTGGTCTAAACCAGACCATTCTTTTGTATCCCTCCATTCCCACTCTGTTCATATGGCTGTCTAGATAAGTCTTAAACGTTCCCAGTGTGTCCGCCTCCACCACCTTGCCTGGCAGCGCATTCCAGGCCCCCACCACCCTCTGTGTAAAATATGTCCGTCTGATATCTGTGTTAAACCTCCCCCCCTTCACCTTGAACCTATTACAACACACAGTAATACAAATGTTTTCTGTAAAGTAGTGGGGCAATAAATGTCTGCAAGAAACCTGGGGGGGCGGGGGGGGGGGATTTTCCCATCCCTGATGCACTGATTTTGTAGCACAGTGGGCTCGGAGACTCGAGCAGAGGGCGTTTCGCATGTTCCCCGTTGGGCGCCGTGACCTCCGTGAGTCTCCAGCAGCTGGATTTCCGACGCTGTCAGCTCCATGCCAGAAATCGCCATGGAGCTGGGTCGGGTACCAGGGGATGAGGCGTGCCCCCTAGGCATCGCCAGCCTGGCAGTATCAGCCTTGGCCCCTGGCACGATCCAAGGGGCAAAATGCTAATGCCCAGGGAGCACCTTGGCACTGCCCACCAGGCAATGCCAAAGAGGTGGGGCCTCTGGGGGACCGATTGGTGTGGGTGGGGGATCCCGCTGCCATTTTGCATTCAGGCTGAGTGTCAGAGGGAGGCCAGCGATCGGGGCTGGGCATGAGGGTGGGCAGTGGCAGGAGGGGATTCAGCCTGCTGGGCGGGTCGGGGCTGTGGGGAGGGTGGCTGGGGCTACTAGGGTTTGGGGGGGGGGCGACTCCAGGTGGTCCAGGGGTGGGGGCAGTGGTGAGGCTGGCCTGGACACATCCTGCGGGGGGGGGTCAGCGATTGGGCCATGGGGTTTGCACAGCCAGCGATGCAGGTGTTGCGGGGCTGGCCAACGATCAGGGGGCCGACAGTGTGGCCTACTGCGCCTTCACCAATCTCAGCGCTGACAGATTGGTACGTGCACAATGGCCCGCTCAACACTATGCTGCTGGCCTCTCTCGCGGAAATAGGCGCTGCCCACTGACTTTCAGCATGATTCACATTGTGCACTGCAGAGTGCACTAAAGTGAAACTCCCGCTGAAAAAAGCCAGTGTGATTTACTCCAGATTTTACACGAATCCGACACTTAGAATTTTTGCCCCCCCCACCGGAGTGCAGCATAGAACAGTTGCAAATTGTCCAGTAAGCTAGTCCATTGATTTGGAGAGGCTTAACCAGTTGAACTTTTGAATTAAAATAGTCCAGTCGTAACTGCTTTTGTTATGTTCACCTTAATGTGAAAAAACAGCTTAACAATTCATATTTGGCATTATTTCATGAGTTTGCTTAGCTTGCTATCAAGGAAGCATTGGTGTGAAAGACATGAATATCCAGTCTAAATTACAAAGGAATGCTATTGTGCATTCCTGGGAGTTGTAACTACAAGGCATAGGACAGCAAAAATTGGCTCCTGTATAGATGTTCTGATAACTTATAGGTGTGGCTAAGATGGCTGGGCCCAACACAGCATCTATGAAAAATACAAATTTGTAACTGAAATTAAAAGAAATTTGAGTTTAAGGATGCATTATCATAAATAGCTAGCAAATAATTTATGTATGTAACCACAGTATTGGATATGTGCAAGCAAATTGATTTATGGCGAGGTGGAGTCAGTGAGGCATAGTGGTAATGACTAGTAATTCAGAGGTAGGACTATGCTTTGAGGACATGAGTTCAATCCTGCCATAGCAGCTGGTGGAATTTTAATTAATGAATTCAATGAATAAATCAGCTCAGTACTTTCTTGAAGCCATTAGAAATGGACAGCAAATGTTATCGTTGCCTGCAATGCCTACATTCCATGAAAGAATATATTTTTAAAATTGAATAGTGTCACTGGGACAGAGTTAGCAGCAATGAGATGCAATAAATATTCTCATCTCCAGAAATTTTTGTAAGTATGATCCTACTGTGAAGTTAATTTCAAAAATAGTGTACTGCACCAACCATGCTTGCGATGTGGACCTCCAGTTAAAAGAGATTGTTAATCTTGTGCACCATTAACAATTAAAATATAATTATCAATTTTTTTGTTTCCTTTTCCTATTAAAGCAAGTGGCAGTGATACTTTGGAACCAGCTTGGTGATAAAACTCCACAGCATTATCAGAGAAGTGTGGAACTATTTTACCAACTGCATAATCTCGTCCCATCTTCCACCATCTGCGAAGATGTCATTAGTCAGCAACTCTTGCACAAAGACAAGGTATGAGCATATGTGTAGCGAATTGGGAATTTTTATTGTTGTCAGACATGCATGAGATAATCATGTGCCCTGTACGGAGCTCACCACTACAGAATTTACTGCTTTTGAAAATCCATGGCCAGAACAATATTGTGGTCTAGAAATTGGGCTTTTTAAAAATCAGATACAACATTAATGTCTTCAAAATGGTGGGTAGGATGTGTGCGCACAGTTCCGACAGGAACAGCAGTACTTATTATATTGGTCAAGACAAAAATACACTCTTTACCCATATCTGAAGGAGACGATGTATTCTTTGCATTTTAAAATAAAGAGCTAATGCTTGCTTGAGACCTCTGCTCAAACATTAGTTTGCCTTGAGGCAACTGGTACCACAAAACAACTACAGTAAAAAAGGCATGGTTTAGCTGAACGTGGATCTGGGAGGAGTAATTTCTAGACCTGTACCTTGATTATTAATAATACATTTTAATAGGGGGAGATAATGATATAGTGGTAAAGTCAATGGGCTAGTAATCCAGAGGCCCAGAAAAATGCTCTGGGACAATCCCACCACAATAGTTGATGGAAATTAAATTCAATTAATAAATCTGGAATTTTTTTAAAAAAGCTAATCTCAGTTAACCTCGTGGTGACCATGAAACCATCATCAAGTGTCTTCTATCTTTACTTGGTTTGGTCTACATGTGAGTCCAGACCGACAGACTCTTAAAGTCCTCTGAAATGGCCTATCAAGCCACTCAATTGTATCAAACTGCCAAAAAGGAATGAATCAACCTTGGGACCGGGAATGACAACAGCACATCCAGCCTTGCTGACCCTGCAAAGTCCTCCTTAATAACATCTGGGAATTGTACCAAAGTTGGGAGAGCCGTCGCCCAGATGAGTCATGCAGCAGACTGACATAATCATACTCATCCATGCAGACAACGTCCCACATATCACCATAAATGAGAATCCTCAACATTGAGTCCAGAATCTCTGAAATCTCATAGTATCAGGTCAAATGTGGGCAAGGATACCTCTTGCTGATTGCAACCTATTTCACCCCCCCCATCAGCACTCCTCCCTATTGAGCACCAATTGGAAGAAGCATGGAGGGTGCAAAGGGCACAGAATGTACATTGGATTGGGAACTTAAATGTGCATCACTGAGAGTGGCTCAGCAGCAACACTAATGACTGAGCTGTTTGAGTTCTGAAGATGTGGAGATGCCGGTGTTGGACTGGAGTAAACACAGTAAGACGTCTCACAACACCAGATTAAAGTCCAGCAGGTTTATTTGGTAGCAAATGCCACTAGCTTTTGGAGCGTGCTGCTCCTTCGTCAGGTGGAGTGGGAGATGTGCTCACAAACAGGGCATACAGAGTTTGTGTCTCAATCTATAACCAGCATATTCCACTCTACCATTACCATTAAATCGGGGGATCAACCCTGGTTCAATGCAGTGTGCAGAAGGGCATGCCAGGAATAGAACAAGGCATACCTAAAAATGAGGCACCAACTATAATACAGGACTATTTGCGAGCAAAACAGCATGCAATAGACTGAGCTAAGCAATCTCAACTAACAAATCAGAACTAAACTCTGCAGTCCTGTCACATCCAGTTGTGAATGGTGGTGGACAATTGAACAATGAATCAGGGGATGAGGCTCCACAAATATCTTTATCTTCCACGATGGGGGAGCCCAGCACATCTGTGCAAATAACAAGCCTGAACCATTTTCAGCAATCTTCAGCCAGAAGTGCCGAAAGGATGATCCATCTTGGTGGTCTCCTCAGGGCCTCAGCATTACATATGCCAGTTTTCAGCCAATTTGATTCACTCCGTGTGATATCAAAAAACAGCTGATGGCACTGAATGCTGCAAAGGCTGTGGACTGTGCCAACAATCTGTGTCAAGTACTTGCCCCTAGCCAAGCTATTCCAGTAAAGCTACAACACTGGCATTTGCCTGACGATGTGAAAAATTGCTCAGGCAGGTCCTGTCCACAAAAAGCAGGAGAAATCCAAACTGCCCAAGTTCTGCTGCATCAGCCTGGACTTTAATTGTCAGCTAAATGATGGAAGGGGTCATCCACTTGGTTCCTGATCTCATCACAGCCTTGGTCCAAACATGGACAAATGAGCTGAGCTCAAGAGCAGAGGTGAAAATTCTGTCTCAACATCAAGGCAACTTTTGACCAAATGTGGCATCAAGCAGCCCTTGCAAAACTGAAATCAATGAGAATCAAGGGAAATTGCTCTACAAGTCTGGGCAGCATGGTGACACAGTGGTTAGCACTGCTGCCTCTCAGCGCCAGGGACCCGGGTTTAATTCCGGCCTTAGGTGACTGTGTGGAGTCTGCACATTCTCCCCATGTCTGCGTTTCCTCCGGTTTCCTCCCACAGTTCAAAAATGTGCAGGTTAGGTTTGTTGCCTCTTATCTGCCGCACAATCTGTTTTAACCCTCATACGGTGGACAAATAACTGCGAGTAGACGTCTTATTAGTACAACCAATATTTATTTAAGACACACAATCAATAATCCCCCCCCCCCCCCCCCCCCCCCCCCCAACCAACGATAAGTTATGGAAAATACTAAAGTTCAAGTCCAAAACAAGACCTTGACTTAACTTTGCGTGACTGGCAAGTACCCAAGCAGATATTGGCCTTTATCTGTGCGCTGGTCTCAGTAGTCGTCTGCGTGGTCTGGTCCTTTGGTCTGGTCTGGCACTCTGGCTCTGGTCTTCCTTCCTTCTTGGGTGTGGTGGCTCTCCTTGTGCTGGTCGTCGCTGGCAATGTTCACCGTGGTTGTAGCTCGTTCGTGGGGTCAGCGAGAGAGAGAGCTTCTTCTGTTCTGCAGCAGCTTTTATCCCTCCTTGGTTTCGTCTCTTGATTCTTGTCAATCAATCGATCAGGGCTTGATCACCCTGATCGATAAGAGTCCAATCAGGTGCTGCCACACCGATCTCTGGGTGAGTACCCAACGGCCATGCCTGTAGGTGCTGGAGGCACATAGAGTTCACACCTTCGCCCCCCAAACAAGGGGCCACGGCACCCTCCTGTCTGGTACACAACCCAGTGTGACCAGAAAGTCTCTTTCATCCTGGAGATGAAACATATCCTGTTTGTTCACTCGTCAGGGTTGCAGCCTGTTTGTCTCTGTCTTTAGGTTGCAGCCTGTCATTTTAGTTTTGCCCAATTGTCCCAGAGTGCTTTGCAAATCGCCATTTTAGATGGCCTGTTTGGCCACAGGTTGATTGGCCATGCTAAATTGCCCTTGAGTGTCAGGGGGATTGCCAGAATAAGTACGTAGTGTTACGGGGATAGGGTGTGGGTGGGGTTATGTCAATTCAGGTTCGATGGGCCAAATGGCCACCTTCTGCTCTGTAGGGATTTTATGATTCTATGGTTGGAGCTGTTTGAGGTCAATCACCTCAGTCTCAGAACATCATTCTGGGGCTACTATCTTTAACTACGTCATCATGACATCAGATGTGGGGATGTTTGCTGACCATTCATGACTCCTCCAATTCTGAAGCATTCCATGTCCATATGAAGTAAGACCTAGACCAGATTCAGTTATGGGCTGATGTGGCAAGTAACATTTATGCCATACAAGTGCCAAGCAAGGACCACCTTCAACAAAGAATTTTAACAATCTCGTCTTGACGTTCAGTGGCATTATCATCGCTGAATCCCTTGCTATCAACATTCGGGGGGGTGGGGGGTCATCATTGATCAGAAACTGAACTGGACCAACCATGTAAATGTTGTGGCTACAAGTGCAGGTTAGAGGCTGGGAACTTGGTGGTGAGTAACCCACCTCTGACTCCGCAAAGCTAGTCCACATGTCAGGAGTGCAATGCAATACTCTCCACTTTCCTGGGTGGGAGCTGCCCCAGCAATATTTGTGAAGCTTGACGTTATCCAGGACAGAGCGGCCAGTTTGATTGGCACCCCATCCACCACCTTAAACTTTCTCCACCACAGCGCATAGTGGTAGCAGTGTGTACCATCTACAAGATGCTCTACAGTAACTCCCCAAGGCTCCTTCAGCAGCACCTTCCAAATCTGCAACCTCTATCACCTAGAAGGACAAAGACATATGAACATCAACACCTGTAAGTTTCCTTTCAAGCCACATACTATCCTGACTTGGAACTATATCGCTGTTCCTCCACTGTTGCTGGGTCAAAATCCTGGAACTTGCTTTCTAACAGCACTGTGGGTGTGCCTGCAACGTATGTGCTGCAGTGACTCAAGAAGGAGGCTCACCACCACTTTCTTGAGGGAAAGCTGGACTAGTCAGTGAAGTCCACGTCCTGTGACAGAGTGGGGAAAAAGATCTTTTTACAATAAAAGTGCACATTGCTTGATGAATCTTCAGATGCTTACTTTTGGAAGTTTGTCCCTTCCTAGGAGTAATAGGTTAGTAAATAAATAGGATTTTTTTTTCTATATAGAAAATTGTGAAATCTCAAGAAATACTTGAATCATAGTGTTTTACGTCACAGAAAGAGGCCATTCAGTCTGTCCTATTCCTCGCGGAGCAGCCCAGTCAGTCCATTTCCCTGATATAACCCCCAGCCCTGTAAGTTTATTTACTTCAAGTGTCTATGCAATTTCCTTTTATAAGTATTGATTGTCTACGCTTCCACAGAATAGAATCTCTACAGTGCAGAAGGAGGCCATTTGGCCCATCGAGTCTGCACCAATCACAATCCCACCCAGGCCCTATCCCTGTAACCCCACTTATTTACCCTGCTAATCCTTCTGGCACTAAGGGTCAATTTATCATGGACAATCCACCTAACCTGCACATCTTTGGAGTATGGGAGGAAACTGGAGCACCCGGAGGAAACCCATGCAGTCTTCTGAGAAAGTAGCGGCGTTGGTGGGCTTTCTTAACTATAGTGTCAGCATGGGGGGGACCAGGACAGGTTGTTGGTGATCTGGACACCTAAAAACTCGAAGCTCTCGACTTTTTCTATTTCATCCCCATTGATGTAGACAGGGGCATGTTCTCCTTTACACTTCCTGAAGCCGATGACAATCTCCTTCGTTTTGTTGACATTGAGGGAGAGATGGAGTATAATGTAGGGAAATGTGAAGTTGTTCATTTTGGTCAAAAGAATAAAAGAGCTGAATATTTTTTTAAAATGTGAAAAACGTGTAGGTGTAGGTGTTGTGATAATATAAGCGCAATTATATTGTTTTTCTTCTTGTTTAAGAGAATTGTTTAAAATTTCGGATTTATTATGCCGGCAGCCAGTGTGTCATGAAAACATTTAGCTCAAGGGTGTGAAAGCAAGTTAAGAACTAATTTTCAGCTAGGAATTTGTTACTTAGAACTAATGGACTTTTGTGCGTACAAGAAGTTTCCCTGGGATTTCTAATTAAAGTTAATAGAATCATGAGAGAAACTGGGTTACAGCAGAGAGAAAGGAACTTTTGCAGTTCTAGCTGTGAGTCTGCTGAAGACTGAGGTCTACAAGTGGCGTTGTGACAAGTGGCATTCCTCCGGGATCAGTGCTGGGACCTTTGCTGTTTGTAATATATATAAATGATTTGGAGGAAAATGTAACTGGTTTGATTAGTAAGTTTGCGGACGACACAAAGGTTGGTGGATTTGCGGATAGCGATGAGGACCACCAGAGGATATAGCAGGATATAGATCGGTTGGAGACTTGGGCGAGAGATGGCAGATGGAGTTTAATCCAGACAAATGTGAGTTAATGCATTTTGGAAGGTCTAATGCAGATAGGAAACATACAGTAAATGGCAGAATCCTTAAGAGTATTGATAGGCAAAGAGATCTGGGTGTACAGGTACACAGGTCACTGAAAGTGGCAATGCAGGTGGAGGAGGTAGTCAAGAAGGCATACAGCATGCTTGCCTTCATCGGCCGGGGCATTGAGTTTAAAAATTGGCATGTCATGTAGAAGCTTTGTAGAACCTTAGTGAGGTCGCACTTGAAATATAGTGTTCAATTCTGGTCGTCACACTACCAGAAAGATGTGGAGGCTTTGGAGAGGTACAGAAAAGATTTATCTGGATGTTATCTGGTTATGGAGGGCATTAACTATGAGGAGAGGTTGAAGAAACTTGGTTTGTTCTCACTGCAACGACGGAGGTTGAGGGGCGACCCTGAATGAAGTCTACAAGATGATGAGAGGCATGGACAGAGTGGATAGTCAGAAGCTTTTTCCCAGGATGGAAGAGTCAATTACTAGGGGGCACAAGTTTAAAGGAGATGTACGAGGCAGATTTTTTACACAGTGGGTGGTGGGTGCCTGGAACTTTCTGCCGAGGGAGATAGTGGCTTTTAAGGGGTGTCTTGACAAATACATGAATAAAATGGGAATAGAGGGATGTAGTCCCCAGAAGGGTAGGGGGTTTTAGTTAAGTCGGGCAGCGTGGTCGGTGCCGGCTTGGAGAGCTGAAGGGCCTGTTCCTGTGCTGTAGGTTTCTTTGTTCTTTGTACAAGCTGCTCTAAAACAAATTTTCTCTCTGAAAGCTTCAATACTGTTAACAGAATTTATAGCAAGTATATTTAACTGTATATTTTACAGTTGCTAACTATTTAAAATGGCATTTAAGTCTCTCGGAGGAACATTGCTTATTTGGAACCAAAACAGTCACAAACTAGAAAGTAAAGTTGCTTCCTTTTATTTTTACATATTGGTCATTTGTTAATAGTTAAGCTGCTTCATTTGTTAGAGTTATATTTAAACTGTTATTAAATAAAGTTTCTCTATTTTTAAGAAAATATGCACTTGTGTTGGAGGTGGTACAATGAATGTTTACTAAATTGTTCCCGGGGTGAAAGGGGATTGTCACATGACAAGCTAAGCACATTTAGTCTATTTTTGCAGGAGTTTAGAAGAAAGAGAGGTGATCTCATTGAAATCTGAGAAATTCTGAAAGGGCTTCATAGGGTAGATACTAAGTGATTGTTTCCACAGGTTGAGGAAACTAAAAAGCAAGAGCACACCCTCAGGATAAAGAACCGATCCTTTAGGACTGAGATGAAGAGAAATTACTTCATTAAAAGGGCTGTAAATCTTTGGAGTTCTCCATCTTAGAGGGATGCTTGATATTGAATAAATATAAAACTGGGATAAACAGATTTTGGTGTCTCAAGGAATAAAAAAGGGATATCAGAAACAGCAAGAAAAAAGAGTCCAAGATAAGCCATGATTGTGTAGAATAGTGGAGAATGCACCCCCCCCCCACCCCCACTCTGTCTGTCTGTCTGTCTGTCTCTCTCTCTCACCCGCAAACACATCGTGCAGACACACACACACACACACACTCTATGTACGTACATGCGCACACAGACTCACTGCATGCATCGCCCTATGTGCACCACCCACCACATGGAAGCATTCCTGTGCACGCCTCTTCTGCATGTGCACACCACCCCCCATGAACGTGTGCACCCCCCCCCCCCCCCCAACACACACACTCACTCTATCCACACACACACTCACCCCACACACTCTCACTCACCCACACAATCTCATACACACGTACCCCATCCCCCCCCACACACACACAATCATAGGAAATAGGGGCAGAAGTAGGGCATTCAGCACTTCAAACCTGCTCCAATGTTCACTTTGCTGTCTGTTTGTGTTTGAGTTCCATATTCCCATCTACTCCCCGATAACCTCTCTATTCCATTGCTTAGCCATAATCAATCTACTGCTGCCTTAGAACATAGAACATAGAACATTACAGCGCAGAACAGGCCCTTCGGCCCACGATGTTGCACCGACCAGTTAAAAAAAAACTGTGACCCTCCAACCTAAACCAATTTCTTTTCGTCCATGAACCTATCTACGGATCTCTTAAACGCCCCCAAACTAGGCGCATTTACTACTGATGCTGGCAGGGCATTCCAATCCCTCACCACCCTCTGGGTAAAGAACCTACCCCTGACATCGGTTCTATAACTACCCCCCCTCAATTTAAAGCCATGCCCCCTCGTGCTGGATTTCTCCATCAGAGGAAAAAGGCTATCACTATCCACCCTATCTAAACCTCTAATCATCTTATATGTTTCAATAAGATCCCCTCTTAGCCGCCGCCTTTCCAGCGAAAACAATCCCAAATCCCTCAGCCTCTCCTCATAGGATCTCCCCTCCATACCAGGCAACATCCTGGTAAACCTCCTCTGCACCCTCTCCAAAGCCTCCACATCCTTCCTGTAATGTGGGGACCAGAACTGCACACAGTACTCCAAGTGCGGCCGCACCAGAGTTGTGTACAGTTGCAACATAACGCTACGACTCCTAAATTCAATCCCCCTACCAATAAACGCCAAGACACCATATGCCTTCTTAACAACCTTATCTACTTGATTCCCAACTTTCAGGGATCTATGCACACATACACCTAGATCCCTCTGCTCCTCCACACTATTCAAAGTCCTCCCGTTAGCCCTATACTCAACACATCTGTTATTCCTACCAAAGTGAATTACCTCACACTTCTCCGCATTAAACTCCATCCGCCACCTCTCGGCCCAACTTTGCAACCTGTCTAAGTCTTCCTGCAAACTACGACACCCTTCCTCACTGTCTACCACACCACCGACTTTGGTGTCATCAGCAAATTTGCTAATCCACCCAACTATACCCTCATCCAGATCATTAATAAATATTACAAACAGCAGTGGCCCCAAAACAGATCCCTGAGGTACACCACTTGTAACCGCACTCCATGATGAATATTTACTATCAACCACCACCCTCTGTTTCCTATCCGCTAGCCAATTCCTGATCCAATTTCCTAGATCACCCCCAATCCCATACATCTGCATTTTCTGCAGAAGCCTACCATGGTGAACCTTATCAAACGCCTTACTAAAATCCATATATACCACGTCCACTGCCTTGCCCCCATCCACCTCCTTGGTCACTTTCTCAAAAAACTCAATAAGGTTAGTAAGGCACGACCTACCTGCCACAAAACCATGCTGACTATCACCTATCAATTCATTACTCTCCAAATAACTATAAATCCTATCCCTTATAATTTTTTCCAACATCTTGCCGACAACAGAAGTGAGACTCACCGGTCTATAATTCCCGGGGAAGTCTCTGTTCCCCTTCTTAAACAATGGGACAACATTCGCTAACCTCCAATCTTCTGGTACTATACCAGAGGCCAACGACGACCTGAAGATCAGAGCCAGAGGCTCTGCAATCACTTCTCTTGCCTCCCAGAGAATCCTTGGATAAATCCCATCCGGACCAGGGGATTTATCTATTTTCAGACCCTCCAGAATATCCTGCACATCCTCCTTATCAACTGTAATACTGTCTATTCTACTCCCTTGCAACCCAGTGTCCTCCTCAGCTATATTCATGTCCCCTTGCGTGAACACCGAAGAGAAATTTTGGTTCAATGCTTCACCAATCTCCTCCGGTTCCACACATAACTTCCCTCTGCCATCTATAACTGGCCCTAAACTTGCCCTAACCAACCTTCTGTTCTTGACATACCTATAGAACGCCTTAGGATTCTCTTTAACCCTATCCGCCAAAGTCTTCTCATGTCCCCTTTTAGCCCTTCTAAGCTCGCTCTTCAACTCCCTCTTAGCCAATCTAAAGCTTTCTAGTGCACTACCCGAGTGCTCACGTCTCATCCGAACATAAGCCTCCTTTTTTTTTTTAACCAACAAAGAAACTTTTTTGGTGCACCACGGTTCCCTAGCCCTACCAATTCCTCCTTGCCTGACAGGGACATACCTATCACAGACTCGCAGTAGCTGCTCCTTGAAAAAACTCCACATGTCGGACGTTCCCAGTCCCTGTAATCTCCTAGTCCAACCTATGTTTCCTAATTCTCTCCTAATAGCCTCATAATTACCCTTCCCCCAGCTAAAACCACTGGCCCGAGGTTCATGCCTATCCCTTTCCATCACTAAGGTGAACGTAACCGAATTGTGGTCACTATCACCAAAATGCACACCAACTTCCAAGTCTAGCACCTGGTCTGGCTCATTTCCCAGCACCAGATCCAATATAGCCTCACCTCTAGTTGGCCTGTCTACATACTGAGTCAAAAAACCTTCCTGCACGCTTTGAACAAAAACTGACCCCTCTAACGAGCTAGAGCTATAACAATTCCAGTCAATATTAGTCAAGTTAAAATCCCCCATAACAATTGCCCTATTACTTTCACTCCTAAGCAGGATTGACTCCGCAATCCTTTCCTCAACCTCTCTAGAACTTTTAGGAGGTCTATAAAAGACTCCCAACAGGGTGACCTCTCCTCTCCTATTTCTAATCTCCGCCCATACTACCTCAACAGATAAGTCCTCATCAAACCTCCTCTCTGACACTGTGATACAATCTCTGACCAATAATGCTACCCCTCCCCCTCTTCTACCTCCTTCCCTATTTCGACTAAAACATTTGACAATATTCAATGAACCCACTTCCACAAACTTGTGAGGCAGAGTTCCAAAGTCACGCAACCCTCTGAGAGAGAAAGAAATCTCATCTTCATCCTACAGGAGCGACTCCTAATTTTAAAACAATACCCCCTAATTCTGAACACACCCACAAGAGGAAACATCCTTTCCACTTGACTTGTCAAGTCCATTCAGGACCTTGTATATTTCAATCAAGTCACCCCTTACTCTTCTAAATTGCAGTGGAAACAAGCCCAGCCTGTCCAACCTATCGTCATAAGACAACCCGGTCATTCCAGGTATCAATATAATAAACCACCTATGAACTGCCTCCAATGCATTTACATCCTTCGTTAAATAAGGAGACCAAAACTACGCACACAATTTGAGATGTGGTCACACCAATGTACTATATAACTAACACATAACATCCTTATTTTTATGTTCAATTCCTCTTGTAACAAAGGGTAGAATTCCATTAGCTGCCTTGATAACATGCTGTACCTGTATGCTAGCTTTTTGTGATGCATTCACTAGATACCTAATTCCCTCTGCACCTCAGAATTCTGCAGTCAATCTCCGTTTAAGTAATATTATGCTTTTTATTCTTCCTGCCAAAATGAACAATTTCACATTTTCCCACACTATACTCCTTGTGCCATGTGCCCCCCCCCCCCCCCTGCAAATGTATGCAGGACTCTGCTCGTCGCATACTTCCTGTTTTCTGCCAGCCAATCTTCTATCCAGGCTGATATGTTGTGCACTACACTGAGCTTTTATTTTTAGCAATAACCTTTGATGTGGCACCTCATCCAATGCCTTCTGGAATCAAAGTACTGTACATCAACAGGCTCCCCTTTATCCACAGCACGTTATTCCTTCAAAGAACTCTAATAATTACTGGACATTATGGAAATTGTTCAGTGGTGTTTTTGACCATTTCTTCCCCTACTTAAAATTCTGGTGGACGTTGTTGGCTTCAATGAGAGAAAGTATACATTTTCTCATGCAAATTTTTAGTTTAACTGATACTTTTTCCAGTCCAGGGATGAAGCATTAAGAATACAACCAAAACTGAATGTCTGATTTGAATTGTATAAGATCCTGAATGGACTTGCGAGGGTAGATGCGGGAATTTTTTTCTGAGGGTCATTAGTCTATGGAATTTTCAGAGAGTGGGGAAGGCTGGTTCGTTTAATTTATTTTGATAGACAAGAGTCAAGGTTAAGGGTTATTGCGGACAGGGGGTGGAGGGAGATACAAAGTGGAATTGAATTTGAAACTATAAGATCAGCCATGATATTGAATGGCAGAACAGCCTGAAAGGCTAATTGGCCCACTCGTGTTAAGTCTTCTGTTCCTATGTTTGAAATTGTGCTCGTCTTTTATTGTAGAAAATGCGTATGGAGGCACATGTCAATTTTTC
This sequence comes from Mustelus asterias, assembly GCF_964213995.1. Taxonomy (NCBI): domain Eukaryota; kingdom Metazoa; phylum Chordata; class Chondrichthyes; order Carcharhiniformes; family Triakidae; genus Mustelus; species Mustelus asterias. The sequence continues at coordinate 66,340,119 of NC_135815.1, read as the reverse complement.
AGTACTTTGGCACATTACTCGAGACCTTCTTATCAACAAGTCTTCCTCTTTTAATCGCACTTTTGACAGGTTAGTGAATTTGAAAGGTAAATTTACAATGATGTAATGGCATTTTAAACATTGACCTTTTAACTCCAAGGTGATTACTGTATGGTGTGCAATACATTTTCTGAAGCCTGATTTGATACATTTGTGGAACAGTGAAAGACTTTTCAGAATCTTCCTTGAGATTTAATACAATGGGCACAGATGAGTTCTATTCGATCTCTGAAAGGAATAATCTTGATAATTTTTTCTATCTCATTTTTAAAAAAAATAGTCATTTCTCATTCCAAATTTACTTTTTTAAATGGAATTCAGAATTATCGGTGTTTGTGGTTTGTAATTTAAGGGCAGGTGTTTCTTTTATTCAGGCTTTCACAAAACTAAATGCGTTACTAAATTTTGATGCTCACACAGAGGCTGGGATTCTCCAGCTCTCTATGGTCGGTTTTCTGGTGACGGAGGCAGGTCGCTATTGGCACCAATGGGATCTTCTGGTCCCACTGAAGTCATTGGCCATTTGTGTTGTTTGCTAGTGCACTGCCGGGGAACCCGCCACCTGATGGCAGACCTGCCTATGTCACCAGAAAACTCTTGTCTTTGAAAGTACTTAGACCAAAATCAGTTGTGAATGTTTTCATTTGCAAAGAGTCTTTCACTGGAATTTTTGCTGTACAACGGGAATGATAACTCGGGAAAAACTTTACATTGAAGCTAGATCTCAGAAAATTTGCTCAGCTGTACAAAGTTCATTACCTGCCATGGTTGAGTTGTAGATAGGCATGCAGTTGCTACGGAAACCAGTTAGAAATTGAGGTGTATTGTCAAAAGGATAGTAACGGTACAATTGCAATTTACTTGGGAGTTGTGAGGAAAACCTAGCATTTGACTACTATAAGGAGTACTTAGAGATGTTTGTATATTGTTAAAAAGGATGAGCAAGGACCACTGTCCTTGGGGAGAGATAGTAAGTATTAATTTGGGACCAAGTTGACTCTTTAAGATGACATTCCTGGTCAAAGCATCTTGTGCAGATTTCTCAACAGTTTGATTTGGAGACTGAAGAATTAAGCATAGTAATGGGGTTTGGGCTGAACAAAATAGAACTTTGACCAACTCTATCGATAATGGACTCTTGTATCTGGAGCAAATGGAAGTGTGACATCCAAGATAGAGGGTGTGAAGGAAAATACATCTTGCCACCAGTTCAAAATGATATGAAGTATTTTAGTACTTTGAATGCACTGATTATAGGGAATAATTTAAACAATGGTGAGTGACCACCTCCCATATACATGCTTCTGCACCCCAAGCACATTAAAAAAGCTAAGATAATTCAAGATCGACGAGTTGCAAGTCAGAGATCGGGCGTGGGCAGAGCCTGGGGCACATGGAGAGGCCAAGGAAAGGCAAAGGCATGGGGAGAGGCCGGAAGTCGGACGTGGGGGAGGGCTGGGGTGTGGGGGAGAGGCCGGAGGTTGGGTGCGGGGAGAGGCTAGAGTCCATGTCGTGTGGAGAAGAATGATTTCCAGTGACCAGGAAGATCTGAGAGAATGAGGTTCATGAAACAGCTTGGACAGCGATCATGAGGTACCATGAATAGAAAGTTGCATTTTCCTCTTATTTTTTAAGTTATTTTATTTTAAAACTTATTTATTTATGTATGCATTTAGCAGTGTAAAATATTTTAGCTGACCAGGTATATTTCTCTAATGCTTTTTTCTGATAAGGAAACTCCAATTTTAACATTGTTTCCGATGGAAATCTACATTTCATAGTCGATGCATTTAAAGTCGCAATTTCCAGAAACACAAAACACACTGTTTGTGGGCAGCTCCAAGCATAATGTGCATGTCACTGACTCCAAAATCCATGCCACTGGATTCACAGAATGGTTGCAACACCGAAGGAAGCCATTTGGCCTGTCATATCTGCCTGGTCCTCTGAAGGAGCAAATGACTTTGTATCACTCCCCTTCCTTTACCCCTTAGACCTGGAAATATTTTTCCTTCTCAGTTCAAAATTATGAGAGGCATAGATAAGATAGATCGTAAGAATATTTTCCCCTTGGTAGAGATGTTTAACACTAGAAGGCATAGGTTTAAGGTGAGGAGTAGAATCATAGAATCTCCACATTGCAGAAGAAGCCATTCAGCCCATCATGTCTGCATCAACTCACTGACAGAGCAAAGGCCCCCTCTCCCGTCCTATTCCTGTAGCTCCGCAAATTTGCTATGGCTAATCCATCTATCCTACACATCTTGGAACACTTGAGGGGCAATTTAGCATGCCAGTCCACTTAACCTGCGCCAACACATCTGTGGGAGGAAACAGGAGCACCTGGAGGAAACCCACGCAGACATGGGGAGAACGCGCAAGCTCCAGAAAGAGAGTTGCCTAAGGCAGGAATCGAACCTGAGTCCCTGGCACTGAGGCAGGAATATTAACCACTGCCACCGTGCCACTGTAAATAGTTGAGTGGGGATCCGAGGAAATCTTTTTTCACCCAGACGATGGTGGAAATATGGAACGTGGGAGGGTAGTGGAGGCAGGTAATCCCGCAACATTTTAAGAACCACCTGAACGAGCACTTAAATCGCTAAGGCATAGTAGACCACGGACCAAGTTCTGGTAAATGGGATTAATACAGATTGATGTTTGACAGTCCGCATATGTATGTTCGGCATAGATATGGTGCGCCGAAGGCCTGTTTCTGTGCTGTCTGACTCTGATTCTATCCAGTTCCCTGTTGAAAGCCTTAGTCGACTCCTCAGGCAATGCATTAAACGTTTATTAGTCACAAGTAGGCTTACGTTAACACTGCAATGAAGTTACTGAAAATCCCTTAGTTGCCACACTCCAGTGCCTGGTTGAGTACACAGAGGGAGAATTCAGCATAGCCAATCCACCCAACCAGCACGTCTTTGGACTGTGGGAGGAAACTGGAGCACCCGGAGGAAATCCACACAGACACAGAGAGAATGTGCAGACTCCACACAGACAGTGGCCCAAGCTGGGAATCGAACCCGGGTCCCTGGCACTGTGAGGTAGCAGTGCTAACCACTGTGCCACTGTGCTGCCCCACAGATCCTAACCTCTCACTGCATGAAGAAATCTTTTCTCATGTCGCGATAGCTTCTTATACCAATTACGTCAAATCTATGCCCTCTGTTCTCCACCCTTCCACCAACAGGAACAGTTTCTTCCTTAATTACAACATCCTTTTTGGTGAGAGCTGGCCATTAGAACAAAAAGAACAAAGAACAATACAGCACAGGAACAGGCCCTTCGGCCCTCCAAGCCCGCGCCGCTCCCCGGTCCAGGATTGAATCCTGAATCCAGGATCCCCGCCCAATTTTCCAGCCTATCTACATCCTAATATCCTATCCACCGAGCTGTCCCTCACAGCTACGATGCTTTGTTCATCACAACCTATTAACTCACCCCCACCCCCCCATTCCAGACCATGTGATCTCCAGGGAGAGGCGAAAACCCAGAGTGAAAACCCCAGGGCCAATATGGGGAAAAGAAATCTGGGAAATTCCTCTCCGACCCCCTGAGGCGATCGAAACGAGTCCAGGAGACCACACTGGCCCTGATCAGAAAATGCTTCCCAACCCTATTCATTTCCACTTCTGCTTTACGAACACCATCTGAATTCCCTGCCCCCGAGACAGGTTCCCAACTATCCGCAGTCTCGCTCTGTACTGGCACCAGCAAGATGATCATAGAATGAAGCCTTGAAACGAGAAACAAAGAACAATTAGCCCGCGCCGCTCCCTGGTCCAAACTAGACCACTCTTTTGTATCCCTCCATTCCCACTCCGTTCATATAGCTGTCTAGATAAGTCTTAAACGTTCCCAGTGTGTCCGCCTCCACCACCTTGCCCGGCAACACATTCCAGGCCCCCACGACCCTCTGTGTAAAATATGTCCTTCTGATATCTGTGTTAAACCTCCCCCCCTTCACCTTGAACCTATGACCCCTCGTGAACGTCACCACTGACCCGGGGAAAAGCTTCCCACCGTTCACCCTATCTATGCCTTTCATAATTTTATACACCTCTATTAAGTCTCCCCTCATCCTCCGTCTTTCCGAGGAGAACAACCCCAGTTTCCCCAATCTCTCCTCATAACCAAGCCCCTCCATACCAGGCAACATCCTGGTAAACCTCCTCTGTACTCTCTCCAAAGCCTCCACGTCCTTCTGGTAGTGTGGCGACCAGAACTGGACGCAGTATTCCAAATGCGGCCGAACCAACGTTCTATACATCTGCAACATCAGACCCCAACTTTTATACTCTATGCCCCGTCCTATAAAGGCAAGCATGCCATATGCCTTCTTCACCACCTTCTCCACCTGTGACGTCACCTTCAAAGATCTGTGGACTTGCACACCCAGGTCCCTCTGCGTCTCTACGCCCTTTATGGTTCTTCCATTTATCGTGTAGCTCCTCCCTACATTATTCCACCAAAATGCATCACTTCGCATTTATCAGGACTGAACTCCATCTGCCATTTCTTTGCCCAAATTTCCAGCCTATCTATATCCTTCTGTAGCCTCTGACAATGTTCCTCACTATCTGCAAGTCCTGCCAGTTTTGTGTCGTCCGCAAACTTACTGATCACCCCAGTTACTCCTTCTTCCAGATCATTTATATAAATCACAAACAGCAGAGGTCCCAATACAGAGCCCTGCGGAACACCACTAGTCACAGGCCTCTAGCCGGAAAAAGACCCTTCCACTACCACCCTCTGTCTTCTATGACCAAGCCAGTTCTCCACCCATCTAGCCACCTCCCCCTTTATCCCATGAGATCCAACCTTTTTCACTAGCCTACCATGAGGGACTTTGTCAAACGCTTTACTAAAGTCCATATAGACAACATCCACGGCCCTTCCTTCGTCAACCATTCTGGTCACTTCTTCAAAAAACACCACCAGGTTAGTGAGGCATGACCTCCCTCTCACAAAACCATGTTGACTATCGTTAATGAGTTTATTCCTTTCTAAATGCGCATACATCCTATCTCTAAGAATCTTTTCCAACAACTTCCCCACCACGGACGTCAAGCTCACCGGCCTATAATTACCCGGGTTATCCTTCCTACCCTTCTTAAATAACGGGACCACATTGGCTATCCTCCAATCCTCTGGGACCTCACCTGTGTCCAGTGATGAGACAAAGATTTGCGTCAGAGGCCCAACGATTTCACCTCTCGTCTCCCTGAGCAGCCTTGGATAGGTTCCATCAGGCCCTGGGGATTTGTCAGTCTTTATATTCTCTAACAAACCTAACACTTCCGCCTTTGTAATGGAGATTTTCTCCAACGGTTCAACACTCCCCTCCGAGACACTCCCAGTCAACACATCCCTCTCCTTTGTGAATAGCGACGCAAAGTATTCATTTAGGATCTCCCCTACTTCTTTGGGCTCCAAGCATAAGTCCCCACTTTTGTCCCTGAGAGGTCCGATTTTTTCCCCAACAACCCTTTTGTTCCTAACGTATGAATAAAATGCCTTGGGATTCTCCTTAATCCTGTCTGCCAAGAACATTTCGTGACCCCTTTTTGCTCTTCTAATTCCCCGTTTGAGTACTTTCCTACTTTCTTTGTACTCCTCCAGAGCTCCCTCCGTTTTTAGCTGCTTGGACCTAACATACGCCTCTCTTTTCTTTTTGACCAGTCCCTCAATTTCCCTGGTTATCCACGGTTCTCTAATCCTACCCTTCCTATCCTTCTTTTTTACAGGCACATGCTTGTCCTGTAGCTCTAACAACCGTTCCTTAAAACGGTTTTAAGGAACAACATCGTGGGCCGAAGGGCCTGTTCTGTGCTGTACTGTTCTATTTAAAAGACTGCCACATACCAGATGTGCATTTACCCTCAAACAGCCTCTCCCAATCAAGAGCTGCCAATTTCTGCCTGATCCCACTAAAGTTAGCCTTCCCCCAATCCAACACCTTACCCTTGGGACACCACTCATCCTTTTCCATCACTATCCTAAAGCTAACAGAATTGTGGTCACTATTTGCCACATGTTCCCCTACCAAAACTTTGAAGACCTGACCGGGCTCATTCCCCAGTACCAGGTCCAGTATAGCCCCCTCTCTAGTCGGGCTGTCTACATATTGTTCCAACGAACCCTCCTATACACATTTTACAAATTCCTCCCCATCCAGAGTCCCTGCCCTCAGCGATTTCCAGTCTATACCAGGGAAATTGAAGTCTCCCACTACAACAACCCTATTTTTCCTGCACCTATCCAGTATCTCCTGACATATCCATTCTTCCACTTCCCTTGGGCTGTTGGGGGGCCTGTAGTACACCCCCAACATAGTGACTGCGCCTTTCCTGTTTCTAAGCTCCACCCAGAGTGACTCGTTACACGAACCCTCTGAATTGTCCTCCCTCTGCACCGCTGTAATATGCTCTCCAACTAATACCGCTACTCCCCCACCTCTTTTGGCCCCTCCTCTGTCTCGCCTAAAACACTTGTACCCTGGAATATTCAGTCCTGTCCCTCTTTCAACCAAGTCTCTGTCACCGCAACCACATCCAAATTCCTCGTGCGCATTAAGGCCCCAAGTTCATCTGTCTTACCTGCTACGCTCCTTGCATTGAAGTATAAGCACTCCAGACCTCCAGGCCCAGTGAGGTCGTCCTCCCCCAGAGTGCTCTTCTTCTTTGCCAGCCTTGTCCCAGCCCCAAGCTCGTCCCCAGCCTCCACACTTGTAGACCTAATATTTTGATCCCCACCCCCCTGCCATACTAGTTTAAACCCCCCCGAACTGCACTAGCAAAGCTCCCAGCCAGGATATTTGTGCCCTTCCAACTTAGTTGTGACCCCTCCCTCTTGTACAGGTGCCATCCTCTCCTGAAAACTTCCCATTGATCTATGAAAATGAAGCCCTCCCTCCTGGACCAGTCCTTTAGCCAGGCATTCATTTGTACCAACTCCCTATTCTTAGCCTCACTGGCACGAGGCATTGGGAGCAGCCCAGAGATGGCCACCCTAGTGACCCTACTTTTTAACCTATTTCCCAACTCCCTGAATTGCTCTCTTAGGATCCCCCTACTCTTCCTATCTACGTCATTTCCACCAATGTGTATAATGACATCCGTTTCTTTATCTTCCCCTTTTAATATGCCTCCTATCCGCTCGGAGACATCCGTGACCCCAGCACCAGGTAGGCAGACTACCATCCTGGAGTCCCGTTCGCACCCACAGAATCGCCTGTCTGTGCCTCTAACTGATGCATCCCCCACCACTATCGCTCTCCGAACCCCTCTCTTCCCTTTCCGGGCCACAGAGCCTGACTGTGTGCCAGTGACCTGGTCACTGTGTCTTACCACTGGAGAGGCACACTCCTCCACACTATCCAAGACAATATACCTGTTTTGGAGTGGGACAACCACAGGTGACCCCTCTTCTAACTGTTCACTCCCCTCCCCTCTCACACCTGTCACCAAGCCCTTCCTATTTTGAGAGACCGCCACTGGAGTACTCCCTGGTACTTTACCCTTCTGCCCTTTACTCCTCCTAACTGTGACCCACGTGTCTTCCTCCCGATGCCCCGGTGTAACTAGTTGCCTATAACTCCTGTCAATTTTTCTCCCATTTTCCCTGACTAGACTAAGGTCAGTGATCTGCAGCTCCAGTTCCATGACACGGTCCCTCAAGAGCTGCAGTTCCATGCACCTGGCACATATGTGAACCTCTGGGAAGCTAGGTGTTTGCAGGAACTCCCACATCCCACATCGGAAGCACTGAACTGGCCGATCACTCATACCTGCCCTTATCCTTTATAGGGTTGGATAAAAAATAACTCGCCTTGCCTCGCCCTTTCAGCCCAAGCCCTGTGAGCCAAAGCCCTTATAGTTCACACTCTGCTTCCCACTCACTCCACTGCCCGCTCCCGACGCTGCCCGCTGTATAGTGCAGCCGGCTTTTTATGCTTCCGGCGAACGCCCCAGGTAACTGCCTTGACTTGACTAACCTAGCTATGACTTGCAGCTGGATTCTAAGTCATTTTTCGATCTCTGATGATCAGTGGACCATTTGGATGTTTGCAAGGTATAACTGTGTTTAAATTTCTGTGATTTGTTGTTTTTGCAGGTCTCTTTTCATAATGCTTGATAGCCTGAGCAGCATGGATGGCTCCATTTGTTCAGTGGCTCAGGCTTGGCTGAACCAATGTATCCAGAGACATGACATTGCAAGGATCCTTGAGCCACTGCTTCTACTGCTGCTCCATCCAAAAACCCAGCGTATCTCTGTGCAACGAATGCAAATAGAGAGGCACATAAGTAAATCCAAGAGTACACCTATTGAAGATGATGCCGTTAATTACTTGCGAGGAATTAATGGGGTAGATGGTGAGTAAATATCCAGTTATGTGAAAAGTCAGATTATTGACATACTTTGAATTTTATTTAATTAACATTTCAGTGATAGTGATCTTTTGTGCTGTGTGAATTCAAACTATTCTGAAGTGTAAGCTAAAGTAAATCCCTGCTTGCCTTAAATTCCCCTTGAAACCCCTCTCTCTAATGTTACCTGTGGTGCTTTCCTGTAATCCCATGCCTGCTCAGGTTTAATTTGCAACTGTGAAGCAATTTAGCATTTTTTCTTCTGAAAAGAAAGGCTTGGTGCCTGACTCATCAGGACAGATGCAAAAATACCAAATTTCATAGTCAGCCACAGTTTGTATTGCATGAAAAAAACTATGGTGATTGGTTGGCAAGTCAATGCTGGTCAAGACATTATTACAATGGAGAATGCTATTGGCTTCCAGGCTTTTCAATTCAAAGAAGGTGCAATATCTGGACATGTTTCTGTTGCCTGCAGAGGACAGGACATGAAATTTCCTTTGAAATTAACATACATGCATCTGTCTTGATGAGTGCAAGATGAACAATTTTAACAGCATTTTTCAGCAATACTCAAGTTCTGTATCTTCTGTTAAGTGGCATTTGTTTAGAATAAAAGGGCTAAGCAGGGAAAAATACTTTCAAAAATCTGAAGGTTTTCCCCAGTTGGTTACCACACACTTTACAGTTGAAGATTGTTATCTATTTCTCTGTCTGAGGTGTTCAGTTTGCAGACAAAAAATAAACCTAATTTTTTGGAATTGGCAAGGATTCAATAATAATTCTCATTGGTAGTGTTTGTATTTCTAAATTATTATTAATGTTAGAGCTTGTTAACAACCTTGACTTAAGAAAATCATTGTTAATTTTCTTTTTGGTATCATTTATCCCAGTTTTTGGACACCTATTCTTTGACTCTGGAAAACACCCAACTTCTAAAGGAACTATTAGCAAACATTTAGGTGCAGAAGAAATGGAGAACTTCAGTTTTACAGTAAACCCTCTGAGTGACAGGTTGTCGATGCTGAGCACAAGTAGTGAAACCCTACCATTTGGAGTTTCAGACTTCGACCTACAGGAGCAACACACAGAAATCCTACATAGTTCAGAATCTGGCTGTTCCCAGTCCTCAACAGGAGATAACAGCAGTTATGAGGCAGAGCCATTAAGCATGGGCAGAGCTACGACTAATGGGAATTCACAGATTTGGTCAGAAGATTCAGTGGATGTTATTGTGCAGCAAGTGGTTTCACATTTGATCAACAGTGTTGTGGATGGATTGAACGACAAGTCTGAATCTCTAGTGTGTCAGGTTCCAGCTGAGAGTGAAACCAATGTACTAGGGTCAAGTGTTGGCATACCGCCAGTAGAGTGTTCTTTCCAAAGTGAAAGTAAAAGCCTGCATATTAGAAGTTCCGTGAATGGAATGATTAAGTGTAACAGTCCTGAAAGTGTGCTGTCTTCAACTGATGATGGCATTGGGACCCTGTCTGGAAGCTTAAGTAGACCCAAATCTTCACCATCAATTACAATATCTGAAGATCCTTTGTCTAAATACAGTCTCTCTGCAGAAGAGATGCAGTCATTAAAGAAAAGTCCTACTGGTAACCATTTAGGACTCCAAGGCAAAATGATGGAGAAACCGTCTGACAGAGAACTTGGCATCAAAGATTTTCCTAAACCACCTGGTGCAAAGCCCAAAATAAAAGTAAACAAAAAGAAGGAAGATGATAAAAAGAAGGCACAGAATGAAAAAATGAAACCACCTAATGTGTCATTTGGTGATAGCTTGGACCTGGAGAACTGGTATAGCTGTGGTGAAGGTGAAATTTCTGAAATAGAGAGTGATATTGGATCTCCGGGAATCTGGAAAACTTCAAAATTTCATATTCATCCTTTATACCAGCATGTTTTGCTTTATCTTCAAGTGTGTGACTCCACAAGGGCTTTACATGCTCTGTCTGCCATTGAATCTATCTTGAAAGCAAATCCAGTTGGATTTGTGAGTGCCATTTCCACCACTAGTGTAAATAATACCTACACTCCACAGCTCTCTCTACTCCAGAATCTGATGGCCAGGCACCGAATTTCTGTCATGGGCAGGGACTTTTACAGTCACATTCCGCTTGATTCTAGCCATGCTTTCCGTAGTTCAATGTACATAGAAATTATTATCTCTCTCTGTTTGTACTTTATGAGGAGCTACTACCCAGCCCATGTAAAAGTGACTCAACAGGACCTTTCTGGAAACCAAAACTTACAAATTGTGAGCATACAGATCCTCACCTTACTTTTTACTGAATTGGCAAAAGTGACTGAAAGTTCAGCCAAAGGCTTTGCCAGCTTTATCTCTGACATGTTGCTGAAATGCAAAGTTCAGAAGGTAGTCCTTCATTGCTTGCTTTCCTCTGTCTTCAGCGCACAGAAGTGGCACTATCTGAGAACAGCTGGAAAGAATGTAATGGCCATCGAAGAGGGGTTATCTGAGGATAGTATCATCAACTTTTCAGCAGATGAAATTGACAATTGCAGCACATTGCAGGCTCAGCTGCTAAAGCTGGTGCAGCGTTTGATTGTCTTGGAGCACAGAGTGATGGTTGCATCTGAAGATAGTGAGACAGGATATGAATTTGTCACCTCTGACCTAGAGAATAGTAATCCACAACAGCCTTTAACTTCCTTACAATATCTGCACTCCCAACCAATTACTTCTCAGGGAATGTTCATCTCTGCTGTAATTAAGGCATTAAATCAACCCTTTTCCTGTAAAATGGACTCTCAGTGGATTGGGTTGATAACATCAACCCTTCCATATATGGGGAAAGTGCTGCAAAAGATGGTGACAGCTGTGACGTTACAACTTTGCCGAAATTTGGACAATCTAATCCATCAGTATAAATATGAATCTGGACTGTCGAACAGCAGGTATGTACTGTTAAAATTCTTGACTTGTTTTGCTATGTTTAATTGCTTTTGATAAGAATCAGTCTTTATTCCGCACATTGTAAATCCAGTTTAGTAGGTTCTGGGGAAAACTACCTGCTGAGCACAGAAATTAAAGTGCTGCCCTATAAGGGTAGATGTTGCATAAAGCCGCCTTATCCATTTACTAGCTCATTTTTTCTCAGTTAAACATTATAATTACAATCAAACAGAGTATCGGACATTGGAGACAAAGTCTAATTTTTGTAATAAACAGAAAATGCCGAAAATACTCAACAGATAAGGTAGCATTAGCAGAGAGAGAAGCAGTCAGTGTTCTGGGTCCATAACGCTTCATTAGAAATGGAACATGTTGTGGATGTTAGGATTTTAAGCAAGTACAGAGGTAGGGGTTAGAAGAAAGAACAAAGTCTGTAATAGGATTACTTAAATGAATATCAGAATTATTATCAATGTCGCTTTCTGGAAAAAATGGGAGCCGTGGTTATGATCTGAAGTTGTTCAACTCGATGTTGATTCTGGAATGTTGTAAAATTCCCAATTGGAAAAATGATTGTGGCAGAAGTGTGAGAACAGGAGTAGACTGACTCATCCCAAAAGCCTTGCCCTGGCTTTTCACACTTCTGTACTGTTCCCTCTGGTGTTCCCCGAGGATGTGTCCTTCGTCCCCTGCTTTTTCTCATCTGCATATTGCCCTTCCGCATACAATCCCAGTTGATATAACTGGACAGGAAGATCCCAGAATAGAATCCTGGCTCAAAAGACCGTAACTTTTACTTTTGTTAGAAAACATGGAAGAGCAGAGTCACTGGCCTGAAATAAAAACACATCAGGTCTGGCAGCATTTGTGGCGAGAGAAGCAGAGTTAATGTTTCAAGTCTAATATGAGTTTTGTTCAGAACTGGGGAGCGGTTAAAACATGATGGGTTTTATTTTTCTTTTATTTATTCATGGGACATGTAAATCCAGTTTAGTAGGTTCTGGGGAAAACTACCTGCTGAGCACAGAAATTAAAGTGCTGCCCTATAAGGGTAGATGTTGCATAAAGCCGCCTTATCCATTTACTAGCTCATTTTTTCTCAGTTAAACATTATAATTACTGGGCCAGCATTTATTGCCCTTCCCTAATTACCCTTGAAGGGACAGTTAAGAGTCAGCTACATTGCTGTAGACCGGAGTCACGTGTAAGCCAGACCAGGTAAGGATGGCAGATTTCCTTCCTTAAAGGACAGTAGTGAACCAGATGGGTTTTTTGACAATCAACAATACTTTCATGGTCACCATTAGACTTTGCCTCTATCCCTCTGCCTCTATCCCGCCTGAAACATTGGAACCCTGGAACATTGAGCTGCCAGTCCTGCCCCTCCTGCAGCCAAGTTTCACTAATGGCTATAATGTCATATTTCCATGTGTCTATCCACGCCTTCAGCTCATCTGCCTTCCCCACAATACTCCTGGCATTGAAATAGACACACCTCAAAAGATTATTTCCACCACACTCAACTAAAATAAAGACAGGGCCTGGGTGGGATTGTGGTCGGTGCAGACTCGATGGGCCGAATGGCCTCTTTCTGCACTGTAGGGTTTCTATGATTTCTATGATTTTAATTCCAAATTCCAAATTCCACAATCTGCAGTTGCAGGACTTGAACCTGGGACCCCAAGCATTGCCTTTAGTGTCTGGATTACTAGTCCAGTAATGATACCACTATGCCACCACCTCCCCTATGCTGTTGAAATGGGGGAGAGGGACAGGTTGAGCAAAACAGAGGTACCCGTACCTCTCTTGTACAGGTCCCACCTCTTCTGGGGCAGGTGGGACCTGTACAAGAGAGACGGGTTACACCTAAACTACAAGGGGACCAATATACTTGCAGGGAGGTTTGCTAGTGTTATTGGGGAGCATTTAAACTAGATTTTCAGGGGGATGGGAACCAGAGTACCACAGCAGATAGTGGAGCAGGGGTAAAAAGACAGGTTAGTTCAAGCAAAATCACAAACGGAAGGGTTGAGTGTGGTGGAAATAATCTTTTGAGGTGTGTCTATTTCAATGCCAGGAGTATTGTGGGGAAGGCAGATGAGCTGAAGGCGTGGATAGACACATGGAAATATGACATTATAGCCATTAGTGAAACTTGGCTGCAGGAGGGGCAGGACTGGCAGCTCAATGTTCCAGGGTTCCAATGTTTCAGGCGGGATAGAGGCAGAGGGATAAAAGGTGGGGGGGTGGCATTGTTGGTGAGGGAAAATGTTACAGCGGTACTCAGGCAGGATAGATTAGGGAGCTTGTCTACAGAGGCCCTATGGGTGGAGCTGAGAAACAGGAAAGGTATGACCACATTAATGGGGTTGCATTATAGACCACCCAATAGTCAGCGAGAATTGGAGGAGCAAATCAGCGGAGAGATAGCTGACAACTGCAAGAAACACAAAGTTGTGATAGTAAGGGATTTTAATTTTCCACATATAGATTGGGACTCGCATACTGTTAAAGGTTTAGACGGGGTAGAGTTTGTAAAATGTGTTCAGGAGAATTTTCTACATCAGTATACAGAGGTGCCAACTAGAGAGGATGCGATATTGGATCTCCTATTGGGAAATGAGTTAGGGCAGGTGATGGATGTGAGTGTGAGGGAACACTTTGAATCCGGTGATCATAATGCCATTAGTTTCAACCTGATCGTGGATAAGGATAGATCTGGTCCTCGGGTTGAAGTTCTGAACTGGAAAAAGGCCAAATTTGATGAAATGAGAAGGGATCTGGGAAGTGTGGATTGGCACAGGCTGTTCTCTGGTAAGGATGTAAATGGAAAGTGGGAGGCCTTCAAAGGAGAAATTTTGAGAGTGCAGAGTTTGTATATTCCTGTCAGGATTAAAGGCAAAGTAAATAGGAATAAGGAACCTTGGTTCTCGAGGGAGATTGTAACACTGATTAAGAGGAAGAGAGAGTTGTATGAAATTTACAGGCAGCAAGGAACAGATCAGATGCTCAAGGAGTATAAAAAGTGCAAGAAGCTATTTAAGAGGGAAATCAGGAGGGCTAAAAGAAGACATGAGGTTGCTTTGGCAGACAGAGTGAAGGAAAATCCAAAGAGCTTCTATAGGTATGTTAGGAGCAAAAGGATAGTGAGGGATAAAATTGGTCCTCTTGAAGACCAGAGTGGTAGACTGTGTATGGAACCAAAAGAGATGGGGGAGATACTAAATGTTTTTTTTTTGCATCCGTATTTACTGAGGAAACGGGCATGGAGTCTACGGAAATAGGGCAAACAGGTAGGGAGGTCATGGAACCTTTACAGATTAAAGGGGAGGAGGTGCTTTCTGTCTTGAGGCAAATCAGAGTGGATAAATCCCCAGGACCAGACAGGGTATTCCCACGGACCTTGAGGGAAGCTAGTGTTGAACTTGCAGGGGCCCTGGCAGACATATTTAAAATGTCAGTATTCATGGGGGAGGTGCCGGATGATTGGAGGGTGGCTCATGTTGTTCCATTGTTTAAAAAAGGTTCCAAAAGAAATCCGAGAAATTATAGGCCAGTAAGTTTGACGTTGGTGGTGGGCGAGTTATTGGAAGGTGTGATAAGGGAGAGGATCTACAAATATTTGGATAGACAGGGACTTATTAGGGAGAGTCAACATGGCTTTGTGCGTGGTAGGTCATGTTTGACCAATCTATTAGAGTTTTTCGAGGAGGTTACCAGGAAAGTGGATGAAGGGAAGGCGGTGGATGTTGTCTACCTGGATTTCAGCAAGGCCTTTGACAAGTTCCCTCATGGGAGGTTAGTTAGGAAGGTTCAGTCGCTAGGTATACATGGGGAGGTAGTAAATTGGATTAGACACTGGCTCAATGGAAGAAGCCAGAGAGTGGTTGTGGAGGATTGCTTCTCTGAGTGGAGGCCTGTGACTAGTGGTGTGCCGCAGGGATCGGTGTTGGGTCCATTGTTGTTTGTCATCTATATCAATGATCTGGATGATAATGTGGTAAATTGGATCAGCAAGTTTGCTGATGATACAAAGATTGGAGGTGTAGTGGACAGTGAGGAAGGTTTTCAAAGCTTGCAGAGGGATTTGGACCAACTAGAAAAATGGGCTAAAAAATGGCAAATGGAATTTAACACAGACAAGTGTGAGATATTGCACATTGGAAGGACAAACCAAAGTAGAACGTACAGGGTAAATGGTAGGACTCTGAAGAGTGCAGTTGAACAGAGGGATCTGGGAATACAGGTACAGAATTCCCTAAAAGTGACGTCACAGGTGGATAGGGTTGTAAAGAGTGCCTTTGGTACATTGGCCTTTATAAATCGGAGTATGAAGTATAAAAGTTGGAGTGTTATGGTAAGGTTATATAAGGCATTGGTGAGGCCGAATTTGGAGTATTGTGTACAGTTTTGGTCACCTAGTTACAGTAAGGATGAAAATAAGGTTGAAAGAGTGCAGAGAAGGTTCACAAGGATGTTGCCGGGACTTGAGAAGCTGAGTTACAGAGAGAGATTGAATAGGTTGGGACTTTATTCCCTGGAGCGTAGAAGATTGAGGGGAGATTTGATAGAGGTGTATAAGATTTTGATGGTTATAGATAGAGTGAATGCAAGCAGGCTTTTTCCGCTGAGGCTAGGGGAGAAAAAAACCAGAGGGCATGGGTTAAGGGTGAAAGGAGAAAAGTTTAAAGGGAATATTAGGGGGAGCTTCTTCACACAGAGAGTGGTGGGAGTGTGGAATGAGCTGCTGGATAAAGTGGTAAATGCTTTTAACGTTTAAGAAAAACTTGGACGGGTTCATGGATGAGAGGGATATGGTCCAAGTGCAGGTCAGTGGGACTAGGCAAAAAATGGTTCGGCACAGACAAGGGGGGCCAAAAGGCCTGTTTCTGAGCTGTAATTTTCTATGGTTCTATGGTTCTAAAAGAGAAGGTTGGCGATCTGTTGGAGGTATGTATGTTGTTTGTTGTACCTGTAAAACCTCAGATACTTTCGACCAGTTTACTTAGTCAAAAGTTTATCTCGGTGCCCTTATTTGCAAGATGGACAAAGGACAAACCCAAGTAAAGGTTCAATAAGTTTATTAATAATAATACTATTAACCCTTAAATTCACCACATAAAACATGAGGATACCTCAGATGCAAGTGTACTACCTGCAAAGATGATTTGGTTAAACTGCAGGCCCGATTCTCTGAGTCCCTCTGGTCCATCGTCATGAGGGTGAGTCGCGATGCAGCTTTTTCCTTCTCTTCCGGATGGTGAAGATCGCCTCCCTTGTTCAGTCTTTGCTCCTGGTGTGTCTGAGATGCGTACCTTTATCCCCCTCCCTCCCTACCTTTCCAGAAACTTCTCTGGCTTCCGGCCAATGAGGTCTCAGGAGGGGGCTCCAATAGAGTCACAGAGGTTGACAACATAGAAACAGGCCCTTCGGCCCAACTTGTCCGTGCTGCCCTTTTTTAAAAAACCCTGAAGTTAGTCCCAATTGCCTGCAATTGGCTCACATCTGTCTATACCCATCTTACCCATGTAACTGTCTAAATGCTTTTTAGAAGATAAAATTGTACCCGCCTCTACTACTACCTCTGGCAGTTTGTTCCAGACACTCACCACCCTCTGTAAAAAAAGTTGCCCCTCTGGGCATTTTTGTATCTCTCCCCTCTCACCTTAAACCTATGCCCTCTAGTTTTAGACTCCCCTATCTTTGGGAAAAGATATTGACTATCTGGCTGAATTATGCCCCTCATTATTTTATAGACCTCTACACACTCAGCCCAAGCTTCTACCCTCCAGAGAAAAAAGTCCCAGTCTATCCAGCCTCTCCTTATAATTCAAACCATCAAATCCTGGTAGCATCCTAGTAAATCTCTTCTGCACTCTTTCTAGTTTAATAATATCCTTTCTATAATAGGGTGACCGGAACTGTACACAGTATTCCAAGTGTGGCCTTACCAATGTCTTGTACAACTTCAACAAGACGTCCCAACTCCTGTATTCAATGTTCTGACTAATGAAACCAAGCATGCTAAATGCCTTCTTCACCACTGTCCACCTGTGACTTCACCTTGAAGGAGCTATGAACCTGTACCCCTCGATCTCTTTGTTCTGTAACTCTCCCCAACGCCCTACCATTAACTGAGTAAATCCTGCCCTGGTTCAATCTACCAAAATGCATCACCTCACATTTATCTAAATTAAACTTCATCTGCCATTCGTCAGCCCACTGGCCCAATTCATCAAAATCCTGTTGCAGTCGGAGATAACCTTTTTCACTGTCCATTATGCTACCAATCCTGGTGTCATCTGCAAACTTGCTAACCATACCTCCTACATTCTCATCCAAATCATTAATATAAATGACAAATAACAGTGGACCCAGCACCGATCCCTGAGGCACACCGCTGGTCACGGGTCTCCAATTTGAAAAACAACCCTCTACAACCAGTGGGTTTCTTGATGTCTGCCTGACAGGACATCAGGGCCCGCCCCCAGGTGTCCATCTCCATGGTGTTGTTTACATGTAAGATAAGGGCTTCGGCGAAAACAGTCGGAGGCAAGGAAGGTTGTTGTTTTTTTTTTCCAAAACTATAAAGGAAATGGCAGGTATGAGTGAGAGGCCAGTTTGCTGCATTTGGTGTGGGATGTGGGAGTTCCTGGAGACGACTTGCCTCCTGGAGGTCCATATCTGTGCCAGAAGCATGGAACTGCAACTCCTGAGAGACTGTGTAAGGGAGGTGGAGCTGCGGCTCGATGACCTCAGTTTAGTCAGGGAAAATGAGAAAGTAATAGATAGAAGTTATAAGCAGGTAGTCACACCGGGGCCACAGAAGGAAGACAAGTGGGTCACAGTTAGGAAGAGTAAAAGTCAGAAGGGTGATATACCAGAAAGTACCCCAGTGACAGTCTCCCATAATAGTAAGGGCTAGGCAACAGATGGGAGAGGGGAAGGGAGTGAGCAGTCAGTGGAGGGATCCCCTGTGGTTGCCCTCCAAAATAGGTATATTGTTTTGGATTCTGTGGAGGGGGGTGACCCTCCAGGGGTAAGCCACGAGGGCCAGATCGCCTGCACAGAGACAGGCTCAGAGGCCCAGAAGGGAAAGAAGGGGATTAGGAGAGAAATAGTGGTGGAAGATGTGATGGTTAGAGGCACGGACAGGCGGTTCTGCGGGTGCCAACGAGACTCCAGGATAGTAGTCTGCCTCCCTGGTGCCGGGGTACTGGTTGTCTCCGAGAGGGTAGGAAGCATATTAAAAAGGGAAGGTAATCAAACGGATGTAATTGTACTCATTGGTGAAAATGACGTAGGTAGAAAGAGCAGGGGGGCTATACGAGAGCAATTCAGGGAGATGGGTGCTAGGCTAAAAAATAAGGCCTCTCGGGTAGCAATCTCTGGACTGCTCCCAGTGCCTAGTGCGAGTGAGGCCAGGAACAGGGAGATTCTACAATTGAACATGTGGCTAAAGGACTGGTGCAAGAGGGAGGGTTTCAAATTCATAGATCATTGGGAAGTCTTCATGACAGGCTGGCACCTGTACGGAAAGGATGGGTTACACCTTAACTGGAAGGGCACAAATATCCTGGCTGGGAGTTTTGCTAGTGTGTTTCGGCAGGGTTTAAACTAGTGTGGCAGGGGGGTCGGGAACAAAACAGTAGGTCAATAAGTACTGAGGCTGGGGTCGAACTGGGGGCCAGGGCAAGGCTAGAGAAGAAGAAGAACATTCTGGAGCAGGATGACCTGAAGGTCTGGAGTGCATCTGCTTCAATGCGAGGAGCGTAACGGGTAAGACAGACAAACTTAAGGCCTTAATGCTTACGTGGAATTTGGATGTGGTTGCAGTGACGGAGGCATGGTTAAAAGAAGGACAGGACTGGCAGCTGAATATTCCAGGGTATAAGTGTTTTAGGTGAGACAGAGGCGGGGGAGTAGCGATATTAGTTAGGGAGCATATTACAGCGGTGCAGAGGGTGGACAATTTAGAGGGGTCATGTAATGAGTCACTGTGGGTGGAGCTCAGAAACAGGAAAGGTGCAATCACTATGCTGGGGGTAAACTACAGGCCACCCAACAGCCCACGGGAAGTGGAGGAGAGGATATGTCAGGAGATTCTGGATATGTGCAGAAAAAATAGGGTTGTTGTAGTGGGAGACTTCAATTTCCCTGGTATAGATCATAGAATCCCTACAGTACAGAAGGAGACCATTCGGCCCATCGAGTCTGGACCGACAACAATCCCACCCTATCCCCATAACCCCAAATATTTCCCCTGCTAATCCACCCGATACTAGTGTCAATTTAGCATGGCCAATCAACCTAACCCGCACATCTTTGGACTGTGAGAGGAAACCGGAGCACCCGGAGGAAACCCACGCAAACACGGGGAGAACGTGCAAACTCCACAACAGACAGTGACCCAAGCCGGGAATCGAACCCGGGACCCTGGCGCTGTGAGGCAGCAGTGCTAACCACTGTGCCACCGTGCCGCCCAAATAGACTGGAAAGTGCTTAGGGCTGGGGGTCTGGACAGGGAGGAATTTGTAAAATGCGTACTGGAAGGTTCTTTGGAACAGTATGTAGATAGCCCAACTAGAAAGGGGGCTATACTGGATCGAGTTCTGGGAAATAAGAACATAAGAACATAAGAAATAGGAGCAGGAGTAGGCCATCTAGCCCCTCGAGCCTGCCCCGCCATTCAATAAGATCATGGCTGATCTGACGTGGATCAGTACCACTTACCCGCCTGATCCCCATAACCCTTAATTCCCTTACCGCTCAGGAATCCATCCATCCGCGCTTTAAACATATTCAGCGAGGTAGCCTCCACCACCTCAGTGGGCAGAGAATTCCAGAGATTCACCACCCTCTGGGAGAAGAAGTTCCTCCTCAACTCTGTCTTAAACCGACCCCCCTTTATTTTGAGGCTGTGTCCTCTAGTTTTAACTTCCTTACTAAGTGGAAAGAATCTCTCCGCCTCCACCCTATCCAGCCCCCGCATTATCTTATAAGTCTCCATAAGATCCCCCCTCATCCTTCTAAACTCCAACGAGTACAAACCCAATCTCCTCAGCCTCTCCTCATAATCCAAACCCCTCATCTCCGGTATCAACCTGGTGAACCTTCTCTGCACTCCCTCCAATGCCAATATATCCTTCCTCATATAAGGGGACCAATACTGCACACAGTATTCCAGCTGCGGCCTCACCAATGCCCTGTACAGGTGCATCAAGACATCCCTGCTTTTATATTCTATCCCCCTCGCGATATAGGCCAACATCCCATTTGCCGCCTTGATCACCTGTTGTACCTGCAGACTGGGCTTTTACGTCTCATGCACAAGGACCCCCAGGTCCCTTTGCACGGTAGCATGTTTTAATTTGTTTCCATTGAGATAGTAATCCCATTTGTTATTATTTCCTCCAAAGTGTATAACCTCGCATTTCTCAACGTTATACTCCATTTGCCATATCCTCGCCCACTCACTCAGCCTGTCCAAATCTCTCTGCAGATCTTCTCCGTCCTCCACACGATTCACTTTTCCACTTATCTTTGTGTCGTCTGCAAACTTCGTTACCCTACACTCCGTCCCCTCCTCCAGATCATCTATATAAATGGTAAACAGTTGCGGCCCGAGTACCGATCCCTGCGGCACGCCACTAGTTACCTTCCTCCAACCAGAAAAACACCCATTTATTCCGACTCTTTGCTTCCTGTCGGATAGCCAGTCCCCAATCCACTTTAACACACTACCCCCAACTCCGTGTGCCCTAATCTTCTTCAGCAGCCTTTTATGGGGCACCTTATCAAACGCCTTTTGGAAATCCAAAAACACCGCATCCACCGGTTCTCCTCCATCAACCGCCCTCGTCACATCTTCATAAAAATCCAACATGTTCGTCAAGCACGACTTTCCCCTCATGAATCCATGCTGCGTCTGATTGATCGAACCATTTCTATCCAGATGCCCTGCTATCTCCTCTTTAATAATGGATTCCAGCATTTTCCCTACTACAGATTTTCCCTACTGAGCCCGGTCAGGTCGTCAAAGTCTCGGTAGGGGAACATGTGGCAAATAGTGACCACAACTCTGTTAACTTTAGGATAGTAATGGACAAGGACGAGTGTTGTCCTAAGGGTAGGGTGCAAAACTTGAGGAAGGCTAACTATAGCCGGATTAGGCAGGAATTGGTGGCCGTTGAATAGGAGAGGCTGTTCCAGGGTAAGTCCACGCCGGGCATGTGGGAGTCTTTTAAGGAACAGTTGATAAGGCTGCAGGACAGGCATGTGCCTGTAAAAAGGAAGGATAGGAAAGGTAGGATTCGAGAGCCGTGGATAATCAGGGAAATTGAGGATCTGATCAAAAAGAAAAGAGAGGCAAATGTTGGGTCCAGGCAACAGAAAACAGATGGAGCTCTGGAGGAATACAGAGAGAGTAGGGAAGAACTCAAATGGGGAGTTAGAAGGGCAAAAAGAGGTCACGAAATGTTCTTGGCAGACAGGATTAAGGAGAATCCTAAGGCATGTTATTCATATGTTAGGAACAAAAGAGTTGTCAGGGAAAAAGTCGGATCTCTCAGGAACAAAGGAGGGGAATTATGCTTAGAACCCAAGGGAATAGGGGAGATCCTAAATGAATACTTTGCATCGGTATTCACAAAGGAGAGGGACTTGTTGACTGGGAGTGTCTCAGAGGGAGGTGTTGACCCGTTAGAGAGAATCTCCATTACAAGGGAGGAAGTGTTAGGTTTTTTAGGTAACATTAAAACTGACAAATCCCCAGGGCCTGATGGCATCTATCCTAGACTGCTCAGGGAGACAAGAGATGTAATTACTGGGCCTCTGACGGAAATCTTTGTTTCTTCATTGGACACAGGTGAGGTCCCTGAGGACTGGAGGATAGCGAATGTGGTACCGTTATTTAAGAAGGGTAGCAGGGATAACCCGGGTAATTATAGGTCAGTGAGCTTGACGTCCGTGGTAGGGAAGTTGTTGGAGAGGATTCTTAGAGACAGGATGTATGCGCATTTAGAACGGAACAATCTCATTAGTGACAGACAGCATGGTTTTGTAAGAGGGAGGTCGTGCCTTACAAATTTGGTGGAGTTTTTTGAGGAAGTGACAAAAACGGTTGACGAAGGAAGGACCGTGGATGTCGTCTATATGGATTTCAGTAAGGCACTTGACAAAGTCCCTCATGGCAGGTTGGTTAAGAAGGTTAAGGCTCATGGGATACAAGGAGAGGTGGCTAGTTGGGTAGAGAACTGGCTTGGCCACAGGAGATAGAGGGTAGTGGTCGAAGGGTCTTTTTCCGGCTGGAGGTCTGTGACCAGTGGTGTTCCGCAGGGCTCTGTACTGGGACCTCTGCTATTTGTGATATATATAAATGATTTGGAAGAAGGTGTAACTGGTGTTATCAGCAAGTTTGCGGATGACACGAAGATGGCTGGACTTGCGGATAGCGATGAACATTGTCGGACAATACAGCTGGATATAGATAGGCTGGAAAATTGGGTGGAGAAATGGCAGATGGAATTTAATCCAGATAAATGCGAAGTGATGCATTTTAGAAGAACTAATGTAGGGGGGAGTTATACAATAAATGGCAGAGCCATCAAGAGTATAGAAACGCAGAGGGACCTAGGTGTGCAAGTCCACAAATCCTTGAAGGTGGCAGCACAGGTGGAGAAGGTGGTGAAGAAGGCATATGGTATGCTTGCCTTTATAGGACGGGGTATAGAGTATAAAAGCTGGAGTCTGATGTTGCAGCTGTATAGAACGCTGGTTAGGTCACATTTGGAGTACTGCGTCCAGTTCTGGCCGCCGCACTACCAGAAGGACATGGAGGCGTTAGAGAGAGTGCAGAGAAGGTTTACCAGGATGTTTCCTGGTATGGAGGGTCTTAGCTATGAGGAGAGATTGGGTAAACTGGGCTTGTTCTCCCTGGAAAGACGGAGAATGAGGGGAGACCTAATAGAGGTGTTTATAGGACCCTGGTTAGACCCCACTTGGAGTACTGCGCGCAGTTCTGGTCACCTCATTACAGGAAAGATGTTGAAGCCATTGAAAGGGTGCAGAGGAGATTTACAAGGATGTTGCCTGGATTGGGGGGCATGCCTTATGAGGATAGGTTGAGGGAGCTTGGTCTCTTCTCCCTGGAGAGACGAAGGATGAGAGGTGACCTGATAGAGGTTTACAAGATGTTGAGGGGTCTGGATAGGGTGGACTCTCAGAGGCTATTTCCAAGGGCTGAAATGGTTGCTACGAGAGGACACAGGTTTAAGGTGCTGGGGGGTAGGTACAGGGGGGATGTCAGGGGTAAGTTTTTCACTCAGAGGGTGGTGGGTGAGTGGAATAGGCTGACGTCGGTGGTGGTGGAGGCAAACTCGTTGGGGTCTTTTAAGAGACTTCTGGATGAGTACATGGGATTTAATGGGATTGAGGGCTATAGATAGGCCTAGAGGTGGGGATGTGATCGGCGCAACTTGTGGGCCGAAGGGCCTGTTTGTGCTGTGGCTTTCTATGTTCTATGTTCTAAAATTATGAAAGATATAGATAGGGTGAACAGTGGGAAGCTTTTCTGCAGGTCGGAGGTGGCGATCACGAGGGGTCACGGGCTCAAGGTGAGAGGGGCGAGGTATAACTTGGATATCAGAGGGATGTTTTTTACACAGAGAGTGGTGGGGGCCTGGAATGCGCTGCCAAGTAGGGTGGTTGAGGCAGACACGCTGGCATCGTTTAAGACTTACCTGGATAGTCACATGAGCAGTCTGGGAATTGAGGGATACAATCGATTGGTCTAGTTGGACCAATGAGTGGCACAGGCCTGGAGGGCCGAAGAGCCTGTTTCCTGTGCTGTACTGTTCTTTGTTCTTTGCTCTACAACTGCAGGAATTCTGGCCCAACCTGGGCTTCTAACATCATCTTCTAACAATAGGTCAGTGCATTTCAATGGGGTGCGATGATCTCCTGCTGGGTCTCAGTGGAGTGCAAGATCTTTGGGTGATTTATGGAACAGGCCCAGACATGTTTCTGTGTCTTTGTATATTTGACCTTAGTCAAGTCTGGCCTGCCTGAGCTTTGACTGTGTTTGATTTTAATATGCCCAATGCTTTAATTTAGGATATCCAATTTAATTGGCCTTAAAGCTAGGCCCTGATTATATCACCACAGCGTGGCACGTGTGTGAGAGCGTGGCAAGTGTGTGTGAGTGCGCGCACGGTGAGTGAGTACGCATGCGGTGTTTGATTTAATTTATTATTGTCAGGTATTAACATACAGTGAAAAGTATTGTTTCTTGCGTGCTATACAGACAAAGCATACCATTCATAGAGCAGGAAACAAGAGAGTGCAGAATGTAGAGTTACAGTCATAGCTAGGGTGTAGAGAAGGATCAACTTTAATGCAAGGTAAGTCCATTCAAAAGTCTGACAGCAGCAGGGAAGAAGCTGTTCTTGAGTCGGTTGGTACGTGACCTCAGACTTTTGTATCTTTTTCCCGAAGGAAGAAGGTGGAAGAGAGAATGTCCGGGGTGCGTGGGGCCCTTAACTATGCTGGCTGCTTTTCTGAGGCAGCGGGAAATGTTGACAGAGTCAATGGATTGGAGGCTGGTTTGCGTGATGGATTGGGCTACATTCACGACCTTTTGTAGTTCTTTGCGGTCTTGGGCAGAGCAGGAGCTATACCAAGTTTTGATACAACCAGAAAGAATGCTTCCTATGGTGCATTTGTAAACGTTGGTGAGAGTTGTAGCTGACATGTCAAATTTCCGAAGTCTTTTGAGAAAGTAGAGTCGTTTGTGGGCTTTCCTAACTATAGTGTCAGCATGGGAGGACCAGGACAGGTTGTTGGTGACCTGGACACTTAAAAACTTGAAACTCTCGACCCTTTCTACTTCATCCCCATTGATGTAGACAGGGGCATGTTCTCCTTTACGCTTCCTGAAGTTGATGACAATCTCCTTCGTTTTGTTGACATTGAGGGAGAGATGGCCTCTTTCTGCACTGTAGGGCTTCTATGATTCTATGATTCTAAAAGGATACAGGCCAAATGTAGGCAATTGAGACGTGCTTAGTGGTATAAGCAGGGCGGCATGGAGAAGTTGGGCCGAAGGGCTGTTGCCATGCTGTAAACCTCTATGACTCTGAGATTATTGTTGCCGCACCAGTTCACCAGTTTCTCTATTTCATTCCTGTACTCTGTCTCGTCATTGTTTGAGATCTGACCCACTGCGGTGGTGTCGTCAGCAAACTTGAAAATCGAATTGAAGGGGAATTTGGCCGCACAGTCATAGGTGTATAAGGAGAATAGTAGGGGGCTGAGAACACAGCCTTGTGGGGCACCAGTGTTGAGGATGATCGTGGAGGAGGTGTTGTTGCCTATCCTTACTGATGTGGTCTGTGAGTTAGGAAGTTCAGGATCCAGTTGCAGAGGGAGGTGCCGAGGCCCAGGCCACGGAGTTTGGAGATGTTTCATTGGAACAATAATGTTGAAGGCTGAGCTGTAGTCAATAAATAGGAGTCTGACATAGGTGTCCTTGTTATCTAGGTGTTCCAGGGTTGAGTGCAGGGCCAGGGAAATGGCATCTGCTGTGGACCTGTTGCGGCGGTAAGATAACTGTAGTGGATCCAGGTAGTCCGGGAGGCTGGAATTGATTCGTGCCATGACTAATTTTTCGAAGCACCTCATAATGATGGTTGTCAGAGCCACCGGCCAATAGTCATTAAGGCACGCTGCTTGGTTTTCCTTAGATACCGGGATGATGGTCGTCTTCTTGAAGCAAATAGGGATCTCAGATTGTTGTAAAGAGAGGTTGAAGATCTCTGTGAATACCTCCGGCAGCTGATCCACGCAGGATCTGAGTGCACGTCCGGGTACCCCATCCGGGCCAATTGCTTTCCATGGGTTGACCTTCAAGAAAGCTGCTCTGACATCTGCAATGGTGACCCCAGATGCAGGTTTATCCCGGGCTTCCAAGGTGGAGGGCATGCTCTTGCTGACCTCTTGCTCAAAACGGGCGTAGAATACATTTGAGCTCACCAGGGAGGGGTGCATTGGAGCTGGTGATTTTATATGCCTTCAACTTGTAGCCTGTTACGTCTTGTAGACCTTGCCATAGTCGGCGGGGGTCTGGGTGGCTAGCCTGGGACTCTTGCTTGGTCTGGTACTGTCTTTTGGCATCTTTGATGGATCTCCTTGGATTGTATCTGACTTTCTTGTATAGGTCAGTGTCGCCTGACTTGAACGTCTCAGACCTGGACTTCAGCAAGCAGTGGATATCCCTGTTTATCCATGGTTTCCGGTTGGGGAACACACGGATTTTGCTTCTTTGGCACACAGTCTTCTACACACTTACTAATGAAGTCAGTTACTGTAGTGGCGTACTCGTTCAGGCTGGTTGCAGAGTTTTAAATACTGACCAGTCCACTGACTCCAAGCAGCCCTGTAGGAGATCATCCGATTCCTCAGACCAACATTGCACGACCCTCTTTGATGGATTCTCCCGCTTCAGTTTTTGCTTGTCAGCTGGGAGCAGGAGCACAGCCTTGTGGTCTGATTTGCCAAAGTGTGGGCGGGCGATAGAGTGGTAGGCATGTTTGATATTTGTATGATGTGGAGATGCCGGCGTTGGACTGGGGTAAACACAGTAAGAAGTTTAACAACACCAGGTTAAAGTCCAACAGGTTTATTTGGTAGCAAAAGCCACACAAGCTTTCGGAGCTCCATGCCCCTTCTTCAGGTGAGTGGGAATTCTGTTCACAAACAGAACATATAAAGACACAAACTCAATTTACATGAATAATGGTTGGAATGCGAATACTTACAACTAATCAGGTTTTTAAGAAACAAAACACCGTGAGTGGAGAGAGCATCAAGACAGGCTAAAAAGATGTGTATTGTCTCCAGACAAGACAGCTCGTGAAACTCTGCAGGTCCAGGCAACTGTGGGGGTTACAAATAGTGTGACATGAACCCAATATCCCGGTTGAGGTCATCTTCGTGTGTGCGGAGCTTGGCTATGAGTTTCTGCTCAGCGACTCTGCACCGTCGTGTGTCGCGAAGGCCGCCTTGGAGAACGCTTACCCGAATATCATTGGGTACCCTCTGTGTCAAGCGTGTGTGTGGTGTGTGTCAAGAGTGTGTGTGGTGTGTGTCAAGCGTAAGTGTGGGTGTGTGTCAAGCGTAAGTGTGGGTGTGTGTCAAGCGTAAGTGTGGGTGTGTGTCAAGTGTAAGTGTGGGTGTGTGTCAAGTGTAAGTGTGGGTGTGTGTCAAGTGTAAGTGTGGGTGTGTGTCAAGTGTAAGTGTGTGGTGTGTGTCAAGCGTAAGTGTGCGGTGTGTGTCAAGCGTAAGTGTGCGGTGTGTGTCAAGCGTAAGTGTGCGGTGTGTGTCAAGCGTAAGTGTGCGGTGTGTGTCAAGCGTAAGTGTGCGGTGTGTGTCAAGCGTAAGTGTGCGGTGTGTGTCAAGCGTAAGTGTGCGGTGTGTGTCAAGCGTAAGTGTGCGGTGTGTGTCAAGCGTAAGTGTGCGGTGTGTGTCAAGCGTCGGTGTGCGTGTGTGGTGTGTGTGTGTGTCATGTGCAAGTGTGTGTATGTGTCATGCGTGTGTGTGGTGTGTATGTGTCGTGTGGTGTGTGTATGTGTCGTGTGTGTGTGTCGTGTGTGTCGTGTGTGTGTGTCGTGTGTGTGTCGTGTGTGTGTGTGTCGTGTGTGTGTGTGTCGTGTGTGTGTGTGTCGTGTGTGTGGTGTGTGTGTGTCGTGTGTGTCGTGTGTGTGTCGTGTCGTGCGTGTGTGTATGTGTCGTGTGTGTATGGTGTGTGTATGTGTCGTGTGTGTGTGTGGTGTGTGTATGTGTCGTGTGTGTGTGGTGTGTGTATGCGTCGTGTGTGTGTGGTGTGTGTATGCGTCGTGTGTGTGTGGTGTGTGTATGCGGTGTGTGGTGTGTGTATGTGTCGTGTGTGTGGTGTGTGTATGCGTGGTGTGTGTATGCGTCGTGTGTGTGGTGTGTGTGCGTCGTGTGTGTGTGGTGTGTGTGTGCGTCGTGTGTGGGTGCGTCGTGTGTGTGCGTCGTGTGTGGGTGCGTCGTGTGTGGTGTGTGTGTCGTGTGTGTCGTGTTGTGCGTATGTGTATGTGTCGTGTGTGTATGTGTCGTGTGTATGTGTGGTGTGTGTATGTGTCGTGTGTGTGTGGTGTGTGTATGTGTCGTGTGTGTGTGGTGTGTGTATGCGTCGTGTGTGTGGTGTGTGTATGCGTCGTGTGTGTGTGGTATGTGTATGCGGTGTGTGGTGTGTGTATGCGTCGG